>NC_056730.1:482735263-483435263 GCF_019279795.1 Protopterus annectens
TGCTTGACTTCCATTGTAAAGGTGTGACATATTTATGAATTTTTTAGAAAAATTTAGGGATTCTAAGAAAAGAAAAAGATGGTCTCAATTTACTGAGTCAAAGGCAGAGTTTATATCCAAACCTAATAGAGTTAAATTCTTACTAGAGTTGACAGCATGAACTATTACAGTTAATACTATTTTTAATACTGTCATATGTGTTTCTATTTAAAATAAAACCTGTTTGATCTTCATCAGTTAATACTGGAAGGAATTTCTTTAGTCTATTGACGTCGAGAGACATAAGTAATTTGTAATCAACTTTCGGAAGTGAGGAGCGCTTTGACGGATCTTTATCTGTCTTCAGTATAGGCGATATGAGGGTGTAATTCCAGGAGGGGGGCACATTAAATAAATCTTGACATTGAGAAAAAAACTTGATATAATAAAGTTAATGCTTCTTTTGTTAATATTTTATACATTTCTGGAATAATTCTGTCATTACCTGGAGCCTTGTTTTGTTTTAAAGCATTGATTTGACATTTGATTTTGATAAATAATTTTATCTAAAGAATTAATCTGTTGGTCAATTAATTTGTTTTTAGTATATTTCTTTATAAATGATCTTATAGATTTAGGATCTAAAGTATTTGAGCTTTGATTAATTTTATTAAAATAATCTCTAAATTCCATTAATATATCTCCTAGATCAGTAACCATTTTCTTTTTTTTTCCTGAATAAATCTTAATATGGTAAGTTTTACTAAGCCTCTTGGTTTTGACAGCCAGTTTATTTAAAGATTTAGGGTTAATAGAAAACTTTATGAATTGATATCTTTCTAAATTAATCTTGGTCTTCTGATTTAGAATTTCTATGTATTTATTCAAATTATTGATTTCTACCTTACTACATTTCTTTATCTGATTATGTATCTATTATGTAGTTTTAATTTATCATTTTTCTCTTGGAGTGTTTTTAATTCCTTGACCCAAAGTTTTTTTTATTAATGTGCCAATTTATTATTCATAGGTTCATAGGTTTATACTAGGCTATCTGCCCTAAGGCATTTATAAGCCTAGCCCAGAGTTTTGTGGCTTACACCACCACTTATGTTAAAAAATACTGTGCCCATTAGTTTGTTGTGCCTATGTCCAGCAGTGACACAGAGATGATTCCCGGGGTAAACCTACGATCTCCCATCCACCGGTCAAGATTTCTCTTAGGTTCATAGGTTTATACTAGGCTAACTGCCCTAGGGCATTTATAAGCCTAGCCCAAAGTTATGTGGCTTACGCCGCCCCTTATGTTAGAAATACTGTGCCCATTAGTTTGTTTTGCCTCTGTCCAGTAGTGACACAGAGATGATTCCCGGGGTAAACCTACGATCTCCCACCCACCGGTCAAGATTTCTCTTGAACAGAGCCAGCGAGGTGCTCTGCCTCACATGGACCGGGATTTTATTCCACAGCATGGGGAGTCTTTGGGTGATAAATCTATCCCTCCAGCACATCCTATTTATATCCATGCTAAGGTTTAAGTCTCTTGCTCTAGTGGTTTTGGTGGATTTGGTTTTTTTGAGGTGGAGCATGTCCATTAATTCTGGGTTGGTCATGGCCTTGTATGTCAGGCACAGGTCACCTCTGAGCAGACGGTATGCAACTGAATAGAGTTGGAGTTTCTTCAGTCTGGCAGCATATGACAGGTTTTGGAGTCCCTTTATCCTTTTGGTGAGGAACTTTTGGGGTCTCTCCAATTGCTGCAGGTGTCTGGTGAGATACATCCCGAATGGGGCATTGTACTCGATCATTGGTCTGATAAGTGAAGAGTACAGGGGAACAATGACCTCACTTGATCTGGATGTGAATCCCTTCATGATCAGGTGGGCAATGTAGAAGGTCTTCGAACCACTTTAGCAACGTGAGTGTCAAACGAGAGGCCACTGTCAACCTGGGTCCCCAGGTCCCTGATAACCTCTTCTGTGCTTAGTGGGTTGCCACCTATATGGTAGCTTGGGGTTACCTTGTTTTTCCCAAAGGGTATGACTATACACTTTTTTGCATTTAACTTCAGGCCATGGCTCTGGCACCAGCTATCAGTTTCCGTGAGACCCCTTCTGAAGGATGTCATGTACTATCCACTATGGCACCCAGTTTGCAGTCATCCGCAAACTTTGTCAGCCATAGTCCTCCTATGTTTGCCTGTACTTCTGAGAAGTAGATGCCGAACAATAGGGGGCCAAGGACTGAGCCCTGTGGGACTCCACTTGTAACCGGCTTGGAGTCTGACATGGCTCCAGCAACTCTAACCCTGTGGGTTCTGTCCTTTAGCCAGTTTGCAACCCATCTTGTGACATATGGGTTTACAATTAAGCTGGTAAGTTTCTCTATAATACCCGAGTGGGATATTGTGTCGAAAGCTTTTGCAAGGTCAAGGTAGGCTGTATGGACTGCCTTTCCCTCATCAATGGCCTTGGTGACTGTTTCGCAGAAGTCGACCAAGTTCAAAAGGCAAGATCTGCCCTTGACAAAGCCAAACTGGGTTGGGTCCAAGGTCTGCAAGTCCCCTATGTCCTTGTTTATGAGTTCCATTATGATCCTCTCCATAGCTTTGCAGACCAGGCTTGTTAAGCTTATGGGGCGGTAATTACCAGGGTCTGTAGAGGCACCGCCTTTGTGGAGTGGGACCACAGTTGCCGTACGCCACTCCTTGGGCACATATCCTGTGGTGAGGCTAAGATTAAACAGCTGCCTTATGTGCGGGTTTAGTTCTTCATTAAGTTCATGTAGCACACAGCCGGGGACCCCATCCGGTCCCATTGATGCTGTGTTTTAGCTTTAGAGAGAGCAGCTTTCACCTGCGCATTTGAGATGTCTGGGAGGCTACACTCAGTTGGGATAGTTATCTCTCCTTTTGCGGGGGAGAGGGGGGTGAAGTTTGCGCTGAACCTGTCTGCCAGTATGTTGGCAATGTCTGTGGGTTCAGTGATTTTTGTATCATTTTGGACTAATTCTGAGCATATCTGGGAGTTTCCACCCAGGTTTCTGACATAGCTGAAGAAGGCCTTATGGTTGTCTTTTGAATCTATGGCAATTTTTCTCTCAAAGTTGGCATCGGATGATTTTATGAGGGATCATAATTTCTTGCCAGTGCTGATCAAAGATGCCTTCCCTTTTTGGGATTTTGCTCTATCATGTAATAGCTTTCTCCTCTTATTGTAAAGTTTGTTTATGGCTGGGGTCCACCAGACTGGACGTTTGCCCTTGGTGGAAAGAGTCTTGGTTTTATTTGGGAATGCCTGATCCATGCAGTCCTGAAGGTGTTCATAGAAGGCATTTGTAAGGGCTTCCGCAGCTTGGGTTGTGGTTTCCATTGGCTCGCGGGCCTTGAAGGATACCACACCTGTCTTGAGTAGTGTGAAGTTTGCTTTAGAGAAGTTCTTCACTGTGGTCTTTTTTGTTTGGGGTGGGGGCGGGATGTGGATTTCTAGTGAGATTAGTTTATGATCTGATCTCACCAATGAGGGATATACTTCCGGTGTGGAGCATTTTGTCCCCATGTTCGTGATGATGAGATCTAGTATATTTTCTCCTCTTGTGGGGACGGTGACTAGTTGTTCAATGGCATTTGAATTTTTGAACTCCAGGAACCTTTGGGCTAGAAAGTTGGGGCTTGAGTAATGTTCCCAGTCTGTATTCGGGTAGTTGAAGTCTCCCAATATGATGGTGTTTGGTGATACATTTATACCCTCCAGTGTCTTCAGGAAGGCTGTGTGGGTTTTCTGAGTTTGAGAGGGTGGCCTGTAACATGCTACAAATTGTAGAGCAGTTTTGCCTATGGTTAATTGCATCTGGATGGTTTCCGATGCTTTGTGCGTAGCCACCAACCTGGAGGTGTGGGTATCCTTGATGAATATGGATACACCCCCTCCTTTTGTGGTGTGGTCCGGGTTTTGGGCCGGAACGCATGATATGAGATGAAACCTGATAGTGCCGGGGTGCTCTCAGGAGCCTTGAACCAGGTTTCAGTCACAGCACAGACATCGATGTTCTCCATACTGAGAAGGGCCTCGAGTGCGTGCATTTTGAGATTTAGACTTCTGGCATTGAGCAGCATTACCCTTAGTTTCTTCACATTTTGTTTTCTAGGGTGGTAGGTTTAGAATTTGAGCCTTGCCTAAAAAGGCACTATGGGGTGGCAAGAGCCTTAGCCAATATCTGGAATCCCAGGGTGACAGGTGCAAGCCGTCCCTTGCGAGCAGTGTGGCTTGTCGAGCATGTCATCCCAGGCAGACAGGCACTGGATCCCCTTTGAATGACACCAGAAATTAAGCCAATTGTTAAAGCTGATCATCTTGTCACTATATTGTGGCATCATTCTTGGTGAAGGAAGGATACTGCTCAGGGTCAGGGTCATACCTGCCTGGGCTACATAATCAGAGAGCTCCTCTATGTCTCTTTTCATGTAGTCCAGGGAGGTACGTCTCAGGTCGTTCACACCAGCATGGACAATGACTGTGTCATACTTGTACTTGCCGTGGAGTGGCCTGAGTGCTTGTGTTATGTGGCGGATTCTAGCACCCGATAGGCAGCTTACCGTGACCCTCTCCTTGTTCAGCCTGGTGAGTGGGACGTCAGTGTGTCTGACTATGGAGTCACCTATGACAAGTATGTTTGGTGTTGTATTTGGCCTTAAGGGCAGTGACTGCTTTGCACACTGATTTTGTTGTTTATGTGTTGTTTGTGTGGTGTATTGAGTTTGCAGTTGCTTGGGTGTCTGCTTTGGAGGCCTCTGCTGTTTAGGTAAATTTTTACTCAGAGCCTCCGAGTATGTCTTAGTGTGTTTATGTGTTTGATTCAGTGGTGTGGTTGAGTTATGTGAGACTGGTATTGTGGTGTGTGTAGTTGCCTTCTCCTCCTGCCTGGTCTTGCCAGTCCTGAGTTGAGAGAGCTCAGCCTCCAGTCTGGCTAAATAGCTGCATCTCTCACAAGTGTTAGTGTTACGTGGGAGGAGGAGAGGGTTGTCCGTGTACATGAGGCAATTGTAACATTGTCTCAGAATTCCCAGATTCACCAACTGGGCAGGAGAGGACGCCAGCATCTGACCCTTCGACATGCTAGAAAGAATTATGAGTTGGTATGAGACAGAAAAGTAGTGGGCTTAGCAGGGAAGTGGGCACTCCTGGGGGGTTTTGCTAGTGAGAGATTTGTATAATATAGGAGTGCTTGACCTGCAAAGAGAATGCTTATAAGACAAGGGATATGCTTATAAGACAAGTGCTGAGCTTTTAGGTTCATAGGTTCATAGGTTTATACTAGGCTATCTGCCCTAAGGCATTTATAAGCCTAGCCCAAATTTTTGTGGCTTACGCTACCCCTTATATGAAAAAATACTGTGCCCATTAGTTTGTTGTGCCTCTGTCCAGCAGTGACACAGAGATGATTCCCGGGGTAAACCTACGATCTCCCATCCACAGGTCTAGATTTCTCTTGAACAGAGTCAGCGAGGTGCTCTGCCTCACATGGACTGGGATTTTATTCCACAGCATAGGGAGTCTCTGAGTGATAAATCTATCCCTCCAACTTTTTGAGAAGAAAAAGCTATTTGGAACAAGTGCTGCACTTTTTAGTGAAGGTGTAAACTGTTTAGGTTTCTAACAGAGCAGTTCTAAGGGAAAAATTGAAGAACAGACTTTCTGGAGCCAGAAAGAGTTTAACCTTGTTTAACCGGCGCTGCCCGATGCTGCTCTAGTGGCAACTCCGCGCTAAAGCACGTTAAAGCGTGCTTGATAGCAGGGGCTGGAAAGAAGCATGAATAGACCCAAAACGGACAATAAAACTACAGTTTCAAGTCAGTAACCACCTCTACGGGGGGGCAGGGAAGCTGCTCAATGTTATTCACTGCCACTGATCAACAGAGAGACCCTCCTTCAGCCCAAGCAAAAATGGCCTCACAGAAACTTTCAAACAGTTCACGAACAGCAAGCCTGTAACTGAACTTTTTTAACTCTCAGAAAAGTGGGAAAAAGCAAGATTTTTTTTTTGTTTTGTTTTTACAGAGATAGCAGAGGTTCACAAGTAATATCAAGTTATAACAGTGCAGTAAATGACCCCACACAAGAGTGCTAGGTCAAGGACAGAAAATATGCAAGTTTTAAGAAAAAAGATTTAAAATTAAGTGCAAACAGGAAATTCAGCAAACAGCTTTTGGTTGTGCTCTAAATACAGCTACTAATACAGAAATCAAGTTTAACAAGCCAGAAAATGCTCAAGCTAGGCAGCTATGCAGAAAAACTTAGCAAATAAACAGAGAAAAAATACTTAAAATCTCAAAAGTGGCTCCCTTCTTCTCTCAGCGTTTTTTCCTCTTGGAGGGTGCTTCACCAGCAGCCAACAAGCCTGAAAAGACGCCCAAACCACGAGGCAACTAGGTTTTAAGAGAGGAAGATGAAGGAGTTTTGGAAATGACCCCTAGTGACCAATAAAACTACAGTTTCAAGTCAGTAACCACCTCTACGGGGGGCAGGGAAGCTGCTCAATGTTATTCACTGCCACTGATCAACAGAGAGACCCTCCTTCAGCCCAAGCAAAAATGGCCTCACAGAAACTTTCAAACAGTTCAGGAACAGCAAGCCTGTAACTGAACTTTATCTCTCAGAAAAGTGGGGGAAAAAGCAAGATTTTTTTTTGTTTTTGTTTTTTACAGAGATAGCAGAGGTTCACAAGTAATATCAAGTTATAACAGTGCAGTAAATGACCCCACACAGGAGTGCTAGGTCAAGGACAGAAAATATGCAAGTTTTAAGAAAAAAACGATTTAGAATTAAGTGCAAACAGGAAATTCAGCAAACAGCTTTTGGTTGTGCTCTAAATACAGCTACTAATACAGAAATCAAGTTTAACAAGCCAGAAAATGCTCAAGCTAGGCAGCTATGCAGAAAAACTTAGCAAATAAACAGAGAAAAAATACTTAAAATCTCAAAAGTGGCTCCCTTCTTCTCTCATCGTTTTTTCCTCTTGGAGGGTGCTTCACCAACAGCCAAATTCTCTCATAAAGGTAAGCCTTTAATGCTTCCCAGATGTACATGTCAGATATGTCCTCAGTACTATTGATATTAATACATTTTTTTTGTTTTAGAAATGTTTCTTGTAACTAGTCTAGTCCAGATACATATTTGCTGTATCCTGGACTGTTTGTAAGCTCCTGAGCCCCCCAGGCCTTTCTCTGTTGGAGGGAAACCTTCTAGCTTATCAGTGGGAGTGGTAAGCACTAGACAGTCTATCTACCACATACAGAGTGGTTTCTGGCCCGGAAATTGTACTTATTGGCCGTTTGTGCATTTTTTCCATCTCTCTCAACTTTCTGATTTAAAAGCCCACATTTGCACTTGTTTCCCGCCTTTCCTGTAACTAGTCTAGTCCAGATACAGACTTCCTGTATCCAGGACTTTTTGTAAGCTTCTGAGCAGTGCCAGAGTATGCTCTTCAATTTTTCCCTTTGATCTACTAGTTCTCTGCTCTCCTGCACTTTTACACTAGCTTATCAGTGTAG
This sequence comes from Protopterus annectens, assembly GCF_019279795.1. Lineage (NCBI taxonomy): Eukaryota > Metazoa > Chordata > Ceratodontiformes > Protopteridae > Protopterus > Protopterus annectens. The sequence continues at coordinate 482,742,792 of NC_056730.1, forward strand.
CACTTTACCAGACTTCTTGTAGCAGTTATTGTAGCATGCAAAAGTGCTACCAGCACTAAACATTATACAAGGAAACGGCTCCAGTACTTATCAATGCCCACACGTCCGGCATGTCTAATGGACAGTTCCCTGTGCTTTCTCCTATTAACCTGATGAACTTGGGCATCCTGAGGCAATGTAGCAACTGCCTCATGTACACTGACAACCCTCTCCTCTTACCTTCCAACACTCAAGACTTGCGAGAGATGCACTTATCCAAATTGGAAGCCACGCACTCTCCAGCCAAGACCAGAATAGCTGCTCAAGAGGTCAACACTTGCACCACACCACATGGAACACACAGCCCTCCAGAACACACACCAGCACTGCCTTCACATAAAAACACAATCCACACACCCACGTTCGCGGAGGCTCTCAATAAAAATCTACCCAAGCAGTAGAGATCTCCAAGGCAGAAATGCACTTGGCCACAACACAACACAACACTAATCACGAGACACACAACTGCCTTAAACAGTGTGCCACTCAACCAAAGCCCCTAAGGCAAAACAGCATGCCCAACACTCTAGTCATAGGTGACTCGATAGTGTGGCACACTGATGTCCCACTCACTAGGTTAAATAAAGTGAAACTAACAGTCAGCTGCCTGTCAGGTGCCAAGATCTGCCACATAACGCATGCACTCTACTACATGAAAAGAGACATGGAGGAGCTCTTGGATTATGTAGTCCAGCCGGGTATGACCCTAGCCCTGAGCAGCATCCTACCATTTGAATCAGCAAATTCAGTAAGGTCTCTAATATGGTATTTGTTTGCAAATTCGGTCAGATTTTATGCTGATAATATTACTCTTCTTTTACTATTAGCTGTTGACACTTTTTCATTAATTATACAATTGAAATACCCTGCTAATATAATATTTCCTTTAGATATTTGTACTGTTTGGTTTAAGTTTTGCTTAACTGTGTGAATACCTATCACTGGTATCCAGTAGATATTAATTAATATATATAATTTCTGTTAAGTTCTAGTGTAACAGAGCAAAACATGCCTCTATCATCATTATGTGTGTCTATTATTTTGGTTGAGTATTGTTCCATAGAATTGCAACACCTCTCCTCTTTTGTTGATATGAGCTAGATAGTACTATATATTTTCTGTTAAGTCTATTTATGGCGCCTTTTAGTAAGTGTGTTTCTTGTAGGAAAACATTAGGATTAAACAGATTTATATATTTATATAAACTTTCCCCTTTGCAACTGTTATTTAACCCATTTATATTAATAGATAAACATTTTAAGGTTAACATAAAAAAAAATCTATGGGTTTACTTGAGTGATGATCATTAACATATTAAGTATATACATATAAATTTTGATTCCTACTGAATTGAAATAAATGTTTATATATCTGCGGGCCAAATAATATAAGGAAATAGTGGTATACTGAAACATTGAAGTGTTTAGACACTGAAGAACAAATAATAGCTATATAGAATAAAACTAGAATTCTATATTCCCTCACCCCTTTCATGGAGTTCAGAGACTCCTAACTCAAACAGAAACCTGCTTGAGTTAACCACCCTCTCACTAACAACAGTCAGTTCCCCCCTGCCGCAAATAAAATCTAATAATATTTAGAAATTTTAATTATAACAAGGAAATATGTATATCCATATGTTAGTGTTTACATGCAAAATATTTTGATATATATAGTGTTCTTTTAAAAAACAAACTAAACAGTTAATATTTTTGAGTTATTAAATTATACATATGACGACCAAAACAAGAATGATTTGTAGATGCATTACATAATCATAGATCAGATGGATAATAGTATCATTTTAAAAATAAAGATCAATTAAGTTAGAATATATAAAATTATTTTCTGATGTAAGATGTACTGTTATGCTCATCTACGCAAATACAAATAGACACTTGGAAAAAAAAATGCCATCAGTTAAGCCCTATTTACAAACGGACCTGTTTAACAGTAGGTCTTATACATTTCTCCATGGTTATAAGTAATGGAGGTACCACATGTACTGCATCACCCTTTTCCATTATCATCTCATCTGTTGATTTTTCAAGACCATATACCCTGATTATAAATTTCCATTCTATGTGTAGAGAATCTATAAACTAGTATCTATTGATTATTATATACATTGTTATGTAGCTCACATAGTAGAATACTAGGTTAGTGTCATAACAATAAAATGAAAAAGTTCATAAAAATCTAAGTTGACTAAGATAACTGTTGGAACAGGATAACATGTTTAAAACAGTTATCTATAACCTTTAAATCAGGTATGATATAAAAAAAATTATATAGTAATATATATCTAAAACATCTAAAAAATCGAGCATATGTGGTATTCAGATCAGATGTATGAAACCATATAGGTGAAACTTGTCCTAGTATCTAAAATGGAACAACAATCCAAATAACATTACTGTTGCAGGTATGAATTGCAATTTTCATATAAGTATTGACTTCTAATGTTCAAACATCAGATTACATAGTGACTTTTTCAAGTCTTGAGAATTTTTTTGTCAAGTTTAACCAGTAAGCATACAGTGGTAATAAATATACCGTCTAAAGTGAAAACAAAGCTAAATGCAGTAACATTTAGATTTCAAGTTAAAATAAAGACATTGAAGTAGGTTATATGATAGATCTTGCTATTTCGTCTATTTTTAAGTCTACTTATCCACTAATAATAGATGAATAATAAACATGCCATAAGCAATAAGATTTTGGGTTGTAAGATAACTGATGTAACTGTGCAATAAAGTTTCGAAGTGAACAAATGCATCAATGCTTCAGCAAGTGGTTAGCCTACCAGCATCTACAATTTAGGTTATTATTCCCTAACTGAGCTACTAAACCACTGTAACATCAGAGCTGAACAAACTCTGATATAATAAATAAAAATTTAATTAGAAAATGAAATAATTATTTTCTGTTAAACTATATAGCCTGTGCATAATATGTTTTATTTATAAATATTAAACAAGGGTGGGTATAAGAGAACTTAAGTCCTTCAAAAATAGTATTCTGTCAATTTTCTTCCTGCTGTGTTTACCTTACTGTTTGAGTTTGCAGTGTCTAGTGTGTAGGCATTGATCGCTGCGTAGACTGCATCATATTTAAAGCATATTACATTACCACCATCCTGTGGTCATTCCCATAAATACCACGCTAGTATCCTGTACAAATGAAAACTGCTGTTACGTAATCATCTGCCCAGGGCACATCTCTCAACCTCTTAACATAATAAATCTGGATGAAGCCTAAAATATTGGGGAGGATAAATGCCCCCCAAAAATGGATAGATTTTAAATGTAGCTCTTATTTAAGAAGTTACTAGCATAAAAAGATTTGTGTTAGTATGCCTTTTGAAACTCAAACATATATCATTGTTTAGTCACTTCAGTCCTCATTGAGTTGCCAGAAAACCACACATTCCCTGAGGAGCAGATCAAGAGTATGAGGGGGAGATGGACATTCTGCAAAAATCTGTACAGTCGAGAAGTATGACCCAGAGTGAAATTAAATACCCCTAAAGAACTTCATTCAGACTTGGAGGGAACAAAGGTTCAAGGTGTCATACCAAGTAAGTAAATTTCATATTCATGTATCAAGCTATATTTGCTAAGTGCCTTTAATTTCCTGTTTCATTTTATATTACTTAAATGCAGTGCAGCATTGCTCCACTAACATGAAGGCAGGCCAGCTTAAAAAGCAGTACATGTGTATACAGGTTCATAGGTAGGTACTAGGCTGTTGGCCCTAGGACCTATACAACCCTAGCCAAAAAGGTACCCTGGCGTTCAACACCCAAGAAATTTATTTTCCTGTACCCCTGTCGAGCAGAGCCACAGAGGTGATCCCCGGGGTGAATTTCCTATTTCCCATCCAATCATCAAGATTTTTCTTGAAGAGTGCTAATGAAGAGCTTTATTTGATATAGATAGGTAGTTTGTTCCAGAGTATGGGAAGTCTCTGGGATAGGACTCTATCCCTCCAACATGTTCTGTTTATTCTGGTGACAAGGTTTAGGTCCCTAGAGTGTGTAGCTCCATATAAGTAACATAGTTGTACACATTATGAAATATATAATCTGCAGACTCTGCCAAATAAACAAATTGCTCAGTTCTGCATACCAAGAGGCATCAATACGTTTTGAAATGTTCCACCAGCTGTACAAATCATAGAAAATACCTACAAGGTTAGTTAATAGACGGTAACTGTGACAGGGTGTTTTGTGTGAGTCATTAAAGCTGGAAAGCTGTTGCCAAAAAACACTACCCGTGTACAACCTAAACTTACAAGAAAATGAAAACATTGCAAGATAGTACTCTCTTTTTTCATTTTGTGTTTTTAAGCTACTCAGGACGATCTTCGCAGTGAGCGTATGAACGTTCTCTCCTGTTCCTTGTTTGGGGGGGGTCAGAGTTCACGATTTTTCCAACAGAATGGCGATATTGCGATCACAAAATTCAAGAGAGATTTAAATGCAAACATATGTTTCGAGATCAATCCTGTTAAGAAAAAAGGTGATGTTTCAGCAGGAACTGCTCGAACTATCAAGAAAAGAGTTTATGATAGAAATGGCTCGAGAGTCTCAAAAACCGCCGTTTGAACACTGAGACACCAAATAACATGCAGCAACCATTACTAATGCTGAATAAAACTACCATTTTGTTTTTTTAAGCATACTTGGCTAAACCACTGCTACTAACCAATAATCGAAGAAATAAAAGACAAAAAGTCACCAGCAAGCCCACAAAATAACCAATAAAGGGTACAAAAGCACCATATTCACTTCATTGCCTCAGATATACAACCCAAAGCATTCCCAGAAACAGCCCATTTATAAACTTATTCAATTTCCGTATTCCTATGTTAATACAAGGCACAGATTTAATCTAAAGTAATATTTTTCTTAACCAGCATGGACATCCTTCTTAAATCAAAAGGAAAAGTATTAAAGAATATGGGTGGGGATACATGTTACCAAAAAATAAAGTAAAAAAAAAAAAGACAGTTATTTTATCCTTCAGTTTCTTCTTTTTCTTTGAGGTTTTCCAGTTGTTACTCTCTGCAACTCTCTTCACGGAAATGTTGACCATTCCATATCCTCTAATTTGTCTATTAATTTATGAGTTTTAATGAAAGATACAGCAGAGTCAATGTCATCAGATATTTTTATGCCATCTGCAAGGAATAGTTTCAGTCTAGCTGGGGAAAAAAAGGTGTACTTTTATGTGGCTCTTTTTTAGCTCCTTAATAATGGGATGACGTTTTCTTTTGGATATGACTGCACTTGAATAGTCATTGTCAAAATATATAATGCTGTCTTTTATTTTTATAGGTGACTTGAACCATGCAGTCTTCAACACTAATTCTTTATCTTGTGAATATGTAAACCTCACTATTACTGTTCTAGGAGTATTCTTATTAGGAGATGAAGTCAGAGAGCTATGTACCCTTTCAGTATCATATGAAAGGGCTTCCAGAGGTCTTAGGTAAATGGTAACCATGAAGTTAAAAAAAAACTCATCATGTTGTTTTCTTCAATATTGTCTGGTAAGCCGGACATCTGTGTGTTATTTCTTCGTGACCTATTTTCTAGGTCATCTAGTTTATTCTGAAGAGTAGTGTTCTGCTTTAAATGAAATTCAGTATTACTTTCTCTTTCCTGTAATCTTCCATCAACATCAGAAAGAGACTGTTCTATATCTGAGATCTGTTGTTGTAGTTCTTTATGTATTAAGTCCATCTGTTTTGAACATTTCTGTTCAAAGACATCCATTTTTGTATCCATTTTATCTAATTTTAGTGACATCTCTTGTATGTTAGCAGCCAAAGATAATAGTTCTTTCTTAAATGATGAGTCCATAGAAGTATTCTTTGAGTGGCTCATCCTTCAGGCAGAAATGATGGGATATGTTGTGAGAAGATTTCGACAGGAAAATATCAGAAAAAGTTAGTACTTTTTCAAAACAATCCTAGAATATGATTAGGATAATCCAAAATTGAAGGAACAAGTCCAATAGGATTGTTTATGAAAAAAATCCTGTCAAAAGTGAAGTGACACAACTAGGAAAAATTGCTTCTAGTCAGTGCACACAGTGGCCATGCTCCCCCAGCAAGGGCCTTCTTCAGATCATATTACACTCCATTCATAATAACAATTTAAAAGAAAGAGAGCCAGACATTACTCCATCAGTGACTTCATTTAGTAAAAAGGCTTTAGCCAGTCTTTTTCTTCAATTTCCATCCTACTTATAAGGTCTTTAGAGGAAATACACCATTAAGACCTGGTATTCTGTCAGCTTCATACCTCTCAACCTGGAAACATCAAAAATCTGGACAAGGCCCATGAAAAATAGGTACATATCTGTATGGTGATTAACATAAAATTTGCATATGTAATTATGTAACCCCACCCACTCCAATGGAATTGTAGGATACCAACTTTCAAATGCAAACTGAAGAACAGACAACCAAAATATGGCACCAGAGTCCCCCTGCAGCCATTCCAATGCCCCATTACCTGGCTCTTTCACCCCATTTGCCGTAAACAATAATGTGTGCACACTGCATATTGCTTTATGTCTACAATGATTATTTGGAGTTTATTTTTACATTTTACAGCACAATGCACAAACACTAATAGACATCTGCTAAACAAAGCAATACTGTCTCACAATGAAACTCACATTCATTGAAACAGCATTGAAACCCGCACCACATCCAAGAAAAATGCATCTGGCCAATGATGGATAAAGATTACCTTTGGGCTGTTTTCAAGTCATTGGCCCCTTGCACACAAAACAAGAAACATACATGTGTTCTTTTATACACTTTCCTGACTTTATTTAAATTATATTCCTTGTATAATACAGCACACTTGTTAGAGTGCATTTTAAAGTTATTTGAACATTTTTCCAGTAGGCAATGAAACAAAATGCATGAACCAATAATGACAAAAGTGCCTAATTCAGAACATTTCCATCATAAAAGTCTACTTCCACACCCACACTATATATATATATATATATATATATATATATATATATATAAACACATGCACACACACACACACAAGCCCACATCTTCATCTTACTAATATAGTAATCAGCAAGTTAAAATCCTCTGATTTATTAAGAAAGCATTATGCTGACTTTCAAATTGAATAAAAGCACAACTTTACTAACTTTGCCAGTAATAAGAATGCCAAAATAATTATCTGGATAAATGCTTAAGCATTATTTACTTCAGTCTTATGTCTTAAAGTTTTACATATTCCCAAAGAGAGCTGTACATAAAACAGATTACATTTTGCCTTACTTATGTAATCATCCAAACAAGGAGATGCTTCTGTGTGTGTGTATGTGTGCATGTGAGAGAGTGAGAGAGACCCAGAAGTTTAAGAGAAAAAAAAATATGGTTTTGTTTCATTACATGACAATGCTGGGTAAAAAAAATTCATTCTGACATATAAAACAGCAATTGACTTTATTTGTGCAGTGCATTCCAAGGCCTTGAATATGTTCAAATGTGAGCAATCTGTCTGATTGTCTTCACAGTTTCATATCAGTTTAATGCATGACAACCATTAAACTATACACTTAAACTGCAATTTATATAATTTAAATGTTTATTGCCAGTCTAGCTCATAACTCATTTAAATGTGACTTTCTGACAGCTAATTTCAGTTAATTTTCTTTGATTCACTTAATTAGAACTTTCAGTCAAGAAAAGAGAAAGGTCCCCTAAATGTCTGGTGGCTGGCATAATATTTTCTTGTCATTAAAATGTGCAGCCTGTGACGAATTAAGCCTTTTTTCTGTAATGAATTGCTGTGTACTACATCACTGCAAAACAGAAAACTCACCATATGGAATTATCCCTCTAAACATATGCTTTACAAAAATATGTGTTTCAAAAAAATAAACTACTGAGTGCTAAAAGTGTTCTGCAGGTTTTGCGAAAGCAAGTAAAACTAACAAATGGACTTATTTGGGTCACACACACACACACACACACACACACACACACACACACACACACATGCTTATAATAACAATATTTAAAATCTGTCCATGACTTTGATCCTTTATACCCCAGCTACCCAATTATTTTTGCCTTTGTATAGAATGGCTTCTGGTTTTGTCCTATATTTTCCCTGCCCCTTGTAGAACTTAGGATTCGGTGGGCTGTCTTTGCAGACTGTACCTGATTTTGTCTTATAATATTTCTTACTCCTGGTAAAATGTTTTTTTTTTTTCTGTATTTATTTATTTATTTTTAGTAAATCACTCGATAACAGTGGGATGGAAAAATATCAGTAATGCTGATGATATTTACCTCTCAACTACTTTGTATTTCGCAGAGTATCCTCAATTTTGCTCAACTTCATCCTGTACCTGTCCGTTGTAATTTTTGATTTGTTGTAGTAACGACTACCTTTACCATGTTGCAAGTATGACAAAGCAACAAGCTAACTGCCTTTACCACAACAAATCAAAGGTTGTTATGAGGGACAGTATTAGGCACTAATCGCTGTGAGCTGTTAATGAGTTGTCTCCTACAGTTAAGGAGGCAGGTTAAGAATATCTGGAATGATTCCTCTTCCCTTCTTGCTTGCTATAATAGGACTATGAGAAAGATACCCCTTAAACACCCTCTGCTCCTGTGGCACCACTGAAAAGTATCACTTTGTTTGCTGGACTTCTCTGATGAACATTTGCGCGCGCACACACACACACACACACACACACACACACACACACACACACCCCTCTTCTTCAAAGAATACAAAATATGTTTTACTTTATTGCTGCTCATCGTTCAAGTTGAATTGCTATGCTCCCTGGCCCACTCGCATAGCCAACAAACTCCACGCTTGGAATTCTTTAATGTTCTGATCCCCCTCCATCTGCTTGCTAATTCAATGCTTGTTTGAACTGAATAACCGCAAATTTGTTTGAATAACTGTTTCCCGCAGATCAATCATGACGTGTGTAATGGAGCATTCTGACAGGCTGGTAGCCTTGACGGAGCTGACGTCACCACGCACGTGATGACGTCAGCTCAAAAATAAACGGAGAAACAAAAATAAAAATAAAAACATGGAAAAAGTCAGAAATGAAGGGGTGCTACTCTGGAATCGTGGCACCCCATTATTTGGACCCCAAAACTCGGTAAAATCTGAGTTATTTGGTACAATTGGGAGGTATGGTCAGCTTGTAAATCAGCTATCCACTGACTTTCAACTAGCTCAGTGTGATTGAATAAATCAGTTCTTCTCAACGTACAAGTCAGAGCTTCCAACATCATAAACTGAAAGTTATGACTTTGAAATTTAATAATATTTTGAGACAAGCCATTATCTTTATATTTCAACCTGATGTCACTAAGATGTTTTAAAATTCTAGTCTTAAAATGCAATTAGTTTTGCCTATATAAAACTGTGTGCAAACCTTGCAGTCAGCAACATGCATCACAATGTTAGTATTACAGGGATTGTAATATTGTGTTATAAATAGAAAAAGAAACATTATACATACACCAAGCATGGTAAATGTGGAGGGGATTAGGGATGTTGTAAAATACTGGGGACAACCCAAAACATTTTTTGTGGAAAAGGACATTTGATGAGTAACTGACAAAATTATTTTTTTTTGTGGGGAAATGGGACATGATGCAAAAAATGTGAATTGAAATATTATAAATGTAGCAAAATTGGACATTTATGGATGGATTGCAAAAATGAAAATAAGAATAAGGAAGAAAGGAAAGAAAATGAACAAAGAGAAGAATTTTTAGTAGTAGTCAAAACAAGAAAATTAGATGAGAATAAATAGTAAAAAGGACATAGAAGAAGGGTCTGAAATAAATGATGAAGACAAACTGGGAGGTACTAAAAGGGGAAAAAAGAATTATATTGGTAAAAGTGTAAAAGACAGAAAAAGAAAATTTAAAGGCCTAAGTGCAAAAGAAAAAAGAAAATGGATGAAAAAGAATGTATGCAGCTGAAGATTGAGACTTGGTGTAATGGTTAAGGTGTTTCACTCCCAGACACAAGGGTACAATGTTTGATTCTCATCTTTGGGAAGGAATTTAGTTAGGCTTAAAATGGCCTATTAAAAAAGATAGCCTAATAATTAACTGTGAACTTATGAAACCATGAATCTCAGGGAAAGGGAGAATGAAAATGTGTGTGCTTTTTGTAATTGTGAATAGTATTAAGAATACAGTACGAATATTAAGAATTTTGGAGTGACATAATACAGGTGATGTAGATGTAATTATATTAGAAGAAACAAGATTTTTAACAAATGAAAGATTACAAACTGAGAACTATGGGGAGGAAAGATAATCTGGAATTTAGGAAATAAGAGATGTTCTGGAATAGCCGTATTCTGTAGAAATGCAATTAAGATAGGTTCATAGGTCCCTTCTGTTAGCAAATAGTATCCATAACTGATCAATACTGTGTGTTTGTTAATTTAAACTATGACCACAGTAGCCTACTGATACAAGGTTATCCTGTTTTTCCACCTGAGAAAGTAAGAAATGACTTACAGTTTCAGAGCAGTCCTTGGTCAATTGTGATTGTTTCTTAACACATACTTGTCTTTGCTTTGTGATTGTTTCCAGCCCCCTCATACAAGCACCTAACAGGGTCTCTACCCGCTTCGCTCCCCACCCTGCCCCCTATTCCCTCTCGCCCCCAGTGGTCCCACCTTTATTGCACTCAAACCCCTCCCATCTTTCCAATAGCCAACCACACCGCTAACCCAACACTACCTCCTCCATATTCCCTCTACTATCACACCTCCTCAACTAACATGTACAAGCATACCTTTCCTTTGCTCACTGCATACACTCTCCTTGCACATCTTACATCCTACCAAAGCTCCATCATTCCCCCACTCAACCACTACCACTGTACTACTACTCACACCACCACTCATGTCTCACCCATACTCAGCACCCCTCCCACCAGCTCAAGAACCATTCCTATGCACCCCCCACATATTCTACCAACTATATTACTCAAATGTAAAGCATCCCTACAACTTAACATAGTAACCCTCCCACCATATCTTACCCACAGAGCACAATCATAAAGTTTCCCTTATAAACAAACACATTCAAAAACTGAGAAAACTAATAATCTCATGCATATCAAAACTATCCCTAAGTGGAGACATCCACCCCAACCCTGGCCCTACCATCTCCAACCCCAATCCTCATAATCAGACTAGAAGCCACAACTTCTCCCATATTACAGCCAATAGAAAGCCAAGTGACGTCCTTCTACTAAGCCTAAATATTAGAAGTATATCCAACAAAGTCCATGAACTCCATGCCACCATAGACTTGTACTCCCCAGATATAGTCATCCTGACAGAAACCTGGCTAAAACCTCACATTACCAGTGAGCAAATACTCCCTACAGGTTACGGCATACTAAGAGTAGACCGGCTAAACAAAAAAGGAGGTGGTGTAGCTATAATATTTAAACAGCATCTAAACATCCAGATCTTAAAATCATCAGCTCCACAAATAGGCAATGAAGAAATAATATATACCAACCTCAAAATTAACCAAAACAAAACCATCAACATAATTGGATGCTACTTCCCACCTGGCCAAAACATCCCTCCACTGGAAAACCTCCTCAGCTGGTCTACCCACCATCTCCTCCAAGAAACTATCATCTTAGGTGATTTCAATATTGACTGGCAATCCTGTTCTGGCAACAATCCAACCCATCATGTACACCTTCATGGCTTCACCCAACTAGTCCAGTCACCAACAAGGATAAATAAAAACTCCAGCAAGCACACTACCCTGGATTGGATACTAGTCAGTAAGAACCCCCAGTCATATATAACAGGCTGCTTATCAGATAGCCTCAGTGATCACTCCCCAACATTCCTACTCAAAAAATACCTGTACCAAGCTAAACCTGTCATCTGTCGTCAAATACGTAAAAAATAAACTTTAACCCACTCACATTCATCTCATCCCTCAAAGAATGTAACTGGCATGCTCTAAAGTACCTCAGTCTAGATGACGCAGTTGAATCTTTTAATACTACCTTCCTGAACATCCTTAATTACCATGCCCTCATAAGATTTTCCAGAACCAAAGCACAACCCTCCCCATGGCTACAGAAAACCACTAAGTCAGAAATGAAAAACAGGGATAAAGCCTGGGAGCACTGGCGCAAAACCAAAACCCCCTCAGCTAGACAGAAATTCCTAGAACTATGCAATAGAGTCAAAAAGCTAATAAAACAGGACAAATTCCAATACTACCAGTCTGCCCTAGACTCCTCACAGCACAGCCCCAAACAATTCTGGTCCTCCATAAACTCCATCCTCCACCCAGGTAAAGTCAGTACCCCTCCTCCTAACATCCCTCACTCCTCAGAAAATATTGCTATCTCATTCAACACACACTTCACCCAAACCATACTATCACTAGCTAAACAACACAACCCCCCTCCCCTCCAGCCCACACCTTCAACTAGTAATCTCCCCACTGCCTTCTCTTTTTCTCCTGTACCTACCTCCAACATAAAAAAACTCAACTAAACTTAAACCCACCAAATTAGCAGCAGACAACCTCCCAAGTGAATACATACAATTCGCAGCTGATGCTCTGGCCTACCCAGTATCCATCTTGATTAACCGATCTCTGTTCCCACATTGTGGAAAGTCTCACATATAATTCCCCTCCACAAAGGCAGACCCTCTGCAGAACTAACCAATTACCGCCCCATAGCTATTCTCTCTCCACTCTGCAAAATACTAGAGAGATGCATACACTCTCAGGTCTCAGACTACCTCCTTACTAACAACCTCCATTCCAGTACTCAGCATGGTTTCCGACCAAATCATAACACCACCACTGCCTTACTCTCCTTTACTAACACTATCCTTCAGCATAAAAACAATGGCTATCTCTCCTCTGCTACTTTCCTAGACCTATCTAAAGCATTTGACATGGTCCCACACAAACAACTTATCTCTGTCCTCAATAACCTATCCTTCTCACAATCAGTCACCAACTGGTTTCAGAGTTACCTGTCTGACCACCAACAATCCGTTGTATGACAGAATGACATATCTCCCCAACTACCTGTCTCCATAGGGGTTCCCCAAGGATCCATCCTTGGACCCCTACTCTTCTCTGTTTACACCAATAATCTAGCCTCTGCCACCAAACATGGCACACTCATCCAATACGCAGATGACTCGACCATCATCTGCTCAGCCCAGTCTCTACCCAAACTGCAAAAAGTCACACAGGAAGCCTTTTCCTCTGTTGAAACATGGTTATCCGATGCCCAATTAATACTCAACCCAAACAAAACTAAACTACTCATCTTCCAACCCACCAAACATACTCAAAACAACTCTCACTTTAACATCACAGCAAAAGACAACACCACTATATACCCAACTGAACACACCAAATTGCTAGGAGTGGAAATAGACAATAAACTAAAATTTGACATTCACATATCCTTGACCATAAAAAAAGTCTACAAAAAACTAGGAGCATTATACAGAAATAAACAATTTCTCACCAAAGCAGCAAAGATTTCAATAGCAAATTCCCACCTTATCTCCACCCTACTTTATGTGCCTCCAGTATATACCAACCTAAGGCAATGTGATCTAAACAAGCTAGAGACCTGCTACAACAAAATCACCAAATTCGCCACAGGGGCATCCTAACGTAGTCACCACTGTCTCTCACTTGCTGAACTGGGCTGGCTTGAACTCCCTCACCTCCTTCAGTGGTATCAACTCTCACTCGCCCACAAGCTGGTAAACCATCCACTAAATGTCTCATCCCTCCAGAATCTACTCCAACCCTATTGTACCACCAGACCACTAAGATCCAGCAACAAAAATCACTTGCAGATCACTAAAGCCAATAACTCTGCTGGTGAAGCACTATTCTCTTGCGTCATAGCCAAATTATGGAACTCACTCCCACCTACAATTACCTCCGCACCATCATGCACCAACTTCAAAACTTTATTTAAAGCACACCTAAAAACATGCTGGCTATGCCCTTGCAACTCCCACTCTAATATCATCCACCCCATCCAACTACTAACTTTCTTTCCACTCCACTAACTACCTTGATTATAGCAAGCTCAGATGCTCATAAGCCTAGTACTTATTATACAGCAGGAACTTCTCATTGTTACATTTGTTAATGCCTGTTATGTACTTCACAGATAAAGATTCTAGTTGTCTACTGATGTACTATGTTCTTCATCTGTAAATATGTTGTAAGTAATTTCTATGTTAAATTGTTAATCGCTATGTAATCCAATGTAACTACTGTCTGTTTATTTTACTGTGGAGCTTTTCTCCCCAGGCCTCCACTGAAAATGGACCCACGTCCAGTCAGACACTCCCGGTCAACAAATTTAAATAAATAAATAAATAAAAATAAAAATACTAGACTAGCTTCCCTAAAGGGCCATTTTAAAGCCTAATCAACAACCTCAGTTCAGAATTAAACCCTGGCCTTGTGTCTATGAGGTGAATACCTTAATCATTATACCAAATACAAATTCACTCCTAAATGTAACTTTAGCAAAAATGGGAAGATTAACCATTGTAAATGTATAATGGAAAGAACACGTATATAGAATTATAACATTATATGCTTATACTAATTGTAAAAAAAGAGAAAGCTTATTTCTCCAGATGTATGGCTAGCGATAAAGGAAAACAAGGAATATATAAAAATAGACAATGGAATAGAAAGGATAAATGAGAAAGCATGGAATGAAAAAAGACATACATTACTAATATGATTATGGAAGGATCATAAAGCTATGAGAACATTTTATACATAATGATAGAAAGTACTTTGGCAAAGAAAAAGAATTATGTGAAAGAAATCAAGAAAAAAAGAATTGTTATACAAGCAAAGATATTTTTTTAAAAAAAGAAAAGAAGTACTGAGGTACTTAAGCAGATTAGTAAATGAAGATGGTAGTGTAACGAGAGAAATACAAATGTAAAAGGAGAAATAGAAAAAAACAGGACAAGATTATGAGTAATGTAGTTCATTATGTACAAGACATGTTTAAAGAAAAAAGAAGTTAGTAAAAAAAAAACGTGGAAAGTCCAAAAGTTAACAGAAAAAGTGAATAAAGATTAAATGAGCTAGATAAAATATTAGGAGAAGTATAAATGTGGCTGCAGGCCGAAATGGAACAGGGTATGAAATGCATAAAAATTTAAGGGATTGGCAAAAAAAATTAAGATTTTGAATGGTTAAATGAAGGTTTTATGTATAAGAATTATGTAGTGGAATACTTAAATTCATATGGAGGAAGGAAGATAGAAGAGAATTAAAAAAATGCAGACCAATAGTACTGAAAATAATAAGATCTTTATGAAAATAATACAAAAAAATGAAACTGGAATGAAAGGTATTATGGAAGATGGCATATATTGTATAAAAGGGAAAGGTTGTCAAGAATTAATTGAAAAAATGTGGATGATACTATAGACAGAAAAGAAGTGAAAAGCATGATAGGAGACCTTCATAAGGCATTTGACTCAATTGAACATTAAATCTTATGGGTAGTAATGGAAGCAAGTAATATAAGTGAGAAAGTTAGGAAATTATGTATGTCAGCGTGTAGTAATAATAAAGTTAAATATTTGAAAATAGCTGGTTAAGCCAAGAGGTACATATGAAGAGTGGTTTAAGACAGGGATATCCAGTGAGTTGTATACTCTCTGCATTAGTTAAGAATTTGGTAGTATGTGAAGTAAATTATAAAATAAAAGAGAAGGGTATATAACACCTGAAGTGTTAAGAAGTCCAGTTCTGTTAGCATATATAGATGACACTATAATTGCAAAAAAAAAAAAATAGATAAAAGAAGTAATAATTTGCACAAATGAGTGTCTAGAGATAGCAGCGGCTTTAAATAAAGAGAAAAGTAAACATTTAGGTGACGTAGTAAAGATTGGAGGTATATATTTTACAGTGAATTGAGTTTGTGTGTTAGGTGTAAAATTTAGGAATAAAGATGAAAGTAGAATTCAATGGGGGAAAAAATAGAAGAAATAAAACAAACATGTCTGTCACTTTCAGTTTTTTGCTTGCCCCTTAAGTCATTCTACTGATCCAAGGGTATTCACACAATGCCACCTCGTGTAATTGCTTTCTGCAGACTTCAATGAATCCAGATTTTCACTTACTTAGACAACCTATTTATTCAGGCTCCTCTGAGCGAGAATTTCATTGTGGTCCTTATCCTTGCGAAAAAGCCCTGATTCAAAGTCTGGAATTCACCATAAACCTTAAGTCCATTCTGGCTCCCTCCCACAATCTGGCATTACTGGGTTGCAGGCTAGCACCATCTTAATATCCATCTTTATTCGTCAAGAAAAAATTATGTTTCTAAAGGAATGCTTCCAATTTCTTCTCCCTCTAGATGTGACTTATAGCCAGAGAGGTTTTGAGTGCCCAGGGTTTTATGGCTTCCACTATTCTAATTATTCCTTTGCAGCAAACTCCATATGAGGAAGATTCAGTGGTATCTCAAATCTATCTGGGCTCATCTTTGCCATCATTTGAACTTCCAAGTTTCTCTCTAGCTGTTCATCAAAAGGGAATTTCTTTGTTGGATCAACCAGATATCACTTGATCCAGGAGTGCCTTTTCTGGTTCCTTTCTCTTTTCAAGACCTTTACATAGTTGCTTTGAACCTGGCTTGGAGAACTTGTTCTGAAAACATAAAACTCCAAGGTGTTTGGTCCAGAAAAAACAGAGAGGACCACATAGATACAAAAATGAATGTGGTGATTATAGCCGTACAATCCTTGCATCGCCTCTGATCTCCAGGCCTTCTGCAAATATTGCCAAACAATGCCACAGTTAAATGATACATAAATACTTGTGACAAGATCCTACTGCCTATGCAAACTAGCAGTGACTGCTTTGCTTCCTTTTATAGCCATTCAGCACAAGCTGTCATTGGTAGCAGTTTACATTCCCTCAGAGAACAATACAGTGGCAGATTATTTGAGCAGATCCCAGGCAGACCCTTATGAATGATTGTTGAACAGAGAGGTCATTTACAGATTGTACATCAGTGGGGTGTTCCCAAATAGATATTTTTGCCTCCAGTAAAAACAGGCAGCTTTAGACTGTGTAGTTTAAGTCCTATGACCAGAAGGTTGGAATGTGGATGCAATGTCTTTTTCCACAAAGGGGGATTCCTGTGTGCATTCCCTCCCCTACCCCTAATTCTTAAGATTTTTCTCATAATAGAGGACAAATCAGAAAGTTTGGTGCGGACTCCTTTTGGCCAACACAGCACTGGTTCTCTGTGTTCTATTCCATCTGGCCCAGAACAATCATCACAAGTTGCTTCAACGGATGGACTTTTTCACACAACAAGAGAGCTCTCTCATTCATCCAAACCTGCAGACTCTTACCGTAACCCTTTGGATGATCATGTTTTGATTTCTTTCATATAATTTTTTTCTAGTGATGTGCTGCATGTTTTACAGGAGGCTAGAAAACTTGTTGCAAGAAAATCTCGTGTTTCCAAATAGAAGACATTTTCTGGCTGGTGCCAAAAGAAAAAAAATCAGGACCCTTATCATATGAGTTTTCCAATCATTCTTTCTTTGTGTGTGAGCTGCTCAACACTAGGCTAGCATATTCTTCTATAAAAGAACATCTGTCAGCCACTGCTGACTGCCCTCCTTTTGATCCACCTTTGTCTTCATGTTTTGAGTTCAAACAATTTTTAAAGGTATCCTTCATCTTAGGCCACATGGTAAAACTATTCCTCCTCTTTGAGACATGAATTATGCTTTAGAAGAGTTAACCCACCCTGATTTTGAGCTAGCTTTCTTGAAGTTTTGTACCTGAAAGACTTGAGCTGGTAGCTGTTACTTCAAAAAAAAAAAAAAAAAAAAAAAAAAGGTTTTCTGAACTGCAGGCACACACCTAACCCATCTTTCATCCATATGGTAGTTAATGAGCTGTCATTGAACCAGACTAGTAAACCTCCCTACCTTTTCTCTCCCCTCAAAATGGGGAAATAATGTTGCACTCCTTAGATTTTTCACAGGCAAGTTCGGTTTTATCTTGACAACACTAAATCTTTCACAAAATATGACTAACTTTATTTCCTTTCAGAACAAAAGGTTAGATATTTCTAACTCCAAAAAACAATTTCCAAATGAATTTCCTCTACCATCTCTTTTATTACTCCTTCCATGGAAAGTAGATTCCAGGTTTGTTTAAGACCCACTGTACCAGAGCTGTAGCTTTTTCTTGTGCCTTTGTCAGTGGTCTAAGCACTAGATCTATTTTAGAGGCAGCTATTTGGTCCTCTGTACATACTTTTAGCAAGTCTTACCAAACTGATGCTTTTTGGACTGATTTACAAAGATATTTGGCAGGAAAGATAAGACAGACAAAGACTCAGGGAAATCTGGAAAAAGAAAAAAAGGTTGACTTCCACAGATAGGAGGTATGGAGGCTGGCTAACACCACAAAAATCTTAAACAGGGGATGGGATACACAGATGAAAATACTACACAGGTGGTATCTTAACACCCTCAAGAAATAAACTTAAAGGAAGTGGAAAGGATGACACGTTGGAGATGTGGCATAGAGAAGGCAGGAATTACACATTTTCTGGGGGTGCGAATGTTGCAAAAAAGATTTGGGAGAAGGAGGTAGAAGAATGGGGAAATATATGGGGAAGAACATGCCAAAACAGATGGAAACTATGCTTTTTAGAACTAAACACAAACCAGGAAAAAATTGGAAAGAAAATAAGGGAACAGATAACTAGCCATGGGAGGAGGAGGAGTAAAATTTGGAATTGAATTGACAACAATTGGATGTGAGCAACATTGACACAACCCTGGGACCCAAAAATAAACAATGCTAACACCCTGTGGAAAATAATACAATAAATAAAACTAAGAATTTGTGGAAGAACAGTGAAAGAATGGCAACCAGTAGGAGAGAGAGATGGAATTAGAACATCATTAGATCCAGAGAACAGGTCAGATATCAATAGCAAGGAAAGAAGAGTGAGGGAAGAGGCAAACACAAAACAGGGTGGGGGAAGAGCTCAACCTAGAAGTCAGAGATGTACATAGTACAAGTTAGGAAAGAATGGATAAATCTGCAGAGAAAGAAAGGACAACATAAAAGGGAGGGGTGAGAGCGAATGGAAAGCACAACCACTAAAGAAGTGGTGGAGGAGAAGGGGAACAGAGAGCCAAGTGCCACTGAAAAACATAAAGAAATAAGAGACTATGTAGAAGAAGAAAAGTGTAAGGGTGATTGCACATTTTGTTTTTATTATATTCAGTTTATTACAGTGTATATGCATGAACACACCGAAAGGGAGAACTGTAACGATAGAGCATTGTTTATATGCAGTAGTGGTTGATTTTATTTAATTTGATTATACAAAATACAAAGACGCGCGTACACACACACAAAAACAAAATCAATGATGCCTTTTCTATAGCTAGAGCTGGCTTCACAGGGTCCATCTTACAAGTGATGATGGATTCCAGCTCAACTCTTTCTTCCTCCTCCATTGAGATTTATGAAGCTTTGAGAATCTTCCCATGTGTGAGTAATACTGCAGCAGTGATGACAGGAACAGCATAGTACAGCTGGGAAAGAATTTGCCACAACAGTAGATGTCTGACTGTTCACAATTGCAGTATTACACCCAGCCCTTGTCTGACTACTTTCCTTGTCCCCTTATTGACTGAGGTGGCATCCCTTTCTCCTCCCCTGTTATGGTTTACATGTTCTTTTTCCTGGCTTCTTTTATTTTTTACCTTGCTGGCTTTTGGGTTTGGGGTTAAAAAGTCCTGAAGTACTTTATGCCTGAACGTTCCTTATGTATTACTTAGTTTTGCCACTCATTAGTCAATTGTCAGCTGTATGGAGAGGAATAAACCTAGACTTTGGAGTCTAGGCTGGGTGTATGGCTATCCTTGGGATATCCCCACTTTAGTAATATTGCAGCAGAGATCAGCCGGACATTTACGGTTTTAAGTTCTTACATAACTGTACTTTATTATATCCATTTGGTGTATTTGTTATGTTTAGCAGGGTCTTCTTAAATGTTTCTTCAAAATG
Organism: Protopterus annectens; assembly: GCF_019279795.1. Taxonomy (NCBI): domain Eukaryota; kingdom Metazoa; phylum Chordata; order Ceratodontiformes; family Protopteridae; genus Protopterus; species Protopterus annectens. The sequence goes on from NC_056730.1 coordinate 482,763,006, forward strand.
TACCTATTATTTTTTTGACAGTGTTACTATTCCTTCTTCATTCCCCAATTGCGTATAAAATCTTTTTGGGTTATTGAATGGCTTATTTTGTACTTTTCCTTTATATTTGTCTGCATAGCTTCCAAGTTTTGCTTGTACTGATATTTTTAGTTTATTGTTGGAAATGGAGTATAATAAATACTGGTCTGCTTGAATGCTGTGTGTTGCTTTTACCCCATTTATCTTTCTAGTAATGTTTCCCTTTTCTGTATTCCTCTAAGTGTATTACTTGTCTTAATTATAGTTTTCTTAGTTGGGTGCTTCCATGGTGGTGTTCTACTTGTTTTTCTTTCCTTTGTTGCTCTACATTTTTGTAGTAACTATCTGTTATTAGTAACAGATACAAGTAATATGTCCTATCTGTTGTTATAACACATACATTTCTCTTAATAGTTTTGATTACTGTCTTTTTCTGTTTTACCAGTCTTGTAGAAATGTAGATCCTATTTACTTTCTGTGATGTATTCATTTTATCTATGTTAATATTCTAGCTATCTGTATTAAATAAAGCAATCCTCCCCTTAGATCTTTTTCGTCTGTACTGAGAGCCTCTTCTTTGCTGTCTGTTTCCTTCTCTTTCCCTTGTTTTGAAATTTTGACTGGACTTTTGTGCAAGTCTTCTACATAACAATACAAAACATCCCCCTGTGACATGTCTTCTTCAGAAGCATCCTGCTGCATCTGTTCCTTTATCCGAGGCCTCAGTAGCCCATCACGTTGCTGTTTTATCCATGTCGGTTTCCACTGTTTCATGCCTTTTTTTTTTGCAGTCAAGTTCTGACTAATCATTTTTTGTGTACGTATTTATCTTTCCTGTAATTTTCTTATACTCTTGATACATTACTCTGTCTGAAAACTCTGTGTTTCTTGCATAAGATTAACAATAAATAATCTCATCCTTGTCATCAACAGCTAACGTCATTATCACTGTGCTTGTTAATAGGTCTGTCAGTTTTTTGTGAACTCCCCCTTCCTTTACCATTGGGAAGAGGCACCCTCCTCCTGAGCCTGGCCTAGCCCTGATATAAAAATGTTTCTATGTTCGGGTTCTACATTACTTTTTTCCCCAGTCCTGACACCAGTGCATGAGTAGACACCTTTTTATCCAGGGACCTGTACACCCAGTCTATTTTTGTTACCTTTCTCTATGATATGAAAAATACAATCTGTATATCATTGTCACCTTGGTGAGATTTTGTAAAAACAGGGTCCATCATGTGAAGATTACTTGCAAGGCTTGAGGGTGAATTCAGTTTCAACAATACTACTCTCCTTTTCTTGCTGATTCCTTCTCTCTATTCAGACTGTAAGCTACTAGATGGGAAACCTAGTGTTAAAGCATATCACAGAGTTAGTTGACTGCTACATTGGCAGTTGAAAAGTTGTCACATGTTTGTACAGAAGACTTAGGTGTCATAAGGGTTAGAAGTGATGGTCATCATTGGATTACTGTTGCATTAGCTTAATCTATATGGGCTGTATCCTAACAAAGATCAGATGTTCATAGGTAGGTACTAGGGAGGTTCCCTGGCTTCTGCCACCCAAGAAAGTTATTTTCCTGTACCACTGTCGAGCAGACACACAGAAGTGATCCCCAGGGTGTATTTCCTATTTCCCATCCACTCATCAAGATTTTTCTTGAAGAGTGCTAATGAAGAACTTTGCATGACATAGATGGGTAGCCTGTTCCAGAGTATGGGAAGTCTCTGGGACAGGAATCTATCCCTCCAGCATGTCCTGTTTATTGTGGTGACAAGGTTTAGGTCCCTAGAGCATGTAGCTCGGAGGGGTTTCTTTAGGTGTAGCATGTCCAACATCTCTGGGTTTGACATAGCTTTATATGTTAGGCAGAGATCACCTCGGAGTAGGCGATATGCTATGCAGTAAAGCTGGAGTTTTGTGAGGCGGTCAGTGTAGGGCATTTGTTTGAGGCCAGTAATCCTCTTTGTGAGGTACTTCTGTGGTCTTTCCAGCTGCTGCAGATGTCTTGTAAGGTACATTCCAAAAGGGGCGTTGTACTCTATAATGAGTCTAATGAGTGTTGAGTAGAGGGGAACAATAACCTCTTTTTTCCTGGATGAGAACCCTTTTTATGATGTGTGCCACGAAGAAGGACTTCCAGACGACTGTGGCGATGTGACTATCAAAGGAGTGACTACTGTCCACCTGGGTCCCAAGGTGTCTCATCACACATTTGGTGTTAAGTAGATTGCTGCCTATGTGGTAGTTTGGGTACAGAGTTTTTACCAAAGTGGATGACACTGCAAGTTTTGGCATTGAGCTTGAGGCCATGGCTCTGACAACAGGCATCTGTCTCAGTGAGGCCCTTCTGTAGGATGTCCACATCATTTGGGGACTTGACTATGGCGCCTAGTTTGCAGTCATCTGCGAACTTCGTAAGCCAGAGGCCTTCTGTGTTAGCCTGTACTTCAGAGAAGTAGATGCCAAACATGAGAGGTCCTAGGACTGAACTCTCTGGTACTCCACTTTGGAGTCTGCAACTTTTACAGTGTGGGTTCTGTCAGTGAGCCAGTTGGCAACCCATTTTGTGACGTAGGGATTTATATCTAGTTTAGTGAGTTTAGCTATAATTCTAGAATGGGGGATGGTGTTGAAAGCCTTGGCGAGGTCAAGATAGGCTGTGTGAACCACCTTGCCCTCATCTACGGCTTTGGTGACTGCCTCAAAGAAGTCGATCAGGTTCAAGAGGCATGATCTGCCTTTCACAAACACGAACTGGGTGGGATCCAGAGTTTGGAGGTTACCGATGTCTTTGTTTATGAGTTCCATGATGATATGTTCCATGTCCTTGCAGACCAGGCTCATCAGGCTAATAGGTCAATAGTTCCCAGGATCAGTGGTGGCTCCCCCTTTGTGGAGTGGGATAACTGTTGCTGTGCGCCATTCAATGGGCACAAAGCCTGATGCAAGGCTATTATTGAACATGGTGCTTAAGTGGGGAGCCAGTTCGTTCTGAAGTTCATGTAAAATGCAGCATGGAATGTTGTCTGGTCCCATGGATGCTGTGTTTTTGGCTTTAGAGAGCAGCTTTTACCTCCGTAGTTGTGATTACAGGTACTCTGCATTCTTCCTGTATAGATATGGGCCCTTTAGGGGGTGGGGTGGGGGGTAAAGTTAGAACTGAACCTATCTGCCAGGATGTTGGCAATATCAGTTGGTTCAGTAATTTTTGTGCCGTTGTGCTGTAACTCAGAGCAGATATGGGTGTTGCCATAGAGATTCTTGACATAGCTATAGAATGCTTTGTGGTTGTCCTTAGAATTAGTGACGATTTTATTTTCGTAGCTAGCTTTGGAGGATCTTATAAGGGATCTCATCTTCTTAATGAGGCTGACCAGGGAGCTCCTCCACTCATGGGATTTTACTCTGTTTTGCAACAGTTTCTTCCTTCTGTTGTACAGTTTGTTTATGGCAGGGCACCACCAGATTGGCTTCCTTTTTTTGCAGGATAGCACGATCCATGCACTTGTGTAAGTGCTTATAGAGTGCATTTGTGTAGGATTTAGCAATTGTAACTGTATTGTCCATCTGCATGGGTGCCATGAAGTTCACCACTTTCTGTCTTAAGAAGCATGAAGTTGGCTTTGGAGAAATTTTTTTACCGTGGTTTCCTTAATAGGGGGTGGGGGCAGGATGTGGATATCAAGGGTGATTAGCTTATGGTCAGGTCAAACCAACGAGGAGTTGACTTCAGGTGTGGAACACCGGTCACTCATGTTGGCAATTACTAGGTCTAGGATATTGTTGCCCCTGGTGGGGGTGTGGATAAGTTGATAGGGCATTGGAGTTGGTACACTAGTAGTTTTCCCAGTTAATGGTGGGGTAGTTGAAGTCGCCAGTTATTAGGGTGTTTGGTTGAACCCTAATATTTTCCAGTACATCGAGAAAAGAGGAATGGGAATCCTGGGGCATGGTGGGGGATCTGTAGCAAGCTGCAATTTGGATTGCAGTTTTGCCCAGTTAGTTGCTCTTGGATAACCTCGGATGCATTATGCTGAGCAACTAGCCTGGAGGTGTGTATATCCTTAATGAATATGGACACACCTCCGCCTTTGGTGTTTCGGTCCAGGTTACATGGCCCAAAAGTGTGGTATGAGTTACAGCCTGGTAGTACAGGGGTGCTGTCTGGACCCTTGAACCAGGTCTCAGTCACTGCACAGATATCTATGTTCTCCATTTTAAGGAGTGCCTCGAGTGAGTGCATTTTGAGGTTTAGACTTCTAGCATTGAGTAGCTTTACCCTCAGTTTTTGCTTGCCTGTTCCTGTTTCGGTGGTGAATTTGTCATTTGAACCTTGCCTAAAAAAGGCACTACAGGGGCGGTAAGAGCCTTAGTGTCTGAAATCCCAGGGGCGACAGGTGCAGGCCATCTCTAGCAAAGCATCGTGGTCTGTTGACCATGTCATCCCAAGCAGACATATACTGAATCCCCTTAGAATGACACCAGAAGCTTAGCCAATTGTTGAAGTCAATCATTTTGTCTTTGTACTGCGGTATCATTTTGGGTGATGGCAGAATGCTACTCGGGACTAGGGTCATACCTGCCTGGGCTACAAGATCGGAGGGCTCTTCCATGTCTCTTTTCATGTAGTCCAGGGAGGTACGTCTCAGGTCATTCACACCAACATGGACAATGATAGAGTGATATTTGTACTTGTGGAGTGACCTGAGTGCGTGGGTTATGTGGCGGATCCTGGCACCTGACAGGCAGCTGACAGTAACCTTATCCTTGTTTAGCCTGGTGAGTGGGACATCAGTGTGCCTGACTATAGAGTCACCTATGACTAGTGTGTTGGGTATGTTGTTTTGCCTTATTGACTGTGGTTGAGTGACACACTGAGTCAGTGGGTTATGTGTCATTTGGGTTGTGTTGGGGGATGGAGGTTGCCTGCGTTTATGCTTTGAAGGTCTCTGTTGCTTAGATTATTATTGAGAGCCTCAGTGAATATTTTTGTGTTACTGTGTGTGGATTTTGGTAGTGTAGATTTAGTGAGACTGTGATGAGTGTGGTGCAAATGTTTACCTTCTCCTCTTGACTGTCAAGTTCAGTCTTGGTTGGAGAGAGCTTTACCTCCAGTTTGGCTAGATAAGTGCATCTCTCACAGGTTGTAGTGTTGGGTGGTAGGAGGAGAGGGTTGTCTGTGTACATGAGGCAATTTCTACATTGCCTCAAGATGCCCAGATTCATCAGATAGACAGGAGAGAACACTGGGAGCTGACCCGTGGACATGCTTGAATAAAAAACGATTTTCCTCTTGATAAGTGAGGAAAGTGAGTACAAGAGCTGTTTTTCTCTAAGCAAGTGAGAAAAGTGAGTACAAAAACTGTTTTTCTCTAGGTAATGAGGAAGGTTGTGTGCTATAGTAATTAGTAGCTTATTTAGTGCTTACAAGTTCTGAACAAGTGCTGAGCACGAATAAGCAAATTTAAGTGCTAAAACTAAGAATCTGTATCTGCACTACACGAGTTCATAGGTTCATAGGTTTATACTAGGCTATCTGCCCTAAGGCATTTATAAGCCTAGCCCAAATTTTTGTGGCTTACGCCACCCCTTATATGAAAAAATACTGTGCCCATTAGTTTGTTGTGCCTCTGTCCAGCAGTGACACAGAGATGATTCAGGGTAAACCCTCGATCTCCCATCCACAGGTCTAGATTTCTCTTGAACAGAGTCAGCGAGGTGCTCTGCCTCACATGGACCGGGATTCTATTCCACAGCATAGGGAGTCTCTGAGTGATAAATCTATCCCTCCAGCATGTCCTATTTATATTCGTGCTAAGCTTTAAGTCGCTTGCTCTAGTGGTTTTGGTGGATTTGGATTTTTTGAGGTGGAGCATGTCCATTAATTCCGGGTTGGACATGGCCTTGTATGTCAGGCACATGTCACCTCTGAGCAGACGGTATGCGACCGAATAGAGCTGGAGTTTCTTCAATCTGGCAGCATATGACAGATTTTGGAGTCCCTTTATCCTTTTGGTGTGGAACTTTTGGGGTCTCTCCAATTGCTGCAGATGTCGGGTGAGATACATCCCGAATGGGGCATTGTACTCGATCATTGGACTGATAAGTGAAGAGTACAGGGGAACAATGACCTCACTAGATCTGGATGTGAATCCCTTCATGATCAGGTGGGCAATGTAGAAGGTCTTTCTAACCACTTTAGCAACGTGAGTGTCAAAAGAAAGGCCACTGTCAACCTGGGTCCCCAGGTCCCTGATAACCTCTTCTGTGCTTAGTGGATTGCCACCTATATGGTAGCTTGGGGTTACCTTGTTTTTCCCGAAGGGTATGACTATACATTTTTTGGCGTTTAACTTCAGGCCATGGCTCTGGCACGAGCTATCTGTTTCCGTGAGTCCCTTCTGAAGGATATCCGTGTCCGATGCACTTTCCACTATGGCCCAGTTTGCAGTCGTCTGCAAACTTTGTCAGCCAAAGTCCTCCCATGTTGGCCTGTACTTCTGAGAAGTAGATGCCAAACAATAGGGCCAAGGACCGAGCCCTGTGGGACACCACTTGTGACCGGCTTGGAGTCTGACATAGCTCCAGCAACTCTAACCCTGTGGGTTCTGTCCTTAAGCCAGTTTGCAACCCATCTTGTGACATATGGGTTTACATTTAAGCTGGTAAGTTTTTCTACAATACCGAGTGGGGTATTGTGTCGAAAGCCTTTGCAAGGTCAAGGTAGGCTGTATGGACTGCCTTTCCCTCATCAATGGCCTTGGTGACTGTTTCGAAGAAGTTGACCAAGTTCAAAAGGCATGATCTTCCCTTGACAAAGCCAAACTGGGTCGGGTCCAATGTCTGCAAGTCCCCTATATCTTTGTTTATGAGCTCCATTATGATCCTCTCCATAGCTTTGCAGACTAGACTGGTTAAGCTTATGGGCGGTAATTACCAGGGTCTGTAGAGGCGCCTTTGTGGAGTGGGACCACAGTTGCCGTACACCACTCCTTGGGCACGTATCCTGTGGTAAGGCTGAGATTAAACAGCTGCCTTATGTGCGGGTTTAATTCCTTATTTAGCTCGTGTAGCACACAGCCGGGGACACCATCCGGTCCCATTGATGCTGTGTTTTTAGCTTTAGAGAGAGCAGCTTTCACCTGCGCATTTGAGATGTCCGGGAGGCTACACTCGGCTGGGATAGTTATCTCTCCTTTAGGAGAGGGGGGTGAAGTTTGCACTGAACCTGTCTGCCAGTATGTTGGCAATGTCTGTGGGATCAGTGATTTTTGTATCATTTTGGACTAATTCTGAGCATATCTGGGAGTTTCCACCCAGGTTCCTAACATAGCTGAAAAAGGCCTTATGATTGTCCTTTGAATCCATGGCAATTTTTCTCTCAAAATTGGCCTTAGTTGATTTTATGAGTGCTCGTATTTTTTACTAATAATGATCAGGGGTGACTTCCTTTTATGGATTTTGTTCTATCATGTAATAGCTTTCTCCTCTTATTGTAAAGTTTGTTGATGGCTGGGGTCCACCAGACTGGACGTTTGCCCTTTGTGGAAAGAGTCTTGGTTTTATTTGGGATTGCCTGATCCATGCAGTCCTGGAGGTGTTCATAGAAGGCATTTGTAAGGGCTTCCGCAGCTTGGGTTGTGGTTTCCACTGGCTCAGGGGCCTTGAAGGATACCACACCAGTCTTGAGTAGTGTGAAGTTTGCTTTAGAGAAGTTCTTCACTATGGTCTTTTTGTTTGGGGTGGGGCGGGATGTGGATTTCCAGTGAGATTAGTTTATGATCAGATCTCACCAATGAGGGATATACTTCCGGTGTGGAGCATTTTGTCCCCATGTTTGTGACAATGAGATCTAGTATATTTTCTCCTCTCGTGGGAACAGTGACTAGCTGTTCCATGGCATTTGAATTTATGAACTCCAGGAACCGTTGGGCTAGAAAGTTAGGGCTTGAGTAATGTTCCCAGTCTATACTCGGGTAGTTGAAGTCACCCAATATGATGGTGTTTGGAGATACATTTATACCCTCCAGTGTCTTCAGGAAGGCTGTGTGTGGGGTTCCTGAGTTTGAGAGGGTGGCCTGTAGCATGCTACAATTTGTAGAGCAGTTTTGCCTATGGTTAGTTGCACCTGGATGGTTTCCAAAGCTTCGTGCGTTGCCACCAACCTGGAGGTGTGGGTATCCTTTATGAATATGGATACACCCCCTCCTTTTGTGGTGTGGTCCGGGTTTTGGGGCACGCATGATATGAGGTAAAACCTAATAGTGCCGGGTGCTCTCAGGAGCCTTGAACCAGGTTTCAGTTACAGCACAGACATCGATGTTCTCCATACTGAGAAGGGCCTCGAGTGCATGCATTTTGAGATTTAGACTTCTGGCATTGAGCAGCATTACCCTCAGTTTCTTCCCATTTTGTTTTCTAGGGTGGTAGGTTTAGAATTTGAGCCTTGCCTAAAAAGGCACTATGGGGTGGCAAGAGCCTTAGCCAATATCCGAATCCCAGGGTGACAGGTGCAAGCCATCCCTTGAAGCAGCGTGGCTTGTCAAGCATGTCATCCCAGGCAGACAGACACTGGATCCCCTTTGAATGACACCAGACATTAAGCCAATTGTTAAAGCTGATCATCTTGTCTCTATATTGTGGCATCATTCTTGGTGAAGGAAGGATACTGCTCAGGGTTAGGGTCATACCTGCCTGGGCTACATAATCAGAGAGCTCCTCTATGTCTCTTTTCATGTAGTCCAGGGAGGTGCGTCTCAGGTCGTTCACACCAGCATGGACAATGACTGTGTCATATTTGTACTTGCCGTGGAGTGACCAGTGCTTGTGTTATGTGGCGGATTCTAGCGCCCGATAGGCAGCTTACTGTGACCCTCTCCTTGTTCAGCCTGGTGAGTGGGACGTCAGTGTGTCTGACTATGGAGTCACCTATGACAAGTATGTTTGGTGTTGTATTTGGCCTTAAGGGCTGTGACTGCTTTACACACTGCTTTTGTGGTTTATGTGTTGCTTGTGGGGTGTCTTGAGGTAGCAGTTGTTTGGGTGTCTGCTTTGGAGGCCTCTGCTGTTTAGGTAAATTTTTACTCAGAGCCTTGAGTATGTCTTTGTGTGTTTGTGTTTGATTCAGTGGAGTGGTAGCATTATGTGAGGCTGGTTTTGTGGTGTGTGTAGTTGCCTTCTCCTCCTGTCTGGTCTTGCCAGTCCTGAGTTGAGAGAGCTCAGCCTCCAGTTTGGCTAAATAGCTGCATCTCTCAAGTATTTGTGTTATGTGGGAGGAGGAGAGGGTTGTCTGTGTACATGAGGCAGTTATAACATTGCCTCAAGATTCCCAGATTCACCAGCTGGACCGGAGAGGAGATTGACAACTGACCTTTGGACATGCTAGAATAATATTGGGAAATCCTTAATTGAAAACAAGGGCCAGTGGGGAGTGAGGGTGTAGTGCTTTTAATTTTTAGTGCTGACTTATATAATTGCTTTAGTGAGCAAGTGCCAGGTAACTTGAGTGCAATGTGTTACAAGTAACTAAATGCAAAAACGACAAACAGTAACTTTCTTTCAAGTGAAACAAGGAAATAAGTACAGTAAGCAATGCAGATATCACTAGTGATCCACAGAAGCGCTGAGAAGTTGCGTATTAGGTGGAATTAGCTTCCAGGGAAATAACAAGCAAACAAACAACAAGCATATAAACAAAGCTAGATTCAGCAGGCCTGGATCTAGTCTATGCTAGAGCAAACAAGGTGTACCAATTTCAGTAAGATACAGCTCAAATATTCAGGCACTATAAACCTCTAACCAGAAATTCCCAGCTCAGAAGGGCAGAGTCCAGCCTCTTCTCCCACAAGAGTGCAGACCACGAACCTTCTTAATGTAAAATAACTGGCCTGAAGCCCAAGTGCCTAAACCAGAACTAATACACTTGGACACTGGGCTCTCAATCAGCAGTTCCCAACTTAGAAGGATGAAAGCTACCTGTCCTGCCACCACAGTGCTTGCCACAAACCTTCCTAATGTAAAACAACTGGTCTGAAGCCCAAGTGCTTAATCCAAAAGACTTAGAATGATAGCTACACTTTAATCAAGTTACAACCAAGCAGTAATAAATACCATTGAATACTTTAGAGAATGTCTGGATTAGTGCTCAAGTTACACAAACAAAGCTAGATCCAGCAGGCCCGAATCCAGTCTATGCCACAGCAAACAAGGCACCAACTTCAGTAAGAAACAGTTCAGATATGCATGCACTATAAGCCTTTAACCAGAAATTCCCAGCTCAGAAGGGCAAAGTCCAGCCTCTCCTCCCACAAGAGTGCAGACCACGAACCCTCTTAATGTAAAATAACTGGCTTGAAAGCCCAAGTGCTTAAACCAGAATTAATACACTTTTAGAATAACAGACACTGAGCCCTCAATCAGCAGTTCTCAACCTAGAAGGATGTAAGCTACCTGTTCTGCCACAACAGTGCAGACCACAAACCCTCTCAGTGCAAAACAACTAACTGGTCCGAAGCCCAAGTGTTTAAACCAAAAGGCTTAGAATGAGTTACACCAAGCAGTAATAAATACAATTGAGTATTTTTAAGATGATGCAAAAGTAAAATGAAGTAGGTAGAAACACAAGTACAGTGAAAGCAGATTAATTTTTTTTTTTTTTTTTTTTATCTGAACAAGTGCTGAGATCAAAGAAACAGATTTGAGTGCTAAAACTAGAAAACTGGCTAGTTATAAGAAAAAAAAAACAAGCTAGAAGGCTTCCCTCAAACACAGAAGGGCTTGGGGGCTCAGAAGCCTACAAATAGTCTATACCACTTAAGAAAGGCAGGAAATAAGCTTATTTTTTTTTCTGTTTCCCAGATGCTCTCTTTGTACACAGTAGGAGTGCCTGAAATCAGAATATGATCTCACTGCACTCGGTTGACAGGACAGAAACAAGTGCAAATGCAGGCTTTCAAATCAGAAAGTTGAGAGAGATGGAAAAGATTACCTAAATGGCCAGTAACTACAATTTCTGGGCCAGAGCCAGTCCTTATTGGTAGACAGGTTACCTAGTGCTTACCACTCCCACTGATAAGCTAGAAGGCTTCCCTCCAACACAGAAAGGCTTGGGGGCTCAGAAGCTGGCATATAGTCATGGATACAACAAATCTGTATCTGGACTTACACTAGTTACAGGAAAGGTAGGAAACAGGCTTACACTATTTTTTTTTTGCAGAAATGTAGCTAAAACAGCAGTAAAAAAATATTTACATGAAGTGCAAGCTAGCATACTTGAGTATGTAGCAATATTAGACCAAACACAGTTTAAAAAATGCAATTAAATTAAAAAGGACTAAAAGCAAGTGCAGAAGGAGTTTATTAGGTAGAATGTGATAAAGAGATGGGACTGGGGGGAGTGTCCCAGATCAAATATACAGTGGGGTGGGCAACTGCAAAAGCCACCAAATTTAAACTACGAGCCAGAAATAGGGAGTGTGGGTGGGACAAAACACTTTAAGCAGAGATCTGAAAAACTATAAGCAACAATTAACAGTACAAACTCCTAAAACCAAAAAAATATATTTAGCTCTGTATATTTCCAGATGGATTGAAAAGCAGTCTCTCAGAACACAGGTTCCAGCAATGAAATGCAGGCTGTTACTAACGGGTCTAATGTTTGGTCATTTTCCAATACTTTAGGACCCCTTCCATAAGTATAGGCTTTTCATTTGAGCTCTAGGACTAGCCAGTATAAAAACAGATGGACAGACACCAGAAATCAGAAGTTTCTTCTCATTGAAACAACCAGCAAGCTTTGCTGTCTGCTACAATTTTGTAAGATTGATGGTTGGCTAGTTAATTGTCATAGTAGGTAGTAAGTATCCGAATGGGGACTGATTTCCATTATTTATGAGAGATTTTTCTGTTTTCTAATAATTTATGTCCAAGAGAAAGGGGAAGTGTTTGTGTGGTCACCAGATACCCTACAAAGATCACACATGGCTTGCCATTTTTGTTTAGGGGAAGAAACCAACACTCAGATTTTTTTTAGTTTGTACAAATTGTAGTGTAGTTCTAAAACCTTATGAGGAAAGCCATAGTTGTCTTTCTTTACGTTTAGAGATTCAAAGGCTAAAGATTCCTATCAGTAGAGTAATGAGCCAGGGTTCTAGCTCCTCAGATGTTCCCCTGCTGGTCCCAAGAAGAGAAAAGTGTCCAGGGAGATTTTGGCTTCCACTCTGACTTCCTTTTTGCTTCAGCCTTTGGTGGGTGACTCTCCTTTGGACATTTTGGGACCTTTGGATTATCAGTCAGCTTGTTTTGACTACTTTGGCATAGCTTCTTGCAAAGCTGGTAAGAGCCAAAAGGCAGATATGTCCTCCAATGATGCTCGTACATCTGCATTAGGCTGGGGAGAACCGCTCTTGTCAACAATGGAGGATGAAGTGGATGTTATCTTAAAGTTGCCACAGTGAGGAATTGAATTCATATGAATATGGCCATATGTTTGAGAACTCCTTTTTGGGAGAGACTGTCAGGAAAAGGAAGCAAAAAGTAAAGCATGCTTCTGTTCCTTCAAGTAAGGGAGTAAAAGATGATTGGTTTGCCTTTGCAAAATTCTTATTTAAATACTTTCAGTCATTACAATCTTAGTCTTCCTAGCAATCCGAAATGAAAAATTCACCCTCACCATCAGATTCAGAGTCTAGGGTACAGGAACCTGGATTAGATTATGCTTCACAAATTTATACTCTACAGGACTTTGAAGTCTAACTCTGAAGTAAACACTTCCTCAGAGTTCCCAGCTGAAGAGTTGTCTTTTTTGACACTCTTGGCAGGATGGAGTCGTCGGAAGTGGGAACAAAAAGAAATGGCAGAGACCCAGCAAAAATATTATGAATTGTTAAAGATGTAGTTTCCTCAAGCAATGACTGTTCTACCTGTTTTAGCAAGCTTAGAGAATGTTTTCAATGCAGTCTGCAGTTCTGACAATTAGACATCTAGCCCCTAGAAAATCTTCTAGTATAACCTTCCACGAACACATCTTTTTTCTTTAGAAACCTCAGGGCAGATCTTGCAGTTGTGTTCCTTTCAAAACCTACTTATTCCATTCACCTTAAGGCAGATAATCCCATTCCATCAGACAAAAATTGTGGAGTTTTGATAGGTTTCATAAGGTGTATACCTTTTCCACCTTTTCCTTCAGAACGGTGAATTGTCAAGCTCTCGTGTCTTAAATTTCTTCTGGTTTCCATTGACAAAATGAAAAAGTTAATTGCTGATCTTCCTTTCTCTGACACAAAAGCATCTTAGAACCCGTCACTGTCATCTATGCCTAAAGTTGCTAAACAATTTCATAAATATTTGTATGTTACTGCTGATGCTTTTTCCAGAGTGGCTGACACTAAATTCGTTATGAGGATATTTGCTTCATAGCCTACTCAGAATTTACCAGAGGATCTAACAGCTGAGTTTATGAATGCTGCTTGACAGTCCTGTACTCAAAAACTTTTATTCGGGAAACCACAACAGTTAAATGCTTTCGTCAGCAACCACAGGCTGACTTCATCAGAACTTATGAAGGATTCAGCTTAAAAATATCGAAAATGTTAGCAATGCTTATTTAACACTGCAACGTTTTGCTGATAGGTTCTGAAACAAAAGCAGGGATTATAATGTATAGTAGTTTAATAACATGCTCATGACTGAAGCATTGTTCCTCTGTATCAAACTGTGCGTCAGTGTTACCAGGTTCTGCTGTATTATGCTGTAAATAATGGCACAAGATGCAGATATTTGAAATTATGTTGCAACTTGAGAAGAAGTTGTGACGGTAGCTGTGTTTTTGTTACACTGCCATTTTGTATGAATTTAAAATTGCAACATAATTTCAAATATCTGCATCTTACTTAGACAGATTTATCTTTGTAGACTCCTTTCTAAGCTGTCAAGAGTCTTTCCTTTTTATCAAGAACCTGTTTATGTCTAGGTTTTCAAGTGGGTCAAAAAAGTAATTTCTACTAGGTTTTCAAGTGGGCCAAAAAAGTATTTTCTAATTCTTTGTCATAAGGTAGTATTTCTAGGTTGTCTTCTAGATTAATTCTTCATGATCGCCTTTCTTCCCCAAGACAAAGTGGAATTCTTACAAGGAGCAGATGTTCTTCGTTCCACATTGCTGCAGTCCTTACTATTGGGTAGTCCGCTGTCCAGTCGGCCCGAATACCAGAGTATATGGCTGACGTCGGTCAGGGCGCATTAGACTGACGTCAGTCAGGGTACTAATCGCATGACCGGCGTCATATCCTCAGTCTTTTGCCGCATGGTCCGATGCAGAAGCAGTTTTGCGAGTGCAGGTTGGCGTTCTGAAATATTTCCGAAACCGGAGTTTCAGACCGAATCAGAGTTGGCTAAGTACCCGTTGGGAACATTTTGGTTTTCTTGCCTCAGTATTTAACGGATGTCAGAAAAAGTGAATAACTGTATTTCTTGGGAAACAGATACCTCATAGGGATTACCATACTTTGTGTATACCTTGTTTAGGGCCTGAGCACGCGTTGTTGGTTGCGCTCTTGTGCTAGGTTTAACAACGCACTATTAAGAAGGTTAGACTGTGCCAGGTTAGTGTTTGGGAAGCGTTGCAATTATAAAATGCCGTCGGATGCTCCGGCGCCCGCTTCCAAGAAGCGCAAGGACAAAACAGAAGCCTAGGGTTGATGAACCGCAGTCCCGGACGTCGGTTCTTTAGAAAACTCGGTGGAGCCAGAGGTTTTGCCAGGAGTTTCTTTGGAGTCTCAGGCAGAGACTTTACTGTTACAGGATGTGCCTTCTCAGAGGTAGGCCAGGCTGAGGGGCTCCTCTGGTAACTGTTCTTCCCTCTCTTCCCAAGGTAGTTAGAGCCTCTCCTTCTGTTTCCAAAACTTCTTTGGGAGGTAGGCCAAGTTTAGCTTCAGTGAGGGCTTCTCCTAGCACTTCAGGTTCTGTGCCTAAGAAACATATGCTTAAAATGGCAGAAGATTTGATTACTATGATTAGAGGTTCTATGCCCCCTCCTGATAAGAGGCCTAGGGTGGAACCTGAGTTTGATAGTTTTGAACAGTGTTCAGAGGCTTCTGACACTTCTGCGGAAGATTTGCAGGAGTATCCTCCTTATTCTGATTCTGATGTGGATGATTCCACTCCTACAGCTTCTCCTCCTGAGGATTTCTCATTTCAGAGACTCTGCATTCCATGAGGAGCACTTTAAATGGGAAGGCCAGGATTACTCTGATTCAGGAAAAGGCTTAGGGAATTCTTGTTTTACCCCAGCATAGGCCCTTAGCTATACCTCCTGTGTTGAATGTGGTGGAAGATGTTTTGCAGAGGCTTCCTGAACCCTGATTCTTTGCCTCCTGCTCCTGTTAAACCTGATAGGTACTATAGGGTGCCTGAAGCTCATAAGTATCTTTTAAGAGTCCCAGGGCAGACCGAAACTGTTTCTCAGGGACCTAAAGGTGTTAAGGCCTCTGTGGTTAAAACCCTGTTCCCACTGATAAAGAGGCAAGGGCTTTGGATAGATGGGGAAAGAAAGTGTATACTTCTTCCACTTTAGCCATGAGGGCGTTGAATTGTCAGTTTCACATGCTAAAATATCAAAATTATCTCCTTTCACAACTGAAATCTAAGGTGGATGCTTTGCGGAAGGTATTGAGTGTAAAGAGTTGCTAGATTTAGTTCATGTGTCTGAACAAGTGGGTAAGCATTCTTTGCAATGTGGTTTTGATGCTGTACAGGCCTCCTCGAGGGTGGCTGCCACTAGTTCTGTTCTTCGCAGGCATGCCTGGCTGAGGATCAGAATTTAGCTGAGCATGTTAAGACAAGGATTTTAGATGCTCCTTTACAGTCTGATGTGTTGTTTGGTCGCCTGTGGAAGCAGTTTTAAAGAAAATGGAGGACAAAGCTAAGTCTATGCAAACTGTTAAAGATTTTTGCAGGTGCAGCCGAAGTTTAGTAGAAATTGGCCTACTAAGGGATGGACATATCCTGCTTATGATTCCCAGTCTAGGGGTAGGTCTAGGCGTGGTAGGGGCAGAGCTCAAGGTTCTTTTAGGCCTAGAACAGGAGTTCACCTGCTCCAGACTTCTGGTGAGGGCAGGGGTCAGTCCTTTCGTAAACAGACCCAATGACCTGCCTTTTCAGCTGCCAGTAGATTCTCATCTGGCAGCTCCTTTGGGAGGAAGACTGTCTCTTTTCAAAGAAATGGGATTTAATCACTCAAGACAGATGGGTGTTGGATATCATTCACCAGTTACAGGTTTTATTTCCATACATTGCCCCTTTCAAAGGCATGCCAGACGTTCCTCCTCCACAAAGGAAAGAGGCTCACAAGCAAATTTCTCTGTTACTCCAAATAGGGGCCATTCAGCCAGTCCCTGTATCAGAAAGGGGCCTAGGATTTTATTCGCCTGTTCCTAGTACCAAAGAAGGGGAACACGTGGAGACCAATTTTGGTTATCTATCCTCAACACTTATCTGGACATTCCAAAGTTCAAGATGTTGGACGTTACAACAGCTTTTACCTCTGCTGGGCAAAGATCACTGGATGGTAACTTTAGATCTCAAGGAAGCTTACCTTCATGTGCCTATAAGATTAAGTTGCAGGAAGTATCTGCGTTTCGAGCTGGAAATTCTCATTATCAGTTCTCTGCATTGCCCTTTGGCTTATCTACTGCGCCCAGAGTATTCACAAAGGTTCTGGCTCCAGTGATAGCTTACTTCAGGCTAAAAGGAATTCAAATCTATCCTTACTTGGACGACTGCCTGATTCTGGCTCAAGAAAAGGAAGACCTTCTACAGCATCTGGAATATGTTATAGCAGTGCTAAGATGCCTAGGGTATTCTGTGAACGAAATAAAGTCCAGTCTAGTACCCTCTCAAGACATGTGCTTTCTGGGTGTGAGACTGAATACAGCAGCCCAGATGGCCTTTTTAACCCCGGACAACTCCATCAACTATCTCATCAGTCCGTGCTGACTGCAAGGACAGTCCTTCAAGCATTAGGGTTCATGGCATCTTGTATTCTGGTGCTTCCCAATGCCAAACTGCATATGAGGAAGCTGCAATGGTATCTCAAAAATGTATGGACACAGCACTGCCAGGATTTGGACACTGTCATTCAAATAATACCTTGCCTTCAAAAAGAATTTTTGTGGTGGGCTCAGGAATGTCACCTAAACAAGGGACTCTCTGTGACCCGCCAGAGGCGAGTCAGATTTTAACGACAGATGCCTCGGATATTGCTTGGGAGCTCATCTAAATGGAAAGTGGATACAAGACAAGTGGCCTGCCAGACTACAGCATCTACATATCAACATGAAGGAGATGTTAGCAGTCCAGTTTGCATTAATGGCTTTCAAGGAGTTACTTCTTCCAGGGCAGGTGTTGATTCTAACAGACAACACAACTGTCATGTGGTACATCAACAAACAAGGGGAACACATTCTTATCCTCTATGCAGGCAAGCAATGATTTTATGGGAGACTGCGCTCAGCTTGCAACTAACTCTTCAGGCAAGGTTTCTGCCGGAGCACAGAACTCCTTAGCAGATGTGTTAAGCAGACAAATCATGGATCCCCACGGTGGAAACTGGATCTTCATGTATTTCAGAAATTGACAGTGTCATGGGGAACTCCAGACATAGATCTGTTAAACTTCTCCACTAAACCACCAGCTGCCAAAGTTTTGCACAAAGGGGTTTCATCACACAGCTTGGAAAGTGGATGCTCTTTCTTTCAGTTGGAAAAATCTTCATGTGTATGCCTTTCCACCTCTGCCTCTTCTTCCAAAGGTGCTCTTAAAGGTCAGACAAGACAAGCCAAGGATGATTTTAATAGCTCCAGATTGGCCTCGGCAACACTGGTACCCACTACTAAGGAGTCTGGTAAGGAAGCCTCCATGGCCTTTACCTTTGATTCCACATCTGTTATCTCAGAAGGACGGTCATCTGCTCAATGTCAAGCTTCACTCACTTCATCTAACAGCCTGGCATATTCTGTGTTGAAACACAGCAGGTCTCAACTTCCTCAACAAGTTTTAAATGTGATTATGGAAGCTAGAAGACCTAGTACAAGGAAAGTGTACGAGAAAAATGGAAGAGTTTAATTTGGAGTACAGCAAAGAATTTGAGATTTCTGAGCCTAATTTGAATGTGGCTCTTCAATATCTTACTGAGTTATTGGACAAAGGTTTGTCCTTCTCTTCCATTAAGATTCATGCTGCAGCAATTTCAGCTCACTATGATTGTGACCCACCATTGTTTTCGCATCCTTTGTTCAAGCAGTTTCTTAGAGGGCAAAGAATATAAGACCCCACGAGAGCTCCTACTCCTGCTTGGGATCTCAATTTTGTGTTGGAAAAACTTACTCTACAACCTTTTGAGCCTCTGGCTACTGCGGAGTTGAAATACTTGTCATGGAAGACTGCTTTTCTGTTGGCTATTACTTCTGCAAGAAGGGTGTCTGAGTTGCAGGCCCTTATGGCAGTAGAGCCCTTTTGATTTTCCATAAGGATAGGGTATCATTACGTACTAATCCTTCCTTTATGCCTAAGGTGGTTTCTAGTGTGGCTTTAAACCAAACTATTCATTTGCCTACTTTTTCCCCAAAATAAAGGGAAAAGATTTTGCACACTTTAGATGTACACAGGCAATTGCGTTATTATTTAAGCAGGACTAAGGATTTTAGGCAGTCTCAGCAGTTGTTTGTTTCTTTTGCTTTGAGTTCGCAGGGCAAGCCTGTGTCAAAACAAACTATTTCTAGGTGGATTGGGTTTTGCATTGCATTTTGTTATTCCCATCATGGCAGGAGATTCCAGCTGGGATTAGGCCTCATTCCACTAGGGCTACTGCCACTTCAACAGCATTTCTGAGGGGGGTGGCAACTAAGGATATTTTGGAGGCAGCTACTTGGAGTTCAGTGCATACTTTCTCTAAGCATTATCACCTTCCTATCTACTCTAAGTCTAGGGCTGGTTTTGCCACTGCTGTTTTGCAAGGCATGTTGTCAGCTCCTGCTTCTTTATGATTTGCCAGCCTCCCTTACCTCTGCTTTGGGATTCTGCAATAGTAAGGACTGCAGCAATGTGGAAGAACATAGTACAGTTTTGTACCTACCATAAATGTAGATGTTCGGATCCACATTGCTGCAGTCAATTTACCTCCCTCCTTCCCTCTGTGTTTAGGGGTGGTTGTGTAGGTGAGGTTATATGCTGATATTTTTGTATATATTTTGTATATATTGTACATATTTTTGGTGCAGGTATTTTGGGCCTTGTCTTTTTAGGGTCTTCTGACATCTGGGGCAAGAAAAGACTGAGGATATGGCGTCGGTCATGCGCATTAGTACCCTGACGTACTGGCGTCAGTCTAATGCGCCTGACGGCGTCGGCCATATACTCTGGTATTCGGGCCGACTGGACAGCGGACTACCCAATAGTAAGGACTGCAGCAATGTGGATCCTCGAACATCTACATTTATGGTAGGTACAAAACTGTACTTTTTCAACATTTTCCAGCCAAACTGCCAGACAGGAACTGTCTCAGGATTCTATGATTCATGTTCTCTATAGTTCTGATGATTCCTCTTCATATCAGGAAAATTTGGTGGTCCCTTAAATCAGTTTGGACCAAATGTTTCAAGCACAGGCATTAAAGCCCTTCTAGCTTGCCAATATGCCAAAACACTTCTTCTCATAAAAAATGTCCAGGCTGTTCTTAAAAATATCTAAACTAGCACTTGCTTTAATGTAATTTAGTAGTCTGTTCCAAGCATCAGCTACTCTTTCAGAGAACCAATTTGTACACTTCTCTTTCCTATAGAATCTTCTACATAGGTTATCTGACGATTCTCTAGTACTTTTTGATGACCCCAAACATTCCCAGAGGTAGTTATCCCTAAATGCCCTATATAGCTGAATAAGAGCGCCTCTTAAATATCTGTGAGACACACTGTACAAGTTCAGATATTTTAGTCTTTCAGAATAACTTAGATTTTCACATCCATGGATTCCCTTAGTATATTTCCACTGTCCTCTTTCCAGTTTATTCATGCTTGTTTTCTTATAGGGTTTCCATATTGTTATTCCATACTCAAGTTTGGGTCTAATGTAACTAAGAAACAATGACTTTATTATGTTTGATTTTCTAGACTTTGTAAATCTTTTTATACAACCTATAGTTCTATAACTATCATTAGCCAATTGGTTGATATGATTAGAAAAACTCATAGCTGAATCTCCCCATATACCCAGGTCCTTAAATGAGTCTACAGTTTCAATCACTGTGTGCTGTATTAAATATTCACCTTTCAGTTTATTTTTCCCAAATGTCATATGCTTAGTTTTTGATGTATTTATCAACATATTATTCTCCTGTGCCCAAATGGTCAATTTAGTCAAATTATTTTGCAGATATGCCTTATCTGTAACACTTGTAATCAGTTTACCCAATTTCAGGTCATCAGCATATAGACTGTAGAACACCTCAGATGAAAAAGTAAGGTCTGAAAGATACAATCTAAACAAGTAAGGGCCTAGTACAGAGCCCTGTGGGACACCTTGACTGTAACCAAGGATTTCACCTGTCCAGTTGGTGTGTGATACTTGCCATGTCCTATTTGTAAGCCATGCAGCTATCCATCTCATCAGCAGTACATCAATACCTAGTTGTACTAATTTTTTGATCAGTGTTTTGTGCATGACCCTGTCAAATGCTGAAGTTAAAATTTATATAAATCACATCACAATTTTTCATTCATAACTGTTAATTATATTGTTATAGAAGATCATGTTACAGGTGGTAATAGATCTGTTTTCAACATATGCATGCTGATATATGGTTTTAAGTCCCAACCTATCCAGTTTTGACAGTAACTTATCCAGTATTACTTTCTCCATTATTTTTCCACAACATAAAAGTAGACTTAAGGGTCTATATGATTCTGGGTTTGTCCTACTTCCCTTTCCCTTAAAGATATGTTTAATAAGTGCATGTCTCCAATCTTGAGGAATCTCCCCATATTTATATGACTTAGTGAATAATAGATGTAATGGCAGTGTTAAGTTCTTGCTCAAGTGTTCTCAGGTCATTGTTACTTATTCCGTCTCCTCCCTGTGCTTGCTTTAGATCCAGTTTGCACAGTTCTTTTTCAATATAATCTAATTTGATTCCAGTATCTGGGGTTACCTAGATGTCACTAGGACAACTTACCACCCCTTTTGTGGAGCCAAACTGTTTTGCATACGATTTTGTAAATATAGCTATAATCTGTTGTGTCTGAGAATATATTTTAGAATCTGCACATAGTTTATCAATTTGTGTATCTTTACTCTTTCCACATCTTATGTATCTATAAAAAGGTTTCCTATTATGCACAATATCTTTATATAAATTTTCTTCAAATTTTTCTTGATCTTGTCTAACACTATGCTTAATCTGTTTCTCCAGCTCGTTTATTTCAGTTTTCGAAGTTGTAGTTTGACCTCTCTTCCAATTCTTATATTTTTTGTCTCTCACCATAATCTGGTATCTTGTTCTTATGGAAATATACCCCCCTGATGTTGCGTGCCTAGATCCTGATAAATATTTTTTTGACTTTTTGCACTCAAACAATTTCTCTTTCAAAACTTTCCACATTCCATCTGCAGTTTTTCCACTGAACACCTCACTCCAGTTAGTTTTATATAGTAACTGTTTTGCTTCCCTATAATCTGTAATGAACCCTGTATGCATTGGCTTAGATTTCAGTTTGGCAGAATTATCTAGCAACATATTAACCTTTATGACCCCATAATCACTGCACATCATTGGTGGTAAAACTTAGTTAAGTAATTTCTTTGGGAACACAAACAATATCTAGTATATTCCGTCCCCTGGTAGGTTTTTTTTTTACAGTTTGAAGCATTTGTTGTTCCTGAATATACTCCCTGAATAATTTCTTTACTAACATTGTTTAATTAATTTTATTCCAGTCTGTTTCTGGTAAATTTAAGTCCCCAGCTAATATTATACTCTCTGAATAATTTCTTTACTAACATTGTTGAATCAATTTTATTCCAGTCTGTTTCTGGTAAATTTAAGTCCCCAGCTAATATTATTCTTCCCTCCCGTGTTTCATGTAAGAAATGTATGAATTCCTCTAGGTCATCTGCACTTGACTTTGGTGGTCTGTACACTCCAACAATTGTTGTATGTTCCAGGGTTGTCTTTATTGTCACAGTTACACAGTCTATAGTATTGGTGTTATCATTGAACATGTAATAATCACAAGTCTCATAGCTATCTTTAATCCCTATCATAACACCTCCACCTGATTTTTTGTTAGAATGTCTGTTACAGTAGAAACATTTATACCTTGACAAAACTGGTTTCCAGTCATTGTTCTTTTACCATGTTTCACAAACTATAACATCAATCTTGTGGGAACATAGCAAATTTTCTAATAAAAAAAACTTTTATTATTATTAATGCTCCTAGCATTAACACCCATCAGAGATGTGTCAAATGTTGCTGTCTGTGAACTGTTACATTTTTGACCTGTCAATGCTGCAAAATTTCTCTTCCCTGATCTAGACAAATGCACACCATCCTGTCTGTACACGTATGTGCCCAAAAGAAGGCTTGGATGCTCTACACAATTCCATTTTGTAAAACAGGACATTTTTCCATGTAGGTGTTATCCAAAAAATCTTTTCATTCACAGTAACCTGACTATCCTTTCTATAGGTGATTTGTGAAAAATATGTCCTAACACCAGTACAAGCTATATTATCTAGGAGGGCTGTCAGTTCCCGACTAACAGAGAATCTTTGTTGGTGACATAATTTCTACCAACATGAATATAAACAGATCCATACTTCCTTACATTAAGGCGCGCCAAGGCTTGTTTCACATCTTCTATTTTTGCTCCTGGCAAGCATAACACTACTCGATGTTCATTATCATCTCTGCAAATGTAAGTATCAGTTCCTCTAATAACTGAATCTCCAATTACAAGAATATCTTTGCTGACCATCTCTGAAGAATCTTCAGCTTCTAATACAGTCATTTCTGCTCTATCAATTGTTACGAAGGATAGATCTTCATCACTATTAATCTTATTAATTCCACTCTTTTCATTGCGTATTAAATTCTCATCCAGCTGGCATTGTAAATCCACAGCTTGAGCCATGTAGTTGACATCTGTCTTTCTCTTCTTTTTTCTTACAGTAATGTTCTTCAATCCTTCCACGTTCAGTTTTGATTTCTTCCTTTTCACCTGCCCTTTGCCTCTTTTTTTCTACCTTTTCCATTGGAAAGGTGATGCCTTTTTCTGTAGACTGAGGGTTTTCTGATAGATATCTTCATTCCCTGTCAGCAGGGTGTTACATAACAAATCAGAATCCTTTTTACTACATATTCTCTTTCCTTTACAGTTATGAGTCAATTTCTTTTTCTTCCTTGTTATTTGTTGAGAATGTCTTCCTTTCTTTCTTTTTTTGTTTCCTTCTAAACAAACTGGATCATCAGATTGCTGAGTACTTGCATCCACAATTCCACAGTTCTCAGGGGCCTCCTCATGTTTCATAGGAGTTGAATGTTCTTTGCAGAAAATAGATGCATTATTTCCTAAGTCTGTTCTAACATTATTTAGTTCATCACTCCAGTCATTAATATATGATACAACAGTTCTCCAAGCCATGCCAATTGCACATGTACAATCATCATCATTAAGATGAGATTTGCTTCTAACAATGGTAAGAAAATCATCCAACTTTTGACACGAGGAACAAAGATCACCAGTGTTATCAGCTGTTACCTTTAAATATGCATACCATTTATTACACTGTACAGGATACTTGTGTATTAGCAAATCATTAATTGCATACTCATTTAAGGAATCCATATTCAGCTTTAATTGAATAAAATATTGCAAAGGAAAAAAATTACACAAAGTCAGTAGCAAAGAATTCAAAGGAACTTAAATCAACTTCTATGACAAAAATTATAACAGCAATATACAACTAAATAATAAAATACAATAAAGTTGTTCTGACCATACAAGTTTGCCAGCCAGACAGAAGTTGTAATTTCTTTACTTCACATGCTCATTATAGCTCGCAGTCGCACCTCCTTTTAACAGTAAAAATAAATAAAACTTCTCTTACCAGTCAACTCCACAACAAATCACAAACCAGGACAGGATTGTTTTGATATACTCAGAATTTTCCTCTCTGCAGTCTGTGTAAATTTATAGTTGTGTAGGCCTCTTGTGGTGGCTAGAGCTTGCCTGTCCAAAACCTATCCCTTTCTCACAACCAAAAGTGAAACTAAAGGTAAAACAACAAAATATGAATCAAAGTAAAGCTTGTTAATAAGCAGTCTCTTCCTACCTGCAAACAGTTAAAAATAGTCATAACAAATGCAATATAAATTCAAATAAAACTGCTCTTACCAGTCAACTCTACAACAAATCACAAACCAAGACAGGATTGTTTTGATATGCTCAGATTTTGCTGCTAGGATTTGTGGGTGAATCGGTTATCCCTCAATTCAGGTCTTGCTCTCTACGTTGAAGCTGCTACTCAGTCTGTAACCACCGATGCATTAGATTTTGCACGGGAAGTGGTATCCAAAAGTTGAAATTTAGAGTCTGTAGAATCATCAGCACAAGCTGAATCACATACATATGAAAGAAATGATGACATTAATAATTGCTGTCAGATCTCTAAACTATCTCTGGAGTCTAGGGACCTGTACTATTATCACAGACAATACCACAGTCATATGGTACATAAACTAGGGGGAGCTAAGTCATACTCCCTTTACAGATTAGCCATGATAGCATGGTAACTAGAAAGTCAGACCCCTACCATTAGAAGTTGCATCCCATGAGTCATCCAAGAAATCAAACACCTGTGAAGAACACCTCAAGTGTATTTGTTTGCCTTCAGTCCCAGCAGACAGTTAAAGAAGTTCTGCTCCAGGGCTCCTTGCAGAAAGACCTGGAGGACAGATTCTGCCTTCTCATTTCCATGGATAGGAATGTATGCCTTTCCACTCAAGCCAGTTTTCCGGTAAAGATCCAAAAGGACTGTCCAAACACAATTCTGGTAACCCTTTTGGCCCAGCCAAGAGTAGTCCTTTCTTTTGAAAATGGCCAAGGTCATTTACCCAAAGCTTTCTCCCAAGATGGACTTAGTCACACAGGAGAGTGGGTCCTTGATCCACCCCACACTAAAAATTTGTCAGCTCACACCCTGCATAATAATATTCTAATACATTGTACACCCATTTTCTCTGAAGGCATACAGCAGGTTATTAAAGGAGGCTGAAAAGCCTGTTGTTAGAAAATCAAATATGGCTAAGACAACTTATAAAATCGTCTAATGGCAACTTCGTGAATATTTGGCAAACAGCTAAGGATAACCATAAGGCTTTCTTCAGCTGCATCTGTTGCTTAAAAGGTAGGACCCAGACATGTGCTGAACTAGTGACAAATGATATAACACAGACTGATCCTGCAGAAATTGTTAACCTACTAGCAGACAGGTTTGGTGAAAATTTCTCTCCTTTACCCCCTCCAAACATATCACAAATCATACCTTCAACAGCTCCCCCACCCTATATATCTAAAGAACAGGTCGTCAAAGCTCTGTCCAAAGCAAAAACAGCAGCCTCTGTGGGTCCTGATGGCATCCTAGGCTGCATTCTAAACCAACTAAAACAGGAATTGGCAACCCCCCTTTGTCACCCTATTTAACCACAGCCTGAATACAGGATTTGTCCCAGCTGAATGGAAAACTGCCACCATTATCCCCCTCCATAAGAGTGACTTATCAACAGATCTGGGGAATTATAGACCCATAAGCCTGACTAGCCTTATCTGCAAGGCCATGGAACGTATCATCATGGACCTCATAAATAAAGATATAGGTGACCTCCAAACCCTTGATCCAACCCAGTTTGGCTTTGTGAAGAGTTGGTCATGCCTGTTAAACCTAATAGACTTCTTCAGAAATGTGACCAGGGCCATAGATCAGAGAACATCTGTGCACACAGCATATCTGGACTTGGCAAAGGCCTTTGACACAATCCCCCATTCAGGCATCATTGACAAACTCACCCACCAAATGCCAACCCTTTTGTTGTTAGGTGGGTCACAAATTGGCTCACTAACCATACACATGCTATCAAAGTGAGTGACTCCACCTCAACCAGCAGACCTGTCACCAGTGGGGTTCCACAAGGGTCAGTACCGGGCCCCCTTTTGTTTGGTATTTACTTCTCGGAAGTTCAGGTCAAAACAAAGTGGCTGTGGCTGACCAAGTTTGCTGATGACTGCAAACTTGGCAGGATTGTAGACTCCCCAAATTATGTCAGTGTACTCCAAGAGGGGATTACATAGATCAACAATTGGTGCCAAAGCCATGGACTCAAACTAAATGCAAAAAAAAAGCATGATCATCCCCTTCAGTAAAAGCAGTGTCCCTACTAACTATCAAATAAACAACAGTACCTTAAGTATGAATGCTGTAGTGAGGGATTTAGGCACACAGGTAGACTGTGACCTAAACTTTGACAGCCATGTGCCCACTGCAGTAAGGAGGACATTCTACGTTGCACATTTGATTAGCAAAGGCATAGCCTCAAGAGAAAAATAGGTTATTACTCCCTATACTCATCCCTTATCAGACCCATAATTGAGTGTAGCGCCCCTTTGGTATGTACCATACCAGGCACCTGCAGCAATTGGAGAGAGATTTTTAACCAAGATCATCCAGGGTCCTCAGCACATGCCTTACACAGATTGAATTCTTTGTCACTGTACTCAGTAAGCATATAGGCTGCATAGGGGTGACTTGTGCCTGGCTTACAATGCAATCTCTGACTCCAATGTGATGAAGTTGCTGCACATCCATAAGTCATATGGGACTAGAATTACCCACTCCAGTCACCTAAATCTTGGCTGTGATTTAAATAGGACATGCTGCACAGACAAATTCACCTCTCAGAAGTTGGCACTTCTCTGGAATAGGCTACCAATTCATGTTCAGCAGAGCACCTCTATGATTGTGTTTAAAAGGAGCCTGGATAAATGGATGGGAAACTGCAAATTCTTGCCGGGAATACTTCCACATATCTCTTGGACATGGGCAGTCACTACTAATAGTCTTAGGCATTGACTAGGCTTTCTCTTGAAATATAATGGGTGTAATAGGCTAGGCTTAAAACGACTCTCGGGTCAATAGCCTGGTAACGTTCTATGATCTTGTGAACCTATGAAGATGTTTTCTGATTGATGCTCCACTTTGAATCAAGGTCAGTTTAATGCTCAGTTACCTGTGGTTCCTCAGTATTTGTGTGGTGGTGATCTTCTGGTGTTTCTTATTTTTCCGTAAAGATTCATCTGTTGACCATTTCTTCTTGTCTGCCTATGAGATCCCCCTTTCTTCTTTATCTCAAGTGAAACAGTTTCTGAAAGGGATAGTACATTCCCACCTATGAAACAGATGCCTCCTCCACAGGATCTTAACTTTGTTCTTGAAAAACTTGCACAATTTCCTTTTGAACCAACTCACAATGCTGATTTTAAGCTCTTGTCATAGAAAACAGTGTTTGTTCTGTAAGAAGTGTTTCTGAATTGCAAGCTGTTATGGTAATTCAACCCTAGTCTCATATTTCTTAAAGATAGAGGATCTGTGAAAGCCAGTTCTTCCTTCTTGCATAAAGTGGTTTCAGAGTTTACCTTAAGCCAGTCATTCATCTTCCCTGTTTAACTTCCTGGGCCAAAAATATAAGGTTCAGAGTACAAAATCACTTTAGCTACCATGTCTAGGAGACTCTCTCTCTATTATGTTCTCTCTGGGAAGAATAAAGACACCTTGTTGAAGTTTCAAGAAGTTTATTCAGTTGAGTAGCTAGATGGATGAGTGCTCTAGTTCCAAAAATATAAGGGTGAGAGAATTCTGCACATACTTGGTATTCACAGATAACTTGGATACTACATTGATGGGATAAAGGATTTCAGGAATTTCTAAGTTTATTTCTTATGAAGGTAAGAGAAAGGGATAATCAGTGTTAAAATAGAACATTTCCATATGATTGCCTGACACCATTTATTTTGTTATTCTTACCTTGACAAGGAACTTTCTGGCAAATTCAGACCGCTACTGTTGTGACTTCAATTTTTTTTTTTTTTTTTTGGGAAAGGGGTGTCTGTAAGAAGTATTCTAGAAGCAACACATTGGTATTTCCCTCATACTTTTACCAAGCACTACAAAACACTGACTATCTGCTTCTCTATCTCTCTCTAGGGTTGGAGTAGGCATCACTGCAACCATCCTCCAAGGGCTCCTGGACTCTCATCCTTTTCTTCCTCCCTTTCATTTTAAGCTTTGGTATTTGTCCCATATAGCTTAGGCCTCTGCAATACTGATCTAATGATGAACATAGTACAACTGTGTAGGTAAATTTACCATAACAATAGATATTCAAATAGATCACTGTTGCAGTACAAATACTCCCTCCTTTCCCCTTCTGCTTTATTTGTTTTGTTTTTCCAAAGTAGGGGTTCTGACCTTGTCTTCTTCTCCTAGCATGTATTTGTTGTCATGGCTCTGGCCACCATTATTTCTGAGGCAATAAAGGTCTGATTTTTGGCACCCATATATTTGTTTTTATACCAGCTCACCCTCAATCTCTGATTACTGCACAGTTGTCTGTCTTTGTTAATGTACTGTCAGGATTTTTCTGGCTTGTGTATTTTGTAGATGCTTTATCTGTTTTTAAGTCTGCCCACTTAATTTAATCTTAATTATGAACCACTTGAAATTTGTGAAGGTTGTTAAAACCCAGTAAATTTTGAATGATTGAACTTCTTGACTGCTTGAAAACTGCGGTCCTGCAGTGTTATGTCACAGTAAAGAAAATACTGGACCACTTTCTGTGTGGTCCAAGTTCTTATTGGTTCATAGGAGGTTACTAGGCTAGGGGCCCTAGAGCCTTTACAAGATTAGCCACGTTAATCCCAAGTATTCCATTTGTTCTTTTTGGGTCGCTCACAGAACAAATTTATGAGCAGAGCGGGTCTGTGATCAACACTTGCTACCAGGGGTATAGCTAGGATTTTCAAATTTGTACTCCCAGCTCTCAAACTGCTACCCCCCCTCCCCAGCCAAGCTACAGCCTTTCTCGTAATTCACAGTTTGCTCTTTTAGTGTCGATGAAGAGGCATTCACTGTAATGCCTCTTCAGTAATATAATATAAATTCACTCAAACTCGGTTCCTTGAATTGAAAATTAACCTGAAATGTCAGTTCTTTGAAAAATGCAGCATGGTAGTTGGGGTAGAGAATTTATGCTTTTGTTTTCTGCAACTAAGGTACAGGTTTTGAGCTTGAGTAAATTACTAACCACCTGCTACCCCTAACTAGGATGTTTCATTCACACACACACACACCCCTACCTACCTACCTACCTCTTAGTGCAAGAAATATGGACAAAGCCTAAAGTAAATGGGGACAGATATTAAATAATGCTCTCGTGAACTTAGAAAGTTGCTAGAATAACAGGATTTGTGCTGGTATGAGAAAGTTGCTAGAATAACAGGATTTGTGCTAGTATGAATTTTTCTAAAGGACATGAAGTCTGAAACTCAAATGTCTGTCATTATTTAGCAACTTCAGCCTTCAATGATTTTCTAGAAAATCACAAAATTTATGAGGAACAGACAAAAAATATGGGGCAGAAATCTGGACATTCTGCAAAATTTGGACAGTTGAGAGGTATGCTACCTACCTACCTAAAACACACACACACATACACACACACACCTCTCAACCTCTTAGAGCAACAAACTCATAAATAAAACTGAGGCAAAGGCCCAAAAATAAGGACATTTTTTTAAATATTGCTCTTATAAACTTAGAAAGATAATAGAATAGTAGTAGGTCTTGCATTAGTACGAATTTTCTGAAAGGTATGAAATCTGAAACTCAAATGTCTGTCATTATTTTCTAACTTCAGTCTTTAATGATTTGCCACTAATTTGCCAGTAAACCGCAATTTTATGAAAAATGGACCAAAAATGTGATGCAAAAATATAAAATTGCCAGACAATACAGCTGGGAACCTGTCAAAGAAGGGACACCATTTTAATATGAGCACAGTTAGCTTAGAGCAGCTGACAAAATTAGAGAATCTACATGCACTTTTGAAATAAAAGTAATGTATAACTCTGATCATTACAGTTATTTATAAAAGTAAACCCTCCACGTTTTCTTCCAAAATTGCTATTTTGCGGAGAGGTTATTAGGGGGAGAGCAACATTTTGAGCCAAAATTGGAGACAGTTGAGAGGTTTGGATATTCCTAATTCTATAAAGCGATTTATTTGCACATACCTCTCAACCTCTTAATGCAGGAAATCTGGGCAAGGCCAAATATATTGGGGGAACATACAAATAGTACTAAAAATTGACCTTGTATAAACTTAAGACAGTTGATATAATATCAGTTCTTACTTTAGCATGCATTTTTCTGAAGATTATGACATCTGAAACTTAACGTCTGTCATTATTTAGTGACTTCATTCCTAAACGATTTGCCAGAAAAGTTTTATTTTGCATTTTACAGCACGAACACCAATACATATCTGCTAAACAAAGCAATGCAGTCTCACAATGAAACTAGACTTAGCATTAAAACTTCTCTGCCCTTGAAACTCACATTCATTGAAACAGCATTGAAACCCATATTCAAAGAAAATACATTTTGCCAGTGGCAGATAAAGATTAACTTCAGGCTGTTTTGAAATCATAGGCCCCTTGCACATGAAACATACACGTGCTCTTTGATACACCTTCCATCATAAAAGTCTACTCAAACTTCTACAGTACACCAGTATCAGTATATATGCACAATCTCTGAACTAGTAAAAGCCATCTACATAATTCCACATTAGAGAAATCTGTAACTAATGAAGAGGCTGCTGCTAGCAAACAACTTTATATTTCATGGTTTCATCTACAAATAATGTGCCTGTTGCCCTTGAGGAATAAATTGCCTATGTTGCATTAAAAACAATGATACGCTAGTAATATTGCAATAGGGAATGGATGGCAAACTGATAATAGGTTCATAGTTACTACTAGATATCTTCACCAAAACAGACTACACCATCCACCCCCCTTTACAACACAGTACAGTATCAGCAATGCATCTACCTACTGTGGGAGAAGAACCCACAGCCTTCTGCATCAAAAGCAAGTACACTAACTGTTGTGCTATTAACAGTACAAGCAGACTCAGCATAAGCAGCACTAAACTTAAGTTCCCCTGCAGCTCTCAGCTCCTTGTAAAATGTCGACACTCAGCTGTATCTCTGAACTTTGCAGCACAAGAAATCTGAAAAAGCCAACATTTATTGGGGGGGGGGGGGGACAAAAGCCCAAAAAAAGGGACACATTTTAAACATTGCTTGTATAATTTTGGAAAGTTGCTAGAATAAAATGCTGTGTTATCACCATGCATGTCTTGAACCCAGAACCATATGCACTATAGTCAGTGCAACATACCACTATGCTAAATCAGCAGTTTGAAAAATAGGAAAACAAACTTAATGGCTATCATTTAGATAGCTCTCAACCTCTTAGCACAAAAAACCTGGACAAACAAAGCCAATAATGAGGGAATACAAATTCAGTTCTCACTTCACACCTTAGCACAAAAAACCTGGACAAACAACAAAAACAATAATGGGAGAAATACAACTTCAGTTCTCACTTCTCACCATAGCTCACAACCATTAGAAAAGCAAATCTGAACAAAGTTCAGAAATGGTGGTGGTTAGGGACTTTAGGCTCTTCTTACCCTGAAGCAAAGGTACAGGGTTTGAGCCTGAACACCTATAGCCAGCAGGTGTATTATGGGGGGGGCGGCATTTTCACACACACACACACACACACACACACCCCTTCCAACTACACAATCGTGGATTGATTGCCTTCCAACTACACAATCTTGGATTGATTGCCTTCCAACTACACAATTGTGGATTGATTGCCTTCCAACTGCACAATCGTGGATTGATTGCCTTCCAACTACAATAATCTGTTTGTTGCTTGCAGTGATAATCCACACACACACTTACTTCAATTGTGGATTGATTGCCTTCCGATAATCCATTTGTGAACACACTTGCTTGCCTTCCAAACTACATTTCCCACACACTTACTTGCCTTCCCACTCTTACCTGATAATCTGTTTGTGGATTGATTGCCTTCCAACTATTCCTGCTCGCTGTCAGTGATAATACATTTGCAATTGTTTCCTGCTCGCAGCCAGCCGGACATGATGTGAGCTCACTTCTGACTTGCTGGTATCCTCCTTAAAGGAGCCAACACCCTTTAAAAAGGAAGAAATATGTACGTACGTGTTTTTTTTTTTTTTTTTTTTTTTTTTTTAAAAGCTACCCCCCTTCTAAAAAAGTTGTACTGAAATCAGTACAGTGCGTATGCCTTCTGACTGTCCCTGCTTGCTACCCCTCTCCATGAGGGACATGGTTGCCACCACAGGGGCAAATTTGCAGTCTTCCATCCAATAATTTAGGTTGTGTTTTTGTAGGATCAGTGAGGAGCTCTGTTTTACATGAATAGGAATTATGTTCCAAAGAAGCAGCAGTCTCTGGGAGTCATATATGTCTCTCTATCGTGTTCTGTTAATGTCACAAGCTAGGTTGAGATCCCTAGAGTGAGTGACTCTTATGCCATTTGACTTGGGGATGTGCAGCATTTCCATTAGTGCAGGGTTGTTGATTGCCATATAGGCTGGACACAAGTCACCTCTCAGAAGCCTATAAGATACAGAGTAACATGACTGGGCTTTTAGGCTGTCCACATAGGTCATGGTTTGGAGTCCCTGTATTTTCTTAGTGAGATACCTCTGAGGTCTCTCCAGCTGCAGCAAGTGTCTCGTGAGGTACATGCAAAAGGGCGCAGTATACTTTATTAGTGCTCTGATGAGAGTCAAGTACAGTGGAGTTATAACATCCCTTGACCTGGATGCAGTGCCCTTGCTTATGAGGTGTGCTACGTGGAAGGCTTTCCTTATCACTGTGAAAGCTTATTGGTCAAAGTTCAGATTGCTATCAACCTGTGTTTTCAAGTCCCACACCACTGGGTTGGAACTCTAGGGGGTGCTGTTATTATTGTAATTTGTGGGGAATTCTGTCTTGTCGAAGGGAATAATAATTCTTGTTTTTGCCTTTAGTTTTAGACCATGGCTTTGGCACCAATCATGTCTGTGTTAGCCCTTCTTGTAATATGTTGACATTATTGGGGGACTGAATGATTTCTCCTCGTTTGCAGTCATCAGAAAACCTGGTGAGCCAAAGACTGTCTACTTTTTCAAAGACTTCTGAGAAATAGACACCAAACAGTAAGGGGCCCAGCGCAGACTTCTGTGATACTCCACTAGGTGATGGGTCTACTGGTGGAGGTGGCGTCACCAGTTTTGACTATGTGTGTTCTGTCATTGAGCCAAATGGCTACCCATCTTGTAACATAAGGGTTAATCCCTATCTGAGAGAGTTTTTCAACATGCCAGAGTGGGGAATTTGAAAGTCTTGGCAGGGTTGGGATAGGCTGTGTGCACTATCTTACCTTCGTCTATGGTTTGATGACATTCTCAAAGAAGTCTACCAAGTTTAATAAGCATGATCTACCTTTAACAAATCCAAACTGGGTTGGATCCACTGTTTGGAGGTTACCTATGTCCTTGTTGATAAGGTCCATGATAATTCTCTCTGTGCCCTTGCAGATGAGGCTGGTTAAAGCGTCTGTTGATGCCCCCGCTTTGTGCAGGGGGATTACTGTTTTCCATTTTGCAGGAACATAGCCAATTCTCAAGGTATGATTAAAGGCTTTAGCACAACGACTTGGGCAACAGACAGCAGAAGGGGCTGTCGCCAGCCTTAGGGAGCCTGTAACAAGGAAGGTAACAAGATATCCTGTAGATGTATTTGAACTATTTCAGAAATTCCATGAAAGTCTGTATAAAACAGAAATATGGAAATTAATAAAAGATACAAATGGAAATGTTTATGGAAGAATTAAATATGCCAAGGTTAGAAGTAGATGAGGCTCAATTAATAATGGTTAGGATAGGAGGAAATGAGTTAAAAATTATGATGTATAACCAATCAAAAGGAAAGTCCCCAGGAATAGATGGTATTCCTGTGGCAGTTTGGAGGCTAGGATAAAGATATTGGAAGGTTTTGTTCAACAGTATTTTAAGAGGAGGAGAACTACCAACATCCTGGAAGAAAGCAGTGGTAGCTGTAATATCTAAAGTAATATCCATTAGACCCAGCGTCATACAGGCCCATTTCAATACTAAACCATGATTGTAAAGTGTTTTTGCCTATAATGACTAAAAGAATGACAAAAGTAATGCCAAAATTGATAGATATGGATCAGTGTTGTTTTGTGGAGTAGAGGGAAACATTTGACAACAATAACAGAATATTGATGATCCAGAGAGAAGCAGAATGTATGAAAATACTAGTGTTGTTGATTGCTCGTGATGTAGAGAAAATATTTGACATCTTTCGGTGTAGTATGAGTGATCCCATCTACAGCCAGTTCAGCACATAGCTGGGCATTCTCTTTTAGACTTTGGACGTAGTTGAAGAATGCCTTATGATTATCCATGGCTAGGGATGCGAGTTTAGTTTCGTAATTTGTTTTAGAAGACATTGCAACATTTTCTGATTTTTTTTGTTTAGGCTTAGGAGTGAACTCTTCCTCTGAAGAGTGATGTCCCTCTTGCTTTTAGACAACATTTCCTTCCTCTTGTTTTATAATCTGTTTATACTTGAAGTCCACCACAGTGACTTGTTTTTACAGGAAGACATGGTTTTAATATGGTCAGGTACAGCAGAGTTAATGCAGTCACTTAAGTGTTTTTACAGAGCATTTGCTTACACTGCTGCATAGTGATTATTGATGTCTGCAATTGCGGGTGGTATGAAGCTTTTTATACCATTCCTTAGTAGTATGGAGTTAGTTTTGGTAAAGTGTTTTTTTTTTTTTTTTTTTTTTTTTTTTATAATTTTTATTCCTGTGAGGGTGTCATTTCCAGTAGTTAGTTCAAACGAGACTGATTTGTGGTTTGACCTATCCAGAGAGGGCGTCACTCATGGGTAAGTACAGTGACCCCCCCCCCCCAATGTTAGTGAGTACTATGTCCAGAACATTAGAGCCCCTAGTGCGGGGTGCAGACCATCTGTTCCAGAGCATTTGTGTTAAAGTCCAGGAACCTCTGGGCCAGCATGTTTTTGGTCATGTATGTCCCCCACTCCATGGAAGGGTAGTTGAAATCTCCCATGGCTAAGGTGTTGGGCTGTATGATGAGGGATTCCAGTAAATCTAGGTAGTTGGTGTGTTTATCCTGGTTCATGGTGGGGGATCTAGAGCTAGCAATGATGTTCTATGATACTTTCCCAATAGTTAATTGATGGAGTAGTTTGAGAGAGTCATGCTGTTTGACCAATCTTGGTGTGTTTCGTTTTAATAAAGATGGATACACCTCCACCTTTGATTCCTTAATGCTCATTTTGAGGTCTGAATGTGTGGAAGGCATTGTAGCCTTGTACAGCCAGGGTGCTCCCAGAGACCTTGAACTATGTCTCTGTAACTGCACAGATGTCAGCATCCTCCAAGATGAGAGGTGTGCTTCCAGGAGTGTAGTTTCATGTTTAAACTTCTAGCATTAAGCAGCACGACCCTTAATTTGTCTCAGTTAGATTTTATGTTGCAAAATTTATTGTTCTGACATTGCCTAAGAAAATCACTATGGATGTGGGAGGTAAGGACTTTTGCCAGTATCCGAAAGCCTAGGGGGGACAGTTGCAGACCATCTCTAGCAAAGTGGCGAGGTCTGTCTACCATGTCATCCAGGCTGACAGATACTGGATCACCCTGGATTGACACCAGAAGCTGACCCAATTGTTGAAGTCAATCATTTTTTGTTTATATTGTGGCATCATCCTTGATGAGTGTAGGATACTGGTTAGGGCTAGGAACATACCTGTCTGGGACATATAATCAGAAAGTTCCATTATGTCTCTCTTCATGTAGTCCAGAGAGGTATGCTTCAAGTCATTCATTCCAACATGGACTATGACAGAGTCATAATGGTGTGACTTGAGTGCATGTGTGATTTTGTCGTATCCTGGCAGTTGATAAACAACTGACCTTGACCTCCTCTTTGTCCAGTCTGGTGAGAGGGACATCTGTGTGTCTCACTATGTATTTTGCCTTAGGGGCTTATTTGTTGAGACATGGATGTGTGTGTTATGTGTAGTTTTCTTTTTGCTTAGTGGTGAGTGTGGGTGGTGTGCATTTTGGAGGTCTTGGTTCTTTTGGCAGGCTTTTAGTGAGTACCTCCACGTATGTGGGTTATGTGTCCTGACCTTATTTTGTCTGAGAGGTGAAGCGCGTGTGCTGACCTAGTTTGTTTTTACTTGAGAGAATTTACTCCAATTCCACAGTGTATTTGTATCTTTCACGTAGGGTGTTAGTTTGCTTTAGGAGTAAATGGTTGTCAGTATACATGAAGCAATTGTACATTGCCTCAAGATGCCCATGTCAATCAAGCTGGCAGGACAAATGATAGGAAACTGCCTGTCCATTGTGATAGGATTTTTCTGAATGTGGTTTTTGGGAAGGAAGTGGGCTAGCTGAACTTGGTCACAAACAGCAAAAAATGAAGCAGTAGTTCAATTAAATACAGTTAGTGCAATGGTAGCTTAAAATACAGTTTTTTTTTAGTGGATGCTATGGATTTCAGTGCAGATGCACTCCAGACCTCTGGCTAAAGTTGCCAAACATTGAGCAGCTCTGGTAAACTGAGCTCTAACACATGCAAATGTGAGGCTTGTATACAAGCAAATTTAAACCGTTTTAACACAACTACCAATGGGAAAGCCATAAACTGAGCCTTTCTCCAGCAATCCCCAACTCAGATTGGTCCTAAGCTATACACTTCTGTCACAAGGGTGCAGGGAAGCCCTCTTTATGTAAGCTGACAGGTTTAAGAGCACAGTGGTACCAAACAGTCTAGATTCAGCAGGTCTGAATCTAGCCTATGCTATGTAAGACAAGGAAAAACAATTTCTAGATGGGAAGGAGTAAGGGGGTCACTTAAAAGTCAAAGTGAGAGTATTTATTAGTATACTCTTAGATGACATGCAGTGGTACCACCCTCTACACAAACTGGTAGCTCTTCGAGCAGCTATGAACAGTGGGAGACTATGAAGAGTGTTTACTATAGAGGATTTTAAACTGGAGAGGTTTGCTTATATGCAAGCACTGGATAACCCTCATGCCAATCAGATAAAAACACAGTAATCTATGACCAGTAGTTCCCACCTTGGATGGGTTGAAGTTAGATATCTGCTCCCACTAGAGTGCAAAAGACCACTCCCAAAGTAAAGCAAACTGACTTTGAACTCAAGTGCAGTAACAGATGCTTTACAACAGAAGTAGGAATTCCTGCAATGTCAGGAGTCCTTGGAAGTAAGTTTACTAATCCTGAGAAATGTTCACAACACACAAAAACTGTGTTTTTTTCTGTATCAGAAGAGGTTAGGAAATATCATAAAAATGTTAAAACAACCTAAGAGCAGTACAGTAACAAACAGAGTTTCTTTAACAAGTGCAGGCTGAAAAACAGTGACAAATTAAACCAAATATATAAATGCAGCATAAAAATGTTAAATATCACTGAAACAAAGCAAATGCAATAAAAATATGTTTATATCAGCTTTGTAGAGTCAGATAGTTTTAGAAGCAATCCATGTCTTCACAGGTGTTTAAGCCAGGCATAATGAAGCTCTGAAAAAATGGATGCTGGTTTTGTTTATGCTTTGTTGTGAACTTCATCTCTGTTAGTTTTATTTGGTATGACCTACCTATTGTGAAGTCATGCTGCTTTGGGAACAGTGTTCTGCTTGCTTCTAGTTACTCTAATTCTGCCGACAGCTAAAGTTAAACTGACAGGTCATTTTTTAATTTTCATTCTTTTGTTTTGCTTCTGTGGTTGTTAAGAGGAATCGCATTTGATCTGTTTTAATTTCATGTACCTTAATGTCCTCCTGTAGTTTGCTGAAAGGCTAACTGGCAGTATTAAGAGATCTCCTTCTGTTCCTTTAAAATTTTCAGGAAAACTGCAGTATGGCCCCACTGCCTTTTTATTCTTAATCTTTCAAGTCCTTTCATGATCATGTCATATGTGCAGCAGCTGAGATAATTTTCATTTTCTTGGATTGCATCTACTGTCTGGATATTTTAAGTTCTCCCATCTTCCTTTCCATACCTGTTGAGAAGTAGTAAATTAGTAGCCTTACTTTATCATCCTTTTCTCTCCATCCATCAGTTGTATTTTTTTTGTTTCTTTTCTGCCCTTATTACATTTGTTTTCTTAAAGTGATTTGTTGCTATTCTTACCTTCATGGCTGTTTTGTTGTTTCATGGCTTGTAATCATTTTTCCTTTTTTTGTTATTTTTCATTGTATGATGCTCCGCCCGTGTATAATTCACTGTGGAATGCTTCCATGACCTTTGATGTCATGTAAAGGGATTCCACTAAGG
Organism: Protopterus annectens; assembly: GCF_019279795.1. NCBI lineage: Eukaryota > Metazoa > Chordata > Ceratodontiformes > Protopteridae > Protopterus > Protopterus annectens. The sequence continues at coordinate 482,801,669 of NC_056730.1, forward strand.
CTATCAGTTCAGTGTGGGTAAGTGATTCTGAGTGTGATTCCCCACCACTGAATCAATAATCAAGGAGCCTCAGTCTTCACCACTGGCACCAGTGGGGGGCGTACACTGAGAGGATGACAAGGTACACACACACACACACACACACACACACACACACATTATTACCAGATGCAGCTCTCTGCATCAAGTGCAATTTCTCTTAAGAGCACACAGAGACCACAGTCATTTTGGGGGCTGGTTACTCCCTCTTTCTTCAGATCCCCAGTAAGACTCCCCACTGGCACAGCTATAGAGTTGAGATCTCAGCAGAGTGACCAAGACCTCCAGCACCCTCTTTGTCCAACCAGTACTTCATGTCCCTGCCCAAGTAGCTATAGCACACACTCTCTGAAGTTTGATTTATACACACACACACCTGGAAAAGGCTGGCATGGGTTTACTAGCTATGCCTCCTTTAGCCCAGACTATAAGGTAGTTCGTTATTACTGCCACCAACCAGCTCCTTATCAGCTACTTTAAGGCCCTTAACAAAGGGTGTTCAATCTTATTGTGTAATGTTACTGGTAATACAAATGGTAGTTTGACCAAGAGCAAGATTGTTAGGAGTGTCCCACAGTGTCAGCAAATAAATATGCAAGTACTCTCAGAACTTAAATATCTCGTGACAGATCAGACACAGTGAAATGTTTAAATATATTTAATAATAGGTAACAGAACAAGACAATACTAAATATATTTACTGTGACAGAGTTCAAAATCATAGGAAATATTTAAAACAACATTGCAAGACAGTCTCAAATAAATGAGGAAATATATCTAAACTAAGCTTTGCTATATTCCTGACTATATCTAAGAGAGTTACTATTCCCTAGAAACTTACAGAGCAAGGCAGATGTGGTGAATGGATCTTCTCTAGTCAGGTCAAAGACAGAATAAAGAATGATGTGCCTCTCTCAGAGAACTCAAATTAATATCTCAAATATTACTGCTGGGCTAGGTTGCAGAATGACACCATTTCTTGTCATCTGACTTCTAGTCCCCAGGCCCAAAACAACCATTGATGGCAGCTGGTAGCATTTAGCATCTACCTGTAAAAATACATAGACAGGGGCTTTTCCTCAGATCTTTGGCAAATGCTGGAAGTCATAAAACAATAAAACGCTTTCAAGACAATACAGAAAGCCTGTCACCATAGAGACACTTTCTCCGGCCTAGCCTGTAAAGTAATTTAATTTCAGCTATTTCTTTCTAAAATTTACTAGACTGAAGTTAACCTCCTGTATGCTAGTTTCCACTATTAAAATATGTACATCTAAACAATTACAATAGTGCATGTACATTTTTGTTCTTTTCCAGTAGGGTACACTGTCGATACATTTCAAGCACTTTGCAAAAACCTTTACAACACACACTTCTGTACCAGTAGTTTGATATACACTTTTCATACAGTTGTGATACATTAGTAATAGAAGCATCTTCGAAAGATCATATTGATATTCATAAATGACATATAATTATTTGCAAAATTCCAGATAGCTGTGGTGGCAGTATCTCCCTTTGTCACACTGAATCCTGAGTTTTTTTTTCTAGTGGTAGCAGTTATTGGTTTAACTTTTGATGTAGGAATTCTAAATCCTTATAAGGATAACCCTTATTTGAGTTCAGCAGGAAGTTTTGAAGGCAGCAGTGTTGATGATGCCATGTGACCTCCACTTTATCATAGTAAAAGCATTTGGGAAATCATAAATAGTATGTGTTCTTGTAGAATATAATGAATTTCTTTTGGTGCTGATTAGTAGGTTTATAGGTTCATACTAGGCTATCTACCCTAGGGCATTTATAAGCCTAGCCAGAGTGTGTTTGGCTTTCGCCACCCATTTTAAATGAATTTTGCTATGCCCTTTTTCGAGGTTAATATACTGTGCCTCTGTCTAACAGTGACACAGAAGTGATACCCTGGGTAAACCTACTATTTCCCATCCACTCATCAAGATTCCTCTTGAAGAGAGTCAATGAAGGGACTCTGCCTAACCTGGACTGGGATTTTATTCCAGAGTGAAGGGAGCCTCTGGGTTATGAATCTGTCCCTCCAGCATGTCCTACTTATTTCAGTGCTGAGGTTCAAGTCTCTCGAGCGTGTAGCTCGATGGGATTTGGATTTTCTGAGGTGCAGCATGTCCATTAATTCCGGGTTGGACATGGCTTTATACGTCAGGCACAGATCGCCTCTGAGCAGGTGGTATGCCACTGAGTAGAGCTGGAGTTTCTTTAACCGGGCAGCATATGGCATCTGTTTGAGCCCTTTCATCCTCTTGGTGAGGTACCTTTGGGGTCTTTCCAGTTGCTGCAGGTGTCTGGTAAGGTACATCCCAAAAGGGGCATTGTACTCAATTATGGGCCTGATGAGGGATGAGTAGAGAGGCACGATGACCTCCCCTGATCTAGATGTGAATCCCTTCATGATTAAGTGGGCTATAAAATGTTTTTCTAACCACTTTAGCCACGTAGTTGTCAAATGAGAGATTGCTATCAACTTGGGTCCCCAGGTCCCTAATTACTTCTTCCGTACTTAATGGATTACCACCTATGTGGTAATTTGTTGGCACTTTGTTTTTGCCAAAGGGGATGACTATACACTTTTTGGCGTTTAGCTTAAGGCCATGGCTCTGGCACCAGTTGTCTGTTTCTATGAGGCCCTTTTGTAGGATGCTTGTGTCGGCTGGAGAGTTGATTATGGCACCCAGTTTGCAGTCATCTGCGAACTTGGTCAGCCACAGTCCTTCCGTGTTAGCCTGTACCTCCGTGAAATATATATTGAACAAGAGAGGTCCCAGGACTGAGCCTTGTGAGACGCCACTTGCAACTGGTTCGGAGTCTGACATGGCTCCAGCAATTCTAACCATGTGGGTTCTGTCCTTGAGCCAGTTTGCAACCCATCTAGTGACATAGGGGTTTATATTTAAGCTGGTGAGCTTATCTATAATGCCCGAGTGGGGTATTGTATCGAAGGCTTTTGCATGGTCCAGGTAGGCTGTGTGGACCACCTTCCCCTCGTCAATGACCTTGGTGACTGTTTCAAAGAAATCGACCAGGTTTAAGAGGCAGGATCTGCCCTTAACAAAGCCGAACTGGGTAGGATCCAGTGACTGTAGGTCCCCAGTATCTTTATTTATGAGGTCCATGATGATCCTTTCCATAGCTTTGCAGACCAGCTAGTCAAGCTTATGGGGCAATAGTTTCCAGGATCCGTTGAGGCACCACCTTTGTGGAGAGGGACCACTGTTGCTGTACGCCACTCTTTGGGTACATATCCTGTAGTAAGGCTGAGACTGAACAGTAGTTTTATGTTTGGGTTTAGTTCTTCTTGGAGTTCATGTAGGACGCAGCCCGGGACACCATCTGGTCCCATTGATGCTGTGTTTTTTGCTTTGGAGAGGGCGGCACTTACCTGAGCATCTGAGATGTCGGGGGGGGGTAGCACTCTGCTGGGATAGATATTTGCCCTTTTGGTGGGGAAGGGGGGGAGAAGTTTGCGCTGAACCTGTCAGCTAGGATGTTGGCAGTGTCTGTGGGTTCGGTGTATTTTTTGTCATTTTGGACTAATTCTGAGCATATCTGGGAATTCCCACCCAGGTTCCTAACATAACTAAAGAAAGCCTTGTGATTATCCTTAGTTTCCTGTGCAATTTTTCGTTCGAAGCTGGCCTTAGACGATTTTATGAATGCCCGTAGTTTTTTGCTAATACTGATCAGAGATGCCTTCCCTTTTTGGGATTTTGCTCTATCATGTAGTAGCTTCCTCCTTTTATTGTGTAGTTTGTTTATGGCTGGGGTCCACCAGACAGGACGCCTAACTTTGGAGGATTGGGTCTTGGTTTTATTTGGGATTGCATGATCCATGTATTCCTGAAGGAATGCGTTTATAAAGGATTCTGCGGTCTGGGCCGTATTTTCCACAGGCCCGGGGGCTTTGAAGGATTCCACCTCGGTTTTGAGGAGTGTGAAATTTGCTTTAGAGAAGTTTTTCACTGTGGTTTTCTGGGCAGGGGCTGGGGTCGGGATGTGAATATCTAGTGAGATTAGTTTATGGTCTGATCTTACCAGTGAGGGATACACTTCTGGTCTGGAGCATAGAGTCCCCATGTTGGTGATGATCAGGTCCAGTATGTTTTCCCCTCTTGTGGGAGTGGCAACAAGTTCCATAGCATTTGAGTTTATAAATTCTAGGAGCCTTTGGGCTAGGATGTTGGAGCTAGAGTAATGCTCCCAGTCTATGTTAGGGTAGTTGATGTCGCCCAATATAATGGTGTTTGGAGAGACCTTCATATTTTCCAGTGTTCTCAGAAAAGCCGAGTGGGGTTCCTGGGTTTGGGAGGGTGGTCTGTAGCAGGCTATAAACTGGAAGGCAGTTTTACCCACTGTTAGTTGCGCATGGATGGTCTCTGATGCTTCGTGCTGTGCCACCAACCTGGAGGTGTGGGTATCTTTGACGAATATTGATACTCCCCCTCCTTTTGTGGTTCGGTCCAAGTTTTGGGGCTGAAAAATATGGTATGAGGTATAACCTGGTATTGCTGGGGTGCTCTCGGGAGCCTTGAACCAGGTTTCTGTTACTGCACAGATATCAATGTTCTCCATGCTAAGGAGAGTTTCAAGTGCATGCATCTTGAGGTTTAGACTTTTGGCATTGAGTAGCATTACTCTTAGTTTCTTATCCCGTGTGATACCTGTGGAGGTGGGTTTGTCTTTTGAGCCTTACCTAAAAAAGGCACTATGGGGGTGGCAAGAGCCTTTGCCAATATCCGAAAGACCAGGGGTGACGGGTGCAAGCCGTCCCTAGAGAAGCATCATGGCTTGTCGAGCATGTCATCCCAGGCAGACAGGCATTGGATCCCCATTTGAATGACACCAATACTTAAGCCAATTGTTGAAATTGATCATCTTGTCTTCATATTGTGGCATCATTCTTGGTGAGGGTAAGATGCTACTCAAGGTCAGAGTCATACCGGCCTGGGCTACATGCTTAGAGAGCTCCTCTATGTCTCTTTTCATGTAGTCCAGGTAGGTACGTCTCCGGTCATTCACACCAGCATGGACAATGACTGAGTCATATTTGTACTTGCCTTAGAGTGACCTGAGTGCTTGTGTTATGTGGCGGATCCTAGCGCCTGACAGGCAGCTCACCGTGACTTTCTCCTTGTTCAGCCTGGTGAGCAGGACGTCAGTGTGCCTGACGATAGTCACCTATTATAAGTGTATCAGGTGTGTTGTTTAGCCTTAAGGGCTGTGACTGTTCGGCACACTGGCTTTGTGAGCTGTGTGTTGCATGTGTTTTGTTTTGGGGTAGCGGTTGCTTGGGTGTCTGCTTTGGAGGTCTCTGCTGCTTAGGCAGATTTTTATTTAGATCCTCCGAGTATGTTTTTGTGTGTTTATGTGTTTGGTTTGCTGTTGTGGTAGGTCTATGTGAGACTGGAATTGTAGTGTGTGGTTTCCTTCTCCTCCTGACTGGTTACGCCAGTACTGAGTTGAGAGAGCTTAGCCTCCAGTTTGGCTATATGGTTGCATCTCTCACATGTGTTGGAATTTGTTGGGAAGAGGAGAGGGTTGGCTGTGTACATGAGGCAGTTGTAACATTGCCTCAAGATTCCCAGATTCACCAGCTGGACCGGAGAGGACCTTTGGACATGCTGGAATAGTATTGGGAATTCCTTTATAATTGAAAAAAAGGGCCAATGGGGAACAAAGTACTCAAGGGGAGTTTGTGAGGGTGTAGTAAATTGTGTGTGTGTGTTTGTGTGTATATACAGTGGATATAAAAAGTGTACACCCCCCTGTTAAAATGCCAGGTTTTTGTGATATAAAAAAAAGAGACCATAATAAATAATTTCAAAACTTTTTCCACCTTTAATGTGAGCTATAACCTGTACAATTCAATTGAAAAACAAACAAATCTGTCGGGGGGAAAAATATAAAAAATAAACGTACAATAAGCTGGTTGCATAAGTGTGCACACCCTTAAACTAATGCTTTGTTGAAACACCTTTTGAATTAATTACAGCATTAATTAGAATCACTGTTTCTGCACAAAGACTGAGCAGACCCTGGAAGCTACATACCCGTAAGTCTCACTAGTCACATATGCAAAGCCTTGGAAAGAATAATCATGCAACTGATTAGTATTGGTTTAACTAAACCTCCAGACACTGGACCCAACCCAGTTTGGTTTCATCAAGGGCAGGTCATGCCTACTCGACCTGGTGGACTTCTTTGAGAAGGTCATCAAAGCAAAGGACGAGCAGAATGGTTCACACTGCCTCCCTTGACTTGACCATGGTACACAATATCCCACTGTAGCGTTGTTGACAAACTCAAGCTGTTAGATAGAAATCCTTATTTCAGCCAGTGGATAGACGGCTGGCTCACAAACAGGACCTAGGAAATTAGTCCTGGGGAGTCCACCTCTACATAGAGATCAGTCACCAGCAGATTCCCTCAGAGGTCTTTCCTGAGACCATTGCATTTTGGCATTTACTTCTCTGATGTTAAGGCTGATGTCAGTGGCCTCTGGCTAACCAAATGTTCATATGATTGCAAATTAGCAGTCATAGAATAATATCCAGGTGGCACTAAGCCTTCAATATGGTTAACCACCAGCTACTCATAAACATACTCAAAAACCTTTCACTAGATGCACCTGCTATACAGTGGCTCCATTCCTACTTAAACAATAGACAGCAGGCTGTACTATGGGAGAACAATTTATCTACCCACCTCCCCATTGCCCGTGGTGTCCCTCAAGGCTCCATATTAGGCCCTCTCCTATTTTCTATTTTTATTAATGACCTACATTCTTTAATACCTCAAGGTACCTGTATTCATTGCACATTCGGTTCCACGTTAATATGCTCAGCCACTTCTCCATCTGACCTGCAGACCCTAACCCAAAATGTGTTTAATACAGTTGAAAAATGGCTTCTCCACCGTTGCCTCATCTTGAACCCCCCCCAAAAAAACTCTTGCTATTCACTCCCACCCGTAGGGCCTCCCCACTTAACATTACTGTTATATCAAACAATGGTACTATCATATCTCCTGATCCCTCTACCAAACGTCTAGGGGTATTAATTGATAACCTTAACTTTGATACTCATATTATATTATATTATTATATGTAACAGTACCATAAAAACAGTCAACAAACTAGGCTCCCTTTATACGATCAAACCCTTTCTGACTCCATTAGCCAGGACTGCTATTGTCCGTACCCACATAATCTCTCCTCTCCTCTATGCCTCCCCTATATATACTAATATGTGTAAAAACAACCTTAACAAGCTGGCTATCTCCTACAACAATATTGCCAGATTGCCACTGGCTCTGCTTTCAGAACCCATCATTGTCATAATCTTGAGCAACTAGGATGGCTAGAGTTGCCAGGCCTACTACAGTCCCCCACAAGATCCTGCATCAACCTACTAATACCCCAACCTTATCACCCCCCACAATAACCTTAAGACCCTATGCTCATCATATAAACTACATGTACAAATAGGTAAAACCAACAATATGGCTGGTGACTCTTTGTTCTCTAATACCGTGGGCAAAACCTGGAACTCACTCCCCAGTGACCTGACCTCGCTTTCCTCAATAGCACTATTCAAAAATAAAAAAGCTAACCATGACTAACTTCCTCACTTAACATTGGGTACTTACCACTATTTCTGTACTAATCTAGTTGCTTTTCTGTTAACCATAAAGAGTGTGTTCTTTTATATATTAATTTGATGTCATTATAAATATCTTATTACTATCCAAATATGACATGTATAAAGATTCTTTAAATAGCAATGTAAGGAAATGTAAAGAATTGCTAAAATCTGTAATGCACCTGCATTTGTAAAAACTGTCATATAATATAAATAATACTGTGTTTTTGGAGCTTTTTTCCCCAGGCCTCTACTGAAAATTGACATAAATTCAGCTGGACTAGCCCGGTTAACAATGTAAAATAAATAAAACTAAAATGTTCTCTAGGAAAGGCTGACACTGACAAATAATTGGTGTCAGAGCTATAGACTAAAATTAAATACCAAGAAATGTGTAATAGTATCCTTTAGGAAGTAATCCATACTGGTAACTATCATATTGACAACACATCCCTAACAGTTGACCCAGTATTCAGGGGCTTGGGGATTCATGTAGATTGTAATTTGGCCTTTGACCATCACATGTCTTCAGTAGCGAGGAAATTATTCTGTGTTATACAACTTATAAACAAAGGTATAGCATCTAGATCCAAATAAGTCATTGTTCCATTGCATTTGGCATTCATCAGACCTATTATTGAGTACAATGCCCCCTTTGGTATGTACCTAACAAGGCACAGTCAACAATTGGAACATCCACTGAGGTTCCTCACTGAAAGAATACAGGGTGTAAGTAATGTGTTGTATGCAGACCTCCTCAAAGCTCTATCCCTGTATTCTCTCTCTTACATGCTGTTGAGGGGGGAGATCTGTGCCTTGCATGCAAGGAAGTGTTAGACCCCACCTTGATGGGCTTCTTGCTTATCCACAAAACAGCACCAGATTTATCTATTCTAAAGACTTAAACCTTGCCTGTGATATAAATAGGAGCTGCTGGAGAGAGAGGTATGTATCTCAGAGACTACCCGTTCTCTGGAACAGGCTCCCCATCTATGTGAAGCAGAGTTCCTCCCTAACCCAATTTAAATGCAACTTGGACAGTTGGATGAGGAACAGGACATTCATCCCTGGTTTGGCACTTGTCTCTAGTGGGCGCAGACAGTTTGTAAATACTTCATCTCCCAGGCCCCTGCTTGGCAATGTTTCATCTCCAAGCCCCTGCTTACACTTATCTAGGGTACCAGATCTTGGCAGAGTCTTGGGATACATGGCTAGGCTTAAAAAAGCCCCAGTGGCCATTATCCTAGTACACACTAGGCTGAGAGCTGAGTGGTCTATTGGGCTAATGCACACCTATGAACATTAGCCATCACATGAGTTGAGAAGGGAGATTTTACCATTGGATTAACTGCTAGTGAAGGTACATAAAATGGGCGTGAATGAGCTGGAATTTACTAGAGACAACAAGGGAACCAAGGTTTTGGGAGCAAATAACTATGGAGGAAAAGCTAATAGTGTGGGATGAGCCTAAACAGAAGTTTGGAATGCAGGTTAAAGACTGCCATGCATACCAGACACTGGTAACAGAATTGTACGCAAAGATTAAGATATAGGGGAGTCCTAAATGAACGGCCATTTAAGGTAGAGTTTTTAGTTGAGTCTAGAACAAAAGCAGCTGTTAAAAAAAAGGATAAATCTGAAGTTGTTAATCTTCCTCCATTCCTCACTGATGGGTATGGTTCCGAACCCTCGAAACCGAGTCGGCCAAATGCCAAGCTAGCGTGCACCAAACTCTCGAGCCATGCTACTACCCACAATGCCCTTCATCCCATACCTCAGATCTCATTTGCCGCGCAGCCATATAGCAGCGTTTTCACCATGCTCTCCAGCTGAGTAGTTTTGAATTATTCAAACTTGTATTTCTTCCAAAAATATTTCTTAGTGTCTTCTTATAGTCTAGCTCTACCCACATGTATTCCTTTTCTTACCATTGTTTGTATTTTCTTGCCTTTTCTTTACTTTTACCACCCTCGTGGTAACTCTTCATACCATTGCTGGTAGTCTGCCTCTTTTTCTCCTTCTGTCCTCTGTTTCAGCGAGTGTTAGTATGTCTGAGAAAAAGGGTACTTTAGGATGTTATGTAGTCCTATCTCGCCTACATTCTTACCCGTGGGTTGGCTCCGACTCGGCTGATTTTACTAGCTCAAAGTCTTTCATTGGCTGGGCTAGGCAGGTATCCCATGGTGCACTTCTCCATATCCCCAGAACTCATTTGCCGCTCGTGTAGCTAGGACGTGGTCTCGCTTGGCTCTGGCTAAGTACCCTCTTTTTTCTTGGCTTAAGAAAAGTTTTGATTCCTATCAAAAGCTATTTTCATAGCGATTTGTCTAAGTTTGTCTGGTTGGTCAGGAATTGTGATTGTGTGATTGCTGTGTGGTATCCTTCTTACTGTTCCTCGGGCTAGGCCCGTTTCAGTTAGAGGGCCTAGTTCTCCTCTGTTGCCTTCTGTATTTGGTCCAAACCATTTAAATTAGAGGTTTCAGCTACCTTTTCCTTGTGTTTCAATCCCTTGTTCAAAGTGTGTGCTAGAATTTTGGTGTGTGTTTGATCACTGTTTTAGTGTTGGTTACTTTTAGCATCATTCCTGCCTTTATAGAGTGAACGCCTGTGTATTGCTACTGACTTGATTTTGCGTTGTGGGCGCAGTAGTTAAGATGTCTAAGGATACCAAGGAGCACAAACCTTCGGGTTTTAAAAAGTGCTCGAAATGTGGGTACAAAATGTCCATTACCGATGGGCATTCCATTTGTGTCTACTGCCTAGGAGCCATCTATCTGCAGGAATCCTGCAGATGTTCTTCGTTCCACATTGCTGCAGTCCTTACTATTGGGTAGTCCGCTGTCCAGTCGGCCGAACCACCAGAGATATGACTGGCGTTCGGTCAGCAAGACTGGCGTCGATGCGTCAGAGGTACTGTCTGCATGAGACCCGCCCCATCCCTCAGTCTTTTGTAAGAAAGAATAAGTTGATCTTAAAGGGACTGTTAAAACCCTCTTTTGAAGAGTCTATGGATTCGGCTTCCAGTGGTAAGTCAAAATTTGGCAAGTCAAAAAAGAGATCTCCGGCTCTGTCAGCTTCATCGGAGCCCCCGGAGAAAATGTCTAAAACTGCATTGACCTCCTCGGCTCCACTCTCCTCAGGAAGGATCTGTATTGATGGAACTGGCGTCGGCTCCAGTTGTATTGGAACCTCCTAGGAACCGATCGCCCAGTCTCAGACCAGCTTCTCCTGAGAGGAGATCGCATTCTCCATCCCTGTCCTCCAAATCCCCCAGGACCCTTTCGGATGTGGATGTTGATAGGGTGATTCAGAGGCTCCTCCAGTCACCGGTTTTGGCAAAATTGTTTTCAGCTCCAGCCCAGTTGGCTCTGGAGCCCGTCCCAACCCCGTCTTCGATCATTCCTCCGAGCGCATCTCTGTCTTCGGAGCCGGAGTGTTCCGCGCCGCGTGATGTTTCTAGGCCGGCTCCGATGCCCCATTCGGCTCCATTGGTACCGGCATCAGCTCTGACCCCGTCGGCTCCGTCCTCAGGGTTTGGGACTCGGGATTCTTCAGTCGGGCCCAAGGGGGACATCACGGGCTTATTTCGGTTCCGAGTCTACCTCTCAGTGCATCGGCTCAGTGAACTCCGACACCAGTCATGGCCTCGGTGACTGGTCGCTCCTCGGATTCAGGGGGGCCGGCCTTCGAGGCTATGTGGACCGCGCTGGCCAGATCGTCGGCTACATCAGGCGGGTCGGTCACTCTGTCCCCCACCACTCCGATGCGAGCTTCTGATCACCACCCATCCATGGACAGCAGAGCACCAGGGCCTAGGGATACCCCCACAAGTGGTTTCTAAATTTCTGAGGGTCCCTCAGAGTTTGTGCCTGAGGAGCCCCCCCACAAAGAAAAGTGCAAGAGGAAGCACATAGACTCCCAAGATGAGTCCCTCACCTCTGATACTGACCTCGAGGAATCGGAGGGGTCCCCAAAGTCATCCTCTGATGATGTTTCCTTCTCCGATATCCTGGAGATACTGAAACAGAGGTGACTGGCCTTCCAAAGCCCCTTACGAGGAGGTGTCAGTATTCCTTAAGGCTTTTGGTGCTCAACCCTCCACCTCCTGGGTGTCTCCACCCTTGGACGAGCTCTTTGACCTGATTTGTCGAAGAATGTGGGAGAACCCAGATTCTGTGGAGCCCGTGCCTAGGCGTCCCAACAAGTTTCTTTCCGCCCCCCCCAGGGCAAAGTGTTTCTGTCTAAAGAAGTCCCTATAGGTGCCATGGTGGTGGCGGCAGCCACCCAGAAGGAAGTAGCAGAGTCTTCTTCATCCATCCATCCTCCTAACAAGGAGTCTAGGACCATGGACCGGTATGGGAAGCGTACCCTCTCCTCAGCAACCTTTACATTACGGTCGCTGAATTACCTGTTTCACTTCACTCGGCTCCAGAGAGATCTCCTTAGAGAGTTAGGAGATACTCTTGCGGGTAACGTTCCTGAGGCGGTGGCTCAAACGGTTAACGCCCAGGTTTCTACCCTCAACTCCATTGTTAACTCATCCATGAGGCTCATTTCGTATGCAGCCGAGGGAGCGAGTAGGGCAGCAAGCTCAGTGGTCACCCTTAGAAGGCAAGCCTGGCTGCGCCTGTGTCACTTTGCGGAGGCCTTCAAGTCTTCCTTCACTGCCGCCCCCTTTAATGGTTCCTCCTTGTTTGGGACCAAAGTGAAAGACACCCTCACCAGGTGCTAGCAAGAGGGAAAGACCCTGTCTGCTGTAGGGGTTCGTTTTTCCCTTCCTTCTAGGCCTTATCCCAAGGCCCAGCGGGGGGGGGTGTGGTTCAAGAAATCACAGAGGTTTTTTCCTGCCGCACAAGGTGAACCCCCCTCCAGAGGCAGGGGGGTTATTCAGGGAGACGTCGCCCCAGAGGCAGAGGGGGCTCCCGCAATTCGGGAGACCGCGACTCCTTCCGTGGTTCTCCATACTCTCGTTCCTGAGGGTGTGCCCGACTGCACTTATCCGGAGTCAGTCGGGGGATGAATTTCCTTATATCCGGAAGCCTGGGAAAGCATTACCCAGGACTGATGGGTATTACAGATAATTTCCAGAGGTTATCTCATTCCATTTCCATCAGAACCCCCGCCAATCAGAAAAATCCCAGACGTACCACCCCGTCAAAGGGATCAAGCAGCCTCGGAGGTCTCACAGCTGTTAGAGAAAAGAGCCATCCAACATGTCCCCTCAGACCAAATTGGATTAGGGACTTACTCAAGATTCTTTTTGGTGCCGAAAAGAACAGGGGACCTGAGACACATACTAGATCTCAGCCAACTCAACAACTATGTACACAAGTCCAAGTTCCATATGGTCACACTACAATCAATTCTCCCGTTGTTGGGAGAGGAGGTATGGATGCGCTCCATCCACCTCAAGGATGCTTACTACCATGTGAAAACGGACAGAGCATCCAGGAGTCACCTACGCTTCCGGCTGGGAGCCAGTCATTTCCAGTTTCGAGCCCTGCCCTTTGTTCTCACCACAGCCCCCAGGGTGTTCACCAAGTGTATGGCGGTGGTGACGGCTCACTTGAGACGTCAGGGATTCCATGTGTTTCCATATCTGGACGACTGGCTCCTTACTGCTCCCACCAGGCATCAACTAGTTCAAACCAGGGATGCTACCATCAATCTATGTCACCAGTTGGGTATAACAATAAATTGGGAAAAATCTCCCTTATTGCCATCACAGCTTGTCACCTTTACAGGAGAAGAATTAGACACCATTCGAATGTGAGCATTTTTACCGCAGGAAAGGATCAGAATATTACAACAACAGATACACATGCTGATGCCCCTGAGACAAGAGAAGGCAAGATGGGTTCTCCAGCTCCTAGGGACCATGGCAGCAACAATCATGTTGGTCCCTGTAGCGAGATTACACATGAGAATTCTCAAATGGCTCCTCTTTGTTCAATGGTCTCTCCAAAGACTTCCACTGTCTCATCCCATCTTACTCACGGACAGATGCAAGCAGGACCTCTGTTGATGGCTGTGCACCAACAATTTGAACGGGGGAAAAGCCCTTCATTCCACCCATCCCGGTTACCATGGTGACCACGGACGCCTCCCAGATGGGGTGGGGGGGCATTATCTTGGCAGGACAGTCCAAGGCACGTGGTAGGAACACGAGATACATTTGCATATAAACGTCCTAGAGATGAGAGCAGTGCTTCTTGCGTTGCAGGCACTTTCAGAGTGTTCTTCCTCTAGGGTCGATTGCGATACACTCAGACATGTCAGTAGTGTGATACGTAAACAAGCAAGGGGGAACCAGGTCTTACCCTCTGTGCAGAGAGGCCATGTGAGTGTGGCATTGGGCAGTAGCTTCCCAGCGGTTTCTGGTGGCAACGCACATTCCGGGGAAGTCCAGCGTGATTGTGGACAGGCTAAGCAGAGCTATCCTGATGCCTTACAAGTGGTCCATGAATCGCCTGGTTACAGAGTGAATCTTCAGCAGATAAGGTCAGCCTTGCTGTGACCTTTTTTGCCAGCCCCCTCAGTGTGAAATACAGCAACTACTTCACGCTGATCCCCCCACAGGGGGAGTCACCCAGGGATGCTCTGCTTCACGATTGGCCCTCCGGTCCCCTTTATGCTTTCCCTCAGTTTCCCCTGCTGTCAAAGGTGATTCAGAAAGCACAATCCTTGGGAAGCAGAATCATTCTGATTGCTCCACACTGGCCTCATCAAGTTTGGTTCCCCTTTCCTCAGCAACTCACTGTGGACACTCCTTGGACTCTGGACTCTCAACCAGATGTACTGACACACATGTCAGGACAGTTCTACCCCTCCCTGATGACCCTCCGGTTGACAGCCTGGCTACTCCACTTCCATCATTAGTCTGACTTCATAATTTCTCACCGGAAGTGGTTCATATATTATCGTCCTGTCATAAACCATCCACTAGGAAGATTTTTTCTAGTAAATGGAAAAGGTTTTCTATCTGGGCACATACCAGAGGCACTGATCCTTACACAGCTCCAATAGATTCAGTTCAGGAGTTTTTGTCTATGCTTTTCCATCAGGGGTCCGCATCATACTTCATCAAAGTTCAACTGGCGGCAATCTCTAATTTCCATGTAGCGAATGAACCTAGTCTCATGGCGCATAGACTATGCAAGGCGTTCCTTAAAGGTACTCTGTTGCTCCATCCCCCAGTGTCCGAACCTATCATGCCCTGGGATCTCAATTTTGTTCTACAAGCCCTTACTTTACCACCTTTTGAGCCTGCAGCTACCTGCGAATTGAAATTCTTGACCTGGAAAACAGCCTTCTTAACAGCAGTCACTTCAGCAAGGCGAGTTTCAGAAATTCAAGCCCTCTCTATCAAACCTCCATATTTAATCTTCCATAAAGACAGGGTATCTCTCAGACCAAACCCCTCGTTCCTTCCTAAAGTGGCTTCCGTGTCTAACCTAAATCAGTCCATTGAGCTGCCTGTTTTCTTTCCCCACTTTTCTAACAAGGCAGAATTTAGATTTCACCAATTGGATGTACATAGACAATTGCGCTTCTATCTACACCGAACAAAAGATATCCGGAAGTCTGACCAACTTTTTGTTTCTTTTTCGGAAAACCGAATGCGTTCCCCGATATCCAGGGTCACACTGTCTAGATGGATAGCCAGTTTGTATCTCTTTCATCTATCAAGCAGGAGGTAAAGATCTGCCATTTTCGGTCAAGGCTCATTCTACTCAGGCTGTTTCCACATCCACAGCCTATCAAGCCAGATTGTCAATGGATGATGTATGTGCTGCAGCTACTTGGGCTTCTCCTCACACATTTGTTTCTCATTACAAATGGGATGTGGTCTCCAGGGGCAGGTCCTCCTTTGGCTCCACAGTTCTCAGGAGTATTTTCCTATGAGCCACCCAGGATGTAGGTGCTAGGGACGCTGTCCCACAGGTAAAAATGTAGGCAAGATAGGACTACATAACATCAAGAAGTTATGTACTCACCATAACGTTCGATGTATGTAGTCCATCTCGCCTCACATTTTTACTTACCCTCCCACCTTCCCCCTTCCTGGAGGATTTGGAGGTTAGGTTGTCATCTGAAGAGTTCCCTTGCTTAGCTTATTCTTTATCTGGAAGTGATGTGTGCATGGAGTACAAATGAGTTTTGCAGCAAACTAGATCTGGGGATATGGAGCAGTGCATCATGGGATACCTGCTTAGCACAACCAATGAAAGACTTCGAGCTAGTAAAATCGGCCGAGTCGGAGCCGATATTCGGCTCCGAACCCACGGGTAAGAATGTGAGGCGAGATGGACTACATACATCGAACGTTATGGTGAGTACATAACTTCTTGTTTTAAACATTGCATGTTGTGCGGTGGTAAGTTACCTAACAGTGATTCGCATTTTAAATGCGTTAATTGTTTGGGCGTCTCGCATCTTTCTGCGACTCCCCCATGTGATATTTGTGCGAGTTTAGTCAACGGACGTTGAATGAACAGTGAAACAAGTTGATTTTGAAAGGATTTCTTTCCTCTCCTTTCTCTGAGGCTATTTCTGCGGAGGTCTCAGCCCCTCCAGGCAAGGATAAGAAGTGCCCTCGCTCAGACCCTTCTTCACCGGCTGGTGATAGTGGCAAAAATCATCGATCTAAGACTGGTAGATCTTCCTCTGAGCATTTCGATTTCGGCACCTAGCACAGTTTCTTGGAAGTCTGAATTGTCGGTGCCGGCTCAGCACTGACGACTACTGAACCGATGGTTTCTTCGGTTCCGTCCAGTCTGTTTCAGGACACTTTGGCACCGACCTCGCCTTTACAGGCTCTGGCGACCTCGGATCCGATTTTGACTATTACCCCGATTGTGACTTCGACTCAGAGCTCCCTCTCCGTGCCGACTTTACCGTTTACGCAATTCAAATCAGAATCTTCGGCTCCATTGAGTTCATTACCATGAACCATATTTTTGTCTTCTGTGGACCCATTTGCCGGGCAACCCTACAGTCCTTTTCTGAACCAGCCTGAATCCTCTTCTGGGATATCGATTAGGTCTGCCAAGAGCGTGTCTGAAAATAGACATTGTTTGTCTCGTGGATCAGGTATTGACTGCAAGAGGAATCTCCAGACCGTGTTCCGCTCTGGGTGTTGGGATTTTTCCTCCTTCGTATTCTCCTGATGGGGATCTTTCAGTCCCAAGGCCCCCTTGCCCATTGCTTTCAATGGAACCCCTTCCTTCGGCACCGACTGCTTTGATGCCTGAAGCATCTAGGTCCTGGTGGGCTGCAGTTCCGACGACAGCTCACCTTACTCAACCCCTTGCTTTGGGGGTGGAATATTCGGTTCTGGCCCCGGCACCAACGGCCTTCTCCCTTCCCGTCTCGGATCCGAGAGTTATTTCCGCACTGAACCCTTCTCAAACGTCAGTCTTGGAGGTGGGCCATTCGGAGCGGGGTGTGACCCCGGTTCCGATTCTATTCTTTTTGGTTCCGGGCTCCCATCCCTCTTCGGGTGGGCCCTCCTTTTGGATTATGGAGAGGGCGCTGGTGGCTAACAATCCCCTTTCTTCAGCTTCGCCTTTGGTTCCCCCTCTTACTCAGCCATCACCAGCCCTTTGCAGGGGACCACTAATCCAAAGCACCCCCTTTTCCGAGGCTTCTTCAGGCATTCCCACCGAAGACCCCCCTCGGAAGAGGGTGTGCAAAAGAAAACATATGGACTCACCTGAAGAGTCCCTTACTGAGGATACGGATTATGATGATGGGGAAGGTTCCCCTAGATCACCCCCTGATAATTCCTTTGGGGACATTTTGGAGATTTTGAGTCAGCGGGGTGACTGGAAATCTTCCACCCCTTCTCCGGAGGAATCCGTATTCTTACAACCTTTCCGTTCCCGGCCCACTACGTCCTGGGTGACCCCTCCTACAGATGAGTTGGTCAAATTCATCATGCACCGAGCATGGAAGAGTCAGGATTCAATAGAAGCTATCCCCAGGAGATCAGACAAAGTACTTTCTCCTCCAGAAGATCAACCCCATTGGTTGAAAGGCTTGCCAGTGGATGCTGTGGTGGTGCCGGCGACCACAAAGAAGGACTTGGCAGAAGAGAGTCCGGCTGTTCATCTGCTCAACAGGGAGTCCTGGGCAGTGGACAGGCTAGGTAAGCGAGTCTTTGCTGCAGCAACCTTTGTCGTGCATTCGCTAAATTTCTTGGCACACTTTGAGACTCAGAGAGACCTTATTTCCGAACTTTCTGGCAGCCTTGCTGGTCAAGTGTCGCAACCGAAGGAGCAGCAGGTGCTGGCGTGGTTGTCTAACGTCATGCCTGGATGCGCATTTCTGACCTACCGTATTCCTTCAAGTCTTCCTTTTTGAACGCCCCTATTGAGCCCTCCGCGCTCTTTGGTTCTAAGGTCAGGGATACATTGGCCAGGTGCGAGCAGGACGGAAAGACCTTGTCTGCAGTGGGCCTGCGCTTCTCCAAACCTCAGTGTTCCTTCTACAGAAATTAGAGGAGTAGAAAGTTGTGGCACTAGAAGTCGCAAGGTTTCTTTCGTGACACATGTGGCAAGGATGCCTCCAGAGGCAGAGGAGGGTCCGATGGTGGATGACACCCCTTTAGGGGCAGAGGGGGTTACCGGAATCAGAGATCCAGAGATTCTTTCTCCGGTATGCCCTATCAGCACTCCTGAAGCATTGCCCGATTGCTTTCCTCTGGAATCAGTCGGGGCACGTTTCTCTCTGCACCAAGCAGCCTGATCCTCCATTACCGATGATCTATGGGTGCAGGGAATTCTCTCCAGAGGCTATCACATTCCCCTCAAATCCTTTCCAAGACCTCAAGTTCTCGCTTCCGACGTTCCACCCAGTCAAGGGGAGGAGGCAGCTTCCAAAATCAAGAAGCTTCTTCTAAAGTGAGTTATCCAAAGCTCCCCCCAGACCAATGTGGATTTGGGTTCTACTCCAGACTCTCTTTGGTGCCAAAATGATGGGGGACTGGAGGCCAATTCTGGATCTCAGTCGTTTGAATGAGTCAGTTATACAGAACAAGTTCCGCATGGTCACTACATTCAATCCATCCTTCCATGCCTTTGGGAGGGTGTGTGAATGTGCTCTCTAGATCTCCAGGATGCATATTACCACATTAAAATGGACAAATGTTCTAGGAGGCGTTTGCGCTTCCGGCTAGGAGCCAATAATTTTCAATTCAGAGCCTTGCCTTTCGGTCTCTCGACAGCCCCCAGAGTGTTCACGAAATGTCTAGCAGTGGTGACAGCTCACTTGAGACTGCACAGATTCCAGGAGTTTCCTTATCTGGACGATTGGCTCCTCTCCGCCCCCACCGAGCATTTACTGACCAGGGTCCTGCGCCATACTCTGTCTCTGGCGAAGTCTCTGGGTATTGCTATCAACTGGGAAAAATCAAGCCTTCAGCCCTCACAACAATTGGAATTCATAGGGGCTATGTTCAACACTCAACTTGGTCTAATATATCTTCCTCATCACAGGCTCTTAAGACTGAGAACACAAGTGCAAGTGATACTTGACCACAGGAAAATGTCTGCAAGGGAAGTTTTGCAGGCTCTGGGTTCCATGGCGGCAGCCATTCCCATTGTTCCATTGGCCAGGCTTCATATGCGCCTGTTACAGTGGCTTCTTCAAACTCGATGGATACACAATCATCATCTCTTGAACGCACTAATCCTCATCACCGATCTTTGTAAGCAGGATCTCCTCTGGTGGATGAGAATGGACAAAAGTCTTTGGTGTCGCCCCTTTTAACCTCTTCAGCCCAGCGCCATGGTGACTACAGACGCTTCCCTGATAGGGTGGGGGGGCCATTTTCAGGGAAGATCTGTTTAAGGCATGTGGTCTCCTCTAGAAGTCGACTTACACATCAGTGTTCTAGAGCTCAGAGCGGTGTTACAAGCTCTTCACCCTCTTCTTCCTCTCAGACCGATTACTATCCAGTCTGACAACATGCCTGTGGTCTGGTACATCAACAAGCAGGGAGGGACCAGATCTTACCCCCATTGCCGTGAAGCCATGAGAATTTGGCAGTAGGCGAGTGCTACCGACTGTTTCCTGATTGCTGCACACATCCCGGGGAGTTCCAGTGTGATTGCAGACAGGCTGAGCAGATGCATCCTGCTTCCTTACGAATGGTCTCTCAACCCAGAAGTGGCAGAGGAAATTTTCAGCTGCTGGGGCTGGCCTTGCTGCGATCTGTTTGCCTCCCCCTCCAATGCGAATTGCAGCAGATACTTTGCCCTCTTTCCTCCACAGGGGGAGTCAACGAGAGATGCTCTGACTCCCGATTTTCCCATGGGTCTCCATCCCCTTGATCTTAAGGAAAGCTACTCGGTTGAGAAGCAGAATGCTTCTCATTGCCCCATTCTGGCGTCAGGTTTGGTTTCCCTTCCTTCAGCCACACCTGCTCCGACCCCCCTTGGATTCTCGACATCCGTCAGGATATCATCTCTCACTCCCAAGGGTTGTAGTCTCCAAACTTGGCCACTCTCATACTGACAGCTTGGTTGCTCCACTTCCGTTAGTAGCCAGGCTTTAGTCATTTTCTAATCCGGTACAGAATATTTGGCCTCTCACAAACCTTCTACCAGAAAACTTTATAAAGACAAGTAGAAACATTTTTCCTTGTGGGCACAAGAGCTGTCTCTGGATCCTGTTTCTGTTCCAGTAGCTACAGTTCTTCAATACCTGACTGAGCTTTTCCTTAACGGTGCTTCTGCATCCACAATTCGGGTGCATCTAGCTGCCATTTCCAATTTCCATGATGGTTCAGATGGAATTCCTGTTATTTCTTCACATCTGTGTAAAACTTTCTTGAAGGGGATTTTTCATTCTAAACCTCCCATTAGCCAAGCTGTGGAATCATGGAATCTGTCTAGAGTGCTTCAAACTTTGACTCTACCTCCCTTTGAGCTGGCTGCAACCTGTGATGTGATGTTTCTGTCCTGGAACACCTTGTTTCTGGTGGCAGTTATTTCAGCCAGACGTGTATCAGAGCTACAAGCATTATGCATTAAAAGTCCTTATTTGATTTTCTATACGGACAGAGTATCACTTCGCACCAATCTCACTTTCTTACCCAAGGTGGTTTCGAAATTCTCTATTAATCAGTCCTTTGAGTTGCCCGTGTTTTTCCCTAATTATACCAACAAAGGGGAATACTGTCTTCATTCCTTGGATGTCCACAGACTGTTGCCATTGTATTTGGACAGAACAAAGTCTTTTCGAAAGTCAGATCAGCTTTTTGTTGCCTTTACGGGCTCTAGAAAGGGATTGGCAGTGTCTAAGGTTACCTTGTCTAAATGGCTTAGGGATTGCATCTCCTTTGTTTATTCTCTGGAGGAGGAATCAGCTCCTGGTCGCATTAAACCTCATTCCACTAGAGCTGTGGCCGCTTCTATTGCCTTTCATGCTGTGGCTTCCATGGATGATATTTGTGCAGCTGCCACCTGGGCTAAACCCCATACCTTTATCAAGCATTACAAATTGGATCTGATCTCCAGGGGTAGAGCTGCCTTTGGCTCTATGGTTCTCTGGAATGTTCTTCCTTGAGGGCCACCCAGATTCTGTAGTAGCTAGGGACTCGGTCCCATCAGTGAGGAATGGAAGAAGATTAATAACTTCAGATAAAGACGCTATGTCTTAACATAACGTTCCATCTGAGTTGTCGATGATCTTCCATTCATCACACCCTCCCACCTTCCCCCACCAGGGCTCCTGGCGGATGGTGTGGTAAGGTGTTTGCGCAGAGATGGCCTCTGCCTCTGTTTCTGTTTCTTATATATATGTGGCAACTATGGTTCTGCAAACTCGATCTGAGGTATGGGATGAAGGGCATTGTGGGTAGTAGCATGGCTCAAGAGTTTGGTGTACGCTAGCTTGGCATTTGGCCGACTCTGTTCCGAGGGTTTGGAACCGTACCCATCAGTGATGATTGGAAGAAGATCAACAACTCAGATGGAACGTTATGGTAAGACATAACTTCTTTTTAGAAACACTAACCACTAACTTATTAGAAACACTAACCATCCAACCCAATACCATATTCATGAGTGACTTTAATTACTCCACTATTAACTGGGAATCCTATATGACACCAAATGTACAGGCTCAGAGATTCCTGGATTTTGTAAACACAAACTCCCTGAACCAGGTGGTTAATACAACAACCAGGGGTGCAGCCATACTCAATCTGGTCCTCACTAATATGGGAGAGTGTTGCACGCCCCCTACTGTAATGTCTTCCCTGGTAAAGTCAGACTACAGAATGGTTTCTTTTGAAGTAAAAATAAAACCTGGAACCCCAGCTAAACTGGGAATAATCAGGAACTACTCTAAGGCTAACCTCCTGCTATTAAGTGATAACCTGGCAAAATGTCAAGCCCCCATAAACCCGGAGAACACTGTTTCTTATGCAGACCTGTTCACACAAACCCTGTAAAACCATATTAATAGTTGCATAGAGGCAGCTGTACCCACCAGGATGAAGTACAGAACTAACTCAAAAAACAAGCCACCTTGGTGGAAGCACAAAATCAATAGACTGTATAACAGAAGGAAGAAAATCATAGCAGAAATTAGGAGGGGCAGCACCCAGCATGATAAAATCACTCTCATCAAACTCAGCAAACATCTCCGAGGATAGTCTACCAAAACCAATTTTGAGGTGAATTTGGCTTCCCAGGCCAAGGACAACCACAATACATTCTTTAGCTATGTCCGCAATCTCAAAGGAAATACACAATTGTGTGCAGAGCTCATTGTAAACGGAGTCACCTATACTGAGCCCGAAGATATAGCAAGCCTACTGGCTAATTAATTTAGCTCCAACTTTACCCTGTCTCCAGCTTCAACCTTCCCTCCAGAAATACCATCAAATATATCTCCCCCTGCTATTACTAGGGAGCAAGTCCTTAATGCTTTCTCTAATGCCAGGAACACTGCATCGATTGGCCTACACAGTATTCCAGAATGCCTTGTAAATAGCGTGAAACATGACCTATCAGGGCATCTGTAGTTGCTATTTAACTATAGCCTCCAAGCAGGTTTCTTGCCTCATGAATGGAGAACAGCAGCAGTCATCTGTCTGCACAAAGGTGGGCCATCTACAGACCGTGGAAACTACAAACCCATAAGTCTCACTAGTCTTGTATGTAAAGCCATGGAAAGAATAATCATGGAAATGATCAGTAGTGATGTAATACACCTCCAGACACTGGGCCCAACTCAGTTTGGTTTCGTCAAGGGCAGATCATGCCTACTCAACCTGGTGGACTTCTTTGAGAAGGTCACCGAAGTAATGGATGAGGGCAAAATGGTTCACATTGCCTAATGGACTTCTTTGAGAAGGTCACTGAAGTAATGGATGAGGGCAAAATGGTTCACATTGCCTAACTTGACCTGGCCAAGGCATTTGACACAAACCCCACTTGGGCATTTTTGACAAACTCAAGAGATTAGGTACAAACTCGTGCATCACCCAGTGGATAGCCAGCTGGCTGACAGACAGGACCCAGGAAGTTAGAACTGGGGCATCCACCTCTACAGAGAGGTCCATCACAAGTGGAGTCCCTCAGGGATCAGTCATTGGACCGCTCCTTTTTGGCATTTTCTCCTCTGAAGTCAAGGCCCATGTCAGTGGTCTCTGGCTGACTAAATTTGCAGATGACTGCAAATTAGGAGTGGTCATTGAATCCCACAGTGACACAAATGTTCTCCAGGAGTGGCTGACACAGACAAACAACTGGTGTCAGAGCCATGGACTAAAACTGAATGCCAAGAAATGCATAATAGTATCCTTTGGGAAGTCATCCACCACTGGTAACTATCATATAGACAACACACCCCTTAGAGTTGACCCGGTAGTCAGGGACTTAGGGACATACACAGATAGTAAATCTAGCCTTTAACCAACACATGTCTACAATAGAGAGGAACTCATTCTATGTTGCACAATTTATAAACAAAAGTATGGCATCTAAGTCCAAGGAGGTCATTGTTCCACTGTATTTGGCATTCATCACACCTATCATTGAGTACGATGCCCCCTTTGGTATTTACCTAAGCAGGCATATCCAACAGTTGGAACGTCCATACTCACTAAAAGAATACGAGTAAAATGTCCTTTGCAGACTGCCTCAAGGCTCTATCCCTGCAGTCTGTCTCCTACAGGCTTTTGAGGAAGATCTATGCCTGACTTTCAGGGAATTGTCAGTCCCCATTCTGATGGACCTCCTGCACATCCACAAAACAAACAGCCCTAGAAGTACCAGTTCCAAGGACTTGAACTTTGCCTGTGATATAAATAGAACCTGCTGGAGAGACAGGTATGCATCCCAGAGATTACCCTGTCTCTGGAACAGGCTCCCCATCTTTGTGAAGCAGAGTTCCTTCCTAACCCAATGCAAGTGCAACTTGAGCAATTGGATGGGGAACAAGAAATTCATCCCTGGTTTGGCACCTACGTCTTTAATGGACATAGGCAATCTGTATGTGGTTCATCTCCCAGGCCCTAACTTGTAAATGTTTCATCTCCCAAGCCCCTGCTTACACTTATCAAAGGTATCAGAACTTGTCAGAGATTTGGGATGCCTGGCTAGGCTTAAAAATGCCCTTGTGGTCATTAGCCTAGTAAACACCTATGAACCTATAATTAGTAGTAGAGCATCTAAAATATTGCATGATAATTGTAAGAATCAGTCTAAGGAAATTAGAAAGGTTTGGGAAGAGACTGTAAAGTCAGTTTAGCAAGAAAGAATGGGAAGACATCTGTATGGCTCCCAAGTAAGCAACAAAGTTTAGGAAGTTTGAAATTTGTTCTTGGATGTGTTTGCATAAATATTTTTATACCACTAGCAAACTTTAGAGAATTTTTCCTTGATTAGGAAGCATACACTGGAGGTGTGATAGGAAAGAGAGAGGTAATTAAGAATATATATGTTTTAGAAATACAAGGAAATGGCAGATTTTAAAAATTGCCTACAGTACTTTTTGCCAGAAATGTTGGGGAAGCAAATTGTTGTAATTAAGGAAATTATTCTTTTTAGCTGGGTTGTATGGTCTGAATTTCCTAGACATAGTAAAGCCTTACTAAGTTTAATGATAATGGCTGCCAAAAATGCTAGAAAATGAAAATTAGAATATAAACCCAAGTGTACATGAAGTACTGAATATATAAAGGAGATAAAAGAACTGGAGGTAAGATCCTTAGAAAAAGGAAAGAGCAAATTACATGGAAGTAAATTGGCTACTCTTGATTGTATTGTTCCTATGGGATGTTCAGGAGGAGTGATGTTTAAGGGAAGGAAAGAATTGAACAATTTATGTAATGTTGGAGTGAAAGTTTTTTCTTTTGTAGTAATGTAGCTGTACCTTTGTGTCACTGTTTGTTGTTGTTTAGTAATGTGATGGGGAGTGACTCTATAGAAAGATTTAAGAATGCATGAGACAGGTGGATAAAGGCCAAGTGGGAAGTTGGGGATGAAGGGGATAATGCAGTATTAAATTCGCTTAATGTTCAGAGGTAGGTAGGCTTGTTGTCCCATTCTGCCATCAGGCCAGTGTAATGTAAAGGCAGAACATTTGCTCATAAAAAAAAATGTATGCAGGCAGCTCTCTTACTCCCTTACACTGCTGGAATTCCAAAAAAATGACCCTGTGGCAAGTAAGGATTTCATGTTAGGATTTCTGTGTAGTAGATTGACTGTTGGGATTTCCTCTGTTGCTCTGGCTTGTGTCCCCCCCCCCATTCCATTTCTCCCTTATGTGGCACATGCTCTTCCCATCCGTACTTGGCCTGCATAACATTGTGCTGTAGTTTGGGCTCAGAAGGCATGCATAGCCCCTCTGCTTATGTCATATAACAAACTTTCACAGTGGGGAAAAAACAAAAAAAAATTCTGCAGTGTTTGCCATGAGCAGCCTCTGTCACAGTGGGCTTCAAGAAAAGAGGAAATTAAATGACATACATTTAGCAAGACGTGCACTGAGGTTTGTGTAAGAAAAGTCTGCACAGGTGAATATTTTGCTACTGAAACTTGGTGTATTTTAGCATCATCTCACTATCTAAACCTTTCCCCGTGAAATTGTCTCTGGGGACTGACAAGGGCCTTGGCAAACACCTTTTATATGTATAAGCTGCAGGATATTCTTTGTGTTTCACTGTTGCAGTCATTACATTTGGGTAATCCGCTGGCAGGTTTCCCTCATTCGGCCTGATTAACAAAGTCTTGGGTCCTGTGTCGGTTGCTGTCCCTTCTACCATGATGTCAGGTTGTCAGGGGTATAAAACATGCAGCCGATGCCATTACATCAGTCTTTCTTGCAGCGTGGTGCCCGAAGCAGAAGCAGTTCGCAAGTGCCGGTTGGCCGACTCCTGAAATTTTCATTTTTGAGTTTCAGAACTGAAGTCTTCAACTAAAAGCTAAGTACCCCGTTGGAGAAACTTTTTCTTGCTCCTTACTGATGTCAGTTTTAAAAAAGATAGAAGATAAAGCTAAATCTATACAAACTGTGAAAGATTTCTTACAAGTGCAACCTCCAAGATTTAGTAGGTACTGGCCTACTAAGAACTGGTCCTTTCCAGTTCCTTCGAGAGCCACTCAAGTCAAACCCAGACATTCCAAAGCTCCAGGTTTCAGTCACAAGGGACTTTTAGAACAAAACAATGGGGTGCCTCCAACTCCAAATCTGGAAACAACAAGGCACCTCCCTATGGTAAACAGTCTCAATGACTTCCCTTTACACTCACCAAGCACTTACCTTTTAGCCGCCCCTTTGGGGAGAAAACTGGCACTTCATGCAAGAAACTGGCAACTTATACCCCAGGACAAATTGGTTTTAAATATAGTATCCCAGGGATGCAGATTTCAATTCCACATGCTGCCAATCCCAAACGGATGGCCAAACCTGCCCCCATATCAGTGGGCAGAGGCCCAGAAACAAGTACTATCCCTCATGAACATGGGGGCTATTCAACCAGTACCAAAAGAGGAAAAGGGACAAGGTTTCTATTCAAAACTTTTCCTGATACCCAGAAAAGACAAATCATGACGTCCAATTCTGGACTTATCTACTCTAAACACATTTCTGGACATTCCAGAATTCAAGATGCTGACTCTTCAACAGTTAATTCCTATGCTTGGCAAAGATGCCTGGTTGGTAACTCTAGTCTTAAAAGAGGCTTACCTGCGTATCCCAATCAGAGAATCATGCAGAAGAAACCTCCGCTTCAAAGCCGGCTACTTGCATTACCAATTCTCTGCACTGCCCTTTGGCTTATCTACTGCACCCAGGGTCTTCACAAAGTGCCTGGCTCCAGTAATTGCATTTTGAGGCAAAGAAATATTCAAATATATCCATACCTGGACAATTGTCTAATTCCGGCAGAAAGCAAGGACATTCTTCTAAGCATCTGGCATTGTAAAAAGGGTTCTAACTTGTCTGGGCTACACCATAAACGAAAATAAATCACAACTGGTACCCTCTCAAAAAATTACATTCCTGGGTGAAATTTGAATACAACTGCCCAGATGGCTTACCTAACGCCAGAAAAGCAAATTCATTTGGTAACTTACTTCAAACAGGTGGCCACAAAAACCCTGCTATCTGCAAGACAAATTCTGCAAGCTTTGGGTTTCATGGCCTCCTGCATTCTTCTAATTCCATATGCAAGACTGCATATGAGGAAACTTCAGTGGTACTTAAAAATTTTATGGAGTCAACATTGTCACAGCCTGGAAACAATGATTCCTATTCATACCTTGCCTGCAACTAGAGTTCCAATGGTGGGCAGAGGCCTGCTACCAAAACAAGGCACTGCCATTCACCCCACCCCCTGCCACCCAAACCCTAACTACAGATGCATCAGACTATGCTTGGGGGGCTCATTTAGCAAGGAAGTGCATTCAGGGCAAATGGAGCCCAAATCAAATGCACCTTCATATCAATCAGAAGAGATGCTAGCTGTACAGAATGCACTGACAGCCTTCAAGGACTACATTCATCCAGGACAATTAATGATAAAGACAGACAACGCCACAGTCATGTGGTACATAAACAAGCAGGGGGGTACACACTCCTACCCCCTTTGCAGACTAGCCATGACATTGTGGAACATGGCCTTGACCTACCAAATACAACTACAAGCTCAATTCCTGCCAGGAAAGCTGAATACTCTGGCAGACGAACTAAGCAGAAATCTCATGGACCCACACGAATGGGAACTGGAACCACGGATTTTCAACATGTTGACACGCAAATGGGGGAGTCCAGACATGGATCTTTTTGCTTCACCCCAGAAATATCAGTTGGACAAATTCTGCACAAGAACTCATCACAAAAAAGCCTGGAAAGTGGATGCTCTTTCATTCAGTCTGTGCTTTTCCCCCTCTGCCTCTGCTCTCCAAAGTTCTACTAAAAGTCAAACAGGACAAACCAAAAATTATTCTGATTGCTCCAGACTGGCCTCGCCAACACTGGTACCCACTCCTGCGCAATGTGTCACACCTTCCACCGTGGCACCTGCCTCAGGCACCTTACTTATGTCTCAGCAGAACAACCAAATTCTGCACACTCAGCTCCAAACTTTGAATCTTGCAGCGTGGCTAATCACCTAAATTCACCCTTAGCATCCCTCAGCAAACCTGTGATGGATGTAATTTTGGAGGCGAGAAGGCCTAGTACTAGAAAATCTTATGCTGACAAAAAGAAAAGATTCTGTGTCTGGAACCAACCACAAGGAAATAAGCAGTGCCCAATATTCCTCATATTTTACAATACTTAACTGAGATGCTTCACAAGGGCCTGCCCTTTACTTCCATAAAAATCCATGCCTCAGCCATTTCAGCTCATTACAACACAGAACCTCCCCTCTTCTCTCATCCTCTGCTAAAGCAGTATCTCAGAGGGGCCAAAAACTTAAGACCACCCAGGCGAGCTCCAACCCCTGCCTGGGATCTCAATTTTGTATTGGAAAAACTCACTTTCCCTCCTTTTAAGCCAGCTGCTACTGCAGACTTAAAATTTCTCTCCTGGAAAACAGCTTTCCTTTTAGCAGTCACTTCAGCTAGAAGGATTTCTGAATTACAGGCTCTTATGGCAGTGGAGCCTTTCATTATTTTTTATGTGGGGACAGGGTGTCTCTCAGGAACAATCCATCCTTCATGCCTAAGGTGGTATCCAGTGTGGCTCTTAATCAGACCATTAATTTGCCAACTTTCTTTCCCAATCCACAGAACAAGGGGGAGCGGATTCTGCATTCATTGGATGTACACAGACAACTGAGATTTTACTTAAACAGGACAAAATCTCTAAGAAAATCTGAACTACTGGTGGCATTTTTTGCAGGGGCACAGGGAAAGGCTATTTCAAAGCAGAATATTTCCAAATGGATAAGCCATTGTATTCATTTCTGCTATATGCACCATGGTAAAACTATCCCACAGGGGATCAGATCTCATTCCACCAGGGCTGCATCTACTTCTACAGACTTTCTCAGAGGTGTTCCTACCAGAGACATTCTAGAAGCTGCTACCTGGAGCTCAGTCCATACCTTTACCAAACATTACCGTTTATCTTTCTTCTCTAAATCCAGTGCTGGCTTTGCCACTGCTGTCCTGCAGGGTCTTATAGCTGGTCCTAATGCTATATAATTCCATCCTCCCAACCATGGCTTTGGGAATCTACCCAAATGTAATGACTGCAGCAGTGAAACACGAAGAACATAGTACAGTTGTGTACACTTACCATAAATGTAGATGTTCGAGTGTATTCACTGTTGCAGTCCTGGTTACCCTTCCTCCAGCCCCTGTTTTTCTTTTACTATACCTCTACTTTCTTTTACTATGCTTAAAAGCCTTTTTGGTGTATTTGTTCTTGTTTGGAGGTATATTATTTGTGTTTTTAATATATATATATATATATATATATATATATATATATATATATATATATCATCTTCTTTCGGCTGTTCCTGTTAGGGGTCGCCACAGCAGATCACCTGTTTCCATTTCTTCCTGTCCTCTGCATCTTGCTCTTTCACACCAACCACCGGGATGTCCTCTCTCACCACATCCATAAACCTTATCTTAGGCCTTCTTCTTTTCCTGTTACCTGGTAGCTTCATCCTTAGCATCTTTTTCCCAATATACTCAGCATCCCTCCTCAGCACATGTCCAAACCAACGTAATCGTGCCTCTCTGGCTTTGTCTCCAAACCTTCCAACCTGGGCTGACCCTCTGATATACTTATTCCTAATCCTGTCCACCCTCGTCACACCCAGTGCAAATCTTAACATCTTTAATTCTGCCACATCCAGCTCAAACTCCTGCCTTTTTGTTAATGCCACTGTCTCCAACCCATATAACATAGCTGGTCTTACTACCCTCTTGTAGACCTTCCCTTTCACTCTTACAGGTACTCGTCTGTCACAAATCACTCCTGACACACTTCTCCACCCACTCCATCCTGCCTGTACTCTCTTCTTCACCTCTCTTCCACACTCACCGTTACTCTGAACTGTTGACCCCAAGTATTTAAATTCATCCACCTTCGCCACCTCTACTCCTTGCATCCTCACTATTCCTCTATCCTCCCTCTCATTCACACACACATATTCTGTCTTAGTCCTGCTGATTCATTCCTCTTCTCTCTAGAGCATATCTCCATTTCTCCAGGGTCTCCTCCACCTGTTCCCTACTCTCACTACAGATCACAATGTCATCTGCAAACATCATAGTCCACGGGGACTCCAGTCTGATCTCGTCTGTCAACCTGTCCATCACCATTGCAAATAAGAAAGGGCTCAGAGCTGATCCTTGATGTAACCCCACCTCCACCTTAAATGCATCCGTCACTCCCACCGCAGACGCTGTCACACTACCCTCGTACATATCCTGTACCACTCTTACATACTTTTCTGACACTCCTGACTTCCTCATACAATACCACAACTCCTCTCTAGGCACCCTGTCATATGCTTTCTCTAAGTCTACAAACACACAATGCAACTCCTCCTGACATTCTCTGTACTTCTCCATCAACACTCTCAGGGCAAAGATCGCATCTGTAGTGCTCTTTCCCGGCATGAAACCATACTGCTGATCACTAATCATCACGTCCCTTCTTAACCTTGCTTCCACTACTCTTTCCCACAACTTCATGCTGTGACTGATCAATTTATATATATATATATAT
Organism: Protopterus annectens; assembly: GCF_019279795.1. Lineage (NCBI taxonomy): Eukaryota > Metazoa > Chordata > Ceratodontiformes > Protopteridae > Protopterus > Protopterus annectens. The sequence goes on from NC_056730.1 coordinate 482,832,589, forward strand.
ATATATATATGTGTGTGTGTGTATATATATATATATAAAAACTGAGGGCAACATGCAAGCAGATTACCCAAATGTAATGACTGCAACAGTGAATACACTCGAACATCTATATTTGTGGTAAGTGTACACAACTGTACTTTAGCTATCTCATAAGCACACTTACAGAAAGAAGAGATAAGTCAGCACGCAAAAGAAACTAGTATTGTTGTAACTGAATTTATCCTATCCTCAATTCTTGGTGTGTACCTTCACAAGGTGGGCCCTGTTTTTCACAAAATCTCACCAAGACACTTCTGATGTCTAGTGTGTATTTTATATAGCATATATCATGTATAGAAGTAGGTTAAAAAAAAAAGATAGCTAGGTGCACGAGACCCAGGATAAAAAAAAAAGTGCCCAATCCTGGTAGGCACACTGGTGCCAGGACTGGAAGAAATGACAGTGTAGAATCCTCAAGACATGGAAACATTTCTACAGTGGGGCAGGGCTGTTGTAGAAGGAAGTAGTAATCCACAAAAACTGATAGGCCAAAAAAGAGCCATAAAGACAATAACGTGGACTATTGAGCATAAGAAATTTATTGTTACTATTATGCAAGAAGCCCAGAATCTCCAGACAGAAGATCTATAAAAAGATTAAAAGTGAAATTAGAAGAAAAAAAATACTTACACAAGAACAACAGAAGCTTCAATTAAAAGGGTCTATGACAACAGATCGAATACACTAAATATTGAATGCCCAGAAAACCGAAAACACTGGTGATAGAAACCGGTTTTATGAGATCACTGTTCAATGAAAATTGGGAAATTTGCCCTTTCCTCACTGTAGTGTGATCTCGGAGTTGGTATATATATTTAGCAGGGGGTGTGGGAGGCGCAGCCCCCCAAAAATCGGGTTTCTGTCACCTGCGTTTTCGATTTTCTGGCCATTCAATATTTAGTGTATTCCATCCATTGTCATAGACCCAAATAAAACTGTTCATTATTACAGCAGATTTATGAAAAACCTTATATGGACCAAGAAGTGTTGGGCCGTTTGGAAAAAGAAGTGACTGAGGAAGTGTAAAAATATGAAGAACAAAATCTAGAGACTTTTGATAGGTGTAAAAAAAGAAATATGGACACAGGAAAGAAAGAGAGATCTGATATGGTGCAATATTTATGCAAAGGAGAAGTGCAAATTAATCCGTACAAAAAAGGCAGCCCTAAAGATATGCAAAGAGAAATACAGGCAAAGGCATCCAGATATGGAAAATTTCACAATACAAAAAATAAGATCACAAAGAGAGAACATAGAACAGAATGTAAGTAAAGTATAAGTTAAAAAAAAAAACATAGAAGTTGAAGTTATGGAATACCTGCGAAGTGAAGGATTTGGTGTAGAAAGTCTTAACACAGGTTATGTCACAGCATGATGGAACAACAAGTCCCTCAAATAAGGTGAAACAGGAGGTGCAGGACACATCTGAGGAAGAAATATGGACATGGGAAAGAAAAGGAGGTTTAATATGGTGCAGTATCTTTGGAAGGAGAAAGCAAAACTAATCATTACAAGAAGAGCAGCACCAAATATATTTGAAGAGAAATACAGGCAAAGGCTTCCAGACATGGAAAATTTTAAAATACAAAAAATAAGAAAACAAAGAGGAAAAGTAGAAAAGAGGATTAGTAATGGAGAAGTTAAAGAAATAGAAACTGTGTTATGGATTGTCTGCAATGTGGAGGATGTAGTGGAGAAAATCTAACTGATAACATCACAGCAGGATAGATCAGTGGATCCTCAAATTAAGTAGAAACCACTGGAGAGGGAAACATCAGATCAGCTGCCATATGAAGATACTTTGTAACCTTCCATAGGAAACCAGTACAAACATTCAGTTGGAGTTGCGTAGCAATGGAAGGAACAGGAAACTGTGACAACTGTGATGCAGTCAGTGTTGTGGAGTGCTAGGCTAGTGAGTTCCCATATGAAAAAGCAACAGATGACACAGGAGAAAATTGAAGATAATGAGGCACAGGAAGATCCTCAGGAATGTTCTCTAGAATGCCCACAGGAAATGGAGAACAAAGAATGTCCCTTCAGTTTAGGAGAAAATGATCTAAGAGTAGAGTTGCTTGATTTAATAGAGAGAGACATATATATATTAAGATAAATGAAAGACATAGGCTACAGAAAGTCAATAAAACCCCAAAAGTTAGAGGTTTCATAAAACAAATGAATACAGTAATTAGGACTGTTCATAGAGATTCATGAGATATAACAGAAGTAAATATATATTGCTGTGCAAATTTAATAACAGTCCTACCACAAAAACACATGTAGTAAGGGCATGAAAGGGATAAATTGAATGCCATCATGGAAGTATCAAATAGAGAAATCTATAAAGCAATTAAGGCAAAAAGTGTCACTGTTGGACGAATATAGAAGAGGGAACAGATCAACCAAAATAGAAAGATAGGCGTGGTAAAAGCAATGCATAGTAGCAGAACAGATCAGAATCTGTCATGCGCTATCGCAAATAAAAAATTAAAAATATAAGCACGGGAAGAAAAAGATATTCAGATAAATGTAAAGGAAAAGTACAAAGTAAGCAATTTATTGATGACCCAAAAATGTTTGATAGAGAATTGGGAAACAATGCAAAAGGAGTTGAAACACCACCAAAAAAAGAGGAAATAGATGCATTTTGGAGAAATATCTATGAAGATCTTGTGGAACATAACGGGTGCTGAAAGGATAGAAGTAGTAAAAGAAAGAATGCGAAGTTCAAATGTACAGTATATGAAATGGGAAGAAGTAACTGCCCAAGGGATTGAAACAAAGTTATGAAAAGCTCCTAACTGGAAAACCCCAGGACCAGATGCAGTACCTAACTTCTGGCTAAAAGTGTTAACATCTTTACATGAATATTTAGCCATGAGTATGCGCACCTGAACAGAAACCAGTCTGGTTAACAACAGAAAAAACAGTACTCTTACTTAAGAGTGAACCTGCAAGCTATTCTAAAAACTATAGACCAATAACTTGCCTTTTGAGGGCATATAAAAACTATACACTGGAATTCTTGCTAACAGAGGTTAGTCATTTAGAAGAAAACTCAATCATGGCAGTAGAAAAAAGGGTAACAAAAGAAAGTCATGTGGAACAAAAGACCATTTGTTAGTCATAATGGAGAACTAAAAATGGGAAAGAATCTAATTATCACATTGATAGACTACAAAAAAAGCATTTGACAGTATTCCACATTCATAGATAAGAGTGCTTAAAAATGTATGAGACACCCTACACTGATCGATTACATTACAGCGACCATGAGACAGTGGCAGACCACTTTGCAGTTAAGCCATCATAAAAGACAAATTATTATTCCAGAGCTAAAAATTCAGAGAGAGATATTCCAGGGTGACTCTCTGATACTGCTGCTTTGTCTTGCCCTTAATCCATTAAGCTGTATACTTAACAGATTAGGTCATATATATAATTTGGCTCCCAGAAAACAACAAAGTGTAAATAACTCTCATCCTCTTTTTGTGGATGATTTAAAACTATGTAGTTCATCAGATGAGGAATTGAAAGCACAACTGCAAGTAGTCAAAACTTTTTCTGATGATGTAAGAATGTCACTGGTCTTGATAATTGTGCAAAAGCAACCTTTAAAGCAGGAAAGCTGGAGCACCAAGAAAACATCAGCCTGGACAGGAATGTTATATAAGAGAAGTTGAGCAAGTAATGTATAAATATTTGGGAATTGATGGAGCATCAACAATAAAACATGAGCAGCATAAACAAATGCAATTAAAATTTAGTAAGGAATATTTTTGAAGACTGAAATTAATACTGAAAGCAGCGTTGACATCTAGGAACAAGTCCAAGCTATAAACCAGTTTGCTCTTCCTGTCGTAACGTACAGTTTTGGAGTGCGTGACTGGCTCCAAAAGGTGTTGGATCTGTTGGACAGGAAAACAAGGATGCTTCATGCGCATCAAATGATTTATAAAAATCATTGTTTTATACCAAGACTATATATTCCCTGTTCTGAAGGAGGTATGGTCCTCCTCAAAACTGATTACGTGTATAGTGGAACTGCATACATATCTGCTAACCTCACAAGACCCAAATGTAGTGAAAGTTTTGAAACATGAAGTCTACGATGACTTCCCTGCTTAGTTTAGCAGAAGCATGTCTGCATCAAGTGGGAGTGGACATCAAACCAGAAGTAGATAAAAATCTGGCACCAACTGAATGTGCCAAAAAACAAAAGAAAGAATATAAGGTTAAGGATGAGGTGAGAAGGCAAGAAATGTAGAAAATGCATAAATATAGTTGCAGGTATAGAAAACTGTTGTAACAACCTCTTGTTTAGAATGGAATGCAGGAATGATTAAGCAGAGGTGAATTAAACCAATAGACAAAAGTTTAATATTGGCAGCCCAAGATAGTGGACTATGTACATGCTGGTGTACGAAGTCCATTGAACATGTGGGAGAAACAGATAAATGTAGGTTTTGTAAAAGAGAATTGGAAACAGTTGCACATCTTGTTGCTAGTTGTGATATACTAATGGCTCGAGGACTGTATACTAAAAGGCATAATAATGTGGCAAGATTTTTGCATTGGGGATTGTGCCAACATTGTAATACTGAAGTAACTGAAAAACACTGGGAACGAGCCACAAAGCATTAAAGAAAATTATGTTTATATCACATGGGATCACCCGTTACCAACAGTTGAAAAAAATAGATGCCAGGAAACCAAATATAGTAGTCCAAGAAAAGAAGAGAAAAGTAGCATTAATCATTGAAATTGCAACACCCAGTGACTGCAGTGTATTAAGTACAGACACAGAGTCCTAAAAAAACAGAATTTGTAGGCAGAAAAAGGGCAATCATAGTAGGAGCAATGAGTCTTATAAAAAAGAATTTACAATCGTAATTGGATATTCTACCAGCGCATGTAAGTCCATATGAATTGTAGGAGTAGTCATTACTGAGCACATTGCAGGTGATGTGAAGAGCACTTCTGGCTAACACTAAAGATTGAAACAATACTAATTCCAAGAACCTTGATACTTTGACTTAGGAATGGGGTCCATTTCCATCATGGAGAAATTAAAAGACAGACTGCTGGTACTGGACATATTAGCAATGCTAGGAGTAAATTTCTGATTATCCATTCAGTGATCCAAGTTAAGCTTGAACTCAAGTATTCTGCTTCACATGGATTGGAAACCTTTTCCATAGAAGGGGTAGTTTCTGAGATACAAACTGTCCTTCCAACATGTCCTGTTTATATTGTAGACATGTTTAGGTCCCCAGATTAGATAATTCTGATGCAATTTGTTTTGCAGATGTGCAAACGGTCCATTAGAGTGGGATCAGAGGTTGCTTTGTAGGCCAGGTGTAGATCGCCTCTCAGCAATTTGTTGGAGACTGAGAACAGGGAAAGGGTTTTAAGGTGGTCCATTGAATACATATTGTTTATGCCCTGTATTCTTTTGGAGAGGAGCCTGTGTGGACACTCCAGTTCCTGCATATGCCTAGTAAGGTACATACCGAAGGAGACATTGTACTCTGAGAGCACACGAGAACAGTGGAATCCTTGGACCTACAGTAGATGCTATAACATTGGATCTGATGTTGTCAATTTTCATTCATTCTTGACGAATGGGACTCCATTCTCGGCCCGGCTGTTATACAGCTTGCACCAGCCAAAAAACTCTCAAGCCAAGATTCTACCCACAATACCGTGGGGTCATTCAGTGCCAAGCTCTCTCTTATGGCACCAAAGACTAACAAAACAAATCTTTGGTCCCATCAGTCTCCTTGTAATTGAAGGCTAAAGTTCCTAAATTGATAAAACCAGTATCATCAGCACCAGTTACTACTGCTGTTGTTACAGCACCAAGAGATCTGGCGCCACTGTTGGCACCGACTTCCTTAATTTCCCAGTCATTACGATCTTCACCATCCACACTGTTGCAGACTCTACCTACTCCTTCGGTGCCAAAATCTGAATCATTACATGTTCCCAGGACAAGGTATCCCCCTTCCATAGACCCTTTTGTAGATCAGCTTCCCAGTCCTTTTTAGGATAGGCTAGAATCTCCCTTGTGGATGTCTGTCTGATCTTCTAGGAGTCTGTAAAGATAGACGTTGTGAGATTGGTGGATCAGCTTTTGGCAACCGAGGGTCTTCCTGCCCTTCTCAGACCTGTCTCCACTCTGGAGTTGTTTTTTTTTTTCTCCTAGGACTCATCCAGATTTTCCTTCTCTGACCTCCTCTGGAGGCTTAGAGCCCACCACTTCAATTTCCCTGGTTCCAGTTGTCCTGGTGGTGACAGATACTCCTCCTTTGGCTCCAGGCACTGCTCTGACATCTTCGGGTCCCTCAGAACCAGTCGATTTTCAGGGCAGTAGCTCAGCTGTTGGTTCTGAGAGTTTCAGATCAGTTCCTGTTTTTTATTCAGAGCCATCCTTGACTCTTGGAATCCTGGCAGTTGTGGGTTCTTCCCTGACTCCAGCTTCAGTAGGCGGCCCTTCGGAGTGGGGTGTGACTTTGGTCCCGAGGTTGTCTTGCTCGGTTCTGGGCTCCCACCTTTTTTGGGGTGGGGGCTGTCTTCCGAGTTATGGAGATGGTGTTAGCCTCTGTGGCTTCTCAGGTGGCCCCTTCTGTATGAGTGCCATATGTCTTTACCTTCAGGTCCAGAGCTGCTACCATCTTCCACGTCCAGGAAACCAGCACCAAAGCTGTAAGTTACCCCTGTACAGGGCCCCTTTTCTTCTGAGTCTTCCTCGGAGATTCTCACTGAGGAACCACCCCAGAAGAAGACATGCAAGAGGAAGCACATAATTTCCCTGGAAAAATCTGTCACAGAAGACACGGGCTCCAATGAAGGGGAGGGCCCCCCCCCCCCGGTGCCCCTAAAGATGCCTTCTTTGGAGACATCCTAAAACAGAGGGGTGATTGGTAGTCCAAAGACCTTTACAATGAGGAATCTGTGTACTTGCAAGTGTTTGGTGTTCGCCCATCTACTTCCTGGTGGCTCCGCCTGCTGACGACCTCATTAAGTTGATAGCGCAATGGAAATGAAAGGCCCCTGATTCAGTAGAAGTTTATTCTCCAGAGACCAGACAAAATCTTATCAACCCCCAGAGAACATCAATACTGGGCAAAGGGCTAAGCAGTAGATGCCATGGTGGTGGCAGCAGCCACCAAGAAGGAACTCACAGATGAGTCCCACTGTCCATCCACCTAACAGAGAGTCTAGGATGATGAACAGATTTGGAAAGCGGGTCTATGCTTCTTTGACCTTCTCCCTCAGGTCCTTAAATTTTGTGACACACTTCACTAGACTCCAGAGAGATCTGATTAAGGAGTTATCAGATATCCTTGCTGGAGCTGTAAGCTGTATCTTATGACGTGTGGGACAAAGTTGCCTCTGAGCTGGGCGTCCTGGAGTCTATATCAAACTCATCTATGCTGCTCATCGCACATGCAGCCGAGGGGAAGACCAGAGCAGCGGGTTGAGGCATTGCCATAAAGCATCACGCCTGGATGCATTTGTGTGAATTCGCGGAGCCTTTCAAGTCTTTTTTTTCATAAACACTGCCATTGATGGATCATCCTTGTTTGGCCCCAAAATCAGAGACACTAGCCAGGTGCGAATAATATGGAAAGATCCTTTCTGCTGTGGGCATTTGTTTTTCTACACCTCAGTGACGCTATTTCAGGAATCAGAGGAGTGGTAAGATGTGGTTCAAAAAGTCTCACAGGCCTTTACAGAACACATGTTCATAGGTTCATAGGTTTATACTAGGCTATCTGCCCTAAGGCATTTATAAGCCTAGCCCAAAGTTTTGTGGCTTACGCCACCCCTTATGTTAAAAAATATTGTGCCCATTAGTTTGTTTTGCCTCTGTCCAGCAGTGACACAGAGATGATTCCCGGGGTAAACCTACAATCTCCCATCCACCGGTCAAGATTTCTCTTGAACAGAGCCAGCGAGGTGCTCTGCCTCACATGGACCGGGATTTCATTCCACAGCATAGGGAGTCTCTGAGTGACAAATCTATCCCTCCAGCATGTCTTATTTATATCCGTGCTAAGGTTTAAGTCGCTTGCTCTAGTGGATCTGGTAGATTTGGATTTTTTGAGGTGGAGCATGTCCATTAATTCCGGGTTGGACATGGCCTTGTATGTCAGGCACAGGTCACCTCTGAGCAGACGGTATGCGACTGAATAGAGCTGGAGTTTCTTCAGTCTGGCAGCATATGACAGATTTTGGAATCCCTTTATCCTTTTGGTGAGGAACTTTTGGGGTCTCTCCAATTGCTGCAGATGTCGGGTGACCCGAATGGGGCATTGTACTCGATCATTGGTCTGATAAGTGAAGAGTACAGGGAAACAATGACCTCACTTGATCTGGATGTGAATCCCTTCATGATCAGGTGGGCAATGTAGAAGGTCTTTCTAACCACTTTAGCAATGTGAGTGTCAAAAGAAAGGCCACTGTCAACCTGGGTCCCCAGGTCCCTGATAACCTCTTCTGTGCTTAGTGGATTGCCACCTATATGGTAGCTTGGGGTTACCTTGTTTTTCCCGAAGGGTATGACTATACATTTTTTGGCATTTAACTTCAGGCCATGGCTCTGGCACCAGCTATCAGTTTCCGTGAGACCCCTCTGAAGGATATCTGTGTCCAATGTACTTTCCACTATGGCACCCAGTTTGCAGTCATGGTCCTCCTATGTTTGCCTGTACTTCTGAGAAGTAGATGCCGAACAACAGGGGGCCAAGGACTGAGCCCTATGGGACACCACTTGTGACCGGTTTGGAGTCTGACATGGTGCCAGCAACTCTGACCCTGTGGGATCTGTCCTTTAGCCAGTTTGCAACCCATCTTATGACATATGGGTTTACATTTAAGCTGGTAAGTTTCTCTATAATACCTGAGTGGGTATTGTGTCGAAAGCTTTTGCAAGGTCAAGGTAGGCTGTATGGACTGCCTTTCCCTCATCAATGGCCTTGGTGACTGTTTCGAAGAAGTCGACCAAGTTCAAAAGGCATGATCTGCCCTTGACGAAGCCAAACTGGATCGGGTCCAATGTCTGCAAGTCCCCTATGTCTTTGTTTATGAGTTCCATTATGATCCTCTCCATAGCTTTGCAGACCAGGCTTGTTAAGCTTATGGGGCGGTAATTACCAGGGTCCGTAGAGGCACCGCCTTTGTGGAGTGGGACCACAGTTGCCGTACGCCACTTCTTGGGCACGTATCCTGTGGTAAGGCTAAGATTAAACAGCTGCCTTATGTGTGGGTTTAGTTCCTCATTGAGTTCGTGTAGCACACAGCCGGGGACACCATCCGGTCCCATTGATGCTGTGTTTTAGAGAGCAGCTTTTACCTGCGCATTTGAGATGTCTGGGAGGCTACACTCCACTGGGATAGTTATCTGTCCTTTTGAGGGGGGAGAGGTGGGTGAAGTTTGCACTGAACCTGTCTGCCAGTATGTTGGCAATGTCTGTGGGTTCAGTGATTTTTGTATCATTTTGGACTAATTCTGAGCATATCTGGGAGATTCCACCCAGGTTTCTAACATAGCTGAAGAAGGCCTTATGATTGTCTTTTGAATCTATGGCAATTTTTCTCTCAAAGTTGGCCTTGGATGATTTTATGAGTGCTCGTATTTTTTTACTAATAATGATCAAGGGTGTCTTCTCTTTTATGGATTTTGCTCTATCATGTAACAGCTTTCTCCTCTTATTGTAAAGTTTGTTTATGGCTGGGGTCCACCAGACTGGACGTTTGCCCTTGGTGGAAAGAGTCTTGGTTTTATTAGGGATTGCCTGATCCATGCAGTCCTGGAGGTGTTCGTAGAAGGCATTTGTAAGGGCTTCGCAGCTTGGGTTGTGGTTTCGACTGGCTCGGGGCCTTGAAGGATACCACACCAGTCTTGAGTAGTGTGAAGTTTGCTTTAGAGAAGTTCTTCACTGTGGTCTTTTTTGTTTGGGGTGGGGGCGGGATGTGAATTTCCAGTGAGATTAGTTTATGATCTGATCTCACCAATGAGGGATATACTTCCGGTGTGGAGCATTTTGTCCCCATGTTTGTGATGATGAGATCTAGTATATTTTCTCCTCTTGTGGGAACGGTGACTAGTTGTTCCATGGCATTTGAATTTATGAACTCCAGGAACCTTTCGGCTAAAAAGCTGGGGCTTGAGTAATGTTTCCAGTCTATATTCGGGTAGTTGAAGTCACCCAATATAATGGTGTTTGGAGATACATTTATACCCTCCAGTGTCTTCAGGAAGGCTGTGTGGGGTTCCTGAGTTTGAGAGGGTGGCCTGTAGCATGCTACAAATTGTAGAGCAGTTTTGCCTATGGTTAATTGCACCTGGATGGTTTCCGATGCTTCGTGCGTTGCCACCAACCTGGAGGTGTGGGTATCCTTGATGAATATGGATACACCCCCTCCTTTTGTGGTGTGGTCCGGGTTTTGGGGCCGGAACGCATGATATGAGGTAAAACCTGATAGTGCCGGGGTGCTCTCAGGAGCCTTGAACCAGGTTTCAGTTGGTAGAAGCTCCCCTCGGGGGAGAGGTGGGAGCTCTAATGGAAGATACCAATTCTGTGGCAGAGGTGGCCCATGAAATCAGGGATCCAGAGACACCTTCATTAAACAACCCTACCATCGCTCCTGAAAGAGGGCCTGATTGCTTACCTCTGGAAGCAGTCAGGAAGATTCTCACTGCACCTGACAGCCTGGCAACTAATAACTTCAGATTCTTGGTTGCATAGAGTCATCACCAGAGGTTATCATATCCCCTTTGTTCTTTTTCCAAGATCACAAAGAAGAGTTCCTGATGTACCACCCAGTCAGAGGGACCAAGCAGCCTTGGAAGTTCAAATCCTGCTAGTAAAAAGAATCATCCAAGAAGTCCCACCAGACCAGATAGGATCTGGATTTTACTCCAGATTCGTTTAAGTGCCAAAAAGGACAGCGGACTGGAGGCCAATACTGAATCTCAGCCTTCTGAACAAGTTTGTTCACCAAACAGAATTCCAGATGGTCAATGTTCAGTCTATACTTCCATTTCTAGAGGAAAATGATTGGATGTGCTCTATAGAACTTCAAGATGCATACTACCACATAAAAATGGACAGACACTAAAGAAGATATCTCCACTTTCAGCTAGGAGACAGTCATTTCCAGTTCAGATTGCTGCCCTTTGGTCTCACCACAGCCCTCAGGGTGTTCACCAAATTCATGGCAGCACTCACGGCTCACTTGAGACGACATGGATTCCGGATGTTTTCATGCTTAGATGACTGGCTCTATACCGTCCCCACCAGGTGTGTACTGCTCCAAGCCACAAACTTCATCCTGCACCTTTTCATCTCTTTGGGCATCACAGTCAAGAGAGAAAAACCCCAGCTGACTCCGACACAAGACCTGGAGTTTATAGGAGCTCGCCTCAATACAATCTCTTGTGTAGCTTCTCTTCCCCTTCACAGACAACAAAAGATAATGTCTCCAGACTTCACTTCTTGTCCTTCAAGCTTTAGTGTCAGTGGCTGCGACGATAATCTTAGTACCTCTGGCAAGATTTCACATGAGGCCACTTTAATGGCTCTTAGTTGCACAATGGTCCATCCTAACTTATCCACTGACCTACCCCCATCTTTATATAACAAGTCGCTGCAAGAACGATCTATCCTGGTGGATGCAGTCAGAGGAAATTCTTCTGGGCAATCCCTTTCTCCCCTCTCAGCCCAAGGCCATAGTGACCACGCATGCCTCCCAGACTGGGAGGGGGGGGGTCATTATCTGGAAAGGACGGTCCAAGGCACTTGGTCTCGGCTCAAGGCCAATTTGCACATCAGTGTCCTGGAATTGAGGGCAGTGCTCTTAGCATTGCAAGCCTTTCATTCTGCCCTCCCTCCGGGAACAGTTGCTATCCATTCGGACAACATGTCACTGGTTTGGTCATCAACATAAAGGGTGGAACCAGTTGTTACCCTCTATCCCGGGAAGTTCTCAGAATATGGCAGTGGGCAATATCTTCCAACTGCTTTCTAGTTGCAATGCATAATCCTGGGATAGCAGACAAACTGAGCAGTTGCATTCTTTTGCCTCACGAGTGGTCTCACAATCCCAAGGTGGCGATAGAAATTTTTTGTCAGTGGGGCCAGCCTTGCTGCAGTCTCTTTGCTTCCCCAATGAACAACAAATGTAGCAGCTACTTTGCCCTAATCCCCCCTCCGGGAGTTCCCAAGAGACCCTCTCCTTCTCGATTGGCCCTCAGGTCTTCTCTGTGCCTTTCTCCCTTTCCCCTTATTCCCTTGTTTTTGAATAAAGCTCAGAGCTTGAGAAGCAAAGTGATCCTCATTGCACCCTTTTGGCCCTGACAAGTCTGGTTGTTCCCATTCCTTTGGCCTTACCTGATTCACCGTCCTTGGATTCTGGACTCAGTTCCAGATCTGCTCTCTCACCCTTAGGAACTGGTGCACCCCAACTTTCGCAATCTCAAGGTGACAGCTGTGTTCCTCCAATTCCATTAGTTGCCAGGCAGAGCAATGTAGCTTCCTCAGTACAAAAAAAATCTTCTGGCTTCTTATAAACCATCCACCAGTAAACTTTATCGTAGCAAATGGAAGAGATTTTCAATTTGGGCCAATACAAATCATCTAAATCCCTTTTCGGCACCTGTTGAGAAAGTTTTAGAATTTTTGGCTTCCCTTTTTGATCAGGGAGCTTCTGCTTCAACCATCAAAGTTCAATTAGTGTCCATTTCTAATTTCCACAATGACTACGATGATCATTCTTTAATCTCCCATCTTTTATGCAAAGTTTTTTTTTAAAGGTGCCTTGTGTATAAAGTCTCCATTTATGGATCCTGTAGCTCCATGGGCTCTAACCTTGGTTTTGCAATCTTTGGTACTCCCGCCATTTGAACCAGCAGCGACTTGCCATCTCAAATTCCTGTTGTGGAAAAGTCTTTTTTTAGTAGCCATTACATCTGCCAGGAGAGTTTCTGAGATTCAATCTTTGTGTGAAACCCCTATATCTGTTTTTTCATAGGGATAGGGTTTCGTTGAGCACCAACCCTTCCTTTCTTCCTAAGGTGGTCTCAGAATCCAGTGTTAATCAAGCTATTGATTTACCCGTTTTCTTCCCCAATTTCTCCAGTAAAGGCGAATATTGTTTGCATTTGCTCAATGTTCACAGACAATTACGTTTCTACCTTGACAGGACCACAGAGTCTAGGAAATCAGGCCAGTTATTTGTTTCCTTTTCAGGTCTAACTCTGGGAAAACCTGTCTCTAAAGTTACCCTGTCAAAATGGCTAAAAAATTGTGTTACCTTCATTTATAATCATAAGAACCACAAGTAACCCGCTCCTGTAAAAGCACATTCCACCAGATTTATAAAAATGTTAACTGTTTTTCACTGTGGCATCCGTGGATGAAATATGTGCAGCCGCAACATGGGCTACTCCACATACCTTTGTCACTCATTACAAATTGGATATGGTCTCCAGGGCAAGAACATCCTTTGGCTCTGTGATTTTCAGGAATACCCTTTCATGAGGCCACCCAGGAACTAAAGTAGCTGGGGACTCTGTCCCATTCATTAAGAATGAATTAAGATTGACAACATCAGATAAAGAAGTTATGTTCTTACCATAATGTTCCATCTGTGTTGTCGATCTTCATTCATTCTTGACATCCCACCCTCCTTCCCCCTCCTACAGATTTCCTGGAGGATTGTACACTTGGCTTCTGCCTCTATATATTTATTCTTCTGCCTTACTATTTGGCTGCAAACTCAATCTGAGGTAATAGAGAGAGGGACATTGTGGGTAGAATCTTAGCTCAAGAGTCTTTTGTCTGGCGCGAGCTGTATAACAGCTGAGCCAGTTCCGTGGATCGGAACAGAGTCCCATTCATCAAGAATAAATGAAGAGCGACAACACAGATGTAACTTTATGGTAAGAACATAACTTTTTTTTTAATAAGTTGCGTAACATAGAATGATTTCCTTACTACCATAGACATGTGATGGTTGAAGGCCAGGTTACTGTCTACATGCATTCCCCAAATCCCTGCGCACTGGGTCTCAGTGTGGTAGTTTCCAGGGGTAGCCATCTTCTCAAAATATTCTTATTTTGGCATTGCGTTTTAGACTGTGGCTCTGAAGCCACATATTGGTCTGTAAGGCCATCTTGGAGGGTATTTGTGTCTTTGGGGGATTCTTGGATTGTGCCTAGTATGCAATTGTCTGCAGACATGATCAGCCAGAGGCCCTTGGTGTTGACTTGACTTGAGAGAGATAGATGGCCACAAGGAGTGGCTCCATCTCCAAACCTTTAGGAACATTACTAGTGACTGGGTTTTTTGTGGAGGTAAACTCCCCTATCCTAACTTCTTGGATCCTATCATTGAGCCAGCTGTCTGTCCAGTGGGGTGACATATAAACTTATCTGATTTTTTTGTGTTTGCCTTGGTAAGCAGTATGCATCATTTTGCCCTCGTCCATTGCTTTGGTGACCTTCTCAAACAAGTCTACCATGATGAGCAAGCATGACTTGCCTTTGATATAGGGTTGGATCCAGTGTCTGAATGTTTCCTTTGTCATTGTTTATTGTTTCTATGGTAATTCTTTCCATGAGTTGCATATGAGACTAGTTAGATTTATGGGTCTGTAGTTTCCCAGGTCTGTAGATGGCCTATCCTTGTGCAGAGGGATGACAGTTGCTTGGATTTTGACTAAGCTACACTGGTTCTTGTGGTTCAGCGATCTGAGTGCATGTGTGTGATCTGGCAGATCCTAGCCCCTGACAGGCAATTGAGTGTCTATCTCCTTACGCAGTCTTGTGAGTGAGACATCTTTTTGTCTTACAATGGCATCTGGTATGACCAAAATATTGGGTTGTATGGTGTTTGCCTTATGGGCTTAGAAGTTGAGACATCATGAAAATGAAGTTGTATGTGTTGTATTGGGTGTTGTGATTCTGAGATTGCTGAGAATGTGTCTTGGAAACCTTTGGGGTTTAGGAAAATTACATTTAAAAGCCTGAGCATATGTGGGCCTGTGTGTCTGGTCCATACTCTGTGAGGTGTTCATAATAAATATGTTTTTGACAAAACTGGTATTAAGACTGCTTTTATGCGAGAGCGTTGCCTGCGGTGACATTGCATAAGTACATCTTTCACTTACAGTATCAGTTTAAGAATTAGATGGTTCTCTGTAAACATGAGATTTTTGCTATATTTCCTCAGGAAACCCATATCCACCAAAACTGGCTGTAGTGATAGTATGAAAGTTGCATATACATGGGTATAGATTCTTATTAGGAGCGTTATACAGAAATAAGCAATTTCTCACCAAAGCAGCAAAGATTTCAATAGCAAATTCCTACCTTATCTCCACTCTACTTTATGCCTCTCCAATATATACCAACCTAAGGCAATGTGATCTAAACAAGCTAGAGACATGCTACAACAAATTCGCCACAGGAGCCTCCTACCGTAGTCACCACTGTCTCTCACTTGCTGAACTGGGCTGGCTTGAACTCCCTCACCTCCTTCAGTGGTATCAACTCTCACTCGCCCACAAACTAGTAAACCATCCACTAAATGTCCCATCCCTCCAGAATCTACTCCAACCCTATCGCACCACCAGACCACTAAGATCCAGCAGCAAAAATCACTCGCAGATCACTAAAACCAATAACTCTGCTAGTGAAGCACTATTCTCTTGCGCCATAGCCAAATTATGGAATTCACTCCCACCCACAATTACCTCCATACCATCATGCACCCACTTCAAAACTTTACTAAAAGCGCAACTAAAAACATGCTGGCTATGCCCTTGCAACTCCCACTCTAATATCATCCACCCCATCCAACCACTGCCTTTCTTTCCACTCCACTAACTACCTTGATTATAGCAAGCTCAGATGCTCATAAGCCAGTACTTATTATACAGCACGAACTTCTTCTTCTTGTAACATTTGTTAATGTCTGGTATGCACTTCACAGATAAAGATTCCAGTTGTCTACTGATGTACTATGTTCTTCATCTGTAAATATGTTGTAAGTAATTGCTATGTAAATTGTTATTCACTATGTAATCCAATGTATATACTGTCTGTTTATTTTAACTGTGGAGCTTTTCTCCCCGGGCCTCCGCTGAAAATGGACCTACGTCCAGTCAGACACTCCCGGTCAACAAATTTAAATAAATAAAATAAAAAAATATATGTGATCTACAGGGGGAGGTACAAGAAGGGTTTACAGCTGGCTAACTTGGGTAACAATTAAGATGAAGACTAAATCATGAGATGGTGCTCTTCAGTGTACAAACTAGTTGCTGTTTGTGCAAGTAAGGCCTGAGGAAATTTCATAGGTAGTTATACAGGAAAATTTCAATTCTTAAGTGCCTGCTTCAGTACAGGACACTGTTAGTTAATGTTGTGTGGTACCAAGCATCACACCAACACAGCACCGTTAAACAGTTACAGAGCACTAGCAAACAAGCAAAGTATCCCTCTAGCCCAATCACAGTAAGCATACCCTAAGGTTTCCATATTGATTTTCAGTACAGAATAAGACTAGGCTGTTCTCCACTGTTAGATTGCAGACCTAACCTAACTCTTTTAACTTTAAATTGCTGAAAAAGCTTTGTAATGCAGTAAATAATCAACTTAAACAGTAATCTCAGTTGAAGGTTCAGGAAATAATCTGCACAGTATCTCAAGAAGCAAACCTTTAAAACAGAAAGGAATGCAGAATTCAGCAGTTCAGATTCAGTGGCAACAATGATATAAAGTGCACTTTGCTTTTTCTCTCAACAGAAGTAAGAGCAGCACTAATTCCAAGATGTTTCATGATAAGTAGTATTAACACAGATGTTTGTGGATTCCATGTACTTGCTGTTGTCTTCTCATAGCTAAACAGAAAGCCAAGCTGCACAAAGGCCCTTAAGAGGTTCTCAACAAAACTGCAACCAGACTATTCAGTGAAGTCCCATACACACTGCTGTATCAGAGACCAGCAGGAACCAATATCCCTGTGTTCCTTTTCTCACCAGGAGCAAAGCAGCCACATTAATCCCAGTCTGAAGCAATTTGTCAGGCTTTCTAATGATTGGTGAACTGTTAGAATGCTACGGTGTAATGTCCATCTGCTTCTCTTGTCATCATGAGCAAAACAGAAGCAGTAATGGTATACCTTCATTTGTCTGAATGGCAGTTGTACAAATGCACTATTGTGTGACTTTACATGTCGAAAAACAACATGTCCCGCATAACAAAATGTCGAAAATGTTAATCTGGAAAACCAGATTCGACCATTTTCGAACCCCATACCCCCCTACTTTAATATACAAACTCCGAGATCATGAGGGAAAGGGTTAATTTCCTGATTCCCGCTATAGTGCGATCTGCACCCGAAATGCCAGCTTCCAATGTGCGAATGCCAATGTGCATTCCCTCATTGGAAGTCGAACCATTGTCACTCGACATTTCAGGGATTTGGAGGTTGTGCTTTTGCACTTTGGTGCATCATACAACCTCCTTTCACATAAATTAAGGTATACCAGCAATAATCCTAAGCTGATTCGTGAGAAGCAATTCCTAGGTTCACCAGTGATTGGTAGCTTAGTTGCAGGTGCTAGATTTTAAATGCAAGAAGGAAAAAACAGGATTAATATTCTGAAAATTGCAGTGCATCCTAAGTGAGTATTATTGTATGAACCAGCATATAACTCAAGCTTTGAGTCTGTGGGGGCTTGCCAATTGATCTATGTCCAGTAAAATGAGTAGATGAAACGAGACTGTGAGGAATGTCCAAAGTTCAGTGCATAGTAGGGATGGGCAGCAGAATAGCCACCAAGTTTAAAAGTGCAAATGTGATGGGAGTGTGGTGGTGGGGGAGGTGGCTCAAATGCAGCCAGGTAAACAGAAGAGTCACACAGCATTTCAGTTAAGTAATAATGCAGCTAAATAAGAAATAGTAGTTCTTAACTCCTCCCACTAATTAGCTGTATTGGATTCCTTTTCAGACAGTGAATAGAAAATATTTTTTTTTGTAACTGACCTTTTAAATGTCCAAGTAGAAAAAAATCTTTGAGGTACAACAAAAGTAAAGCAAACTATAATGTAAGAGTAAAAATCAAAAAGTAATGCAAGTATCCAAACCTTAAACCAATCCAATGCAAAATCAAATGCAGTCAGTTAACTCAAACTTTCCTCAGGTGAAGAGGAGACCACCCAAAAGTCTGTTAAGCCCTAGCTTCATGTTAGATGGACCATGAGAATGGCAGACTTTGAAAATGATCTAGTTCTAGTGGCCTTTGGCTTGGACTCTTGATTCCTTGTGTTCTGTCAGTATGCCCGTTAAAGATACGAATAGAAAGGTAGCCTTGTAAGCTTCCTTAGAACAGTCCACTTTCTTTAGTTTACATTCTGAGTTCATTTGTGCAATGTGGCATGGAGGATCTTGAGCTTTGAGTCACATCGCTAGTAACTGGTGCTGTGGAATTGTCACCGTTGACAACTGAGAGGGTTTATTCAAAGCTAGTAAGTGAATGTCTGGTGACAGCTAAAATGCTATTACTGGCAAGATTATAGGAAATTTTCACTTCAGTTTGAAAGTAATGTCTTATTTTTTTTAATCATATTGGGTTACCTGGCAGGGATGGGCAGTATTGCCAGGATGGACAGAAGAACTTATTTTCTAATGTCAAATATGAAGCAGTGAAACCTGTGTCATTACTAGTGCTTCAGGTTAGACCCTTGTTCTTGACAACATTTGAAGTATTTCATTCTAAAATCATTCTAACTAGCACCTTGGCTGATGCCTTCAGGGAGAATAGTGACAAGACAAAAAAAAAAGGCCCTAGTTCTCACCTGAGATTAGAACCTCCAGCCTTCATATTCAGAGGTGAGTATGCTACCAGCTGCCTCAGACAAGCTGCTAGGATATATATTGTTTAATAGTTGAAGCTTATACCAACAGCTTTTAAGTTTCACGAGGCTTTGGCCTAGGCCTTTTTCCCCATGCCTTAAGTGTTACATAAAATATTTCTTGCTCTGAATTTTCAGGTAGGTGACCTGGATGGTGCAAGTGGCAAGAGGGAACCAGGGATTAGAATGCAGAGCATGCATTTTACTCTGGTGCAAGGGGGTGTCACTGTGAGTTATGAGAAGTATGCTTTCCATGAGCATGGTTACTAAGATATCTTTACCCAGTATTCCTGTACAGTTAAGGGTTCTGTCAGTGAACTGGGGGTTGGCGTAATAGTTTAGGTGCTTATCTTGTAAGCACAGGGTACAGGGTTTAATTCTCATCTTTGGTATTTACATATGAAAATATATTTAAAGTGGTTGAAGTGTTTATCTCACAAACACAAGGTACAAGATTTGATTCTTACCCTTGAAGGGAAATTATCTAGGCTTAAAATGCCCCACAAGGGCAGCTAGCCTAGTACTTGTGTATGAACCTATGGAGGAATCTCTTTAGAATTTAGGATCCATTTAATTTCATTTTTTAAGTTAATCCACTTGTTAACTCGGTAAGTGAACTGGTCCTCATACACTCTTTAGTCATGACTCTAGCCGTGAGGCAGGTGTAGGTATAATATATATGCCACTTACGAATGCCAGTTAACAAACACGTTTTGGGAAAATGAGGAGAAACTGATTTACCCTGAGAAGAACCCAAGCAGACATGGGGATAATTTGGTTTAAGTAAAGAGAATTTAAAGTGTCAGTGGCCATTAATGCTGCACTTGGAAATGGAGAAGTATTGATTTGTGGAGTTGCATCTCAGTGGTCCATAGGTAATTAAAGAGCTTTTTAATGTTTATCCATTATTTGTACTGTGATGTGCAGTTCATTGTAGTCCCTCAGTCCCCATTTGTATTTGTTAACCTCATTGGAGCACTCACCCCGTGGACATACTTCAGACTTGGGCCAGGAAGACTGGTTAAGCAACTTGCTCAAAGTCGAACAGGCAAATGGAAAGTTCAGTTAGTTGACAACTTTCAAAATATTTCATCATATTCACAGCATTTTAAGTTATTTGTAGCTAGACAATGAAACCTAGTACCAAGGAGATATAATGTTTCAGCTTTAATGGTAGTATGCACTTTCCTTAAGGAAGAACAAACCAAGAAAAAGGTAAAACTAGTTGTACAGGAATGATAACTACATATGATGTGCTCAGATAAACTGTTGTCATAAATACTAATGGAACATCCATATTAAAGATAAGCTTGCATTCTTATTAAAAACAAGAAAACAGGATTCAAGCTGGTATTGCTTGTTTAACTCATGGTTTATTAAGTAAAAACAAAAGACAAGGGGTTTCACTCTTGTCAAAGCTTCATCAAATATACAAGTTAAATGCAGTTAACATATCTTTTTGATTTGTCTTGACTGTGTCCTTTTATGTGGCCCATCTCTGACCCGTACCCTCCCCTATGTACTCTGAGACTGGGAATTTTCACACAGACATCTTCACACTTTGTTTTTCCTTTTTGCTTGTCTTGTTACTAACTGCTAGGGTAATTAACTTTATTATTTTTTCTCAAATACTTCCTAGACTCGCACATAGTTGCTAAGTTCTAATTACACCTCTGTCCTTAGCAGCATCATTCTATTTTGATTTCAGATAATGAGCATACTCCTTCCCTCTAGTATTACAGTATTTGAGACAGAAGTGAATCCCAATGCCATATGCTTGATTATTTACTGTACTAATACAGGACTGGATTTTACATTATTTGTCACTATACCCATCACACTGACCATCAGCCAGATACATATGGTTTTGTACTTGGAGTATACAGCACCACTCACAATAAAAATGCAAAGTAGGTATGTACCAGTGTTCCAATCGCTGTCACTGAATGTGATCTGTTTGTATGCTGTTGAATTATTGCCTTCATTGTAATTTGTGGCTTTTTAGATACAACTTAGATCTGATGAAGCTCTGACAAGGATGAAAGCACTCATCTTTTGTTTTTACTTACAAGCAGTACCGATTGAATCCTGTTTTTTTTTTTGTTTTTAATAAGAATGCAAGGTGATCTTTAACATGGGTCTTAAATTAGTATTTATGACAACAGTTAATATGAGCATCTTCCAAGATGGCTGCACATTAAGTAACAGCTTAATTTCAGCTCTCCCAGTGTGAAAACAGAAACTCGGAAGAGAGAGTCAGTAAACTCATATTTTTTGGTAAATTTCAGTAACTGGCTAGTAAGTGGACTGGCTGGATGCAAGTGAAAAGACATTCAGCAAACCTGAAAGAAAACCAATTAAATAGGGTGAGAAAAAATACTGATTGGGAAGAATTTTGCAGCTGTTCAGCAAAAAGCAGTGCAAGCTCCAGTTTTGGTGCAAGACACGACTTCCAGTAAAATAGAGGGAAATATGTAAAAATGCACTGAGAGCTGATTAAAATAAGTAAAACACTGAAGGAGTATAAAAACTCAAATAATACAAAGTTGGAAAAATGGAGGAAGCTTGAAAAAGATATTCAGATAGGGTGATAAAACTGCAAAAATCAGAGATTGAAATTAAAAAAATACTGGCTGAATATGAGACTGCTCAAGAAGAGATATTTCAGAAAGTAATAGAATTTGAGGACAGAGCACATAGGGAATCCTGAGGTTTTCTGCTATACCAGAGAAGCTGGAAGGAACAGACTGTGTTAATTTTATAAAAGCACAAATAAGCAATTGGATTGGTATTCCACAGCAGGAGTTGTTAATTGAAAGGGCACATTATATATGTGTATGCTCTAAACCTGACCATAAGAAAGCAACCTAGACCTTTAGTAGTAAAGATACAATTCTACCAGGAGAAGGAGTTGATTCTAACAAACCTATGGCAGAAGGACAAAGTACTAAAAGTGAGAGACAGTAGAATGTTTGTGAAAAATGATTACTCCCTTACACCAGACAGAAGAGCAATACATTTATTCCACTAATCAGGGAATGTGGAGAAGCAGGTGTGTGAGAATCCAGCTGCTGTGCCCATTTTATCAGAATATTCTTTCCTGGAGGGACAAAAACATTTTTGATGCAGAGCATGCTAAAGAGGAAATACAAAGGTTTGTCCAACAAAAAGTGAGTTATGAAACAGGAGGGGATTCTGCTTCTTGTTCTTCTGGTAACAAAGATCACAGAAACACTGTACCAGTGAAATCTCTTTCAATGTTTCCACAAAAAATGCTAGAGAGAGAAAAAAGCATAAGAGTTTAGAAGAACATGAAGTTCATTGGAGATGAAGCAGAGCCTGGATTTAGGGTATGGAGATCAACAAGAATAAAACTAGAAGCTCAGAAATTAACAAATGTGGCATTACAAAGCATTAATTATACTTGTGAAACATGACAGAACAAGAAAAACTCAAAATATTGAACTTTTTTGACTGTTAAACTTGTAGGGGACTTCAAAAAAGCATATGCCATACTTCATGTCATTAATGTTTGGAAGAACATTTAGGAGGGGGAAGAGGAAGGAAAGAGTTCTCTCTAAGTAAATAAAATTTTGTCCTTAATAGTAGTTTTTTTATAATGCATAATATAATCTATATGCTATAAAGTTTTCTCGGTTATTTTCAAGTGTAATGGGGATAGTAAAGTCAATAGGTCCCCCTGCTTTTCCCTTATTTCTTTCTGCTTGTTCTCTTTTAAGAAATGAAGGCACTGCAATGTAAAAACAAAGACAATTCTGGTGAAAAGCTCAGGATACAAGAAAAATTGATGCACTTTTTTCACTCTTGCATAGGGGAATGACTGGATTAAGGCCATTGGCTTGATTTAGCAACAAGTTTAAGAGAAAGCAAATAAAAAATTGTCTAACAAATAATTAGCACTTGTAGAAGTAACTTTGTGTCTGGTATCATGTCTCTGATAAAGAGCAATAAAAACAGAGTACTTATTTTGTTTAATGGCTAGGCAATAATGTCTTCCTGAAAACATTCAAGTGTTTTCCCAGTCTGGGAGAGTAATAAAGATAAGAAAAAGTCAACAGCACTTAGATGCACAGGCTGTACCATGCATCTTATCATGGATAACCTTCCTTTTAGGTTAACCCAGGTCTAACAGTGTGGTTGTCAGTCTAAGACTGTTGTTCCAATTAGGAGGATACAACTTTATTCTTTCAAGGTATATACAGTTTTGTGTAGTAAGTTAATAGGTTCTAGGGATGTATTGGGGGTATGTTTTTATTTTTGTTTGAAGGGTTTCAATAAAACAAAATGTTTTGCAAGATGTGGCATAGGCTCAAATGGATATGACAAGAAGTAACTGTATAAAAGCTCATCTTGCCAAACATTAGTGTATGCATGTAACATAAAATCTGGAACTAGACACTTGACAAAAAAGTTACTCATAAAAGGTAGGAATAATAACTTTTTAACATAATGGCGCTTTCTGTATTATCTTGAAATGTAAATGGTCTTTTAAAAAAAAACAAACAAAGAAAGAGTAGTGAACTGTATTGAAAATTTTAGAGTGCAAATAGCAATGCTACAAAAGGCAACACATTTGGAAAGAACTGAAAATGTGAATTTGATAAAGAAATGTTTTCAGGGTGGTTATTTAGCAGAATATGTGGTACAGAGGAAAAGAGGAGTACTTGATTGCGGGAGGAGCTCCAGTAGTGGTAGAAGAGGACAAAAAAAATAATGGTAGATTTGTAGTACTAAGGGGCTACTGGCAAGGAAGGCAGGCTGCATTGGCATGTATTTATATTCCATCTACAACTGCTATAATGGAGCTTAAGAAAATTCTGGGAGAAAAGCAGGGAATATTACTTGTAGGTGGGGACTGAAATCTGATTTGCAACAGTGAAGATGTATCTGGAGGGCCCAGAAGGGAAAAATATAACAAAGGAGCCTACATTTTTGGAGAAATATATGAAAATATTTGGCATGGAAGATGAGAATTCAGTAGTAGGGGTTTGGAGTGAATTTACATTTTATTCCCCCAAGATAAAAAAAATGGTCTAGACTAGACAGAACATATATTTCAAATGAGCATGTGCATTTAGTTGAAAGTTTTGATATGCATTCAATAACTGTTTCAGATTATGCGCCAATAAAAACTATAATAAAAATGCAGGGTGATGGAAAAAACAAGACACTACTGCTTTCCCACTTATCTGTTGAAAAGAGAGGAATTTAAGAAATGGGTAGTGGAAATTACTTGAGAGTTATTAGAGAAGATATAGATTTCTTATGAAAATATAGCTAGGGAGTAGGATAAAATTAAAGTGGAGTTTAAGAATAGGGTGCAAATAAAAGAAAATAATATATGGTTAAGAAGCAACAAGAATTATTTAGATAGACATAGGTTAAAGTATTTCAGAACAGGGGGAATGTCACAGAACAAGAAGAGGTACAATTGCATAATGCTAAACAGAGAATAAGGGATTACCTTGATAGTATGCATGAGTTTGGAAAGATTGCTGATAGTTATCTTTTTTTATAACTCCAGAGCACAGAAAGTTTTAGCACAATGACTCAGGCAGCAGAAAGTAGAAAGGGTTGTCACCAATCTTAGGGAGCCTGTAACGAGGAAGATTACGAGAGATCCTGTAGAGGAACTAGATACGCTGATTCTTCCAGTAGAACAAAGTGGTCTTGGATTACTCGATTTGAAGGGGTATTTAAAACTCGTGTACACTGCAGAAGCAGAAACCTATAATTCAAAGTGGAAAGCGATGATGACGAAACAAGGGGAGTCTCAAGGAACAAGGAGATTCTGTCAATAGGGATGATAGCAATTAGGGATGCAGACAATAGACGAGAAGGGACTGGACTTTATTGGAGAAAACAGGCAAAAGAACCAAGGTATTGGGAGCAAGTAATTAGAGAGAGGGAAATATACTAGAATAGGAAGAAGCCTAGAATTTATTTGGACTGCAGGCTAGATTGTGTCTTTCCCTATCAAGAATTGTTATCACAGTATAAGCAAACAGAAAGAACTTGTGGGATCCTAATCAAGTAGAATCCATTGTAGAAGCTGCTGTTTAAAAAGGAATCATTAGTAGAGCATATAAATATTGCATGATTAGTGTAAGAATCAATCACAGTAGGTTAGAAAGGATTGGATAAGCAGTTCACAAAGAAACAATGGGGGGATATATGTATGACTCCAAAATAAGCAACAAAGTCTAGAAAAATTTAGGAACTTTGCTTGGAAGTGTTTACATAGGTATTTTTATACCTCAAGTATTTTTCCTCCGGTAGATATCTCATTTTGGAGGTGTGATGAGGAAGAAAGCAGTAATTGGGAACATATTTTCTGGGAGTGTAATGAGTTGGAAGACTTTAAAAAAGCACTGCAGTCTACTCTATCAGAAATACTGGATGAGCAAATTGATATGACTAAGGAAATCATTTTTTGGGCTCTATAATACAGAATCTGAATTGCCTAGACGTAGTAAGGCTGTGCTGAGACCAATTATGGTGGCTGCCAAAAAAGCAATTATTAGGAAATGGAAATTGAAGTCTAAACCAGAAGTAATAACTGAAAATTTAGAAAAGGGTAGGAGCAAATTAAATAAAAATGGAAATTGTCAGAACAGTACATGCAGATGATGAATGAGGTTTAAAAGAAGGCAGGATTTGAATGAGCTATGTAATGTCTGACTGACTGTGACTGGATAGATTATAAGTGATGTATAATGTTTGCAACTAAAATTATGTCAGTATGGTTTCTTTTAGTTTATATAAATGTATGATTGCCTGTGTTAGAAGTGATCATTTAATAAAGATGTTTCTTGTTCAATAATAAAAGTTTATTTGAGCATGTCATATGCTGTTATCGTTCCCATACAACTGTTTTCCGTTTTTCTTAAGTTATTGTAGCTTTTATTTTATGTATAAAAGTTGTACAATTCTTCTGGGTTGATTTCAGAATGAATATCTGTAAGTAAAAAGTAGAAATAATTTGCTCACCAAAGTAGACATAGTAGAATTTTTAACATAGTACAGAAGCTGAATCATTGATGAGTTGAAATTCCAAGTTTGAAAATAGAATTTTCTTTCAGTGTGGTGATCCTGTTCATTGTTATAAAAAGTATATTTCAGTTTTATCCCTTTTTTCTCTGTAGATTCAGTCATGGGTCAAAATGTGTCTGGTAAGGAAACAATACCAGAAACGGCTACAGTATTACAAGGATCATGTAAGTTTTATTAGTGAATGCATGCAGTGAAACTGTGCTCATATGAGGACACATGGTTGAAGTTTATTGGAATTAAAATATGCCTTTTCAAAGATGCTTTTTGTGTATTTCTGCATAAAAAGGTAATAAAGTAGTTGGTGCAAAGCAGTAACATTTTGTGCCATTGAAAAATTGTGAAGTACTACATGTTATTGTTGGAGTCCTGTGCATATTGTTTGACCTGTTATTTTTGCCTGCCATGTTGCTGTGACTTTCTGTCCTACTTCTGCAGTGAAATTGTGTTCCTGTTTTCATATTCTAATACACTAAAAAGTTAAGGTTATGCATAAATATAAATGAATCCCCTGATTACCCCTCTTAATCCAGTTTGGGGTCATAGGGGAGGTAGACCTATCCCTGTATTCACTGGATGAAAGGCAGATAAAGTAATCCTAATTCAAACATCAGTCTTTTGCAGCAAGACTCGTGCACTGCTAGACAGGGGTCCAGGGAATTAAATACTGTGGGAAGAAATAGCCAGGGAATTGTTATGGCTAGGCTTGTATAGGCCCTAGGGCCGATAGTCTAGTACCAATCTATGAACATACCCGCATCTGTACCCATAACTTTATAAGCAGCTTGGATAATCATCAAGTCACTGATCTATCTTTGGTGTATGGGAAAAAAACAGAATATGTTGTAAAAATCCACATGGATGTGGGGAGAAGTGGGTGCCATACAAACACCAAAGCATCACAGCCAAGAACTGAGCTCTGAAGAGCACCAGTGCTAAGCTCCACTGTGCTACCCACATGTTGGTGATGTTGCTGTTGTCAGACATCCACTGTAAATGTTTTTTGTTTGCTTTTGAAATTAATTAATCTTTCAGATATGCGCCCTTGGTCTCATTGGTGACCTACATTAAAGAAAAAAGCAGTCAGTGAGGGTGCATTTTCTCTTGATTGTACAATTTTTCTTCTCTTCATAGACTATTTCTGGCAGTGGCACAAGTTTGGTTCCAGACAAAAGAAAATGGACTATCTTATCTGCTTAGAATCTGTGTTATAGTTGTATCTCAGTTTTATACAAATTTTGAGGAGATTTTGGGTGCATCTTTGAGGAGAAATACTTGAAATGTACTGTTGCAGGTGAAAGTGCATTTTTCCAACTTTTATTCCTAACTCCAATCCTGTAAGACCCCATTTCAGACACTAGTTGATGACACACTGCTGGATTCTGTACCTCTCTGAGTTACAAGGCAAAATTTTATATTTTTACCTATGGCTTTTACGTCCAACCTGTGCCTTTTTCCCCAGTTTCATCTGTGACCAGTCAATATTAGACTATATTTATATGGCAATAACTATCCACTTCCAAACTAAACTGCCCTACCCCAGAATTAATAACACCAAAAATAATTAACTTGTGCTAGTTTAGTTCCCCCCTTGAACTGTGCTGCCATTTAGTTAACTGCAGTTCTATTCTCTTGGTACTCTCTCCCATATCACTTACCTACAGTTTGAGTCAATTGATTGTTTTTGTTTGAATTGTCCATCCTTCAGAATCTGGCTGCGAGACCTGTCAATCACTCCAACAGGACTCCTCCTGCAATTAGTCCCTACCCTCCTCCCCACTAGGAATGCATAGGACAGAAGTTATATAAGGGCCTGTATTCTCTGTTATGTGATTGTTTTCCAGCCCACAACCTCTCCTAAAAGCAGCTAACAGGTCTCTGCCCGCTTCGCTCCCCATCCTGCCCCCAATTCTCACCCTCCCCCAGTGGTCCTACCTTTATTAGAAGAATAAACCCCTCGCATAATTTTTGCCACCAACCACAACACTATTCCCAACTCTAACTCTGCCATCTGCCCACTACTGCTCCTCCTCTTCTGCTAACATGAATAAGCATACCATACTTATACTGTTTGCATACCCTCTCCTTGCATATCTAACATCTTACCAAAACTCCATTATACCCCCACTCAACCACTTCCACTGTACAACTTATTCACACCATCACTCATGACTCACCCTCATTCTGCTCCTCTCCCACCAACTCAAGAACCATCCCTGTGCATCCCCCACGTATTTTATCAACTAAAATACTCAAACTAAATGCATCCCTACAATTTAACCCTCCCAACACATATATTACTGACTGCACTCAATCATAAAGTTTCCCTAAAATGCAAACTCTTTCACAAACTGATAAAAGTAATAACATCATGCATATCAAAACTTGCCCTCAGTGGAGACATCCACCCCAACCCTGGCCCCTCCATCTCCAACCCTACTTCTAATAATCAGACAGAGCCACAACTTCTCCCAAATCCCAGCCAGTAGAAAAACAAATGACCTCCTCTTGCTAAGCCTAAATATCAGAAGTATAACCAACAAAGTCCACAAACTCCATGCCACCATAGACTTGTACTCCCCAGATATAATCATTCTGACAGAAACCTGGCTAAAACCTCACATTACCAGTGAGCAAATCCTCCCTAATGGTTACAGCATACTAAGACTAGACCAACTAAACAAGAAAGGAGGTGGTATAGCTATAATATTTAAACAGCATCTAAACATCCAGATCCTAAACTCATCAGCTCCCCAAATTGCCAGTGAAGAAATAATATATACCAACCTGAATATAAACCAAAATAAAACCAACATAATAGGATGCTACTTCCACCTGGCCAAAATATCTCTCCACTAGAAAACCTCCTCAGCTGGACTATCCACCATCTCCCCCAAGAGACCATAATTTTAGGTGACTTCAATATTGATTGGCCATCCTGTTGCGGCAACCATCCAACCCATCATCTAAACTTTCATGGCTTCACCCAACTAGTCCAGTCACCAACCAGAATAAATAACTCCAACAAGCACACTACCCTGGATTGGATACTGGTCATCAAGATTCCTCAGTCCTATGTAGCAGGCTGCCTATCAGATAGCCTCAGTGATCATTCCCCAACATTCCTACTCAAAAAACACCTATAACAGGTTAAACCTGTCATCTACCATCAAATATGTAAAAAACTACTCTTTAACCCAATCTCATTCATCTCATCTCTCAAAGAATGTAACTGGCACCCTCTAAATTACCTTAGCCTAGATGACGCAGTCCAATTTTTCAATACTACCTTCCTAAGCATCCTAAATAACCACACCCACATAAGACTTACTAGAACCAAAGCCCAACCCTCCCCATGGCTACAGAAAACCACTATGTCAGAAATGAAAAACAGCTATAAAGCCTGGGAACACTGGTGCAAAACCAAAATTCCCTCAGCTAGACAGAAATTCCTAGAACTACGCAATAATGTCAAAAAGCTAATAAAGCAGGACAAAATCCAATACTACCAGTCTGCCCACAACTCCTCTCAACACAACCCCAAACAATTCTGGACCTCCATAAATTCCATCCTTCACCTAGGTAAAATCAGTACCCGTCCACCTAACATTCCTCACTTCTCAAAAAATATTGCTACCTCATTCAACACGCACTTCACACAAACCATACTATCACTAGCTAGACAACACAACCCCCCCTCCCCTACACCCCTTACCTTCATCCTGTAATCTCCCCACACTCTTCTCATTTTCTCCCATTCCTACCTTCAACATAAGAAAACTTTTAACTAAACTTAAACCCACAAAATTAGCAGTAGACAACCTCCCAAGTGAATTCCTACAAATTGCAGCTGACTCCCTAGCCTACCCAGTATCAATCTTGATTAACCGATCTCTGTCAGAATGCTACATCCCTACATTATGGAAAATATCACACATAATTCCCCTCCACAAAGGCGGCCCCTCCACAGAACTAACCAACTACCGCCCCATAATGATTCTATCTCCACTCTCCAAAATACTAGAGAGATGCCATTCACTCTCAAATCTCAGACAACCTCCTTTCTAATACTCAACATGGTTTCCGACCAAACCACAGCACCAACACTGCCTTACTCTCTTTTACTAACACTATCTTTCACCATAAAAACAATGGCCATCTCTCCTCTGCTACTTTCCTAGACCTATCTAAAGCATTTGACATGGTCCCGCACAACTCATCTCTGTACTCAATAACCTATCCTTCTCTCAGTTGGTCACCAACTGGTTTCAGAGTTACCTGTCTGACCGCCAGCAATCTGTTGTATGGCAAAATTACATATCTCCCCAAATACCTTGGACCCCCGCTCTTCTCTATTTTCACCAATAATTTAGCCTCTGCCACCAAACATGGCACAGTCCTACAATATGCAGATGACTCAACCATCATCTGCTCAGCCCAGTCCCTACTCAAACTGCAAAAGTTCATTCATGATGCCTTTTCCTCTGTTGAAACTTGGCTATCTGATGCCCAGTTAATACTCAACCCAAACAAAACTAAACTCATCTTTGAACCCACCAAACATACTCAAAACAACTCACTTTAACATCACAGCAAAATACAACACCACTATCCACCCAACAGATCACACCAAATGTTTAGGAGTTGAAATAGACAACAATCTCAAATTTGACAATCACATATCCATGACCTAAAAAAGACCACAAAAAACTTGGAGTCTTATACAGTAATAATCAACTCCTCACCAAAGCAGCTAGGATTTCATTTGCAAATTCGCACCTTATCTCCACCCTGCTTTATGCCTCTCCAATATATCCCAACCTAAGGCAATGCGATCTAAGTAAACTTGAGACCTGCTACAACAAAATTGCCAAATTCGCCACCAGGGCATCCTACCATAGTCACCACTGTCTCTCACTTACTGAACTAGGCTAGCTAGAACTCCTTCACCGGTATCAACTCTCACTCTCCCACAAACTAGTAAACCATCCTCTAAGGGTCCCATCCCTCCAGAATCTATTCCAACCCTATCTCACCACCAGACCACTATGATCCAGTAACAAAAATCAATTACAGGTTACTAGAGCCAATAACACTGCTGGAGAAGCACTATTCTCCAGTGCTATAGCCAAGTTATGGAACACCCTCCCCCCACAATAACCTCTGTACCATCATGCACCCACTTCAAAGCTTTACTTACAGCGCACCTAAAAACATGCTGGCTATGCCCTTGTAACTCTTCCCTCTAACTTCTCCCACCCCATCTACCCTCTACCACTCTTCACCCCACAAACTACCTTTGATTACAGCAAGCTCTGATAATTCCATGCCTATCTACTTATTATACGGCAGTAACTTCTTATTGTAACAATTGTTACTATCTGCTATGACTTCGTGGATGGAACAGATGCTAGTTATCTACTGAATGTACTATGTTCTTCATCTGTTACTATGTCTGTAATATTTTAATTTTTGGTGCTTTTCTCCCCGGGCCTCCTCTGAAAATGGACCTGCATCCAGTCAGACTTTCCCAGTCAACAAATGTAAATAAATAATAAATAAATAGTGCCATATTAATTTTCTGCAAATAGTGATAAAAGATGCATAGGAGGATGTTCTCACAACTTTATCTCCTTTAATGTCCCTAGTATTGAATGCTTGCAACTGTTAAAACAGGGCCATGCCTATTGTCCAACATTGCATCTAGCTCAGGTTCCTGTAAGAAAGATGCTTTCTGTGGCTGAAAAGCCTATCAGAGTAGTTTTTCATTGTTCTTAATTGCACTTTCCAAAATTATTTCTATGTAGTACTTCTTTATTAACATTATAAACAAGGAAACACAAAATAAAGATAATACATGTTAAGGTGTAGGAGGTAATGATGTTGACAATTTGGATTGCATTGCTGAAACAGCTAGAGCTGCTGTTTGGAGTTTAGGTATAATGGGACTTTGCTACCTATTTCTTCTCCTTTGTATCAGGGTACTGTTCTCTCTCTAGTTTTTGTTGCAACTTCTTTTTCTGAAGTCAGTATCAACATCGATAGTCTTCTCTTCTGGAGAGGGGACCATTCTTGTATGTCACAGGTCATAGAGAATTATATTAAAGGAAAAAGGGGGCCGCAAACCTTGTTGAATATAAAATTAAGCTTGTACTTCTAGTAAATGGTCCTTTTGTTTAGTACACCTTGAGATCTTCAAGGATCATTTAATTTGAGCAACCTGGGCACATTTTAACTAAGCAAGAAAGGAATGCTTACAAGCATTGCAGGGCAGAATGTCATAACTGTGGAGATGAGCAGACTTTTATGCCCTAGCCAGTGAGAGTTTTGTTGATTCTAGTGCATTCAAGTCCTGAACAAAGATATTACCAGTGCTACAAGAGTTGTGGTTTGGGTATGCTTTGTCCAAATCCTATGTAATTCCTGGATTATAGTCTTCTTTCTGTCACAGCCTGGATATTAACCTGTCCTCTAAAGAGTTTGGCCTGCTGCACTTTAAAGTTTTTGTAGGTGAAGTTTTAATCTGTTTGTGTGGTCACGCAATACATGTGATTTTCACATGGCTTAAATAAGTGTTGGAACTAGGGGAATTTTTTTAATGTCAGAGATATTTAGGAAATATTCCAGCAATTCTTGCTGCTACCATCCTGTGTATAATATTTTTCACATTGATCACTGCTGCAGTAGACTTAGCAATATGGGTTGCATCCTGATAAGGATATAGTGGCCGGACAGCTTTCAAAGCTTCAGGGCACCTTCCATATGCCCCAGGCTGTCAAGCAGCTTGAGCTGACTAAAAGATGAGTTTGGACATGAAGCCCTTCAGAGCTTTCCTGCAATGGAAGAGTGCATTCCTCTGAGGCTTTCAAGGATTGACAGTTGGCTTGTGCTTTCCTTTGCAGGGCAGATAAGTTCCTTTTGGGAAAGAAAAACTCCCATTTGCTTAAGTTTTGTTAATGTTTTATTACTTTGCTGTTCAGGCAAGTTATTTTAAAGCTAGGAGTGTTATGTAATGAACTGTCTCAAGACTAACATTCTTTTAAATGGTGCAATTGTTTGTGTTAGTTTAAAAGTAGTATATATAAAAGTAATCAAACTGTGTTAAGTTAAAATTAACAAACATCATGCTTTACATATATTGCTATTTATCATATAAGCTAACCAACATTATATAAATTATTTAGTTCCTGCTCCCTTATTTTTTTTTAAAGAAGAAACTTCTTTATTAAACCATCACTTAACGACATAAATATTTTCTGTGGAGAAATTGTTTATTTTTCATTTTGGGGCTACCATGTGTTTTAAAGTGCTTTTTAATGTGTATTTTTTTTGTCAAAAAAGTAATTTTTGTGGACTGGTAGTTTTATTGGCATTTGCCGCTTGTCTTTCCAGTGAAAGAGGCAGCATTTTTGGCTTGACCATGGAACAAACTACAAATCCCATGGTTGGTCCTTCTTCCAGCTGCAAAAAGAAACAATTAAGCAAACAGCCTTTGACACCACAGCAGGCTGTCAGTTTGCTTCAGCTGCAGGTGGGTGACTCTGTTGTGGCTATTTGTTGTACCTCAGGCCATTCGTCTTTTACCCTGGATCCCTCTGGTGTAGAACCTACAGCCACTATGGACCAGGGATTAGCTATGTCCTCTGCAGCTGTTGGAATCCCCTCAGTGGGCAAGGGAGAGCTACTTTTGTCAGTCCTGGGAGAGGGAACAGGGAAGGTTTCCCTTTTGGGTAGAATGCTGTGCCTATCGCTGCGAAGCAGCTGCTGCCATTGTTAACACAGTTGACTCCATTTTTCCGGTCAGAAAAGAAAGAGAAAACGAAGCATCTATCTATTCATCCACAATTTTTTGGGATAGAAGTAGTTTACTGGGACTAGCTCAGGATTTAATTCAGGCTGTTGATCCTTTTTCTGGTAAAATAGAGGCATTCCTCTTTTCCTGAAGAGATTCAAGATTCTGAATCTGAACATAAAGATGTGAGGATGAATTCAGACTTTTGTCCTCAGATTTGTAATTCATACTCGTAGGAGAGCTCAATTTCTGATTTTCCCTGTGGACGTTTCTCTTTCTCTGAGACTGTTGCTAGAATGTCCTAGTGTTTTCACTGGGAGAGCACTGAGGTTTCTCATTCCCCAGAGAATACTGAGTTGTTATGGAAGGATTTCCCAGAACCTACACCTGTTCCTCCTGTTCTGTCTGCTTTAGAAGATGTGTTGTTCTGTCTGCTTTAGAAGATGTGTATCTGAATGCCTGCAGTTTTTCTAATAGTTAGCCAGTTGTGCCTAAAAAGGCAGATAGGCTGCAGAAAATTCCTGTCTCTCTTAAATTTTTATACACAATTCTGAAACCTGCCCCAGCACTTAGTTAATTCCAATCCTGTTCTTTCTAATAAGAATGGGAAAATGATTAATAGGCATGGGGAAACAATATTCTTCTGAACTTTCGTTTTTGGAATTTTGACTTGTCAGGCTCATATTTTAAAGTTTATTCTGACAAATTGTGAAGGCATGAGTAATGTTGCAATCTACAGTTTCTTATTGTGTAGAAAACTGTCTTGTATTGCACAGGTCACTACTCATTGTTTGCATTATGTATGACTCTTTTTTTCAGTAAACATCTTTATTAAATTATCATGTGTGACAGAAAATCAAACACTGACATCACTTTAGTTGCAAACATTATACATCGCAAACACCTCTGAAACAACGTAGTTGCAAACATTATACATCACTTATAATCTGTCCAGTCATTGTCAGTTGAGCATTATATGGCTCAGTCAAATCCTGCCTCTTAAACCTTGTTCCTTCCCTGCATATATTGTTCCCACAATTCCCATTTCTTCCTATGTTATGTATTTTGCCCTGTCCCTTTTCAAAAGGTCCCATTTCCAGTTGTTTTATCTCTGTGATTATATTCACTACTTCTAGTAAAGTTGGTCTAGACTTCGATTTCCATTTTCTAGTAGTTGCTTTTTTGGCAGCCACCATTGTTAGACTCAGCAAGGCTTTACTATGTCTAGGCAATTCCGATTCTGTATCATAGCTCAAAAAAATCATCTCCCCAGTCAATCTAATCTGCTTACCAAGCATCTCCAACAGAACGGTCTGCAGGGAATCCCTAAAGTCCGCCAGCTCACTACACTCACAACAGATATGTTCCCAACCACCTCTTTCTTGCCCATCACACCTCCAACATTTGCTATCCACTTGAGGAAAAATTCTTTTGAGTCTACTTGAGGTATAAAAATATCTATGTAAACACTTCCAGGCAAGGTTACTAAATCTAGACATTTGCTGCATATTTGGGAGATTTACATACATCTCCTCATCGTCTCTTTGTGAATTGCTTATCCATTCTCTCTCCCCAATCCTTTCTAAGCTCCTCTGATTAAGTTTTATAATTATCATGCAGTATTTTATATGCTATACTAATTATTCTTTTTTTTTATTGGCAGCTTCTGTTCTAGATTTTGTTAACAACTCTACCAGTGATGGTCTTTAATTTAGGACCCCTCCCCTATTTCTTTCTCTTTGCCTATACACTGATATCTAAATCAACCCTTGATATGGAAGGCAATCTCTAACCTGCAGTCCAAATACATTCTTGGCCTCTTCCCATTCTCTTATCTTTCCCTTTCTGGTTATTTGCTCCCAATACCTGGGTTCCTTTGCCAGTTTTCTCCAATAAATTCCAGCTTCCTCTTGCCTATTATCTGTATCCCTAACCACAGTCATCCCCGTCAGCACAATCTCTTTCTCCATTCTCCTGCTGGTTTAGTTCTTAGAATACTCCCTACAGTTTTATGAATGTTATACTCTATGATTTTTGTTGCTCTCCTTAAGCATCTGCAGCAAAAATCCCAGTCTCTCCTTATTTCTTGAGCTCCCCCCATCATCATCATTCCTTTCCCCTTTGAATTATAGTTTTCTACTTGTGTTGTGTATAAGAGCCTTAACTGTGTTGCTCTAAAATACCCCCCTCAAATTGGTTAAGTCTGGTCCACCTTGTTCTATTGGAAGAATCAGCGTATACCACTTGGGTCCTTGCTGTCTTCCTTTCCCAGATAAAATCTTTCAACTCTTTAATTGCTATCCGCACCTTTTCCTCTGGTTGATAAAAATATGCCTGACGTATGTATAAGACTAAAGGGACTAAAAACATTTTAATTGCTTGTATCTTAGTATCCGTATCCATATAACAAAGCTTCCAGTTTCTCAATTTTTGTATTGTCTTCTGTTTAGTCTCTTCCCACATATCCTTAGCTGCCACAACAGAGTCATTTCTAATCCTTACTCCTAAATACTTCATTTTATCATGTCCCCATAAATATGGTTATTGTTGGACCAATTTGTGTGTGGGTACATAATTTACCATGATTGCCTTTGTTTTAGCTTTATTAATTTTGTATCCCAAGAAGATTTGAAACTGTCTTAAAATGTTCCCCAACACTGTAATGTCCCTTTCTGGTTTTGTCATATATAAAATATCACCGTCTGCAAATAGAGCCAGCTTTTCTTGATTGCCATACAAATTATATCCTTGAATTTCTGAGTCCCTTATTTACTTTGCCAGTGGTTCTAAATATAATGCAAACAAAGGGGAAAGCAGACAACCCTGCCTGGTTCCTCTACTCAAACAGAAGTTATCAGACAGGATGCCAGCCACTTTAATTTTCACCTTCAATCCCTCATATATACTCCTAATCAACCTTTGAATTGCATCAGGGAAAACAAATGCTTCCATTGCCCTGTTCATGAAGTCTCAGTCTACTCTGTCAAGTGCTTTCCCTGCATCAAGACCCACCAATAACACACTGATCCATAGCTATCAAGTTTGGTACTACCTTTGCCATTCTTTTAGGCATTATATACATAAGCACATTATAGTCATGGTTTAGTATTGAAGTGGGCTTGTATGAAGCTGGATCTGATGGATATTTACCCTCTTTAGGTATTACCGTTACCACCGCCATTTTCCAGGATGCTGGTACTCTTAATGCCTCTTAAAATGCTGTTAAACAAAACCTTCCAGATCTTTATCAGTTTTTTCCCAACTAGCTTCCAAACTTCCACAGGAATACCATCTATTCCTGGGGACTTTCCTGTAGATTGGTTATATATAGCCATTTTTCTCTCATCTGTTCCTGTCCTAACTGTTGGAAATTGAGCCTCATCGACCTCTAACCTTGACGTATTTAATTCTTCCATAAACATTTCCATTTGTACCTTTTCTTGATTTCCATATTTCTCTGCTTTATACAAATTTTCATAAAATTTTCAAAATATTTCTAATACTTCTACAGGGTCTCTTGGTATCTTCCTTGTTATAGGCTTTTGCTGATGGCCCTTTCCACTGTCTTGTCTGAGTCGTTTTTGTGCTCTAGATTTATTATCAAAAAACAGTTGCTTAACAGCAGTCTTTCTAAACGTGTGCATGTTATCAAGGTAATCCTTTATTTTCTGTTTAGCATTCTGCAGTTGCTCCTTTTCTTATGAGATTCCCCCTATTTTATAATTTCAGTCCCTCTAAATAATTCTTGTTACTTCTTAGCCATATCTCCCTTTCCTTCATTTCCAATTTAATTTTATCCTACTCTCTAGCTATATTTTCAGAAGAAATTTCTGTTTTCTCTAATAGTTCCTGAATTAATATTAAAACCCATTCCTTAAATTCCTCTCTCTTCAGCCAATATGTGGGAAAGTGCCAGTATGTGATTTTTATTTCATTACCTTGAATTTTTGTTTTAGTTATTATTGGCGCATGATCTGAAATAGTTATTAGGTGCGTTTCAAGATCTTCAGTTAAATGCACATGTTCCTGTGAGATGTAAGTTCTAACTAGCCTAGCCCAGTTTTTATACCTTAAAGAATAATATGTAAATTCAATCCGAACTCCTAATACTGAATTCACATCTTCCATGTCATTTTCATACATTTCTTCAAAAATATAACCTGCTGTGTTGTATTTTCCCTTCTAGGCCACCCAGACACATCTTCACTGTTGCAAGCCAAATTCCAGTCTCCACCTAAGTAATATTCCTTGCTGAAAGTTGATTATTTCTCCCAGAATTTTCTTAAGCTCCATTATAGCAGTTTTAGATGGAATGTAAACGTATACCAGTGTAATACTTCTCCCTTTCCAGCATCCCCTTAATATACTGTATGTCTTCCATTATTATATTTTTTTCCTCATCAATCACTA
This sequence comes from Protopterus annectens, assembly GCF_019279795.1. Lineage (NCBI taxonomy): Eukaryota > Metazoa > Chordata > Ceratodontiformes > Protopteridae > Protopterus > Protopterus annectens. The sequence goes on from NC_056730.1 coordinate 482,870,832, forward strand.
CTGGAGCTTCTCTTGCAATTAATATAGGTACTCGTCTTTTCCTTTGCCCCAGATACTCCAATGAATAACAATCTGAAAACCTTTCTTTGTCAAATTCACATGTTCAGTTTTTTCCAGGTGCATCTCCTGTAGCATAGCTATTTGCACTCTACATTTTTAATATTGGTCACTACTCTTTATTTTTATATTTATCTGTAAGACCATTCAGATTGGAAGACATTACAGGAAGCATCATTTTCTTATATAGTTGTTATTACCATATTTTATGTATAACTGCTTTTTTGTTAAATGTCTAGTTCCAAGTTTTGTTACATGCATGTACTGTTCGGAAGGTTGGTCTTTGTTTCTTGTCCTATCCATTTGAGTCTATGCCACATCTTACATAACTTTGTTTTTTTGAAAGCCCTCAAACAGAACAAACAACCCCCCAAACCCCGCTAAAACCTATTACATTAATAATAATACACAAAACTGTGTTTATCTTCAAATATTGAAGTTTTTGCTTTCTAATAAGAACAAAAGTTATAATTTGATAGCCACACAGGCTAAAGTTAACCAAAAAGAAAGGTTAGTCATGCTATGATGCATGGTACAGTGTGTGCTATTAGTAAGTGCTATTTGATTTCTGTCCATCTTTATAGTTCACACAGCTGAGAAAACACTTGAATGCTTTCAGTAAATGTTTTCTCCAAGCCATTTCTCTTTATCAAATTGTCTTCTAGTGACATGCAACCAGACACAAAACTGCCAAGGATACTGTCACTCATCCAGTCAGGATAAAACAGACAAGTGGTTATGGGTTCAGTTCAAGCAGTTTTATTACACACAAGCACATCAGGAATGAGGCTTTGTAACCTAAACTTAAATAAACTTATAAACAGACTGACCAACCACACTCGTACGTGTTAACACTCTGGCTTTTCTCAAAATGGCACTGCTGCCTGCACATGCTTACTATTTATATATGCACATGCTTACATTTGGAAATGCTTCTTAAAGGTACAAAAGGTACAACAAAAGGTTCTACATCCTCCCTCTTCGAAAAATGAACCGTACTAAATGACACTATTCAGTGACATGCAGTTTATAGAAATGATCTTTTGACATGCGGTATGCAGAACTAATTCTTTGACATGCAGTCATACGAAATTGGGCACACACAAAACAATTGTATCCAGTTTGCTGTGTATTTCACACTAGGTCTTGAAGTACGATCTGATTGTGTAACATAGAACTCAGAATTGATTCTAGCAATGGGGACTGTCTTCAAGGAATGTTCAACTTTGGGGATAGGAACGGGAATGAATACTGAGACATATTCTTCAGTATGAACATTGTCAGAGTTACTCTGAGATCGAGAGTCTGTATCACAGGTACGATGCTGAGATATCATTTCTGATACAGGAAGAAGATTCCTGCTGTTTCTCCTGTATTCTATACCCTCAGATTCCACTAAGTAGGATCTTGGCTTGGCATGTATACCTCTCACTTGACCAATTCAATCAAAACCTTTCACCATTTGCATTCTCACTGTCTCTCCTTTTTTTAACGGATGAAGAAATCTGCTCATTGTATCAGTGGACTTCTGAGAAGAACACTTCTTAAAAAGTTGGTGTTTGATTGCCTTTTTGTTTTTAGCATTAGGTACCAACAAACTAGAACTGATAGGTAAGGTTGTTCTGGTTTGCCTAGATAGTCTCTGAGCAGGCGTGCCAAGTAGGTTGCAGGGGGTATAGTTATGAAATTAAGTAAATTCAAGAATATATTGGTATTGTCATGCTTTGACCTCTCTAGTAATTGCTTTGCACTCTTTACTGCATGTTCAGCAAGGCTGTTTGATTGTGGATATTCAGGACTACTAGTAACATGAATAAAGTCCCACTCTTTTGCAAATCTCTGAAACAAGTGACTGGTAAACTAGGTACCATTGTCAAAAATAATTTTGTGTGGACTCTCATGGACTAAGAAATTACGTTTCATCTTAGTAATAACAGCATGTACATTAGGTTAGATAGCAAATCTATCTCAAACCAGTTCGAATAAGAGTCTACTAACACTAAGTAATGCTGATTGTTCCCACTCAAATATGTCATTTGCTACTGTTGACCAAGGTAGTTCAGGAATTTGACTTAGCTGAAATGGCTCTTTTTGTAAATGCAAGTTAGTATTGTTGCATACTGAACAGGAAGAAAGCACTTTATCAATGTCTTTTAATAGAGAAGGCCAAAATACTAGTCCTCTCACCCTTCTTTTGATAGAATCGGAACCTGGGCGACCACTATGTAAAATATGAATGTATTCACACTGCAAGGAAGTAGGAACAATAACTTTTAGAACCTTTGAAAATTATACCATCTTCCATCAGCATCTCATCTCTGTATGGAAAGTAAAGTTATACTTCTGGCGGTACACTAGATTGCTTTGATGCCTATCCTACATTGGTGAAGTGGTTGAGCTTTTGCAAAATTGGATCAGTCTGTATATGAGCTCTCAGCTCATCAAGTCTCATAGTAGAAAAATTACACACTTCCATAACACCAAAGTCAAAATTCTGTGCATCAAGCTGTTCCGTAGTATTTCTGGGCAATCTGGATAAGGTATCAGCCAGTTAAAGAAGTTTACCTTTTGTATAGACCATTTTGAAATTGTACTTTTGCAATCTGAGTATCATTCTTTGTAGTCTTGCTGGAGCTGAATGCATAGGCTTCTTTAAAATAGTGACTAGAGGCTGATTATCAGTTTCGATTTGGATAGTTCAGCCATAAATGTAATCATGGAACTTCGAACATGCAAACAAAATTGCCAAAAGTTCCTTCTCAATTTGACCATGCTGCATTTCAGTTTGGGTAAGAGTTCTAGATCTATAGGCAACAGGTCAGTCTTGAAGAATAACTGCATCAAGACTAAACTTTGAAGCATCATAGGAAAGGACTACTGGTTTGTGGATATCTTAAAATCTGAATGCAGGTGGGTTGGCTGTTTGAGGTTATCAAATGCTCTCGGGTGTTCTAACCATGACCAGGCAACATATTTGCATGTCAAGTCTCTTAAAGGGACTGATAACTCACTAAAGTCAGGGTTAAATTTACCCAAATAGTTAACCATACCAAGAAAATGGTGCAAGGCTTGGACATTGTCTGGAGCGGGCATCTCAAGAATGGCTGCTTGTTTAGAAGGGTCTGGTTGTGACCCTGTATTGGTAATTAAATGACCTACATAAGTAACCTCTGCTAATCTGAATTTACATTTCAGAGGCTTAAGCTTCAAATTCACTTCACGCCCTCTGTCCAGAACTTTCATAGGTTCATAGATTGGTACTAAGCTAACTGCCCTTGCAAGCCATTTTAAGCCTAGCCAATTATCCTTTGTGAGACTCAAACCCTGCACCTTGTGTTTGTAAGGCAAACACCTTAACCATTAGGCCACCCTCCCAACCCTGAGGATTCTGTCAATTTCTGCTTCACCATTGCCTCCAACAAGTAAATCATCAACTATTATTACACACGGATAGCCTGAAAGGTTTACTCCATTGCATGCCAAAAGACTTCACTTTCGGAATTTATTCCAATAATTTATTCCAATAGACTTCCTGAGGAATTTGTATCTACCAAATGGCATGCTTGAATGTAGTCAGTAATGAAGATTTGCGATCAAGCATCACTTGCCGACATGAGCTCTTTGCATCTAAGACAGAAAAAAAAGTGGCATTTGGCATGAGGGTGGCAATCTCCTCGACTGTACACACAGAATGATGAGGTCTCTCTAATGCCTTGTTGAAGTTTCTTGGCTCAATGCATATCTTATTTCATTTGAATTTTTCTTATGAGCAGCTACCATGGAAGATACCCACTCAGTTGGTTCTGTGACTGGACAAATCCACCTTGCTGCACCATTTTGTCTAACTGGACCTTGACTTTGTTCTGCATAGCTGTTGGAGCTCTCCTTGCTGGTCTAACCACTGGGCTGACCTCTAGGTCTACTTTCATGGAGTACACAACTGGAAGTTTGCCTAACTTGTCGTCGAACACATCAGCATACTCTGAGAAAATAGCATCACAGATGCTGGAACTGGGATATGTGCTTACATGACGTACTTTTTTGGTAAAATAATGTTTCATTCTTAAACTCTCCCTGAGACCTAATAACGACTGCACAGGTCTTTGGAGTACATAAAATTGAAAGCTGTAACTGTTCCCAGCCGAATAGCATGAAAGCACTACTGAGCCTTTGGTTTGAATTTCCTCACCTCCATAAACAACAAGCTTTGCACAATTGCCCAAATTAAGTTGCTCACCAGCTCTCACTTTAGCAAATGTTTCTGCTGACATTACATTACACTTTGAACCAGTGTCTGCTTTGAGCTCTGTGGGTTTGCCATTGATCAGGACAGTACAAAATACTTTGTTCTTTGCTAACAACTCTACTGCATTAACCTTTTCACCGACCACTGATAAACCATTTACATAGAAAGCAGAGTTGCAGCTTTCTACATGACCAAGTTGTTTTTTTGAGTGACCTTTCTTAATTGAATGAGGCTTGCCTGATTTACAAAATTTTTGAAAGTGGTTCCATTTTTCACACTTGTGGCATTGCTGACCAAATACTAAGCACTTGTCTCTCTTAGACTTATGATTGGCTCCGCAATTGCGACAGTTAACAATAAGACTTGACTTGGGTTTTGCTGACTCACCCATATACTGCACTGACCATAGCTTTTTTACTGAGCTAGTCTTGGAACTTGCTAGAAAGTTACGGGTTCTCCCTGCCAAACCCACAGGGGTTGCTGCTGCCATGTGCTTAGGGCTGCTTCTGCTTGCCACATATTGCATGCTGTCTATGTTTGCTCTAGAGGCTGCTGAAACCATGGTCTTTAATAGTGCAAGCACACTTGTGTGCCTTTCTGTGAGCTCATGAATTTGACAAGTCTCTATGGCTTTACTGAACGTTAAGTCACTATCACAAAGCAAAATCTTTCTTACTGCAGCACTGTTAACACTACACAAAAGCCTGTCCTTTATTAATTCATCTTTCAAGTTACCAAATCTGCACATTTTAGCTTTATTTCTCAAGTCAGTGATATAAGCTCCAAACGTTTCACCTAGCTTTTAGTCTGTTGTGTAAAGTAAGCGCCTCTCTAATGTAACATTTGTCTTGGGGGGGGGGGGGTGTCACATTTCTCTAAATTTACATTTCAAGCACTCGGGGTCCTTCATTGATTCAGCCAGTACCAGACTATGGTGGTTTACCCCTCTCCTGCATATACTTCTGGTGCATACACAAATGAATGCTGTCTTTCAATGTCCTCTGACCCAGCTAAGTTAAGCAGAATGAATGTCCTCATACATGCATCTTTGTCAGAAAAGGCTACTTGTATGAAAATATCATCTTCCTGCTCAAATACTCTCCAATTCTCTGCTATATTATGATCAAACACAAGTGAACTGGGTCTGCGAAATGCCTTTGCCATCTCAGCACACAGTAGTGAAGGTGCTTGGAATTATGTACGAACACACACACACAAATATATACCAGAACTTGTAATTATGCCTAATAGCACAACAGACTCTTTGAAATCACTGCACTTTTCCAAATAAGTCTCCGTAGTACGAGAACACTTTAAAATCACTGTACATTATGAGACCACTCCTTGTCAGTGTAAGAAATACTTCAAAATGACTGTACTTTGCGAATAAACTGTACACAGCAGAAAATCTCAGAGTAAGAAACACTTTGAAATGCATGCACTTTGCAAATAAACTGTATACAGCACAGAAACCATTCAAAATGGCTGTACTTTGCAAAATAACACTGTACAGTGTAAGAAACACACTGAAATAGCAGCACTCTGTGAATAAATGCACACAGCACAAGAACATTTTTGAAATGGCTGTACTTTGGTTGCAGTTTGCAGTATAACTACTTTGAACACAGCAAACTCTTTGAAATAATTGCACCGTAATAAAGCACACATGCTCTGCAAACACTTTGCACACTCTGAGATGCTTCGAAGATGATTTGAATGGCTTCGGTCAGTGTGAAATAGTTCATGCCCACACATGGTCTTTTATTAAAAAAGATGCAGTTGCCTTGCTCTTTAAGCTTAATTTTGCCCTTTTATTGTACTTGCTCGTTATGCCCTTCTAATCTCTTATCATGCTCATTATCCTTTTTCTTGTCCCCATTTTACTTTAAGCATGCTTGATATGTAAACCAAAGATAATTCTGAGCCCATATGAAATCTATTTGCCAGTTTTATCAAATATTGTGGTTTTGAACATTTCGTTTGATTAGTGATGGATTTTGTGCCTTTCGTTTGATTAATAATACACTTTGTGCTACTAGTTTGATTAATAATGCATTTTGTGCCTTGCAAATGCTCCATTTCATATTCTTTGCCAAATAAGTCATTTGTGTAAGTTTTGGTACCGTGAGTTAATTTTGGCCCTTTTTGTTTGCCTGAGCTCCATTTCACTCACCCAGCTCATTCTGCCTTCAACTCTGCACCTAATGGCTTGAAGAAGTTGTTCTCTCAGTCCCGGTTCTGACACCATGTTGCTGTTCCAATCTGGATAGAACAGAAAAGCAGTTGTGGGTTCAGTTAAAGCAGCTTTATTTCACACAAAACACATCAGGAATGAGGCTTTGTGACTTAAATTTAAATAAACTTATAAACAGACTGTGACTACCACATGTTAACACACACTGGCTGTTCTCTCAAAATGGCACTGCTGTCTGCACGTGCTGACTATTTTACATGCACATGCTTACATCTGGAAATGCTTCTTAAAGGTACTTTACACACGCTCTGTTCTACAGAAACCTTGTTTACCAGAAAAAAAGCCTTATAATATTCAATATTCTTTTTTGTTTGCATGCTTTTTATTAAACATGTTACTTCATAACATCTAGGGTCTTAACCCAGTCATTTCCCTATGCAGGCATGGGAGAAAGCACCCTGATTTTTCTTTTGTCATACTCTCTTAAACAGACCTTTCAGCTCCCCCACTTTTCTTTATATTGCAGTGTCTACATTTCTTAAAACTGAACAAAGAAGAGGAGAGAAGGAAGAAAAAGAAAAAAAAATGCATGTTTATATTAGTATCTTTATTGCATTAAAAAATGAAAAAAAAAATTGTTTGATTGGTGTAGTCTTATCTTTAAAGCCCTCTCAACTGGGAAAACCCCTGATTGCTTTCAGAGAACACTATGTTCTAACCAATTTGTCTTTTCTTTTCTTTTTTTCTTTTCCCTCAACCAGTCCCCTTCTACCAGATTGTCTCCAGTTTCTCTCTATCAGATTGTCTCCTTGAAGGCATCAGAATCAGACAGCAAGTTTCTCTTTATTGGATTGTTTCCATGGAAACCTGAAGACTAGCTGCAGAATTGCTGCTAACTCTACACACATTTGCTAGAAAAAAAAATCGTCTTAATATTAAATATTCTTTTTCATTTACTTGTTCTGAATTAAAACTAATCAATCTAAGGTCCTTAATACAGTCATTTCCCCATGCACGAGTGAAAAAAAGCACATTAATTTTAACCTTGTCATGGGCGGCCGCAGTGGTACAGCGGTTAGCGTTGCTGCCTCACAGCAAGAGGTTCTCCGGTTCGATCCTCGGTTTGGGTGCCTTCTGTGTGGAGTCTGCATGTCCTCCCTGTGGTTGCGTGGGTTTCTTCTGGGTGCTCCGGTTTCCTCCCCCATCCCAAAGACATGCTGTAGGTGGATTGGACGCTCTAAATTGGCCCTAGGTGTGTGTGTTTCATGTGTGTGCCTTCTGTGGAAGGTTGGGTGCCAGGCTGGCAACTCGGCACCGTAAATAACTCCACTGCCAATCATGAGTGGACAGGTGATCTGCTGTGGTGACCCCTAATTGGGAAAAGCCGAAAGAAGAATTTTAAATGGGTCATGCCTTTTTAACCAGGCTTTTTTTTTTTTTTTTTGTATAATGTTACCTATATTTCTCAAAACTGTTCAAGAAGAAAGCTAGAAAAGGGGAGAAAAAGAAAAACAGCAGCACCTGTTTACAATCCCTATTACACTTAAAAAGGATGTGCAGAGAAAGCCATACACGACAAATACAGAACTATTAAAAAAATTATTGTTTTTCTTTATTTGCAGTTAGCTTTCTCCCCTCTCTTCCCCTTCCCAAAGCATTTTTTTGATCATTAATGACATGAAGTAGGGCATATAATTGATTCTCCCACAAATCCAAGAAATTTTGAAAACGTCCAATGTTACCAGATTTTCTTGTTCTGTCATATTTCACAAACGTAATTATTGCATTGTGATCCCACAGTGAGTCATTGGTTTCATTACTGTTCTTCTTTACCCAAATCCTGTCTGTGCTTCATTTCCAACATACTGTCTTTTCTTCTAGTCAACTCTTTTGCTCTCTTCCTTCTCCAACATTTTTCGTTGAAATACTGGAAAATGTTTCACTGGTGCAGTCTCTCTGTGGTCCTCCTTACCAGAAAAACAAGAAACAGAATCTCCCCTCTGTCTCGCAGCTCACTTTTTGCTGGACAGACGTTTGTATTTCCTCCTTAGCATGCACTTCATCAAAAAATGATTTTGTCCCTCCAGGGAAGGATACCTTAAATATAGCCGGATACAGCAGTTTGAATCTCACACCTGGGTCTCGACATTCTCTGAATAGTGGAATGAATTTACTCCTCTTCTGCCTGGTGTACAATGAGTAGTCATTCTCCACAAACACACTGCTGTCTCCCACTTTTAGTATTTTGTCCTTCTGCCACAGTTTTATTAGTATCAACTCCTCCTGCTGGTAGGATTGCATCTTTATTATTAAAGGTTTAGGTTGCTTTCTTATAGCTAGGTTTGGAGCATACACACGATGTGACCTTTCAACTAACCCCTCCTGTTGCCAATACCAGTCCAGTTGCTTATTTGTGCTTTCATAAAATTAATGCAGTCTGTTCCTTCCAGCTTCTCTGGTATAAATGAAAATCTTAGGTTTTCCGTACATGCTCTGTCCTCTAATTCTATTATTTTTTGAAACATCTCTTCCTGAGCAGTCTCATATTCAGCCAGCCTTTTCTTCATTTTGAACTCTGATTTTTTTCAGTTTTATCATCTCATCTGAATATCTGTTTAAACCTTCTTCCATTTTTTTCCCGCCTTTTGTTGTTTGTGTTGATATACTCCATCAGTGTTTAGTTTAACCAAGACTGTACGCAGTTGTCTTGTATCTTCCTGTAGGTTATTGGAAGTCCTGTCTGAAGGCTGCATTGCTTTTTGCTGAACAGCTGCAGAACTATCCCCAGTCAGTGTTTCTTCATCACTTTTTGTAGTTGATTTTTTTCCAGGTCTTCTGTATTTCTTTATTCCTGGCATCCAGGCAGTGCACTTATTAGCTGTTGCTGAAATTTACCCATAAACACAAGTCTACTGGCCTTCTCTGTTGAGTTTCTGTTTTCACACTGGGAGCGCTAGAAACAAGCTGTTACTCAGTGTGCAGCCATCTTGGAAGTCTCTCAGTGTGTATGACTCTGATACTTCTTTCACGGCTATGGCCACTGGTACCGTTTTAAGGACATGTACTTGGCTGCATTCTCAGAACCTCCCAGATGATGTAAATCATGAGATTTTAAATTCTCCTTTGGATAGAGATGTAGTGTTTGACCCCTGTGATCCAGTGGGGATCAGAAAGTATGATGAAAGGGACAAGCTGATCTAGAGAATCTCTTAAGATTTTACAGCCTTCCTTTTCCAACTTGTCCAAGGGATTTTCCTTCTTATCATCTAGTTTTGACAAAAAAAAAAAAAAAAAAAAAAACATAAAATAAGCCACATCAAAAAATTCAGGTAAACCGACATTTAAAAAGAAATGACAAGGGGGTTCCAAAAAAAAAAAGTCTCAAACCTCCCAAAACCAGAGAAAATCTAACAAGTCTGAATGACTATTCAAGAAACCTTGTGATCCTCTCCCACCCCCTAGTGCTAAAGAAAGAAAATACTTGGAAACAAATTCTAGCTCTTTCTTTTCTGAACCTGTTTGTGGTAGTGTCCAAATTCAAAACATTGTCACCTCACAGCCTTTTACCTCTTCTTTCTCTTTCAAGTTTCTTGGTAACATTAAACTTAAAAGATGCTTATCACATCTCTATTCATCCAGACCTCAGACATTTTTAAAGGTTCTGTGTGTCTGGATCACGTTATCAGTTTTCTGCCTTATCCTTTGGACTATCCACTGCACCATGAGTGTTCATGAAGTGTCTAGCTCTGATTATAGCTCATTGCATCCTACTTGGTATCCCCTTTTTTCCATATTTAGACAGCTTGCATATCTTTGGAGAGCCTTTTTTTAGGATGTCAGGAATATCCCTGTCTTGGGTGAAAGATCTCTTGCACAAACTGGGATTCCAAGAAAACATTTAAAAATCTTTCCTGACTCCTTCACTCAGCATTGTGTTCCTGGAATGTCAACTAGCTACCTCAGTTCAAAGAGCTTTTCTTACACAAGAAAAATAGATCTTTCTCTAGATCTATTTCTAAGGTTTTCCACTCAAACTTCAGTCACTGAGAGGGAATACCTCAGGATTAGTGGTCTCATGTTATCTATGATTCTCACGATACTCCTGGCAAGTCTCCTCATAAGAAAGATACAGTGGTATCTGAAACCTGTATGGTCCCAGCATCAACAAGCTTTATCTTTTCAGATTCCAGTGCTGGGGTTTGTCAGAAGAGAAATCTTTTGGTGGAGATAAATCCAGGTCTCCCTTTCTGCCTCCCTACTCCAAAGCAGTTAGCTACCACAGATGTTTTGGACTTTGCTTGGGGAACAGTTTTTGCAGGGATAAAAAGTACACAGGGTGTGAAACACCAAGGAGAGATGGAAGGGCATAAATTTCAAGGAGATGTTCGCCTTGATCAAGGCACTTGTCTGTCCAAACCATCATTGGTCCACGGGACCTCTTCAAGTGGTTACAGACAATACCACGGTCATGTGGTACATCAGCAAGCAAGGGACTGCCAGGTTGCACTCCCTTTGCAGACTAGCCATGTTTGTTAAATTCGTTGTAAATGTCAGAAGTAACCAAACTCGCAACGTACTGCTGTTTTCCATTATAGTTTAATATGTCCAAGCAGTTACACTGTCTGAGAGTATTTCAATTCTATTATAACATAGCTAGAATACAGTCTTTGGCTATCATGAACTGGATCAGTGCACACTTAATCAATATGTCTCTCCAGAAAACAAATAATGTTTAGTTTTATATACACTTTGCATAGCAGCAGGTGATATTAGTGTCCTTGTGGTTTGCATGGCTGATTCTTGTTGCACGTCATCTTTACGTCAGTTGAAGTGTCTGAGTTTTATTTCTTTTATTTCTGCATCTGAAGACTCACCAAAAAGTCCTTGTTAAAAATATCAAATGTCTCTCTCTGTTTCAGTTAGTCATAACAGGATGCTATTTGCTGTTATGTTTAGCCAACACAAACAAGCTAAATTAGACATGTTCTTTTTTCTATGAACCGTTTTTAAACTAAGCATGTTTCATCAGAAATTATTTTGCCAGATGTCTGTCTGAGATAGCTGCTTGCTTCAGTACATTATATCTATTCTTAACTCTGCAGTTTCTGCTTTTTAGAAAGAAGCATGTATTTCAAACCTTGTATCATGTTAACCCTTGTTTTACAAGTCCAAACCTTGTGTTAATAAAAAGCATACTTTCATTTTTGCATTGCAGCATGCATTTAATTCTTTGGGAATAAATATTTTACCTTGTATAATGTCTATTAATGTTAGCTTGGGATAGGGCTTCACAGCATAATTCACTCTACATGAATCCTACATTCCGTCAGTGCAAAACTGCATGGCAGACAAGCTGAGCAGGACCAGGGCAGACCCTCACAAATGGAAACTAGATCTAGAGGTCTTCCAAGATTTCATCCATCTGTGAGAAATTCCTCAAGGAGATTTCTTTGCCTCCTGTCTGAACAATCATTTGGGAAAATTCTGTTCCAGGCCCATGCAAGAAGACCTGGAAGACAAATGTCTTTTCTTTTCTTTGAACAGGAATGTTCCTGTATGCCTTTCCACTAATATCCAAGGTACCAAGACAAAATAAACTACTTTATTACCCATCAAAACCAACACATGAATAATCCTAAGAAATTCTGGGCAGGTTTAAACAAGTTACTACACTCTGGTAAAACCATTACCCCACCCCCAACATCAGGTTTAACAAAAGACAACATAGCCGAATCATTCAATACATTCTTTACTGAAACCATACATGCTCTAACCCAACAACATCTCACTGTCACTACAACAGGTGTCCACACCTCCACTAACTGCATGCCCACTTTTAAGAAACAACCCACCCTAACCTCCTACATAAGAAAACTACTCTCCCAGCTGAAACAGATTCCCCCCACAATGAGTTTCTAAACCTGGCAGCAGCAGAAATAGCTGTACTAGTTACTGTACTGATCAATAGATCAATCACTGAAGCTACAGTGCCCCTGATTTGGAAAACTGCCTATATCATACCTCTTCACAAAGGGGGCACTTCCTATGACATATCTAACTACCGACCAGTCGCAATTCTATCTCCACTGGCTAAAATATTAGAAAAATGCATCCGCCATTAACTATTGTCCCACCTTATAAATCAGGAACTTATATCTCCAACTCAGCATGGTTTCTGTCCAGGTCATAGTACCACCACAGCTCTGTTAGCATTCACAGATACTATAAACCATAACAGGAACAATGGTAAACTTACTTCTGCCCTTTTCTTAGACCTATCAAAAGCCTTTGATATGGTTAGCCATGATAAACTCATCCACCACCTCAAAAACCTAGGCTTAGACAACCAAACAGTCTCCTGGTTCAAAAATTATCTTAGGGACAGGCAACAAGCAGTACAGTGGAACAATAACTTGTCTCCACTTTTACCAGTCACTCATGGGGTACCTCAGCGATCAGTACTGGGTCCCTTGCTATTCCCAATTTTCACAGTCTCCACTCAGCGGCAAATAGCACTAGCCTTATCCAATACGCAGACAGTTCCACTATAATATGCAGTGCCTCAACCCTGGAAGAACTACACAATAAAACCCAGGATAATTTTCACTCAGTTGAAAACTGGCTTACTGATAATGGCCTCATTCTTAACCCCAAAAAGACCAAGATCCTGCTATTTCACCCCTCACAAAATGTCAGCCTTACTGCCACTTTCAATATCCACTGTAAAATGGTACACTTATCACACCCGAATCCCACATAAAACTACTAGGTGTCACCATTGATAAGTTAACATTTGATATCCACATTAATCTAATCTAGCTATTAAAAACACTCACAGAAAGCTAGGCAGTCTTTACAAACACAAATCCTTCCAGACCCATACTGCTAGGACCACAATTGCTCGCACTCACCTGCTCTCAACATTACTTTATGCATCCCCAATCCTAACAAATCTATCCAAAACAGAAAACAGCAAACTGACAACCTGCTATAATCAAAGCGTCTATATCACCACATCGAAGACGCAAAATGTTGAACGCTCACAATAGCGAAAATGCTGAAATTTGAACTCGTTATTGTGGGGGGCTGCACTCCCCCCACACACACACACACACTTAAATGTATATTCCAACTCCGAGATTACACTACAGTGAGGAAAGGGCAAATATCCCAATCTTCACTGTACAGTGATCTCAGAAACGGATCCTTGACATTTCGGCACTTTCGCTATTGTGCCGTTCGACATTTTTACTTTTTGATATGGTGATATAGATCCTAATCAAATAGCCACATTTGCTAATAACTCATCTTTTAGAACCCATCACTGTCATAACCTAAAACAATTGGACTGGCTTGAACTGCAAAATTTACTAATCTATAATCAACTTATCACTTATAAGCTGCTCTCCCACCCAAATAAAACACCATTTTAAGCAACCTAATTCAGCAGTATTCCTGTCATAGGCAACTCTGCTCTACAGATAAGTTACTATTAACAGTTACTAGATCCCACAACCATGCCGGTGACTCCCTCTACTCATCTTACATATCCAAAATTTGGAACTCCTTGCCTTCTTCCATTATCCTGGAATCTTCTCTATCCAAATTTAAAAAGTCTATCAAAAGCCATCTCAGCAACAAATGGTTATGTCCCCGCTCCACACCAGACTAACTTCAGTCCTACTCCACTATTGCAGTAACTCTTGCCTTAAACGCATAGTCTCCTGATAGGACTGCACAGTCTTATCAATACCACATTCAGATGCATGATGTGGCTCTAGATACTTAACATTCTTTAATATTGTTTGTATATGTATTGATCATTCTGTATGTCTTTGTCAGTGACTTAGTACTGTGTGCTCATCTATATGGTCTTGTTGTATATACTAGAAACATGTTAGAATATTTTGTTTGTATATCTTGCATATATGTTTCTTTGGAGCTTTTCTCACCAGGCCTCCACTGAAAATGGACATGTATCCAGTTGGACTATCCCAGTTAACAAATGTAAAATAAATAAAATTATGAAGATTCAGAAAGAATCCCCCATGATCATTGTGGTGTCTCCCTTGTGGCCCAGGCAACCATGGTTTTGGACATGGCCAGGGACAATTACCACTAGCAGAATGACAGAATGGATCTACTCACACAAGACCTAGGGGTGTTTGATAGACCCTGATATCAGTCATCTTAAATAGACTGCCGAAATGATAAGGTCTTAATTTCTTTTAAGCACCTGATTTTTGATGATGTGCAGAACTAATAGAGGCAAGAAAGCCTACTACTTGAAAATAATTTCTTAGCAAATGGAAATGGTTTTCTAGTTGATGCCAACAACATAACCAGTGCCCATTCAGGGCTAGTTCCCTGCTTTTACAATATTTGTGTGAGTTACTAGCCTATAGCTTTTCTTATTCATCTACCAAGGTTCAGTTATTGGCCATTTCAACATATCTGCCCGTGGATTCTCTTCTTTCAGTGCAGTCTCATGTCAAAATATTCTTGAAAGGGCTTTTATATAAGAGGTCACCTTGAAAACCTGTGGCTTCTCCTTGGGATCTTAATTTTGTGGTAGAGATGTTAACATTTGCTCCATTTGAACCAGCTGATCTGTCTGACTTTAAGTTCTTAACATGGAAAACAGTTTTACTGATTGCTCTGGCCGCTGTAAGAAGGGTATCCGAGTTGCAAACTATTATGGTGAGTCAACCTTATGTCATTTTCCACAGGGACAGGGTTTCTTTGAGAACTAATCCTCCTTTTATGCCTAAAGTAGTATCCAAGTTTACTTTAAGCCAAACTATCCATCTCTCCATTTTCTTTCCTGACCAAAAACTGAGGAAGAAAGTGTACTCCATACCTTGGATATCCACAGACAACTGTGGTAATATCTTGACAGAACTAAATCTTTTAGATCTTTGGATCAATTGTTTATTTCTTGTGAAGGTAAGAGGGACTACCTGTGTCAAAACAGAGCATTTCCAAATGGTTATCTAAGGCTATTCCCTGTTGTTATACTCAACCTAACAAGTCTGTTCCAAACAGGGTCAAGGCCCACTCTCCCAGGGCCTTGACTTCATCTATGGCTTTTTGGAAAAGGATGGACTGTAGAAGTATTATAGAAGTTGCTACTTGGTACTCTGTATATACTTTTACAAAGCAATATAAGCTTGATTCCTTCTCTAGTGTAGATCAAGCTTTGCTATTTCCATCCTTCAGGGGCTCCTGGACACTTCTTCTGCTTCCTAAATATAATTAGCTATGTTAATCTACCTATAGAGCTAAGGCTACTGCAGCAGTGGTCAATATGAAGAACATAGTACAGTTGTGTAAGCTGAGCTTATAACAGTAGATGTTTGAATGATCACTGCTACGGTAGCCATTCCCTCCCACCATCTCCCTTTTTTAAATCAGGATGTAGACTTTTTTTGTTCGTAGCATTGTCCTTTCAGGGCTGAGGCTCCCTTTCTCTCTGCTGTCAGGAAAGCTCTGAAGGGCTTCACATCCAAACTTGTCTTTTAGTCAGGGAAGCTCAAGCTGCTTGATAGTTTGGGCATATAGAAGGTGCCTGGAAACTTTGGAGGTTGGCAAGCCATTATATCCTTGACAGGATATAACCCATAAGCTAAGACTACTACAGCAGTGATCATTCGAAGATGTTCAACTTAAACAATTGTCCTTTCTTGTAGTCACATTATATAAGGTCATCCCTATGTGCTTTTAATGCTGACTGAAGTTGTAAGTACAGTGGTTTTCCTTGCAGAGGAGATTACAGTTTCATGCGTCTCTCTCTCTCTCTCTCTACCTCTCTCCCATGCAATTTTGTGTTCCCATTTTCTAATGTCCAGTCACATGTAGTTTATAGTAACTTCAACCATTTTCTGTAAGTTAATCTTGTATTTGGCACTGTTTTTCCAAATTAGACAGTGGGATGTAGGAATTTGTCCTTTCACACCACTGTTCTGTGTGTGGGTGGGTGGGTGGGTGTGAGTGTGTGTAATATTTATATATTTCATTAATTCACTCATTCATTTATTTATTTAATTTGCATTTTTTTATCAGAGTAGTCCACTGGGCTTTTTCTGTGGAGCCCAGGGGAGAAAAGCTCCAGGAGTAACAGGTGCATATACCTTAAGTAAAATTCATAGGAATATACCACAGAAGTAACATATTGAATGAGTGGATATATTACATGTATAATAACATATTGTCAAGCAAAGCAACAGAGGTAAATAGAAATTTCATAGTTGTTTTTGAATTCAGGAACAGTAAGGCTTAGAACTGTTATTAATACATAGTAAAAGTTAAAAATTAATGTTAGCATTCATTGGAGGCTGTTAGGTTTTGAGAGCAGGAGGCAATTTGCAAGTACAATTCCACATGGAAGATAGGTAGTCTGTTAGGGGAGTTTATAAAGTGGCTAGATTTTGAGTAATCCTGATAATGGGAGGGCATTTCATGTTTTGACAACTGAACTTTTTTTTTGTACTAATAAAAGGTGCTGATTCTCAGATCTGTGTGGTCTACTTGATTTTAGAAGCTGAAAGTCTGGCTAAAAGCAGGGCAGTCTGATGGTTTAGAGGTTAATTTGTGTGTCATTGTTAGTTGAACGTAGGAGAGGTAGTTCAAGCCAGTACAGTCATGGGTAGAGTGTTTTTGCATTAGTAACGAATTTGGCAATTTTGTGATATCAAGTTTTAAGTTTAGCTTTTAGGGAGGATTGAAGATTAATAAGTAGTGGAGCACCATATAAGAGAGAGGGTAAGAGGAAGCTAGGATTTGTTTGTTGGAGGTGCTCAGGAAGCATTTATGGCTATAGAGAATTCCTAGCTTTTGGTGTGTTTTACTGATGGAATGGTGAATGTGTAGGTCAAATTTTATTTTTTGCTCAGGAAGCATTTATGGCTATAGAGAATTCCTAGCTTTTGGTGTGTTTTACTGATGGAATGGTGAATGTGTAGGTCGAATTTTATGTGTTCGTCTGTTATTACCCCTAATATTTTTGTGTGGAAAACAGTGTCGATAGCAGAATTATTTTGAGAATGTATAGTGAATTCAGCTTTGGTTAATGGGGTTGTCTTCCTAGGAGTGAGTAGCATGAGCTTGGTTTTGCTTGGGTTAAGTGATAAATGATTATTATACATCCAGGTCTCAGTGGCGGTATAGGCCAGTTGAGTTATTGTAGATCAGAAAAGGAATCAATGGAGCATATAATAGTAGAGTCATTTGCATATTGATTGAGTGAAGCTTGGCCCAGTGAATAATGAAAACTACTAATGAAAATGCTGAATAGGAGGGGATCCAGTATGGAGCCTTGGGGAACTCCAGTAGAGGTGTTAAGATATGGAGAGAGGAATGTCATTTAATGGCCTGTTTGCCTGTCTTCTAAGCAGCTTGAGAACCAGTTAAGAGTCTTAGAGAGTTGGGTTAGGAGTAAAGGGTGGGAGACAAAAGCTTTTGAGAGGTCTAGTAATAGGGAGGAGACAATTTTACCAGTGTCTTGGGCTTTAATTGTTTCCATGAAAGATATAAGGGCAGTAGTGATGTTGTGACCTGGCCCGAATCTGTACCGTGTGAGAGAAAGGATTTGGTTGTGAATCAGAAAGTTTAGAATTTGAATGTGTATGCACTTTTCCAAGATCTTTGAGATGGGTGAGAGAATGGCTATTGGTCTGAAGTTATAGATATCAGTATTATTGCCAACTTTATGAAGAGGAAGAATATATGCTTTTTTCCAGATTTTGGGGGAGTAAGATTCTTGAGTGGATCTGTTTAGAAGTATGGCAGTAGGATGGGCACTAGCTGTGGCTGCTAGTTTTAGGAATTGTGTAGGTAGGTTGTCAGGAACACTAGAGCAGGGTTTGAGCTTGAGAAGTAATCTCTTTGTTGTGGTGCTTGGAATAGGTTTAAAAGTGAGCAAGGGTGTAGAATGGATGGAGGTGTTAGGGGAGTGGGAGGGTGTGATGGAATGGGAGCAGAAGGATAGTTTTGAATGGGTTGTAGGGTGTGGGCTGCTATGGGCTTGGGGAAAAGTAGCAGTATTGAGGTATTTTGTCAAGATATGGACAAGGGTTGCTTTTTGTGCGTGGATTTAGTAGTGATGTAACTGAGTTTGAGAATTTTTGGGGGTTTAACTTGTGGTCAGTCTGAAGTTTTAAGTGATGATTTTTTTTTTGTCTTTGATAACTCGTTTTTTTTTTTTTTTTTTTACCTGGTTTTGAAGTTGTTTAAATTTCAGTAGGTCTGTTGGGATTTATTGGCTAGTCATTGTTTCCAAATTTTGTCTTTGGTTTTCATAAGTTCTTTAGTGGTCTTGGTTAGCCATGGGGCATGGTTTGTTTTGATTCGCTTAAGAAGAAGAGGAGCTAGGCTGTTTAGCATATGTAGAAATGTTGCGTTGAAGTCATTAACTGCATCTTCTAGAAGACTTTTTAGCAAGAACCAGTTAATCTTTTGAGTATCTGTGAAGATCAGTGGGCTGAATTTTAGGTTCCTTGCTTGTTTATATTGATGTGGCTTTTGAAAGGAGGGGCAGGTTAATGAATAAAGGCAGGGAAGTGGTCAGTGAGGCTGCTAGGGATGGTGCCATTAGAGGATATTTTATTGCGGTCAGAGAACAGAATCCAATCTAAGATAGAGCCACAGTTGTCGTTCCTGTTAGATCTAGTTGGATAAGTGATAACCTGAGTGAAATTGTATAGATTGATGTTTGAAGATGTAACGCTAGAGCAAAGGTCTAGCCAGTTGATATTTACATATCCCAGGATAATGGTTTCATTTGTAATATTGTTGGAGATCCAAACAAGGATTTCCTCAAGTAAATGTATGATGTTCATCGTGTTTCACTGTTGCAGTCATGACTGTAGGGTTCTCCCCCGGTCGGCCAGAATCCCAAAGTCTGGGTCCGGCGTCGGCTGTTCAACCATGCTCCCTGACGTCAGAGCGCCATGAGTATAAAGCTGACAGCCGACGCCATCTTCTCCAGTCTTTCTTGCCGTGCGGTGATAGCAGTTCGCAAGTGCCGGTTGGTTGACTCCTGACTAATTTTTCTATATACTTCGGTCCGAAGACTTTCTTCTCCACTCAAAGCTAAGTACCCGTTAGTAACTTTTTCTTGCTCCACTCCGATGTCAGAAAAAGTTAATAATTGTATTTCATGTGGGAAGCAAATACCTCATAAGGATTTTCATTCTTACTGTATTCCTTGCTTAGGCCCTGATCACAACGTAGCTAGTTGTCGGTTTTGTGCTAATTTCAATCAACGTACAATTAAGCGAAGGTACGATTTTGCTTTTCATTACTTCGGTAGGCGCTTTAACTACAAAATGTTGTCTGATACGGTTCCGGCTACCGGAGTTCACAAACGTCGCAAGGATAAAGACAGGCCTTCGAGGTCCAAATCTGATAATAGCGCACATGCGGAGCCAGCTTCAGGTTCGGCCGTTGTCAGTGAGGCGCTTTTGCAGCCCCTGTCATCGGCCATTTCAGAACCGATGGCCGAAATGGACTCTCATGAGGAGCCAACCAGGCCTTTAAATATTTCTGTTGCAGGACCTTCGGACAATGCTCCTTCGGATGGGTCCAGAGCCGCTGTGCAGGTACCGGCTTCTGGAAGGGGTTTTCAGGCCTACTCAGCTTCTAGTAAAGGCAAAGCCAAAGACAAAGGCAAAGACTCCTTCAACACAGGCCTCTTCTGAACCGGCTCCCAAGTCACAGAAACAGTTACTCAAGATGGCGGAGGATTTACTTACTATGATTAGGGGTTCACATCCCCCTCTAGACAAAAGGCCAAGGCAGGATGTTTATTATGATTCCTCTGATCAGGCTTCTGTTTCCTCAGTTTCTTCTTCTGATCAGGAATATTCTTTCCCTCCATATGAGGACTCTGATGCTGAAGAATCCATTCCTTCAGCTTCTCCTCCTGAGGATTTCTCTTTTGGGGAAACTTTGCATGAAATGAGGGAACATTTCCACTGGGAGGGACAGGAGTATTCGGAATCCAAGAAAAGACTGTGGGATTTTCTTCTTCTTCCCCAACATAGGCCCCTGGCTATTCCTCCTGTTTTGGATATTGTGGATGATGCCTTTTCGGAAGCTAACTTAACCCCTGACTCTCTTCTTCCTGCTCCTGTTAAGCCTGATAGATATTACAGGGTTCCTGATTCCCATCAGTTTTTATACAAGAACCCTACGGCTGACCCTGAAACCATTTCTTATAGGTTCATAGGTTCATACTAGGCTATCTCCCTTGGGGCAATTATAAGCCTAGCCCGATTCTGTATGGCTTACGCCACCCCTTGATTTGAGTATACTGTGCCCTTTTTAAGGTTTAGTTTACTGTGCCTCTGTCTAATAGTGACACGGGAGTAATCCCTGGGACAAACCTACGATCCCCCATCCACTTATCGAGATTCTTCTTGAAGAGATTCAGTGAGGTGCTCTGCCTCGCATGAACTGGATTTCTATTCCAGAGCGAAGGGAGCCTCTGGGTTATGAACCTGTCCCTCCAGCAAGTTCTATTTATTTCTGTGCTGAGGTTCAAGTCCCTCGAGCATGTGGCTCTAAGGGATTTAGATTTACTGAGGTGGAGCATGTCCATTAATTCTGGATTTGACATAGCTTTGTATGTCAGGCATAGATCGCCTCGAAGTAGGCGGTATGCAACTGAGTAGAGCTGGAGTTTTTTTAACTGAGCAGCATATGGCATCTGTTTGAGACCCTTGATCCTCTTGGTGAGATACTTTTGGGGTCTTTCTAATTGCTGCAGGTGTCGGGTAAGGTACATCCCAAAAGGGGCATTGTATTCTATGATGGGCCTGATGAGGGATGAATAAAGGGGCACGATTACCTCTCTTGATCTAGATGTGAAACCCTTCGTGATGAGGTGGGCTATGTAGAAGGTCTTTCTAACCACTTTGGCAATGTGGTTTTCAAAGGAGAGATTGCTATCAACTTGGGTCCCCAGGTCCCTAATAACTTTCTCTGTACTTAATGGGTTTCCGCCTATGTGGAAATTTGTGGGTGCATTGTTTTTGCCAAAGGGTATGACTATACGTTTTTGGGCATTTAGCTTTAAACCATGGCGCTGGCACCAGTTATCTGTCTCTGTGAGACCTTTTTGAAGGATGTTTGTGTCAGCTGGAGAGTTGATTATGGCGCCCAGTTTGCAATCATCTGTGAACTTGGTGAGCCATAGTCCTCCTACATTTGCCTGTACCTCGGAAAAGTATATACCGAACAAGAGTGGTCCCAGGACAGAACCCTGTGGGATGCCACTTGTGACCGGTTTTGAGTCTGACATGGCTCCAGCAACTCTCACTCTGTGGGTTCTGTCTTTGAGCCAGTTTGCGACCCATCTTGTGACATAGGGGTTTATATTTAAGCTGGATAGCTTATCTATGATGCCCGAGTGGGGTATTGTGTCAAATGCCTTTGCAAGGTCCAGATAGGCTGTGTGGACTACCTTCCCTTCATCTATGGCTTTGGTGACTGTTTCAAAGAAGTCAACCAGGTTCAAAAGGCAGGATCTGCCCTTGACAAAGCCGAACTGGGTAGGATCTAGTGTCTGTAGGTCCCCAATGTCTTTGTTTATGAGCTCCATGATGATCCTCTCCATAGCCTTGCAGACTAAGCTAGTCAGGCTTATGGGGCGATAGTTTCCAGGGTCCGTAGAGGCTCCACCTTTGTGGAGTGGGACCACTGTTGCTGTACGCCATTCTGTGGGCACATATCCTGTAGTGAGGCCGAGATTGTATAGCTGTTTTATTTGAGGGATTAGTTCCTCTTGTAGTTCATGTAGGACACAACCTGGGACGCCATCTGGTCCTATGGAAGCAGTGTTTTTTGCTTTGGAGAGGGCAGCCTTCACCTGAGCATCTGAGATGTTTGGGAGGCAGCCCTCTGCCGGGATAGATACTTGCTCTTTTGGGGGGGGGTGGAGAAGTTTGCACTGAACCTGTCTGCCAGGATATTGGCGATGTCTGTGGGTTCAGTGTATTTTTTGTCGTTTAGAATCAACTCAGAACAAGTCTGCGAGTTGCATCCCAGGTTTCTAACATAACTGAAAAAAGCCTTATGATTGTCTTTGGTGTCCTGTGCAATTTTTCTCTCGAAGCTGGCCTTGGAGGATTTTATGAGGATCGTAATTTTTTGCTAGTACTGATCAGAGATGCCTTCCCTATTAGGGATTTTGCTCTATCATGTAGTAGCTTCCTCCTTCTGTTGTACAGTTTATTTATGGCAGGGGTCCACCAGACTGGACGCCTGCCTTTGGATGATTGGGTCTTGGTTTTGTTTGGGATAGCATGATCCATGCATTCCTGGAGATGTCCGTAGAATGCATTTATATAGGATTCTGCAGTTTGGGCTGTAGTTTCCACTGGCCCTGGGGCCTTGAAGGATTCCACTTCGGTTTTGAGAAGTGAGAAGTTCGCATTTGAGAAGTTTTTCACTATGGTTTTCTGGGCTGGGGGTGGGGTTGGGATGTGGACATCCAGTGAAATTAATTTATGGTCTGATCTTACCAATGAGGGATATACTTCTGGTGTGGAGCATAGAGTCCCCATGTTGGTAATGATCAGGTCTAGTATGTTGTCCCCTCTTGTGGGAGTGGTGACTAGTTGTTTCATAGCATTTGAGTTTATAATTTCCAGGAATCTTTGGGCTAAGGTGCTGGGGCTAGAGTAGTGCTCCCAGTCAATGTTTGGGTAGTTGAAGTTGCCCAATATAATGGTGTTCGGAGAGATCTTCATGTTCTCCAATGTTTTCAGGAAGGCCAAATGGGATTCCTGACTTTGAGAGGGTGGTCTGTAGGATGCTATAAACTGAAAAGCAGTCTTGCCCACTGTTAGTTGCACATGGATGGTCTCCGATACTTCATGCAATGCCACTAACCTGGAGTGTGGATATCCTTGATAAATATGGAAACTCCCCCTCTTTTTGTGGTTCGGTCCAGGTTTTGGGGCCGAAAAGCATGATATGAGGTATAGCCTGGTAGTGCTGGGGTGCTCTCTGGAGCCTTGAACCAGGTTTCTGTCACTGCACAGATATCGATGTTCTCCATACTGAGGAGAGCTTCGAGTGCGTGCATCTTGAGGTTAAGACTTCTGGCGTTTAGCAGCATTACCCTTAGTTTCTTGTTCCTTGTGCTGTCTATGGGGGTGGGTTTGACTTTTGAGCCTTGCCTAAAAAAGGCACTATGGTGGTGGCAAGAGCCTTTGCCAATATCCGAAAGCCCAGTGGTGACAGGTGCAAGCCGTCCCTAGCGAAGCAACGTGGCTTGTCGAGCATGTCATCCCAGGCCGACAGACACTGGATCCCCTTTGATGACACCAAAATTTTAGCCAATTGTTAAAATCGATCATTTTGTCTTTGTACTGTGGCATCATTCTAGGTGAGGGTAAGATGCTGCTCAAGGTCACGGTCATACCAGCCTGGACTACATGATCAGAGAGCTCCTCTATGTCTCTTTTCATGTAGTCCAGGGAGGTACGTCTCAGGTCATTCACACCAGCATGTACAGTGACCGAGTCATATTTGTATTTGCTTTGGAGTGACCTGAGTGCTTGCGTTATGTGTCGGATCCTAGCTCCCGACAGGCAGCTCACTGTGACCTTCTCTTTATTCAGCCTGGTGAGAGGGACGTCCGTGTGTCTGACAATAGAGTCACCTATAACAAGAGTATCAGGTGTGTTATTCAGCCTTAAGGGCTGTGGCTGCTTGGCACACTGACTTTGTGGGTCATGTGTTGTGTGTGTTTTGTTTTGAGGTAGCGTTTGCTTGGATGTCTGCTTTGGAGGTCTCTGTTGCTTAGGTAGATTTTTATTTAGAGCCTCCGACTATGTTTTTGTGTATTTATGTGTTTGGTTCGCTGATGTGGTGGGACTATGTGATACTGGAATTGTGTTGTGTGAAGTTACCTTCTCCTCCTGACTGGTTACACCAGTTTTGAGATGAGAGAGCTCAGCCTGCAGTTTGGCTAAATAGTTGCATCTCTCACATATATTTGAACCTGTTTGGAGGAGGAGAGGGTTGTCAGTGTACATGAGGAAGTTGTAACATTGCCTCAAAATTCCCAGATTCACCAGCTGGACTGGAGAGGAAACCATTGACTGACCTTTGGACATGCTAGAGTAACAGGGAAACTGAATTTAAGACGGACCAATAGAGGACAGGGTAATCATAGAGAGTATAAGACTAAGTAGTGCTTATGGTTTAATAGTGCTAACTTGTAGGATTACTTAATTGGACCAGTGAAGGGCCTAAGAATGAGAATATGGTGTTTAAATTGATAGATAGAGCAGTTCTAAGGGAAAAAGTGAAGAGCAGACTTTGTGGAGCCAGGAATAGTTTAAACCCAATTAGGCGGCGCTGCCCGCTGTTGCACTGTGCTCAAAACCGCGCAAAAGAGGGTTCTAAGAGAGGAAGATGAAGGAGTTTTGGAATTGACCCAAAATGGCCAATAAAACTACAGTAACCACTCCCACAGGGGCAGGCAGGCTGCTCAATGTTTTTCACTGCCACTGATCAACAGAGTGACTTCCTTTAGCCCAAGCAAAAAATGGCCTCACAGAAACTTACAAACAGTTCAAGAACAGCAAGCCTGTAACTGAACTTTTTTAAATCTCAGAAAAGTGGGAAAAAAGCAAGATTTTTTTGTTTTTTTGTTTTTTCAGAGATAGCGGAGGTTAACAGTAAATGACCCCACACAAGAGTGCTAGGCCAAAGACAGATAAAATGCAAGTTTTGAGAAAAAAACGATTTTAAAAATAAGTGCAAACAGGAAATTCAGTAAACAGCTCTAGGTTGTGCTCTAAATACAGTTACTAATGCAGAAATCAAATTTAACAAGCCAGAAAATGCTCAAAATTGGCGGCTATGCAGAAAAATTTAGCAAATAAACAGAGGAAAAATACTTAGTCTCAAAAGTGGCTCCTTTCTTCTCTCAGCGTTTTCTCCTCTTGGTGGGTGCTTCACCAACAGCCAACAAGCCTGAAAAGATCAGGGTCCTAAGGGAGTTAAGGCCGCTTCTGCCAAAAATCCCAGTCCTACTGAAAAGGATTCTCGATCCTTAGAAAGATGGGACAGAAAGGTGTACATTTCTGCTACTTTGTCCATTAGGGCTTTAAACTGTCAGTTTCATATGCTTAAATACCAGCAATTTCTCTTGTCTGTCTTGAAACAAAAATTTACTTCCATTTCTGCCTGTGCAGATGATAAGGAATTACATGACTTATTGCATGCCACTGAACAGGTTGGGAAGCATGGTTTACACTGTGGATTTGATGCCTTGGAGGCTTCTTGTAGGGCTGCGGCCTCTGGCACATTCATTAGAAGACATGCATGGCTAAAGGAACAAAATTTACCTGAACAAGTAAAGGCTAAATTATTGGATGCTCCTGTTCAGCATAATGTTTTGTTTGGATCTAAAGCTGAAGAGGTGATTAAAAAGATGGAGGATAAGGCGAAATCCATGCAAACAGTTAAAGATTTCTTACAAGTACAGCCACCTAGGTTTAGCAGGAATTGGCCTTCAAAAAACTGATCCTTTCCCTCTTCAGACAGGCCTCAGAGGGGTAGATATAGACACTCCAGAGGGAGGCCTCAAACACAAGCTGCTTATAGACCAAGACAGTGGACTGCTTCCACCCCAGGGGAGGAGAGGACAGGTCACAATCTCAAAGGAAACAAACTCAATGACTCCCTCTGTTGGGCTACAGGAACGTCTTACCTGGAAGCCCCTCTCGGAGGAAAACTCTCTCTTTTTTATCAAAATTGGACTCAAATAACCCAAGACAAATGGGGGTTGGATGTGATTTTAAGAGGTTACAAATTCCATTTTCATACCTTGCCAAGGCCAAGCGGATGGCCAGACCTTCCAAAACATCAATGGACGGAGGCCTTAAACCAGGTGGAAGCTCTTTTGGCTATGGATGCCATAGAACTAGTTCCTCTTTCAGAGATGGGAAAAGGTTTTTACTCAAGGCTCTTTCTAGTCCCAAGGAAGCAAAACTCATGGAGACCCATTCTGGATCTGTCGGTCTTGAACACCTTTCTAGAGATTCCAAAATTCAAGATGCTTACTCTGCAGCAGCTACTTCCAATGCTGTCCAAAGATGCATGGATGGTAACTTTGGATTTAAAGGAGGCATATCTACACATTCCCATCAGGCAAGATCACAGGAAATACCTCAGGTTCAAGGCCGGATCGAGGCACTTTCAATTCTCTGCGCTGCCCTTTGGATTGTCTACTGCGACCACGGTCTTCACCAAATGCCTGGCTCCAGTAGTAGCTTACTGCAGACTCAATGGAATTCAAATTTACCCTTATCTGGACGATTGTCTAATTCAGGCAGACAGCAAGGATGTCTTACTCCAGCATCTAGAATTTGTACAGAACCTCCTCCAGTTCCTGGGATTCTCTGTAAACATAAAAAAGTCAAATTTGACACCATCACAACAGATAACTTTTCTGGGTGCACTTCTAAACACTACAACCCAGATAGCATTTCTGACATCCGAAAAACAATTGCAGCTGGCTTCAACTTTCAAAACCTGGCAACTTTAACTCAACTATCTGCAAGGAAATTCCTGCAGGCTTTGGGTTACATGGCCTCCTGCATCCTTCTCGTACCATATGCAAGACCACACATGAGGAAAATACAGTGGTACCTAAAAATTATATGGTCTCAGCATTGCCACAGTTTAGACATACGGATCTCCGTCCTTCCTTGCCTTCAAAAGGAATTTTTGTTGGTGATCCAGGGCTTGTGCACTAAACAAAGGGAAACCCTTTCGTCTGCCTCCTGCCACTCAGATTCTAACCACGGATGCCTTGGATTATGCTTGGGGAGCCCATTTTCAGCACAGTTGTCTGCAGGACCTTTGGACAAAGGATCAAAAGCACCTGCATATCAACCTAAAGAAAATGTTAGCCGTTCAAAAAGCTTTATTGGCCTTCAGGAATCTTTTACAACCAGGACAACTACTAATACGGACAGACAACACCACAGTTATGTGGTACATAAACAAGCAAGGGGGATCTCATTCCTACCCCCTATGCAGACTAGCCATGGATCTATGGAGCACAGCTCTAGCTTGCAATCTGGATCTTCAAGCTCAGTTTCTACTAGGGAAACAAAACCTCCTGGCAGACAGTCTGAGCAGAAACCTTTCAGATCCACACGAGTGGATGCTGGACACCAAAATATTCAGGATGATAACAGCAGTCTGGGGATGTCCTCACATGGACCTCTTTGCATCCCATCTCAATCATCAACCACCGAATTTTTGCACCAGGACTTTCCACAGAGAAGCTTGGAAAGTGGATGCCCTGTCATTCAGTTGGAGGAACCTCTCAGGATATGCCTTTCTGCCACTTCCTCTTCTTCCATGGGTTTTATTGAAGATAAAACAGGACAAGCCCAGGATGATAATCTTGCTGGCTCCAAATTGGCCTCGGCAGTTTTGGTATCCAACTCTAAAAAACCTATGCCTGGAGCCCCCTTGGGTTTTACCTCAGTCTCCGAACCTTCTGTCCCAACATCAGGGTCAGGTTCTACACTCTCATGTCAGAACTCTCAGCCTGGCGGCCTGGTTAATCCAGGGCCTTTGATTTCTCTACCCAAGCAGGTTATGGATGTCATTTTAAAAGCCAGACGTCCTAGCACTAGAAAATCTTATGCAGGAAAATGGAAAAGATTTTGTTCCTGGATGCAGGCTCAGGATTCTGATCCTCTTCTACCTAACATTACTTTAATTTTACTTTACCTGGCAGATCTCTTACATAAGGGTCTCTCTTTCTCTTCCATTAAGACACATTCCTCTGCTATTTCTGCTCATTATAATATGGACCCTCCCATCTTTTCCCACCAGCTCATGAGACAGTTTCTCAGAGGAGCTAAGAATTTAAGACCTCCTAGATCTCCTCCCATTCCTGCTTGGGATCTCAACTATGTTTTGGAAAAACTAACCTTGCCTCCTTTTGAGCCTGCTGCCTCTTCTGACATCAAGTTTTTATCTTGGAAGACAGCTATCCTGTTAGCCCTAACCTCTGCCAGGAGAGTTTCAGATTTACAAGCTCTTATGGCTGTGGAACCTTACATTATTTTTCATCAAGACAGGGTATCTCTGAGGACAAATCCTACTTTCATGCCTAAGGTGGTTTCCAAAATGGCTTTAAATCAAACTATCCACTTGCCAACTTTTTTCCCCTCTCCTCAAAATAAAGGGGGAAGGATCTTACATTCCTTGGATGTACACAGACAACTACGTTTTTACCTGAACAGAACCAAGGACATCAGAAAATCAGAACAATTGTTTGTTTCTTATGCTTCAAGTTCCCAAGGTAAAGCCATTTCAAAACAGACCATTTTTAAATGGATTGCTCATGGAATCAGATTTTGTTATTCTCACCATGGAAAGAAAATCCCAGGGAGTATACGGACTCATTCCACCAGAGCTGCTGCCACTTCTGCGGCCTTCCTCAGGGGAGTTCCTACCAAGGACATTTTGGAGGCTGCAACTTGGAGTTCAGTGTATACTTTTTCAAAGCACTACAGTCTACCTCTCTACTCTAAGTCTAGGGCAGGCTTTGCCTGTGAAGTCTTGCAGGGCCTTTTAGCCGCCCCTTCCTCTTCATGACCGCCCCCCCTTTCTTTCAGCTTTGGGATTCTACCCTACAGTCATGACTGCAACAGTGAAACACGATGAACATAGTACAGTTGTGTACACATACCATAAATGTAGATGTTCGAGTGTCTTCACTGTTGCAGTCTGGGTTTCCCTCCCTCCTGTCCCCTCTTATTTTACTTTTGTGTATTTCCTTTTTTCACCATTCTTCTGAGGTGTATTTTCAAAGGTTATGGGACCTTTTTCATTTTGGGACTCCTGACATCTGGGGCAAGAAAAACTGGAGGAGATGGTGTCGGCTGTCAGCTTTATACTCCTGGCGCTCTGACGTCAGGGAGCATGTTTGAACAGCTGACACCGGACCCGGACTTTGGGATTCTTGCCTACCGGGGGCTGCCTGCCGGCAGGGGAGAACCCTACAGTCATGACTGCAACAGTGAAGACACTCGAACATCTACATTTATGGTAGGTGTACACAACTGTACTTTCTTGCCAGGGGATATATAGAGAACTTTTATACATAATTTTTTTGAGGAGTTCATTTTTAGGAAGGAAATAAGATTTTCGGCACTGGCAAATTGTGGAGTGGAATGTTTGTAAGGGACTATGTTGTAGGTGTTAGGAAAGAGTAGTGCAACACCACCTCCATTTTTCCAGGGTCTATCTGTTCCTAAGGTTGTGAAGCCTGGAGGGAGAAATTCGGAGTCCTTGATATAAGGGCTTAGCCAGGTTTTCTGTAACAGCAATATCATCAGATTGATTAAGGGTAATTCCATGTGTGAAAGTCAGGGACTTTATTACGAATGATTTGCAGGTTTAGAGTGACCATATACAATGACTTTTGGGAATTGCTGGTGTGAGATTGTATAGGTTTAATGTTTGATTTGGGCCCAGGATTAGGGTGGATGTCCCCACGTAAAGGTAAGGTAGTTAACCTGAGGGAGTGATGTAGTAGCTGTCCTGGGTTTGGTACAGTATGTTTGTAGGTTGGTGATAGAAGTGTATGGCATAAAGAATGGCTACTTTTTTCTGTGGGAATATTTTTATTTTGTGTAGGAGGATGGGTTTTATTTAGTAGAGGCTTGGATATATATCTGAGTAACTATTAGAGATGTTAGGGGAGATGTGGTTGTAGTGTGTTTTGTGGGTAAGGGATTGGGGTTAAGAGCAGTGAGGTATAGTAGGCAAAGGAAAAGTGTAAAGAGAAGTGAGAAAAGCTAGTATGAGAGTGCTGGATTGATTCATGGTAGGAAGGTTTTAGAAGGAGGAAGCTTGTTTTTGAAGTAGTATCATAAGGGTAAGGAGTTAGAAAATTGTGGAAGGGGTATGGATAGGCTGTAGAGAGTTGTAATAAGCTAGGAGAAAGGATGGGAAGGTGGGTAAGCTAAGGCTGGAGTAGAGTATGAAGAGATTAATAAGATGAGCTAGGAAGTATGGGGTTGAGAGGTGGATGTTTGAGGAAATAATTTGTATAGTTAAGTAAAGATAAGTATATTAATGGTGTACTGGAAGAAATATTTTTTTATAGGTAAGTTAAGATAAGTGATGGTACTAATGCTGCAGAGGCTGTAAGCGGGTAATGAGCATCAGGAGGGAGAGGTGTCACAAGTCTTATATGGGTGGTGGTAGGAAGAACTGAAAGTCATCTGCAAAGATGAGAACAAATATAACATTTAATTGCCATTCCTTGTTTATTCAGATTTTTGAGTATTTGTACTTGGATTTCAATGCAACACAAATAAAGTAGAAAGAAGAAAGCTATGCATAGATCTTTTTGTAAATCAAATGGTGTAAGTGTTAACACTTCTTTGCAAATGTTATACATTTCTGACATAAGCAGAACATTCTCAATTGATTAATATTTTAAACAGAAAGGGCTAGCTTACCCTGATGAATTCCTTGCTTCTTGATAACCAGTGACTCATAAGCATGACTGTCCAATCTGTGAACATTTTCTGTATACTAGCTAAGAAACATATATGGGTATTTGAGATAATGCCTGGTCGAACATGAACTAAGCCTTTTCATATTATCCAGCTTTCTTGTGGGGAAAAATTCACATTATTTGGAAGTGGTGAAAGCTCTTTCTGCATTAATAGAGGTAAACAATTTAACAGTACATAAGGTTGATATGCTGTAGATAATTCTGAATCCTCACCAAATTTAAAGACTACTGTAATGCTTCCTTAACAGAAATTAGCAAAATTTGAATAAGGGTGCTTTATTTTGTTTAGCAGTATGTACAGAAATGTCCAATCCTGGAAGGTCATCAGCTGTATTTAAACTTAGCTTAAGCAACACAATATCAGCAGTAGAAATTGGGCAATTGTAAATGTTTTATTTTTCATCAAGTAAAGCGAGGCCGTGTAAAAGCTGTCAATTTTATTACTTTGCTTTTCCTCATTGAATTTAATTTAGTTTAGAATTGTTTCAGTCGACAAGTAAATTAGCTGTTTGCATTTCATCTAATTGTATACATTAAACTTTTAGATTTATTAAAGTCATGCAGTTAAATTGTAGGGCCAAGACCACCTTTGTGATTTTTCTTTTGAATGAGTCTATGTACAAAATCTGTTATCTTTTGAATCCCAGTCCATGTTAGGCAGAGTCCCTCATTGACTCTCTTCAAGAGGAATCTTGATGAGTGGATGGGAGATCGTAGGCTTACCCTGGGTATCACTTCTGTGTCACTGTTAGACAGAGGCACAGTATACTAACCTCGAAAAAGGGCATAGCAAAATAAATTTAAAATGGGTGGCGAAAGCCAAACACATTCTGGCCAGGCTTATAAATGCCCTAGGGCAGATAGCCTAGTATGAACCTATGAATGATAAAACTTTCTTTTAGATTAAACTTTTTTATTACGTTTTGGATGCCTTATGGCGACTGCCATTGGTGGGGTTTTTAATGGTAGTATTTCAGCAACAGGTCAGTGTTGTTCTGTCTTGGTCCTTTTTAGTTCTGTGTGTGGCATTTGATACATTGGACCATGGTGTCCTACTGGACTATTGGAGACTCTCCTGTGGTGTCATAGGTGTTTTCCTGGAATGGTTTGCCTTCTCATTTCTGGAGATACTCACAAGGTTGTGTCTGGAGTTTAACTCCCTTCTCTTTCCTCTGATGTATGCCATGACATAGAGTTCAGCTTTTGGTCCCATTGTTAGTGTGTGTGTGTGTGTGTGTGTGTGTGTGTGTGTGTGTGTGTGTGTGTGTTTACGCTGATGCATGGGGATGTTTTTTTATGGAAGTAATATAATCTGTCATTCTTACTCTTATGACAGGCATCTCTACCCCTCTGTCCTTCAAGATTCTATGTTTGCATTAAACAAACTGGCTTCAGAATTGGAATGCATCCATATTCAGATGGTTGATAATTGGTTGAAGCTCAGTACCTCCTAGACTGTGGCTGTGATCATTTATGCCAATATTCATAACTAATCATCTCATTTTTTACCCCATGTTATTTACAGTAGTTAAAAACTGGAATTTGCGTCAGAGGTGCTGAATAGTAGGTCCTGCAACTTCTGCTTGAATGCACTCTTCTTCACTGTCACAACCCTGCTTTGGGGCATAGGCTGAGATTGAATAAGTCTGATTTCCTTGAGTCTTTTACTAATTCTGATGACATCCCTCACTGTCTTCTGAAGCCTCATCCACACAACAGTTCCCACATCATGTAGTCTGGCTTCACCTTGGGAAGTGGATTAGATCCCAAGCCAAGTGTCCTTTCTGCACTGCCCCTCTGTCTTGTTTCCCAGGTACAGAGGATGTTCAGCCTCCTCCTTACCATGTTATCCACTTTCAAGCTGTGTCCCATCACTGACCCTATATTTGAGTGTAGGAATCCTAAATTCATGTTTGGCATGTTGATTTATCTTATGTCCAGCCTTTGCTCAACAGAGCAATCCCAAGTAACCCAGTCTGGGCAACTGAACACCATCCTGTCAGTATCTTATTGACCTAGGGCTGCTGGGCTTTATGGTGGGCACACACACTGGCCAGTAGGTGCACATAAACCCCTTCAACCATTAGCATGGGTCCCTGATATAAGTAAATAGGCCAGGTCTTTATCCCACTTATCACTGGCAGATAACCGTCCTCATTATTGGTGACAGTCAGCATGACCAAATCACCTAGAACCAGTTTTTACACAGTTGAGTGGCTGGCCCTGACACTCTACTAAGTTATGTGATCCATGTTTTCTTATCTAGAGAATACTGCACACCACAGTTGCTTCCCAAAGTGGTTAGTCTATACAATTCTTCTCCCACTAGGCACCAAGTAGAGTCTGTGCTGCTGCCCACAACTAAATTCTTGGTTGAGTTTGAGGTGGAAACACCAAGCTTGTTTTTGTGAGGTGAGAGGAATCCCAAGGAGAACCTGCAGACTCCACACAACCATTGGCCAGAGGTCAGGATTGAACCTTGTGCATGTGAGGCAAAGACACTGACCATTATGCCTGTATGCCAACTTCATAGTTTTGCAGGCAAATAATTATAGATCTCAGTTTCTTACTCGCACCCCATCCAGGTCTCCATGCGGTGCAGTACACGTCTGACTTTTATATCCTCTGTTGGTAATCCTGTCCACCCACAGGAAAGCTCTACAATCACTTTAGCACAGTTCTGTCCCTCGTATATCTCTGAGATACCCATATGTTTCAGATTGATGTTCATCGTGTTTCACTATTGCAGTCATTATTCTTGGGGTATCCTGCTGGCAGGCTACCCGCAGTTGGCCTGAATTCCAAAGTCTTGTTCCGGCGTTGGTTGCTGTTGCCTCTTCCCTGACGTCAGTATGCCAGGGGTATAAAAGATGCAGCCGACGCCATTTTCTTCAGTCTTTCTTGCCGCGCGGTGCCCGAAGCAAAAGCAGTTCGCAAGTGCTGGTCAGCCGACTCCTGAGATTTTCAAAATCGAATTTCAGATCCGAAGTCTTCATTAAAGCTAAGTACCCCATTGGGGAAACTTTTTTCTTGCTCCAGACCGATGTCAGAAAAAGTTAACAATTGTATTTCTTGTGGGAAGCAGATACCTCATAAGGATTTTCATTCTTACTGTATTCCTTGCCTAGGCCCTGATCATGACATTGCTAGCTGTCGGTCTTGTGCTAGATTTAATCAACGCACTATTAAGCGTCATTACGATTTTGTCTTTCATTACTTTGGCCGAAGGTTTAATTATATAATGCCGTTGGAACGGCCGACGACCGGAGTTTATAAAAAGCGCAAGGAAAAGGACAGGCATCCGAGGTCCAAAACCGACGACGAGGCCCCCACTAGGCCAATCACGGTTCTCAATGAGGCACTTTCGCAGCCCCTGACACCCGCTACCTCAGAGCCACAGAGGCCGCTTCCGACTCCCACGTGGAGCTGACTAGGCCTCCGGATACTCAAGGTACTGGACTCTCGAAAACTATTCCCTCAGATGGGTCCGGAGCCACTGAGCAGGCATCTGCTTCTGAGGGTGTTTTCAGACCTACACAATTCTATGTCAAGCCAACCTCAGCTTCAAAGACTAAAACAGCTCTAAAGACAAAGAAACAAGTACAGCAGTCTCCTGGACAGACTTCCATGCCTAAGAAACAGATGCTTAAAATGGCCGAAGACCTAATTACTTTGATCAGGGGTTCCCATCCCCCTCCTGATGAGGCCTAGGCAAGAGACAGAATATGACTCTTCTGATCAGGTTTCAATTTTCTCTGACTCCTCTTCTGAACAGGGATACTCTTTTCCTCCCTATGAGGATTCTGATGCTGAAGAATCTATTCCTTCAGCCTCTCCTCCTGAGGATTATTCTTTTGGGGAAACCCTGCATACCATGAGGGAGCATTTTCACTGGGAGAGCCAAGATTACTCAGAATCTAAGAAAAGGCTCAGAGACTTTCTTTTACTACCTCCGCACAGACCTCTTGCTATTCCACCTGTTCTAGGCATTGTAGATGTATTTTCAGAGTCCGGCCTGTCTCCTGACTCTCTACCCCCTGCACCTGCTAAGCCAGACAGATACTACAGGGTTCCAGACTCTCATAAATTTCTATATAAAAACCCTGCTGCTGACCCAGAAACAATATCTCAAGGTCCCAAAGGGGTCAAGGCTTCCACTGCAAAAAAACCCTGTTCCCTCTGATGGGGATTCTAGGGCACTGGACAGATGGGGGAAAAAAGTTTTCACTTCTGCTACTTTGGCTGTAAGGGCTTTAAATTGTCAGTTTCATATGCTTAAATATCAGCAATACTTAATGTCACTGCTTAAACAGAAAATGTTGACAAATTCTGAATGTTCTGATAACAAGGAAATGCAGGATTTATTGCATGCCGCTGAACAAGTGGGAAAGCATACTTTGCAATGTGGTTTTGATTCACTGGAGGCCTCTTGCAGGGCCGCTGTTATGGGTTCTGTCATTAGAAGGCATGCTTGGTTAAAGGAACAGAAATCTGCCTGATCATGTTGAAGCAAAATTATTGGATGCTCCATTACAGCATGATACTTTGTTTGGTGTTAAGGCAGAAGAGGTGTTGAAGAAAATGGAGGATAAAGCGAAATCCATGCACACAGTTAAGGATTTCCTACAGGTACAGCCACCCAGATTTAGCAGGAACTGGCCTACAAAGAATTGGTCTTTTCCAGTGTCAGACAGGCCACAAAGAGGCAGATACAGATGCCCCAGAGGCAGATCCCAGCCCCAAGGCTCATACAGGCCTAAACAATGGGGTGCTGCTACCTCAAAAAGCGGAGAAGACAAATCACAACCATACAGGAAACAGTCCCAGTGACTTTCCTCTGCCAGAACCAAGCACTTATCTTTTGGCAGCCCCCTTAGGGGGAAAACCAGCACTTTTTCACCAAATTGACAAATGGGTCTTGAACATAGTGTCTCAGGGCTACAGATTCCACTTTCACACCCTGCCAAGGGAAAAAAGGTATGCCAGACCTGCCATACACTCAATGGGCAGAGGCACAAAAACATGTTTCATCCCTCATGGACATGAGGGACATTCAGCAAGTACCACAACAAGAGCAGGGACAATGATTTTACTCGAGACTTTTCTTGGTGCCCAGAAAGGACAAAGCCTGGAGACCAATACTGGACCTGTCTGTTCTAAACACATTTCTGGCCATTCCAAAATTCAAAATGTTGACTCTGCAGCAGCTACTGCCCATGTTGGGCAAGAAGGCTTGGCTCATAACTTTGGACCTAAAAGAGGCATGCCTGCATGTCCCAATCAGACAGTCTTGCAGAAGATACCTCAGATTCATATTTGGCTCAGTGCAATACCAATTCTCTGCACTGCCCTTTGGCTTATCTACTGCGCCCAGGGTCTTCACAAAATGCCTGGCACCAGTAATTGCATTTTGCAGACAAAGAGGAATTCAAATATATCCTTACTTGGACGACTGCCTTATTCAAGCAGAGAACAAAGACATTCTACTAAAGCATCTGGCGTTTGTAAAAAGATTACTAATTTGCTTAGGGTACACAATAAATGAAAAGAAATCAAAACTAGCACTCTCTCAAGAGATAATATTCCTGGGTGCAAGCTTAAATACAACTGCCCAGGTGGCTTATCTCACACCAGACAAACAAAGGCAACTGACTTCTTACTTCAAAATGTTGGCAACAAAGACCCAGTTATCTGCAAGAAAAATTCTGCAGGCTTTGTGCTTCATGGCATCCTGCATTCTACTAATTCTGTGTGCCAGACTGCATATGAGGAAACTACAATGGTATCTAAAAAGTGTCTCAACATTGCCACAGCCTGGAAAACATTAATTATCCTCATTCCCTGCCTGCAACAGGAGTTTCGATGGTGGGCACAGGCCTGTCACCACAACAAGGGCCAGCCATTCACTTTACCCACAGCCAGGCAGACACTTACAATGGATGCATCAGATTATGCCTGGGGGGCCCACATGGCAGGAAAATGTATTCAGGGCACATGGCCTGCAAGCCAGATGCATCTTCATATCAATCAAAAAGAGATGCTAGCTGTTCAAAATGCCCTGACAGCTTTCAAGGATCTACTTCATCCAGGACAACTACTGATAAAGATAGACAATACTACAGTCATATGGTACATAAGCAGGGAGGCACACATTCCTACCCCCTCTCCAGATAAGCCATGACTTTGTGGGACACAGCATTGACTTATCAAGTTCACCTGCAAGCTCAATTCCTGCCAGGAAAAATAAATACTCTGGCAGACGAACTAAGCCTTTCCTCCACTGCCTCTCCTCCCCAAGGTACTCCTAAAGGTCAGACAAGAGAAGCCAAAAATTATACAGATTGCCCCAGACTGGCCACGCCAACACTGGTTCCCAATCCTAAAGAACTTGTCTCAAGGTCCAGTCTGGACATTGCCTCAAACTTCTCACTTACTGACCCAACAAAACAATCATATCCTGCACAGCCAACTCAGGACCTTAAATCTGGCAGCATGGCAGATAATGTAGCCATTCAGAACACTCCTCTCTCCAAAGCTATAATGGATGTTATCTTGGAGGCCAGGAGGCCCAGTACCAGAAAATCTTATGCAGAAAAATGGAAGAGGTGTACTGTGTTTGGAACAAGGAATTGACACGTTTGTACCAAACATTCCTCAGATTTTACAATATTTAACTGAGATGCTGGACAAAGGCCTGTCCTTTTCATCAATTAAGATTCATGCCTCTGCCATTTCAGCCCATTACAATACAGAACCACCTATCTTTTCTCATCCTTTAATAAGGCAGTACCTCAGAGGGGCCAAAAACATAAGACCTCCAAGGAGAGCACCAGTACCTGCATGGGACCTCAATTATGTCTTGGAAAAGCTCACACTGCCTCCTTTTGAGCCAGCCTCAACAGCAGATATAAAATTCTTATCCTGGAAAACAGCTTTGCTCCTAGCAATAACCTCTGCAAGACGAGTCTCGGAGTTACAGGCACTCATGGCTGTGGAACCCTTTATCATTTTCCATCAAGACAGAGTTTCTCTGAGGACGAACCCTACTTTTATGCCTAAGATGGTGTCCAGTGTAGCCCTTAATCAAACCATTCACTCTCCTACCTTTTATCCAAACCCACAGAACAAGGGGGAGAGACTTCTGCATTCTTTGGACATACACAGATAGCTACGCTTCTACTTGGACAGAACTAAAGCTTTCAGAAAGACTGAGCAACTTTTAGTGGCATATGCTGCAGGATCACAAGGAAAGGCTATCTCAAATCAGACTATTTCAAAGTGGATAGGCCATTGCATTCGTTTCTGCTACTCACAGCATGGCAAATCAGTGCCTAAGGGCATTAGGCCACATTCTACCAGAGCAGCAGCCACTTCAGCAGCCTTCCTCAGAGGAGTACCAACCAAAGACATCTTAGAGGCTGCAACTTGGAGTTCAGTGCACACTTTTACAAAGCACTACCACTTACCTCTCTACTCTAAATCCAGAGCAGGCTTTGCCACTGCAGTTCTGCAGGACCTCATAGCCTCTCCTAATCCTATTTAGCCCAGCCACCCATTCTCAGCTTTGGGATTCAACCCAAGAGTAATGACTGCAACAGTGAAACATGATGAACATAGTACAGCTGTGTACCTACCATAAATGTAGATGTTCCGGTGTATTTACTGTTGCAGTCCAGGTTACCCTCCCACCATCCCCCTTTCATTTGCTGGGTCTTATCTGTAGTTCTCTATTCTATACAACCTATGTGGTGTATTTGCTTGTAGATGAAGGAAATGTTTACTTTAGTGCATGCATGTTTATTGGCATAATCTATTTAGCCTACCCTTTTGGGGGCAACTGACATCTGGGGCAAGAAAAACTGAAGAAAATGGCGTCGGCTGCATCTTTTATACCCTTGGCACACTGACGTCAGGGAAGAGTCGACAGCAACCGACTCCGGACCAAGACTTTGGAATTCAGGCCGACTGCAGGTAGCCTGCCAGCAGGATAACCCAAGAGTAATGACTGCAACAGTGAATACACTTGAACATCTACATTTATGGTAGGTACACAACTGTACTTCTTCATTTGTCCTCCAGGTCCATCATCATTGAAGCCATACAGTTCAGTTCATCTTCTGTGACATCTGTTTTGCCTCACAGTTCAATATTTTCTTCCACTGTCTCTTGAATAACACTCGATCCAATGTTGTCTATTTTCATCAGATTCAACTGTGAGTTGTCAGATCTGATGGGATCCGACCTTGGCAAAGACTAGGAGATTTTGTTCTGAGGCTACTCCTCCCCTTACCCATTATCCTCTACACTCCACCTCAACACCCCAGATCTTATTTGCTGCAGAAGATTTCAGATGCATCTTTGAGGGCTACATTTTTCAAGTTGGTTTCCAAGGTGTTATATGCTTTCTACTCCCCCCTTTGTAGTTAAGATTAGATAACTTAAGATAGTTTGTTAGTTCATTGGTTAATTATTAAGTTAGTTGAATAGTAAGATGTTATGTTGTCCTATCTCGCCTTCATTCTTGCTGGTTGGGTTCAAAACTGAGCATCAGTTCTGACTCTGCCTATTACTAAAGCTCGAGAGCTTCCACTGGCTCGAGGCTCTACCCTAGCCCATCATGCTTAGGGAAGATAACCCAGATCTCGTTTGCCATTAAACTAGATCGGGTGCTTTTCACTAGGCTCAGGCTATGTGAAATAATTTTTGGATATTATTCGGTTATTTCTAAATAATTTGTATAAATATTGTTGCTTTTGCTAATTGACAGTGGTTTTATGTCCTAGCTTGTGGTGAATACCTAAGTTTGTTGCTTGTTGTGTCTGGCCGTCGCTTTTGTTAGGCCTACAACTCCCTATCCCATCTTTAAAACTTTACTTTACCTTTAATGAACTGTTTAAGTTAGAGGGTTCGTCTTTCTTTCTCCTTTCTTTCCATTTTGAGTCCATTTAAGTTAGAAGGCAACTCTTTCCTTCTAATTCCATCCCTTCCTAAGAGGTTTCATCGTTTAACTTAGAGGCGTCTCCTCTGGCTAAAGGAGATTGTCGTTTTAGTTAGAGACCTCTCTTCTAGCCCCTTTCTCTCCCCTGTGTGATTGTTTATATATATATATATATATATATATATATATATAAAAAAAAAAGTAGAGTAACAGCTATATAATTACCTTTTTTCATAGTGTGGTGTGTTTAATAGCTTGATAGTTTTTGCTAGCCTTATTAACCTAGTTTCCTGGGCAGTGTTCGTTGTTGTTGCTGTTGGTTTTTTCACTATGTCCAAGGAAGGAAAAAGAAGTGAAGCAGTCAGGATTCAAAAAGTGATTCCTGTTCTCAGAAAATGTCCTTAACCAACAGGCACACTAGTTGT
This sequence comes from Protopterus annectens, assembly GCF_019279795.1. Lineage (NCBI taxonomy): Eukaryota > Metazoa > Chordata > Ceratodontiformes > Protopteridae > Protopterus > Protopterus annectens. The sequence goes on from NC_056730.1 coordinate 482,911,266, forward strand.
GTCTACTGTTTAGGTGCAGTACACCTTCAAGACTCATATTCCATTTGTCATGAGTTCAGTTCCAGGGTACTGCAGGAACATAGAAATAAACTTATGATCAAGGGATTGCTTCTTTTTGCTGAGGCACTAGAAGGGAACCAGACCTCTTCCAAATCATCTCAGTTCCCAAAGTCTGACAAGTCAAGAAAAACAGCTTCTTTGGCTCCTGCTTCTGAGCCGGCCAAAAAGCTATCTAAGGATGTGACTTCAGACTTGAAGGTTTTCGGGCCCAAAAAGACTACACCTTTGGTTCCACCAATTTTGTCAGAACCAACTAAGAGCCTTATATGGAGCCAGCCCCCAACCTTGGAGCCGTTCTCCTCAGTTCCTCAGTCACCTATTTTACAGTCTGTGGCTGGTAGTGTAAAATCCTTGATCCTGTCCTGTCAATCCTGCAGGAGTCTATTGGATGACGACATGGAGCAAGATGGTCAAGAGGTTGCTTCGAACTCTGGCTAAGATCCTTTCAAGTCCAGCCCAAAAGGAATTGGAACTGACTTCTGAAATTACCCCTTCTTCTGTTCCTCCTCCAACCTGAGTGGTTTTGGAGCTGGAGTGCTTGGATGTGTTTGTGGTGGAACCGTCTGGTCTGAGACTCACCCTAGGGTTTTTGGTCCCGAGTTCTGCTCCGATCACTTCAGTAACATCTTCTGTCAAAGGGTCTGGGAGCTGACCCTCCCCCACCTGGTCCAGGGAGGACAGTCGGATCAGACCCTTGTCAGATCTGAATCTACCTCTCTGGGCATCGGCAAGTGTGGGTTTGATGCCTACATCAGCCTTTTAGCCCACCTTCTTGGTAGCAGAGGAGTTTCCTGGCTCTTCAGAGCTGGAGACTTCCTCGGACCCGGGTCGTGATGCTTCGAGGTGATGAGGAGTGTGCTGTCACCCTTGATGGCTGCACACTCGAATCCAGGCACTCTTCCCTCGAAAGTGCCGGTGTCTGCCTCTCTACCATCCCTCCCCCCAGACATAGAAAACCGATGCCCCATTGGGCAAGTCCTTCTCTTCTATTGGGCGAGTCCTTCTCTTCTGAAACCTCCCCAGAGAACATGTAAGAGGAAACATCTAGACTCCCCTGAGGAGTCTGTCACTTCAGATATGGACTTGGATGATGCAGAAGGGTCCCCATGGTCACCCTCTGAGGATGTCTCCTCAGACATCCTATAGATCCTGAAGCAGAGAGATGACTGGAAGACCCTCACCCCTTCTAAAGATGAGTCCGTATACCTGGAGGCATTTCATTCTCAACCCTCCACCTCTTGGGGGTGTCTGCCCTTCGACAAGCTCTTCAACATTATTAGTCGAAAGGAATGGGGCTCTCCAGAATCCATGGAACCTGTTCCAAGGAGGCACAACAAATTTATAATAGCACCATCGGACAAAGACTTTTTAACCAAAGGTGTCCCAGTAGTTGCTATGATGGTGGCGGAGGCCACCAAAAAGAATTTAACTGAGACTTCAACTGTACATCCGCTGAATAAGGAGTCTTGAATGATGGACAGGTATGGGAAGCGTAAATTCTCATCAGTGGCTTTTACATTCAGATCGCTGAACTATTTGACCCATTTTACCAGACTTGAGAGGGATCTCCTAAAGTAGCTAGTGATAACCCTCCAAGGTTCCACAGCTGGAGGGGTTCCAGACAAGGTGACCGCCCAGCTTGCTACCTTAAATTCAGTAGTCAACTCCTCTATGTGGCTCATTTCTTATGCAGCTGATGGTGAGAGTAGGGCAACTAGTATAGGAATCGCTGTGAGGAGGCATTCCTGGATGCGCCTTTGTGAGTTCGCTGAGCCCATCAAGTCTTCCTTCATTAACGCCCCTTTTGATGGCTCATTCTTGTTTTGGCCAAAAGTTAGAGACTGGCCAGGTGCGAACGAGAAGGCAAAACTCTGTCTGCTGTGGGAGTATGTTTTTCCCTCCCTACCACGCCTTACCCAAAGGCCAGAATGGTAGGAAAATGTGGTTCCATAAATCTCAAAAGAGCTTCACCAGACGCATGTGGTGAATCTTCCCCCAGAGGAAGAGGGGAGAAATAGTGGAAGACGCAGACCTCACAGCAGAGGGGGTCCGCAAAATCAGGGTGACAGAGAGAAATTCTCTCCCAGACTCTTACAGTGCTCCTGAAAGGAGGCCTTCCTGTCCACTTCTTGAGGTAGTCAGGGGCAAACTATCACTGCACCCAAAAGCCTGGCTAAATACCCCTCAAGACAAATGGGTACAGTCAATAATATCCAGGGTATACAACATACCCTTCTCCACCCAACCCCCAAAAACAAAATCAGTCCCAAATATTCCACCATGTCAAAGGGATCAAGCAACTGTAGAGATACAAAAGTTGCTAAGAAAAAGAGTCATCCGAGAAGCCCCCATAGACCAAACCGGATCCGGAACTTACTCAAGGTTCTTTTTAGTTCCAAAAAAAAAACGGGACTGGAGACTCATCTTGGATCTCAGCAGGCTGAATAAGTCTGTAAAAAAAAAATCCAAGTTCCAGATGGTGACACTGTAGTCTATACTCTCCTTTCTGGGAAAAGACAATTGGATGTGCTCAATCGATCTTCAGGATGCATACTACCATATAAAAATGGGCAAGCGATCCAGGAGACATCTACGCTCCTGGCTGGAAGCCAGTCATTATCAATTCCGAGCTCTAACCTTTGGTCTCACTACAGCCCCCAGAGTGTTTATCAAATGCATGGCAGTAATCATGGCTCACCTGAGGTGTTTAGGATTCCAGGTGTTTCCATACTTAGACGACTGGCTCCTAACCGCCACCACCAAGCATCTACTAATGAAGGCAAGAGACACCACCGTTCATCTTTGCTTGGAACTGGGCATTACCATAAATTTCGAAAAATCTGCCTTGTTGCCATCACAGCATATTGCGTTCAAACACAGAAGACATGGTAGCAAAACTGCCTCATGACAGGGTACAGACACTGCAACATCAAGTGTCCTTCTTGCTCTTGAAAAAGAAAGTACAGGCAAAGTTGGTTCTAAAGGTCATGGGCAGTATGGCAGCTGCTTAACATTAGTACCTCTGCCACATCTACACATGAGAGTTTTACATTGGCTTCTCTTCACTCAATGGTCCATGCAGGAGTTACCCATGTCCCAAAAGATCTTCATTACAGACTCCTGCAAGAAAGATCTACATTGGTAGCTTCATTCCACACAGGTAACTCTAGCCAGGCCATTCACTCTCCCCCATCCAGTAGCCACGGTGACCACAGACGCTTCCCAGATAGGGTAGGGGGGCATTATCTGGGAAAGACCGTCCAAGGAACTTGGCAGGAACAAGAGTACCATTTGCACAGCAATGTCCTAGAGATGTGAGTGGTGCATCTAGCGTTGCAGGCAGTCGAGAGCTCTCTTCCACCAGGTACGACTGCAATAAAGACAGACAATATGTCAGTGGTGTGGAACCAGATCCTACCCCCCCCGTGTTGAGAGGCTCAAAGAGTATGGCAGTGGGCAGTCTCTTCTCAATGTTGTCCGATTGCAGAGCATATTCTGGGGAAATCGAGGGTGATAGCGGACAAATTGAGCAGAGCAATTCTAATGCCTTGCGAGTGGTCCATAAAACAGGAAATTGCAAACCAAATTTTTTGCAAGTGAGGCCAGCCTTGCTGCGACCTGTTTGCCACGTCCATGAACACCAAATGCAGCAGCTACCTTGTTCTAATCTCACCCCACCAGGAGAGTCACCAAGGGATGCACTCATTCACGATTGGCCCCCAGGACTTTCTTATGCCTTTCCCCCATTCCCTCTAATCCCCAAAGTTCTACAGAAATCCAAATCATTGAGTTGCAGGTTAATACTCATCGCTCCATACTGGCCTTGTCAGATCTGGTTTCCTTTCCTATGGCCCCATCTCTGGAAAGAGCCATGGATTTTGGACCCTGTACCAGATCTTCTGACTCATCAGTCAGGAACGCTCCATCCCTCTATCCAAACCCTCAAACTGACAGCTTGGCTGCTCCACTTCCAGTCATAGCCAGGCTTCCAGACATATACCCTGCAGTGAGACATGTTCTAATTTCAGCTCATAAGACAACTAGAAAGCTTTATGCTAGCAAATGGAAAACATTTTCTTGTTGGGCTTCTAAGAATCACATAGACCCCCTTCACAGCCCCCGTAAGTACAATTTTAGATTTCTTAGCAGAAATTTTCAATGAAGTCGCAACAGCAGCTACTATACGAGTACAATTAGCCACCATGTCTAACTACCACATAGGAGACATGGGATCAAAAATAAGGTCTCACAGATTATGCAAAGCTTTCCTGAGAGATGCATTCTTACTAAGGCCTCCAATAAGGGAACCACCAACTCCTTGGGACTTCAATTTGCTATGGTCTAGTATGATTCTCCCACCATACGAACCAGCTTCCTCTTGCCAACTAAAATTTCTAACCTGGAAAATAGCCTTTCTGGTAGCCATTACTTCAGCTAGGAGGGTTTCGGAACTTCAAGCTCTGTCCATATGCCCTCCCTACTTAGTTTTTCACAAAGACAGAGACTCTCTTAGAACGAATCATTCATTCCTTCCCAAAATATGTTCAGAATCCAACTGAAATCAATCCATTGACCTACCTGTTGTCTTTTTAAACTATGGCAGCAAGGCAGAATATTTGCTACACCAATTGGATGTCCACAAACAGTTATGCTTCTACTTGCATAGAACAAAGGAATTTAGAAAATCTGACCAGTTATTCATTTCCTTCTCAAATAACAGAAGAGGTGCACCAATATCAAAAGTTACCTTGTCAAAATGGCTTACTGATACTATTACCCACGCATATAATTCTCAACATAAACAACTGCCAGGAAAGATTAGAGGCCACTCAACAAGAGCTATGTCAACTTTGAGCGCCTTTCAGGCCAGATTATCTATGGATTCAATCTGTGCTGCAGCCACATGGGTCAAACCTCATACCTTTATCACTCATTACAAAGTAGACGTGGCCTCCCGGAACAGGGTCTCCTTTGGTTCCACTGTTCTGAAGAATTTATTCCCTTGAACCATCCAAGAAAGAAGTACTAGGGACACTGTCCCAACCAGCAAGAATGAAGGTGAGATAGGACAACATAGCATTAAGAAGTGATATACTCACCATAACTTTCCATGTTTGTTGTCCATAATCTCGCCTTCATTCTTATAGGTTCATAGATTAGTACTGGGCTAACTGCCCTTGCAAGCCATTTTAAGCCTGGCCAATTATCCCCTGTGAGATTCAAACCCTGTACCTTGTGTTTGTAAGGCATACACCTTAACCATTAGGCCACCCTCTTGTGTGCCCCCCCCCCAACCTTCGCTCCTGGAGGATTGAGAGGAAATTTTTATTGATTACAAATTATGTTCTCTGCTTCCCTTCTTGCCTCTTGAGACATAGGCTAATGACTATTACTATTGGGATTTTGTATACGATTTCAAATGTGTTATTTTGCAAACAAGATCTGAGTTATCTTCCCTAAGAATGATGGGATAGGGTATAGCTTTGAGCCAGTGGAAGCTCTTGAGCTTTAGTAATAAGCCAAGTCAGAACTGATGCTCGGTTCCGAACCCAACCAGCAAGAATGAAGGCGAGATTGTGGACAACAAACATGGAACGTTATGGTGAGTAAGTCTTATTTCTTGAAGTTCTTACTTAGTAGATCATAGGCCTCATAGTTTTGTCATTTATTGGTAGTACTTGTGTACTGTTTTTCTCTGCTTTTTTACTTGTTGTATGCCTAGTTAGTTTAGAGAGGTCCAATATGTCAGAGACCCAAAGCTTTAAAAAATATATGAAGTGTAGCCATAAGCTGCCTGCGCAAGACCTTCATCAGAAATGTCAACTGCTTGGGGGCAAAACACTTAGACACTTTTTGCCAGGCTTGTGCTTCTTTCCAGCACCAGGGTTTTCAGCAAAGAAAAGCGAAATTAACAGATAAAGGGCTTTTACCTGCAGAATTATTGCCTTCCTCCTCTGGCAGGTAAAGAAAAGACTACTACAGAATCTGGCAAGTCTAAACCTAAAGAGAAATCTAAGGATAAGGACGATTCTAACAAGAAAAATTAAGGAAAAGATTGCTGGATCCGACTCCTGCTCCAGCATGAGATCTGAAGATTCCTTGGTGCTCACATTATCAGTTCTCATGGGAACCAGTTAGTCCTAGGCTACATTTGCTGATATTACAGGACAAGAGAGACCTTCTAGATCTTCATTTTTACATTCATCTACCAGGTCTTTGAGAAGCCCCTCAGAACATGATGTTGACAGGTTAATGAGATTTCTAAGGGCTCAAATTCAGCTCTGAGTTCTCTCGGTACCATCGCCATTGAACGTAAAGAATGCGACACCAACTTCTCCTCCATTGCAAATTCTGACACCAGTCTGATCTTTGAATTCTGTTGTTTTGATGCTGATCTGTTCTGAGGTAACTAGGTTAGGATTGATACCATTTTTTTCTTCAACCCTGACTGGGTCCCTTCCTCTGTCGGCTCCAATGTGTTTGGAGCCATTGGAGCCTTAGGGCTAAGTCTTTGACACTGGGACTTGGAATAGGTGTCGACACCAAGATTCTCTGAGCTGTAATACCTCTCAGAGCTTAGGCACTTTATAACTCGGTGCTGGCGTCTGCTTCAGAGTCCAAGCCTTTCAATTTTGAGGGATCCCTTTCAAATTTAAAATTGATGAGTTCCCCGGAGCTCATAGCTTCTTCAGTTTTTGAGGCATTTCAGAGGGTCCTTTCAACTCCAAAGGATAAGGCGATTTCACCCAGACTGGCACCACCCAAACTCTGTACTGAACTAGCTTTCTCTATCATCACTCTGTTAGACAGGGACATCTGTAAACTAGACTGTAGGATGCCTGTGTTAGAAGCTCCCTGATTAATTCGGAACCCTCTGATCTTCCCAGAGATCAGGTGCACCGTAAACAGATGTGTATGTGGAAACAGATCAACTCATTTCTGGAGTCCATCACTGATGACATAGACTTTGATGAAGGAGAAGGATCTCCTAGGTTCCCACCTGAAGATGTCACCTTTGGTGAAATTCTAGAATTGAAGAAGCAGACGGGGGAATAGTCCACCATCAGCCCTTCTCCAGAAGAGTCTATGTTCCTGGAGGCCTTTGGTTCAAGGCCATTGGTTCAAGCCCATCAACATCCTGGGTGGTACCCCTTGTTGAACCCTTAATTGACTTTATGGCATAATGGACATGGAATGACCTGGACATGGTGGAAGCAGTTCCTAAGAAACCTAATAATATCTTGTCTGGACCTTCTGATAGAAAACTCTGGAGCAAGGGGCCACCTGTAGATGCATTATTGGTAGCTGTAGCAACTAAAAAAAGATCTTTCAGAAAATAATTCTTCAGTCACCCTCCCCCCACCAACAAGGAGTCTAGTGCATTGGATCATTTTGGGATATGTACCAGTGCTGCTGTATCCTTTGCCTTCCATGCACTGAACTACCAAGCTCATGCCGCTCGATTCCAGAGAGGTTTGACTAAGGAGATTTCCATATTTTTCAAAGGGGACCTGCCTGCTGATATCCAAAAAAAAGTGAAATCTTCGCTATCAACCCCACAATCTTCCTCGAAAGTAACTAAGAGGCTAATTTCCAATGTGGTTGATAGTACAGCGAGAGCAGCAGGCACCAGCATTGCTGTCCGCTGACATGCTTGGATGCGGTTTTGTGACTTCGCAGAAAGATTCAGTGTGTCCTTAATTAATATTTCCTTTGATGGGTCCACCTTATTCCAACCCAAGGTGAAAGAAACCTTAACAAGAAGTCAGCAATATGGTAAGACCCTCTCTGCTGTCAGCATCCTATTTTCAACTCCTCAAAGACTCTCTTCCAGGAATCAGAGGTCTGAGAAGATGATGTGGTTTAAGAAATCACAAAGAACCTACCAAGATTCTTTTCAAGTGATAAGCTCCCTGTGGCGGGGGGGGGGGGGGGAGGACATCAAAATGGACATCACCCATGGGGCAGAAACAGCAGAATCAGGGTTTTAGAGGTCCTTTCTGTGATAAACCCTTTTTATTGCCCCTGAAAGGTTGCCCGACTGCCACACTCTGGATGCAGTCCTTCGGGGGCATTTGTCTTTGCATCTCCTGGCAAAGCACAGCATCAGATTTCTGGGTGCTAGACATTATTTCCAGAGGCTACAAAATTAATTTTCCCCTTTCCTCAAAACTAATTAGAATAATTCCCAGTGTTCCACCCGGTCAGCAGGGACTGGTAATAGCATTAATTTCAAGGCTACTAGAAGAGAGTCATCCAACCAGTCCCCAGAGATGAGCAGGGAATCCATGCATACTCAAGGTTCTTTTTAGTTCCAAAGAAAACGGGGGAGCTCAAACCTATTTTGGACCGGAGTTATCTAAACCAGTGTGTAAAAATAGACATATTTCTGGATGGTCACAATTCAGTCCATTTTACCTGCATTGAGGAAGGACACTTTGATATGGTCGATAGATCTCAAGGACACATACTATTACATAAAGATAGAAAGATGTTCAGGGAGATTTATACTTTTCCATTTGAGAGCCAACTATTATCTGCCTTTCGGTCTCATCACAACCCCCAGGGGGTGGTCACCAAGATAATGGCAGTAGCAGCAGCAGCATGACTCTGTCTGCTGGGGATCTTGATCTTCCAATATCTAAACAATTCGCTCCTAACAGTAACCTAAGATCTAATGTGTCAACACAGTGACATCTTGCACCAGTTACTTCAGAGGCTTGGTATCACCATCATTTGGAAAGAGAGTTAACTCTCCCTTACACAAAGTCTAGAGTTCATCAGATGCCACCTAAATACATCTTTCAAATAGTCAGCCTACCCCCTTAAAGAGCACTTTTCATTTAGATGACAGCTTCAGGTCTTTTAAGGCAGCCTTTCCCCGCAGCAAGATTAATGCTCTGGATGCTAGGCCTAATTGCTTCCACTATATCACTGGTACCCTTAACAAGATTCCACATTAAAGTTATTCAATGGGCACTAGTTGTGCAGTGTTAGCTAAATCTTCACCCTAAACTCAGTAGTAGCAGTGGAGATTTTCAATCTCTGGGGGCAGCCTTGCTGTGATCTCTCTGCATCCTATCTCAGCAACAGATGCAGAAATAATTTTGCCCTGATCCCTCCACAGGGGCAATCACCAAGGTAAGCTCTGGTCTATCATTAACCCCAGGAACATCTGTATGCCTTCCCTCCCCTTCCACTAATGAACAAATTCCTACAGAAAGCAAGGATGTGCAAGGCTAGGATTATCCTCATAGCTCCCTTTTGGCCTCGACAAATGTGATTCCCCTTTCCATGTCCTCTACTCTTTCATCCTGCCTGGGTACTGGACCATTTTCCAGATCTTCCGTCTTACCACTCGGGATTGAATTCTCTTGATCAGAAGTCCAATATGCTGTATACTGTTTGTCAAGCCCTAAGGTTCAGCTGCCACTTAAAAAGAAGACTAAAAAGTTTCTGACTGCTAGCTTCCGCCCGACATCTCTCTTGGGGTGTATGAAGATCCTGAGGACTGTTTGGTGTCAACTCCAGTTCCCTCTGCCGCAACCCAGTCAAAGGTCTGCATGGAACCTGCTTCTCACATGTTTTCTGAGGTTGTGCCACAGATATTGAGAGGGGAACCACAGCTGATCATTTCTAAAGGGCTTAGAGGGATTCCCCAGATTTTAGTTTGGAAAAAGGTGCTTGGTACTGTTATATTAACTAGGCAAGGCTCCGAACCTCCTAAATTAGTCAATGCTGTCATCCTGTTAAAAAAAGAAACAGAGGGCCAAGCATGTCCTATCCATTGTTAAGGACCCCATAAAGAATGGCAAGACTTTACCCAGAGATTGTTTAATGCTGTTATGGCCTTAAAGCCTCAGGACTAATTCTGTCCATGCTACTCCTTGGTCATCCACTCCATCCAACAGGCTTAGAGATTATGATTCTTGGTATGAGGAGCTTGATACCAGGGATGCATCTTCAGCCTACTCTTCACAGATTCCTTCTCCCTTGGAGTATGGGTCAGAGGAAGAGGATTCTTCTTCCCCTGACTCTTCCTTTGAGGAGTTATCCTTTTAGAACATTGTGGTCCATATGATGGAACACTTCAAATGGGATTCCCAAATGTCAGAGACTCAGAAGATGTATTATTAGCTACTGCAATCTTCTGCTCCTTCAGCTGTTCCTCCAGTACTTGCTGCTTTACTGGATATATTCACAGCGTAATCTTTGGCTTCTTATTCCCAGCCTCCTACCCACAAGAAGCCAGACTGCTTCTGTAAGATACCCAAGGCCCTCAACTACCTCTACAAGTGTCCATCTTTAGACACTGCTGTGATGATCTGCTTCTATAGACAAACATTCTAAACTTTTGTTCTCCAAACTCCTTTCTGACAACCGTGGCCGTGCTATGGAGAGATTAAAGAAAAAGTGTATACCTTTGCTACCCTGGCTTCCAGGGATATAAACTATCAAACATATATGACCAGATATGTTTTGTGTCTTTTGCCCCAGCTTGGTAGGAAGGGGATATCTGTCAGGCTTGCCTGACTCGCACAGTAAGACTGCTGCTCTTTCTTTGCCCATCTGCAGTTTTCAAGTCATTTGCCACTCTATTAAATGTAATTATGATGCTGCTGATGCATTCTTTAGGACTGCTGTCTCTGATTCTGTCATGAGGAGATATTCCTAATTATGCTTGTAGACCTTACCTGATGATATTAAGACAAAATTTTTAGATTCTCCAATGGATAACCAAAATCTTTTTGCACTGCAGCTGCAGGACTGTTAAAACTTTACAAGGCAAAGAGAAAGTTATGCAGGAACTTAGACATATTTTTGTTTCTCCCATCCTCAAATTTCATTGGAACTATCCATCCAAATTTGCTTTTATGTGTGGGCAGACTCCTCAACCCCTAGAAGCAAGAGGGTTTCCAGATATATGTTTTTTGATAAGCCCACACAGACTTCTAAAGGCCAAAAGACTTCCTTCCTTGAAAAAAATCTGCCTCTGTCATACATTCTGTCTTCCTTTCCCTTCGGCCAGGTTCCCTTACTGCTCATGCTTTCCGTCTCTACCTGTTTGACAACAGATTACCAAGGACTCTTGGGTCCTTTCCATTATTTCTAATGGTTGTTCCATTGTATGGAAGTCCCTTCCCCCTTTCTCAGCTTTACTCAGCACCCTTTAGAACAACTTTTTCATTTTCCAGTCATCCTGCAGGATCTGTTGGATCAATGAACTATTCAGTCTGTTCCAGTTTGTCAACAGGGAGCAGGGTTCAATTCCAGTAAGTTCCTGATGCCCAGAAAAGAAAGGTCATGGAGATCCATTCTAGACCTTTCCTTCTTCAACGCCTTTCTAAAAGTGCCTTTCAGCATGTTCTCTTCCAATTATTTCTCCTCTGTTGCTTCCCCAGGTCTCTATGGGTTTTCTAGATCTAAAGAATGCCTATCTTCATATTCCCATTCATCAGCTTTTCAGGACCTTTTTACATTTCTGTTTCCCCTTTGAATTTTCAGTTTTCTGCTTTACCTTTTGGTCTTCCTACAGCCCCAAGAGTGTTCAATAAGTGTCTGGCTCATGTGATAGCCTACTGCAGCATTCAGGAGATTCAGGTATTCCCATATCTGGACAACCAGCTTATTCAGGCTTTCTTTTAGCCCCAACTGCTTCAGGATCTGCACTTTACTGTGCTCCTCCTGCAAAGCTTGGACTTTACTGTCTATCTCAAGAAGTTGGTTTGGACTCCTTCTCAGGACCACATTTTCCTGGGTTGCAGATTTCAGACTATTCTAATGTTGGCTTCTTTTCCTCTTCTGAAAGTTCTCTTCCTACTTATTTTCAGTCTCTGCTTTCTCTCTCAGTTTTTCCTGCCAGGGTATTTCTCAGAGCTATGGGATTCAAGCCTTCCACCATTTCTATGCTACCCTTTGCCATTCTTCACATGAGAGAGTTCCAGTGGTATCTCAAGACTGCTTGGCACCAACATTGCCACCCTCTGGATTTTCCAGTCCCTCTATTAACCCTGTCTCAGACTAGAGATTCTTTGATGGCTTGTTACATCTCTCTCAATCCAGGCATGCCTTTTCAATCTCCTCCTCCAACTCAGGAGCTCTTCACAAATGCCTCCGATCCTGGATGGGAAGCCTCTTCCAGTAATCTGAAAGTTCAGGGTCTGTGGTCCCTCCATCACGTCAGGCCAAGTCTGAGATCCTCATCCTTGCTCTGCAGGCCTTTCACACTCTGGCTACCAGGCCATCTAAAGGTTTTAATAGACAACGCCATAGTCATGTGCTTCATCAGTAAATTGGGGGGAGGGGTACAAAGTCTTAACTTCTTTGCAGACTGGCTGTTCTGACCTGGGACTTTGCTATCCACCATCATATCACTCTTTAGGCAGTATACATTCCCTCAGAAAACAACAGTGTGGGAGACTTTCTGAGCAGGTCCATGACACAACCTCACAAATGGGTAGTATTTTTGGACATTGTTCATTGGTGGGTACTTGTCAAGTGGATATGTTTGCTTCACCTTTGAACAGACAACCTCCTCTATTCTGTTCCAGAGCTTCAAGTCCTGTGTCTTAGAAAGTGGACACCATGCATTTTTCTTGGAAGGGGTAATTCCTGTATGCCTTTCCTCCTTTTCTCTTGCTTTCCAGGATCCTGCACGAGATCGATGGACTATCCCAGAATGTTGCTGGCGAGACTGTTTTGGCCCAGACAGCATTAGTTCCCCCTTCTCTTTAACCTGGCCTGTGGTACTCATCACAGGTTACCTCACCACATTGATCTCCACACACAACATTAAGAGTCTATCATTCGCCGTCACTTGTCCACGCTTCAACTGACTCTTTGGGTGATAGGGTTTGATCATCTTTAGACAACAATTTTCTGAAGATGTGCTTAGGGTCTGCTGGAGACCAGGAAACTCACTACCAGAAAATTGTATGTTGCTAAATGGAAGACATTTTCTGTTTTGTGTCTCAGGCATAGTTAGAATCCTTTTTCAGTGGGGGGTCCCTTTGGCTCTCTCCTATTTGTGTGACTTGTTCAATGTTGTCTTATCTTATTCTTCTATTAAAGCTTATTTGCCAGATATTTCTGCGTGTATGCCTTTGATCCCTTCTTTGGCTTCTTGTTTTGAGGTAAAGCAATTTCTTAAAAGTGTCCTTGATATCAGGCCTCCAAGGTGGCCTATTCCTCCTTCTTGGGACCTTAATTTTGTCCTTGAAAAACTCACCCAGGCCCTTTTGAACCTGCTGTTGATTCTTGTCTGCAATACTGCACCTAAAGTCTGTTTTGTTAGTGGCTGTTACTTCAACCAAGAGCATTTCTGAACTCCAGCCTCTTATAGCAGTTCCTCCCTTTTTGTTTTCAATAAAGACAGTGTGTCCCTGCATACTAATCCTTCTTTTATGCCCAAAGTGGTTATTGATTTGTCCCTGAATCGATTTACTCAGCTCCCTTCCTTTTTTCCTTTTTCAGAGTTTGCTAGTGAGAAGGTGCTGCAAACATAAGACAGCTCAGGTAGGATTTCGACAAAATGAAGGCCTTCAAAAAATCTGACCAGCTTTTTGTTTCTTTTAGTACCAGGAAACCTGGTTTGGCTGTTTCTAAGCAAACTGTATCTGCTCCTGGATTTTAACACCACTTCATTTTGCAGTTCTTTTCATGGTAAGCACCTTTCTGTTACAGTTCAAGCTCATTCCACTAGGGCATTTGTCTCTTCTGAAGCTTTTTTCAAGGGACTTTGATACAAGATCCTTTCTAGAAGTTGCCCCTTGGTCCTCTGTTCATAAATTTACTATGCTTTATAAGTTGGATATTATTTCCAGAGCCAGGGCAGGGTTTGCCAGGGCCATCTTCATGGGTTTGTAGAAGACTTACTTTACCTTCCTCCTACAATTACTTGCAGTTCCTTTTGTAATCTTCCACATGCAAGGAACACTGCAGCAGTGATAAGGAAGAGCACAGAACAATTGTGTATGATCTTACCATAACAGTAGATGACCTACTTTTACTGTTGCAGTATTTGGTCCCTCCTTCCTTCCCACTTTTCTTTCTTTTTCTTGTTGGATACACTGTTTTGGCTAGGGCAGGGGTCTTTTTTTTCCCGGGATAGACATGTCCTTATTTTTCCTGGGATTGCTGTAGTCGTGGGGCATCTCATTTCTGAGGATTGAGCATTCATACATCACCTGTATGCCCTACACTTGCTGGGGAGCATACATCTCACTCACATTGCTTTGGTATGCTGTCAGGATGTTAAGCTATCCTTGGCAGAATATCCCACATGTAAAAAATACTGCAACAATAAAAAATTATGGTAATATCTTACACAACTGTACTTTCAGACCATATAGCATTCAGAGTTGCAGCCTGGCCTTCCACTTCTGTTTCTGGCATTTTGAGCTTTATGCTTGTTTTTCTCTGCTTGATCCCTTCATTTTGTATTTCTTTTCATCATCCCACAATCCAGCACTTATAGGGATTCCATGATGACTTTTTCCCTTGCCTTTTATTTATTGCTTAGGGTATCCTGGGAAATGATTATATTTATTTCTGTCTGCGGACTGGAGAGACACAAACATATACTGTTCGTAGAAAAGGTGCTTGAGCCGGATGTTCAGTGGTAGCTTTTGAGGACAATGTTGATTATACTAGTTTTGCAGAATCTGAATTGGTTGCCAACTTTGGTCAAATTTCTACAAGATTCTGATCTTGACATATCTTGTCCCCACATACCTTGGGATTCACCTTACCTTAGGCACTCCTTTTTTGGTGTCATCCTACCTGTGCTTTGTAGTCTTCTGTCCTTATGCTGTTGGGGTTTCCAAGGATAATTAAGTTTTTCTGTTGAGTATGCTTTTGCATATCTGGGGCTGTTCCTTTTGAGCCTGTTACTGTTGATACATCTTACTGCATTTAAAAGATCCATTAAAATGTATCCTTTGACTTGATATTTAAGTGCTAACTTATTGCTTCCACTTTTATCTCGTGTCAGTGGCAAAACGGGTAGCACACTTGCTTTTGATGCAGAAGTCAGTGGGTTCTGTTACGATGCAAGGTAGATGGTTTGCTGACACTGGAGTGCAGCATAAGGTAGGTGCTGCATTCCTGAGTGTCTGTTCCTTTGGATGAGATGTTAAACTGAGGTTTCCTCTGCTTGAGTTGGTGGTAGCTCAGGAGGATGTAAAAGATATCACAGCACCTATCAAAAAATATGGGACATTCCTCTGATGTCATGGCCAATTTTCTCCTAGTAGTTTAAATACCACCTTGGGTCTTCCCTGAAAAGTGGCCACTAACCTAGTGGGACTAACCTAGTCAGCAAATGATTTACAACATTTTTAGACAACTTATTGCTGATTTCAGATACCTGGCTGTCTTCATGGCTCTGTCTCCTGGTGTCACCACATTATGGGGCATCCTTTTGTGTTCCTTTACTAAGCAAGTCCCTTCCTTCTGCATGAAATTGCCTAGGTTACCATCTACCCCTCTTTATGCAGGATAGTTCCTATATGGGCAGTTGTGTCTTGCAAAAACAATGAAAAATGGCAACTGTCCTGAGATTTTAGAATAAAGAGGTATTGTCTAACATTCCTCTAATTCTTGTGTAAATCATTTTTTCTGTATCTGAAACACCTTAATATGTTGTGAAACATGGAAACACAACTCAGTCTACAGCAGTTAGTGTTCTGTGTTGGCCCAACAGTGGGGAGACTTTTTTTTTTAATTACTGATTGTGTGTAAGGGTTGTCCTGCAAAATCTTATGTTTCTAAAAAATAAATGTTACATTTTGGGTAACTGCAAAGGTGGCTACCCTAAATTAGCCTCATGGCTATGGCTGCTATGCAACCCCCCCCCCCCCATGCCTCATAGAGGAGTAAGTAAGTACAGATTGTCATATATTGACCAAGCTGACCCTAATCCCCTCCTACCATGATGATATCAATTCAGGTTGGGCAAACCATGTGGAGTAATCTGTTTTAAACACCTTTATTGAATTATGACTTATGACACAGGCAAATCTGGATTTATATAAAAGTAATTAAACTGTGTTAACACATTCACATTTACAAATGTTATACTTCACATATATTGCCATATATCATACATCCTAAGCAACATCACACAAATTATTAAATTCCTGACTGTTTTTAATACGAAACATCTTTATTAAACCATCACTTACTACATAGGCAATCGTACATTTATATAAATGAAAACAGACCATACCGACAGAATCATAGTTGCAAGGATTTTGCATCACAATCCATACTCCATGTGAAGTAATCTTTAGGATGTGCCTCACAGCCAGACATAATCCAAAGTAAAATCAGACCAGCAGACTGTGGCAAAAACCAATATATATCATGTTATGTGCTACAAACACATAATATTACAGGAGAAAGAAACAGACCGGTTTCGGCTAATAAATCACAGAGGCAGCCACAGTTGCTTTTTCCAACTGTTCCCCAGCTCTGCATCATCTCTGAGCTCCAGCTTCTTCCAGAGCTACACTGGAAAGACACCAGACATGGTCTCTTATCCCCTGGGTAGGCACAGTCATCCTCCCTGTCAGCACTGTCAAGCACCCAAGCTACTAATAAGGTTGTGTGGGACGTAGTCAGGACTTTACCCCCTGAACAACACTGGGATGTCATTTTTACTTATAGTTATTATATTTTGATATTTGGCCAGCAGAATGGCATAGTGAGTTTTATTATTGCCTCATAGTAAGAGGCTCTCTGGTTAGTTTCTTAGAAGAAAGACCTGGCATTGTGCTTCTTTCACATACTTGCCTAGTGAACTCTGGATAGCAATGGCTGTCCATGAGTTCGTAGTAAAGTCTGATGCAGCGCAGCAGCATTAGTTAGATGGACTGCTGTTTTGTTTTGTTTATTTACTATCTATTCATTTTTGTTAGTAAGTAAACATTTAATTTAAGTGGAATGTTTTTTAGTTGCTTGCTGCTGTAGTAGTATAAGCCACTGTTCTCATTTACTTAGTTCTGTTTTATGACCTTGATATTCCCTTAAAATGGATGTTGTGAAACAGCCCCACAACATTATTTTCTTAATTATTTCATTAAAATGGGTGCCATGCTTTGCTTTTTTGTGTTATCTTGCACAATTGTCTCAACTGTCATTGACTTAAATATTTGTGAAAATGCTCATCTTTATATAATAGTTTCTGGATATTCAATGCCTACAGAGGTGTTCCTCCTCTTTATATAGTTATAGTAGCAGTTTGGAGTGGCCACGAATGCTAATTGGTAGCAATGTTAGGCCTTTAGTAGCTAGTAAAGTGGTAGCATTTAGTATTCTGTCAGCTCTTTAATACTGTGTGAAGGAGAGAAAAATAGTAGATGTACCTGAATCATCCAACCATATGACTGGTGCCAGAAACATGGCCTCAAACTGAAAGCCAAAAAATACAGCATCATCATCCCCTTTGGGGAGAGTGACGTCCCCACAATTTATCACATTAATAACAAGGTCCTAAGCATGCAATCAGTTGTGAAGGACTTGGGCACCCAGGTTGATAGCAAACTGACTTTTGACCACCATATTGCCTCCATTGTACGGAAGCTTTTCAGGCTTGTTGGCTGCTGGTGAAGCACCCACCAAGAGGAGAAAACGCTGAGAGAAGAAAGGAGCCACTTTTGACACTTTAAGTATTTTTCCTCAGTTTATTTTCTAAGTTTTTCTGCATAGCCGCCTATTTTGAGCATTTTCTGGCTTGTTCAATTTGATTTCTGCATTAGTAACTGTATTTTAGAGCACAGCCTAGAGCCGTTTACTGAATTTCCTGTTTGCACTTATTTTTAAAATCGTTTTTTTCTCAAAACTTGCATTTTATCTGTCTTTGGCCTAGCACTCTTGTGTGGGGTCATTTACTGCACTGTTATAACTTGTTGATACTTGTTAACCTCTGCAATCTCTGAAAAAACAAAAAAAAAATCTTGCTTTTTTCCCACTTTTCTGAGATTTAAAAAAGTTCAGTTACAGGCTTGCTGTTCTTGAACTGTTTGTAAGTTTCTGTGAGGCCATTTTTTGCTTGGGCTAAAGGAAAGTCTCTCTGTTGATCAGTGGCAGTGAAAAACATTGAGCAGCCTGCCTGCCCCTGTGGGAGTGGTTACTGACTTGAAACTGTAGTTTTATTGGCCATTTTGGGTCAGTTCCAAAACTCCTTCATCTTCCTCTCTTAAAACCTGGTTGCATTGTGGTTTTGGCGTCTTTTCAGGCTTGTTGGCTGTTGGTGAAGCACCCACCAAGAGGAGAAAAAGCTGAGAGAAGAAAGGAGCCATTTTTGAGACTTTAAGTATTTTCCTCTGTTTATTTGCTAAGTTTTTCTGCATAGCCGCCTATTTTGAGCATTTTCTGGCTTGTTAAATTTGATTTCTGCATTAGTAACTGTATTTAGAGCACAACCTAGAGCTGTTTACTGAATTTCCTGTTTGCACTTATTTTTAAAATCGTTTTTTTCTCAAAACTTGCATTTTATCTGTCTTTGGCCTAGCACTCTTGTGTGGGGTCATTTACTGCACTGTTATAACTTGTTGATACTTGTTAACCTCTGCTATCTCTGAAAAAACAAAAAAAAAAAAATCTTGCTTTTTTCCCCACTTTTCTGAGATTTAAAAAAGTTCAGTTACAGGCTTGCTGTTCTTGAACTGTTTGTTTCTGTGAGGCCATTTTTTGCTTGGGCTAAAGGAAAGTCTCTCTGTTGATCAGTGGCAGTGAAAAACATTGAGCAGCCTGCCTGCCCCTGTGGGAGTGGTTACTGACTTGAAACTGTAGTTTTATTGGCCATTTTGGGTCAATTCCAAAACTCCTTCATCTTCCTCTCTTAAAACCCTCTTTTGCGCATTTTTGAGCATAGCGCAACAACGGGCAGTGCCGCCTAATTGGGTTTAATCTATTCCTGGCTCCACAAAGTCTGCTCTTCACTTTTCCCCTTAGAACTGCTCTATCTCTCAATTTAAACACCATATTCTCATTCTAAGGCCCTTCACTGGTCCAATTAAGTAATCCTACAAGTTAGCACTATTAAACCATAAGCACTACTTACTCTTATACTCTCTATGATTACCCTGTCCTCTATTGGTCCGTCTTAAATTCAGTTTCCCTGTTACTCTAGCATGTCCAAAGGTCAGTCAATGGTTTCCTCTCCAGTCCAGCTGGTGAATCTGGGAATTTTGAGGCAATGTTACAACTGTCTCATGTACACGGACAACCCTCTCCTCCTCCAAACAGGTTCAAATATATGTGAGAGATGCAACTATTTAGCCAAACTGAAGGCTGAGCTCTCTCATCTCAAAACTGGTGTAACCAGTCAGGAGGAGGAGGTAACTTAAACAACACAATTCCAGTATCACATAGTCCCACCACATCAGCGAACCAAACACATAAATACACAAAAACATACTTGGAGGCTCTAAATAAAAATCTACCTAAGCAACAGAGACCTCCAAAGCAGACATCCAAGCAAACGCTACCTCAAAACAAAACACACACAACACATAACCCACAAAGTCAGTGTGCCAAGCAGCCACAGCCCTTAAGGCTGAATAACACACCTGATACTCTTGTTATAGGTGACTCTATTGTCAGACAAACTGACGTCCCGCTCACCAGGCTGAATAAAGAGAAGGTCACGGTGAGCTGCCTGTCGGGTGCTAGGATCCGACACAATGCAAGCACTCAGGTCACTCCAAAGCAAATACAAATATGACTCAGTCATTGTACATGCTGGTGTGAATGACCTGAGACTTACCTCCCTGGACTACATGAAAAGAGACATAGAGGAACTCTCTGATCATGTAGCCCAGGCTGGTATGACCCTGACCTTGAGCAGCATCTTACCCTCACCTAGAATGATGCCACAGTACAAAGACAAAATGATCGATTTTAACAATTGGCTAAAATTTTGGTGTCATTCAAAGGGGATCTAGTGTCTGCCAGCCTGGGATGACATGCTCGACAAGCCACGTTGCTTCGCTAGGGACGGCTGGCATCTGTCACCACTGGGCTTTCGGATATTGGCAAAGGCTCTTGCCACCACCATAGTGCCTTTTTTAGGCAAGGCTCAAAAGTCAAACCCACCCCCATAGACAGCACAAGGAACAAGAAACTAAGGGTAATGCTGCTAAATGCCAGAAGTCTTAACCTCAAGATGCACGCACTCAAAGCTCTCCTCAGTATGGAGAACATCGATATCTGTGCAGTGACAGAAACCTGGTTCAAGGCTCCAGAGAGCACCCCAGCACTACCAGGCTATACCTCAGATCATGCTTTTCGGCCCCAAAACCCGGACCGAACCACAAAAGGAGGGGGAGTTTCCATATTTATCAAGGATATCCACACCTCCAGGTTAGTGGCATTGCACGGTATCGGAGACCATCCATGTGCAACTAACAGTGGGCAAGACTGCTTTTCAGTTTATAGCATCCTACAGACCACCCTCTCAGTCAGGAATCCCATTCGGCTTTCCTGAAAACATTGGAGAACATGAAGATCTCTCCGAACACCATTATATTGGGCGACTTCAACTACCCAAACATTGACTGGGAGCACTACTCAAGCCCCAGCACCTTAGCCCAAAGATTCCTGGAAATTATAAACTCAAATGCTATGAAACAACTAGTCACCACTCCCACAAGAGGGGACAACATACTAGACCTGATCATTACCAACATGGGGACTCTATGCTCCACACCAGAAGTATATCCCTCATTGGTAAGATCAGACCATAAATTAATTTCACTGGATGTCCACATCCCGACCCCACCCCAGCCCAGAAAACCACAGTGAAAACTTCTCAAAGCGAACTTCTCACTTCTCAAAACTGAAGTGGAATCCTTCAAGGCCCCAGGGCCAGTGGAAACTACAGCCCAAACTGCAGAATCCTATATAAATGCATTCTACGGACATCTCCAGGAATGCATGGATCATGCTATCCCAAACAAAACCAAGACCCAATCATCCAAAGGCAGGCGTCCAGTCTGGTGGACCCCTGCCATAAATAAACTGTACAACAGAAGGAGGAAGCTACTACATGATAGAGCAAAATCCCTAATAGGGAAGGCATCTCTGATCAGTACTAGCAAAAAATTATGATCCCTCATAAAATCCTCCAAGGCCAGCTTAGAGAGAAAAATTGCACAGGACACCAAAGACAATCATAAGGCTTTTTTCAGTTATGTTAGAAACCTGGGATGCAACTCGCAGACTTGTTCTTAGTTGATTCTAAAAGACAAAAAATACACTGAACCCACAGACATCGCCAATATCCTGGCAGACAGGTTCAGTGCAAACTTCTCCACCCCCTCCCCCCCAAAAGAACAAGTATCTATCCTGGCAGAGGGCTGCCTCCCAAACATCTCAGATGCTCAGGTGAAGGCTGCCCTCTCCAAAGCAAAAAACACTGCTTCCATAGGACCAGATGGCGTCCCAGGTTGCGTCCTACATGAACTACAAGAGGAACTAATCCCTCAAATAAAACGGCTATACAATCTCAGCCTCACTACAGGATATGTGCCCACAGAATGGTGTACAGCAACAGTGGTCCCACTCCACAAAGGTGGAGCCTCTACAGACCCTGGAAACTATCGCCCCACAAGCCTGACTAGCTTAGTCTGCCAGGCTATGGAGAGGATCATCATGGAGCTCATAAACAAAGACATTGGGGACCTACAGACACTAGATCCTACCCAGTTCAGCTTTGTCAAGGGCAGATCCTGCCTTTTGAACCTGGTTGACTTCTTTGAAACAGTCACCAAAGCCATAGATGAAGGGAAAGGTAGTCTACACAGCCTATCTGGACCTTGCAAAGACATTTGACACAATACCCCACTCGGGCATCATAGATAAGCTATCCAGCTTAAATATAAACCCCTATGTCACAAGATGGTTCGCAAACTGGCTCAAAGACAGAACACACAGAGTGAGAGTTGCTGGAGCCATGTCAGACTCGAAACCGGTCACAAATGGCGTCCCACAGGGTTCTGTCCTGGGACCACTCTTGTTCGGTATATACTTTTCTGAGGTACAGGCAAACGTGGGAGGACTATGGCTCACCAAGTTCGCAGACAACTGCAAACTGGGCGCCATAATCAACTCTCCAGCTGACACAAACATCCTTCAAAAAGGTCTCACAGAGACAGATAACTGGTGCCAGCGCCATGGTTTAAAGCTAAATGCCAAAAAATGTATAGTCATACCCTTTGGCAAAAACAATGTGCTCACAAATTACCACATAGGCGGAAACCCATTAAGTACAGAGAAAGTTATTAGGGACCTGGGGACCCAAGTTGATAGCAATCTCTCCTTTGAAAACCACATTGCCAAAGTGGTTAGAAAGACCTTCTACATAGCCCACCACATCACGAAGGGTTTCACATTTAGATCAAGAGAGGTAATCGTGCCCCTTTATTCATCCCTCATCAGGCCCATCATAGAATACAATGCCCCTTTTGGGATGTACCTTACCCGACACCTGCAGCAATTAGAAAGACCCCAAAAGTATCTCACCAAGAGGATCAAGGGTCTCAAACAGATGCCATATGCTGCTCGGTTAAAAACTCCAGCTCTACTCAGTTGCATACTGCCTACTTGAGGCGATCTATGCCTGACATACAAAGCTATGTCAAATCCAGAATTAATGGACATGCTCCACCTCAGTAAATCTAAATCCCTTAGAGCCACACGCTCGAGGGACTTGAACCTCAGCACAGAAATAAATAGAACTTGCTGGAGGGACAGCTTCATAACCCAGAGGCTCCCTTCGCTCTGGAATAGAATTCCAGTTCATGTGAGGCAGAGCACCTCACTGAATCTCTTCAAGAAGAATCTCGATAAGTGGATGGGGGATCGTAGGTTTGTCCCAGGGATTACTCCCGTGTCACTATTAGACAGAGGCACAGTAAACTAAACCTTAAAAAGGGCACAGTATACTCAAATCAAGGGGTGGCGTAAGCCATACAGAATCGGGCTAGGCTTATAATTGACCCAGGGCAGATAGCCTAGTATGAACCTATGAACATGGCCCACCTCATTAGTAAGGGTATCTCATCCAGGGACAAGGTGGTCATAACATCCCTGTATTCTTACCTTATAAGACCCATTATTGAGTACACATGCAGCAGCTAGAGACCACAGATGTTCCTCACCAGTAGAATCCAGGGCCTCAAACATCTACCCTACACAGGCTAAAGGCCCTGTCCCTCTATTCAGTCTCCTACAGACCCTCAGCGGTGACCTCTGTTTGGCATACAAAGCAATCTCAGACCCCGCCTTGATGGGACAGCTGCATATCTGCAAGTCTAGCTCCACTCGAGTAAGCCACACACACGACCTCGTCTGTGACATCAATAGGACTTGTTGGCAGGACAGATTTGTGTCCCTGAGACTCCCTCTTCTGTACAATAGACTCCCACTTTAAGTCCGTTAGAGTGCCTCATTAATCCTTTTTAAGTGCAACCTGGATAACTGGATGGGGAACAGAAAATACACTCCTGGGATTCCACCTGTGTCCCTGCTGGACAGGGGCATCGGGTGCTGACTTTATGGGCTAAAGTTTTGGCTAGGCTTGTAAGGACCTCGGGGCCAGTAGCTTAGTAACTTCCTCTGGTCATGTATAGCTGCATCTGTCCACACAACATACATAACTAGATTTTTATTTTTATGTCTTTCAGTGCTGGAGAAATTCTTACTTTGTTTTATTTACTTAAAAATATGATAAAGTAGATAATACATTTTGATAATACTGGACTATTCACATCATCATCAGTTCATTCTTAATGGTTCATCTAAATAAAAGTTTGTCAACTGAGGCTGTAAAATTAATTTTGGAGCATCTGTAATGAATAGATTAATAGATAAAAGCACTGTGTGTGTGTGTGTTTGTATATTATATATATGTGTGTGTGGGTGTATGTTAGATTAGGTAATTAGATTGCTGTAATTTATTATTATGGTTGAAATACATATTAATGTATGAAAATTTGAATGTGTGTTAATATTAACCTATAGATAATGGGAGCACAGAAAAAGTTGGAAACCTAGATTACTACTAAATATAACAGCTAGATCCCCTTTAGACCACAGATCAAAACAGGAATAATAAGTAATCCAGTTTATAAGAAATGTTAAGAGTCTGAGTTGGACAAGGGTGTTTAGCAAAGCATAATACTGGCAAAAGTGATTAAACTGCTCCTGTAAAATACAATGAAAATAAGCTGTTTATTGTCAGTAGTGCAAGGAGTAAGCCCCGTGCAGGGACTTCAGTTGGAAAATTGCTTAGCATGTGCAGCAGAGAAAATAGTTTATCGCAGTTTGGGCCAAGCAGTTCTATGACTAGAGGTATTGTTTTTTTTTTTTTTTTTTTTTGCAGTAATTTATGTCTACCTCATTGGCTTAGTTATTCTCTGCTTCACTATTTAATGACCTTTCCACATTGTAAAGAGCATCATTATTTGGGTCTACCTGTTATCGAAAGCCCACTTCAGCGAACTGCAGAAAGATGAGACGACTTTGCTGAAAACTCATTTTTTCGAACATTCACATCACCAGAGTTTTACTGTAGGAAAGGAGACACCAGGCCGCCAGGTAGAAAGAAACATACCAGAGCATATCAAGCCCACCCAAGTGGGGAGCTGCACCATAGATACACACCCTCCAACTGAATATACAAACTCCGAAATGGCACAGTAGTGGAGAAAAGGGCAAATTTTCCAATGGTGGCCAAGTGTCTTCTTTTCCAGATGTAAAAGTTGGAAAAAATTAGTTATCAGCAAAATTGTCTCATCTTTTTGCAATTCATTGAAGTGGGTTTTTGATAATAGGTAGACCTTATTATTAAAGATCTGACAACATGGTCAGAGTATAAATTATTTTTAAATAGCAACCCCCTTAAAAAAGTTACCATTTTTTATCTTGCTAAATTTGGAGTCACAGCCAGCAGGTAGAAATATACTAGAGAAGCCAAAACAGCAATCCATATCTGTAACATCAGATTAAGTAATACCTCCACTTTAATAGTGTCACCTTTTTAATGGATCCGAGAGTTTCATATTTCTTGACATTCTTTTATGTGCAAACTGAACTCATACAGCATAATCCTCCTTGGCAGTACACAAAAAATGATGACTTAATACAGTCCAACAGTTATCTGGACTAGAAATATGCTGCGTTTATACCCTTCTTGCTGCTCAGAAATTCTGAGTAGTGTAATCATGCTTCTGTGTTTACCACATTATTTTTTCTATTTGTTTCAGTAATTTGTTTGATTCTACATACATGTTGGCAGTTTCAGAAGTTAGTAAAGTATTTGCAGCCCCAAACGTTCACTTTGCTTCAGATACCGCAAAGAAAAAAATCATTCTAAGCTGCTTAAATAGGTTCATAGGTAAGTACTAGGCTAGCTGTTATTGCGACTATTTTAAGCCCAAACAGTTCCGCTTTTTGGGCTCAGAATAACCTATCCCATTTGGTTATAGAATAGTCTTATCCATCCCGTGGTTGATAATCATATATTCCTTATATAAATGAAAGGGATCATACCACAGATGAGTTGAGGGGACCCTTGTATGGTATAAAGCATTCAGGAGGTGCATCTATAGGGGGCAGTCCTAGATTAAATTTTCTATTTCCCATCCATAGATGTAAGCTGTGTTTGAAATTGAACAGGGATGAACTCTGTATTATGTGGATGGGAAGTCTGTTCCATAGTAGTGGTATCCCGTGAGAAATATACCTGTCCCTCCAAACCATTCTGTTGCGGAAGACATTTAGATCCCTACACTGAGTATTTCTGATGCCATTTGACTTGCTCATGTGCAGTAAATCCACCAGTAATGGGTTGGAGGATGCCTTGAATGCCAGACACAGGTCACCTCTTGGCAAGTCTGTAGGATGCCGAGTAGAGTGACAGGGCTTTGTCAGTCCATTTAGGAAATGTTGTTTGGTCTTGTATCCCTTTCAGTAAGTATCTCTGTGGGCATTCCAATTGTTGCATGTGTCTGTGTCTAAATGTTAGTCCAAGCACATGACGTCAACTTAGCACAGTCAGATGCATGATTTTAAAGCAATAAGTTGTACTGTGAATCTCTGTAGTAGAAGCAGAGCAGTGTTTTGAGTAACTCATTAGTATCTAACTGCAGGAAGGTTTTTCCTGCATGATTTATCCACCAGTGCCACTATTCAACATTTTCCTGTTACTGAATGGAGCTTTCATGCACATCTTAATGCTGCTAATGAAATTCCATTCAGTAGTGCATACGGGAAAAATAGTTCCTCTCACATGTAATGTGTTCAGCCTCCATGTCACCAGTAGCAAAATAAGAGTGTCTTAGCCCATACTTTTGAAATCGGTTTTGAGTTTATTCTTTGTTGTTCACAATGTAGTTAATGTTAAGTGTGAGTTTCTTACTGTAAAATGATAGCGGAAAGAATTTGCATGCAACCTTTAGTATTCTGCCAGCACATTCTTTAAATCAAATGCCACTGGAAGGATTGGACTAAGACTGACTTAAAAAGAAAGCACTGGCAACATTAGTTAAGAATTCTTTTGTTAGTTTTTCTTTTTCCTTTATTTTCAGAATCAAAAATCAAAACGCTGTCTGCAAATTCTGAACCACCTAATCCACACAAACTACTTCCCAGCTTTTATTTCTCTTTGGTGAAATCAGACAGGAGTTACCTGACAGGGACACAGCTAATCCAAGTTTTGGAAATGTCTTCTTACCCTGGCAGCCCAGTTAGCCCCTGTAGTCCCGTAAGAAATATAACTGAAAAGGTACTAAATCAGCAGAAGGAGAATCCAAGAAACCATAAGGCAAAATTATCTTAGTTATAACGTGGGTATATAAGGATTTTGTCTTGGCTAACAGCTTAGCAACAATCTGATGAGGTCATTTTTCATTCATTCTTCAACTGTTGGGTTCGGATCTGTGCTTCTTCCACCTCATGGAACACTGAAACTCTCAAGCCCCTCCCTTACCCACAATGCCCTCGTCACCTAACATACCTAGATCTCATTTGCCAGCTTAGCATATGGACATGATCACTGCTTACACTCGAGCGAACATACTTTTTTCTGTGAGTTAAGGTATATATATATATATATATATATATATATATATATATATATATATATATATATATAATCAAGCTTGCTCTCTATAAAGAGAATCTCTATACTTTCCATTCAAAAGTTCCTAAAATACCATTGTTGGTAGTTGATGTTCTTGTTTATTTCCTCCTTTTTTTAGTCTTCTTTAAAAAAAAAATTTTTCAATGCTTAATTCTTTACTGTTTTCTTGTTATTTGCTAATTATGTCTGGGAAACCTTCTGGTTTCAAAAAATGTGTGGCCTGCGGCCATAAAATTCCAAATTCAGACATGCACGTAGTGTGTCTATTGTTTAAGCCCATCTACCGTGATTTTGAGTGAATGGAATAGTTGGCTAGGCTTAAAATAGCCCACAAAGGCAATTAGTCTAGTAATAATCTATGAACCTATGAACATTTGTAAGGCCTTCAATTCACAGATTTTGATAGAAAAAAGAAAAAGTTCATTTTAAGAGGTTTGCTATCCTCTAAATCTGCTTCTACAACATCTAAGGCTCAAAGCTTCCAAAAAGTTAAGAAGGGAGATTATCTTCCTAAAGAGTTAAGAAAGGGATCTTTTGCTTTGCTATCTGAACCTCCCGCTAAAGTGACTGAAGTATTGGATCCGACCTCTTCAGATCCATGAGCTAGATCGAAGACGTTTCCTTGGCTCCAGTCACCTGAACTGTTTCTGGATCCTATCGTTTTTTGTAATTTTCACCAAGATGACACTCCAGACCATCCTCTGCAGCATCATCTGTTAGATTATCCAAAATTTTGATGGAAGCCGATGTGGATAGGATGATGAGGAAATTCATCAGGATGCAGATTCAGATGGTAGCTCTTCTGACTCTTATCCTAATGTGTCTGGAGACCCTTGTCAGTACTACTCCCCTTTTTATTGGCTGCTCCTCCGATCCAACATTTGGTTTAAGAGCTATCAGATCTCAAAATCCTGGAGTTATCTACCTCTGTTTCAAAGTTTCTGGCATCTTCAACTTTGCTGGCATCTCTGACACGGTGCTGACCATTTTGGAGCTGGATGACTCTTGGATCCATAGTGTCAGTGCCAGATCCAGGGAGTAGGTGTCAACTCCAAAGCTGTTGGAGCTGTATCTGCCCCTCAGAGCTTCGGCACTATGCAGTTTGACTCTGATTATTTCTTTGAGTAGTTTGCCTTAAGGGCAGAGAGAGCCAGTGGTCCATAAAGCATGGCTTATTGGATCCGTCGGTTTCTTTTTCTTTGAGGCATATTCTGCATTTGGGGTAGTGAAGAGAGCTTTCTCTGTTCCAAGAGTTCGGACTTCTCCTCACTTTTCGGTTCTGACTACCCAACTCCTTTCGAGTCTGCATCCAGAGTGATAATCAGCTGTGCCACTGGGATGGCCAGCCCGAACTAGTCTCCAGACCACCCAGCAGGGTATAGTAATCTCTTTTGATACTTCTCAGGAACATCCCACAGAAGTTCCAAGGAGGAGGAAGTGTAAAAGGAAGCACTTAGACTCTCTGCAAGAGTCTGTCACAGAAGATACCGACTTTGATGAAGGGGAAGGGGTCCCTCAGATCACACCTGCTGATATCTTATTTGGAGACATCATAGAACTTCTTAAATAAAGGGGTGGTTAGTCCCCTTGACAAACCTTTCCAAGAGGACATGGTATTCCAGGAGGCCTTTGGAGCTGACCTATCTACCTCCTGCTCGATTTGGGAAAGCATATCTCTGCTTCAGCGACTTTTGTTCCTCAAGTTGCTGAATTACTTGGCGTATTTTCTGAGATTTTAGACAGATTTGATAAACTTTCCAAATCCCTCACTGGGACCATATCCTTTGAGGTAGAGAGCACTATTTCCTCACAGTTGGTTACCCTTCAATCTTTTTCTAAGTCATCCATGAGGCTTGCAGCTGTAGGTAACTCATGGGCGGCATCTTCAGGAATTTCCATCAGAAGACATGCCTGAATGTGATTGTGTGACTTTGTGGAACCCATCAAATCTTCCTTCACCAGTGTTCCCTTTGACTGAAGTTACTTATTTGGCCCCAAAGTAAACAACACACACTCTAGGTGTGAGCAGGAAGAGGGCAAATCCTGTCTGCTGTGGGCATACATTTTTTTGACCTTTCAGTGGACCTTTTCTAATGAGGCAGATGGAAAATGTGGTTCAAAAAATCCCATGGTCCTTTCCAAGATCCACATGGAGACAGCCCCCCCCCCCCCCCAGGGTCAGAGGAGGGAACTCTAATGGAAGACGCTGTCCCCATGGAAGAGGTGGTCTGCATAACCAGAGATCTAGACATACTTTCTCTTGAAGGTCCTATCAGCACTCCTGAAAGGAAACCTGACTGTCCATCTCTGGAGACAGTCAGGAGTCAATTATCCCTGCACCAGAGAGCCTGACTAGAAATTACAAAAGATTCATGGGTGCGGAGGATAATGTCCAAAGTTTGTGTAATACCATTTACCCATCCACCCCCATAGTAGTAAACAAAATCCCTGATGTTCCACTCAAAGGAAAATAACAGCAATAGACGTAAACAAGCTGTTAGAAAGAAGAGTAATCAACCGTCCAGAACTTATTCAAGATTCTTTTTAGTTCCAAACAAAACAGGGGACTGATCTCCGCAATCTAAATCAATCAGTTCAGTACAAAAAGTTTTGGTTCAGTCCATTTTACCTTTTCTGCACAAGGACCCAACTGGATGTGCTTGATAGATCTTCAGGATGCATACTATCACATAAAAATGACCAGATGGTCCAGAAGATATCTACACTTATGGCTGGGAGCCAGTCATTACCAATTCAGAGCTTTGTCCTTTGGTGTCACTACAGTGCCCAGGGTGTACCAAGTGCATGGCAGTAGTAGCAGCTAACTTGAGAGTGCAGGGGTTTTGTGTGCTTCCATATTTGGATGACTGGCTCATAACTGTTTCAACCAGGCATCATGAGATTCAAGCTCGAGACTGCATATTCTAGTTATGCTCTTGCCTGGGGATTTCAGTCAGTCACAGCAAATCTCATCTCGAACCAACACAGATATTGGACTGCATTGGTGACTTACCCAATACAGTTACTCAGACAGCTTCTCTCTCTTTGTGCAGACTTCAGACTATTCAGTACCAAGTCAGAAAGATTATTCAAAGTTCTTCTCTTTCAGCTTGACTGATCCTCCCAAGATTTGGGATCCATGTCAACGGTAATCATTCTGGTACTCTTGGCAAGGTACCAGATGAGAGTTCTTCAGTGGACTCTTGCAACTCAGTGGTCCATTCTTCATCAGCCATTATCCAGTCAAGTGAAAGTAATGCAAGCATACAAAAATTATCTTTTGTGGTGAATACACTACAGTCAAATTCAGGAAGCTCATCTCTTTTTTCTCCCCCAACCCAAGGCCATAGTGTCCACGGACACCTGCCAGATTAGGTGGGTGGGAGGGCACTTCTTGCAAAAGACGGTCCAAGGCACATAGTCCCTCGAAGAGGTCAACACACATATCAGTGTGCTCTTAGCATTGCAGGCCTTCCAAGACACTCTCCCCATCAGGACAATTGTGATCCAGACAATATGTAGGTGATCTGGTACATCACCAGACAAGGAGGAACCAAATCTTATCTCCTTTGTTGAGAAGCTATGAGAGTATGGCAGTTGGACAATCTCATCCAATCATTTTTTGATAGCAGTGCACATTCCGGGGAAGTCTACAGTGATTGCAGACAAGTTTAGCAGGTCTATTATAGTGCCTCATGAGTGGTCTCTCAACATGAAAGTGGCGGAGAGGATGTTCCATTTGTGGGGCCAACTATGCTGCATCGTCTTTGTGTCTTCCCTCAACAAGTGCAGCAGATTCTTTGCCCTGCTCGCCCCATGGGGTGTCACCGAGGAATGCTCTACTTCATCATTGGCCCCCTGGCCTCCTTTACGCTTATTCCCCATTACCCCTACTCCCTAAATTTCTTCAGAAAACATCTCGATTGAAGAGCACAGTTATCCTCATTGCTCCTTACTGGCCTCGTCAGATTTGGAGATTTGGTTTCCCTTGCTTTGGCCTCATCTTTTTTGTCCACCCTGGATCCAGCTCCAGACCTACTGTCTCACCTGACAGACATTACACACCCGGACATTGCAGCCCTAAAATTGACCACATGGCTTCTGCAGTTCCATTGATTTGCTAGGCAGCCTAGGCTCTCCTCCTCTGTCCATCACTTTCTTTTATTATCTTACAAAGCTTCCACCAGGAAACTTTACAAAAGTAAATAGAAAAGATTTGTTGTTTGGGCACATCAAAATACTTTAGACCCCTTTTTAGCACTGTTCCCAAGGTTCTTGACTTTTTAGCTGCAATTTTCAATGAAAGTGCTAAATCCTGTTTTATAAGAGTGCAATCAACTGCCATTTCTGCTTTTTATTAAGTAGTAAATAATTCAACCTTGGCATCCTCCAAACTTTGTAAAGCTTTTCTAAAAGGAAATTTCCTGCTTAGACCTCTCTTAATAGATCCCACTCTTCCTTGGGATTTAAACATTGTTTTGCAAACTTTAACCCAACCTCCTTTTGAACCATCGGCTAAGTGTAAACTAAAATTATTGATATGGAAACTGTCTTTTTGATTGCTATTACTTCTGCCAGAAGAGTATCAGAATTACAAGCCCTATCATCTTAACCTCCTCATTTGATGTTTCTTAAGGATATAGAGTATCTATACGGACCAGTCCTTCCTTTCTTCCTAAAGTGGTGTCAGAATCCATTATTAATCAGGTTATCAACCTGCCAGTTTCCTTTCCAGATTTCTCAAATAAAGGAGCATATATGTTACACCTTTTGGATGTTCACAGACAGTTCCATTTTTATCCTCACAGAACCAAAAAATTGAGGAAAAAAGGACAATTATTTGTTTTTTTAGAATACAAATTAGACAAACCAGTTTCTAAATTAACTTTGCCAAATGGTTGACTTGATTGTATTACTTTTGTATACAGAAAAGTGGGTTTGCCTTTATCAAAACCACCAAAAACCCATTTGACTAGATCGATGGCAACTTCTTCAGCCGTTTTATTTAGATCTTCTTTGGATGATATTTGTGCAGCTGTAACTTGGGCTAATCCTCATACCTTTATTGTTCATTACAAATTGGATCTGGTCTCCAGGGGAAGAGCAGCCTGTAGCTCAGCGGTGCTTAGGAATATCCTTTCATAGAGTCCTCCCGTGATTTAGGTAGCTGGGGACTGTGCTCCAACAGTTGAAGAAGGAATGCATATGACAACATCAGATAAAAAAAGTTATGCACTCACTATAACATTTCATCTGTGTTGTCCATTTTCATTTTTCCTCAACTTCTGTCCAACCAACCCCCCTCCTTGTTTGACTCTTGGAAGGCTAGAAAGATACTGGAGGAACTACTGCTCCTTTGAGTCCCAGATTCCGTTATTTTATCATTTCCTACTGCTTTGTAGGTGTAAGAGGCAGCAAACAAGATCTGAGGTATGCTAGGTGACTAGGGAATTATGGATAAGGGAGAGGAGCTCAAGAGTTAGTGTTCCAAAAGCTGGAATAAGTGGCCGAGGCAGATCTGAGGACAGGATCTGAACCTAACAGTTGAAGAAGAATGAAAATGGACAAGACAGATGGAACGTTATGGGGAGTACATAACAGAATTCAAGTTCCCTTTCTTTTGGATATGGTAGGTTTTATAAGCACAAATGTTAAACAAACATTTAATATTAACTTGAAGGGAGTAAAACAAAATGATTATAAAGTCAGTTATGTAGCAAATGTAAAAAGTGATCATCTCAGCATTGACAAACTAACTTCATTAATTCATTAGTGCAACAAAGCAGCTCAGGCTCTGTGGAAATGAGCCATATGCTACTGAATCAGTAAACAGTGACACATTTGTCATTCTCTGTGTTTCAGAAGTATTCTGTGTCATGGGTTTTAGTGATGTGTAGGACCCATTTAAATCCTTATGTTTTCTACTGTGATTATTGGTCTTCTGAATGGCTTCCATAATAACTTTTTTTTTTATTATAATAAAGACTTTATTTATTGACATTTGTTAACTGGGTTAGTCCAGCTGGGCCAGGGACCCTTTTTCAGTGGTGGCCCAGGGAGAAAAGCTCCAGTGAAGAATTGCAGAAAATTACAGAAAAAGGAATTTCAATTTTAAAAATAGTATTACAATTTAAATGACGCACACAAATATAACATGATGTAGGGTACACAATTAAATGACTGTATTCATGTTAACAATTTCTAGCAAATTTTAAAAAATAGACACAAATATTAAAAAATATAAAATAACAGTTTGTAGCAAATTTTGAAGGGTCATAAAATATGTACATTGCAATTTGAAAATAAACCTGTAACTGTGCAAGGTCATTAAGTACATTCATTAGAAGGTATACAAAGTCATAAAATACACACAACAGAGAAAAGTTTGTTTGCAGCATATAACAGTTGCAGAACAGCCCACTAATATACGGGGTCATAAAATACCTGTAAAAAAAGGAATAGTTTTGATTCCAGAGGGTTATAGATGGGAAATCAGACTTACTTAATTCAGTCTATAAATATAAGAATAGAGTTGTAAATAAATAGGAAGCCTGCTGTGGTGGGAAATGTGTAGTTACAAAGAATGAATTACTAGTCGATTGGATACAGAGAATAGAATCGTAGGCACCATAGAAATGAGAGAGGGGAGGAGTTGAAGAAGGCTTCCAGATCTGTCTTTGAAAAAACTAGTCTGTACTCTCCATCGCTGTGCTGGTCTAGATTTTCAAATATACAAATGAGTATTTCTGCACCCCTTTCATTTCTGCAGATATGTATATAAAAGACACCTTTTCTGTATTGCAGAAAGTTTTTTTCTCCTTTAAACATATTACAAGAGACCATTTGTGAGTGGGACAGTGGCTAAAGTTGATGGCTGACAGTAGTACTTAGTTCTCTGTGGAGTACCTTGTGTGTGGCATTTATTTATTCTGCCTGTGTCCACATGGCTTCTATTCTGGTACTCTGGTTTTCTTTTAAATTTTGAAAATATTCTGTAAGTGAACTGGAATTCCTTCTTAGGTATGAGTGCTATGTGGATGTGATTTCACACGTCCATCCTTCAGTGGGTGAATGCTCTACTCAGTATAATAGTGCCTGGATGGGCTTTAGCTCCTCCTCCCCTGAATTAAACTTCGCAGGTAAACAGGGAAAGAATGAATGACAAAAGCCTAGCATTCCAAGATAATTCTTGTATGCAGCTTTTATCAGCATAAATTAATAAATTATGGATTAAGGGTATGGAATGCACTTCAAGAGTATTTGAATTCTTGGACACGTACGACTACTGACTTTAAGGATATTTTCTCCTTGTGTTTCTGCCACCTGTAAGATATGTCTTCTCGTTAACAAATCTAGTGCACTATTAAAAATCATAATACCGCTTTAGTGACCTGTGCTTTAAATGAACCTGCAGTAAGTAATATCCCAATGAAAGCAAATTGATTTTTTGTGTGTTTGTGTGTGTGTGTGTGGGGGGGGGGTTACATTGCATAACCATCCATATGGAAAACCACATGCAAATGTATTTGGTAGAGAATTTTTCATCAGGGGGGAGTTGAAACTAATTTTTCTTTGGACCACCCAGAAAGTAACACTGTCTACAGTAAACTCTCAGTTAACCAGCACCAATGGGGATTAATAGATGCCTGATAACTGTAGATGTTCTTCATGTTTCACTGTTGCAGTCATCACCTGTGGGGTATCCCTGCTGTGATAGCCCTCGGCCAGTCTGAATACCAGAGTCAATGTTTTTCTGCGTCGGCTGCTGTCACATGCTGCCTGATGTCAAGTCATCAATGCTATAAAGGAGAGCAGCTGATGCCATTACATCAGTCTTTCTTGCTGTGGATCCTGTAGCAGAAGCAGTTTGCAAGTGACCTGGCCGGTTGCTTCCAGAGTTTTGATTTACAGCTGAAAATATCTAAAGCTAAGTACCCCATTGGGGATCCTTTTTTTCTTGCACTAACTGATGTCCGAAAAAGTTAACAATTGTCTCGTCCGTGGAAAGGAAGTACCACACTGAGACTTCCACTCATGCTGTCACTTGTTTAGGCCCAGAATATGACGTCCCCCATTGCCAGTTCTGTGCTCTCTTTAATGCAAGAACCATTCATCGTAGAGCTCATATTGTAGGCAGGGATTTTTGTCTTCCATCTTCGCATTCCGAAATGGCATCAGTCAGCCAACCTTCCATAGACAGTCCGAAGAAACGCAAGGATAAAGATAGAGACAGACCACACAAGATCATCAGTTCTCCAGAATTCAGTGAGGTGCTTTCACAGCCCCTGATGCCCGATTTGATACCTTCGCAGGCCTCTATCGAGACCCTTTCGGAGTCTGGTATGCCGCAAAAATCTTCTTCGTCTTCCGAGACTTTGGTTGTCTCTGCCTTGGTTGGGTCCGGAGCCGCGTTGCAGGCACCGGCTTCTGAGGAAGCTTTTCACACTACTGATTCCAGACAAAAACATACATCTTCTGTTCTAACTACCGTTCCTCTCAAGCCGATGGACTTACTTAGTCCTAGAGGCAAGGCCATTCCCAGGAAAACTACCTCTAGTCACCATGTTACTCTTGCTCCTCCTCCCCAAACTCAAATGCTTAAATGGCAGAGGATCTTATCTCCCTTATCAGGTGTAGTCAGGCCACAATTTCTAAAAGGAAAAGAGTCCTTTCTCCTGATATACTCACAGAACAGGATTCTGAGGAATCTGATTATGCAGAGTCTGAAGAGGAAAAACAACATTGGACTGTTTGAGGTTTCGGATGCAGCGGAATCTATTCCCTCTGCCTCCCCACCAGAAGAGCTTGCCTTTGGGGAAACCCTTCACACCATCAGGGAACATTTCCACTAGGAATCCCAGGACTTACCTCAGTCTAAGAAAAGACTAAAAGAATTTCTAGACCTGCCCCAGCACAGACCCTTGGCCATCCCTCCTATCTTAGAGGTGGTTGATGATGTCTTCCAGGAATCCAGTTTAACTCCTGATGCCCTCCTAGAAAGAAAACTGGACAGGTATTACAGAGTATCATATTCTTACAAACACCTGTACAGAAATCATGCTGCAGACCTGGAGGTCATTACACAGGGATCAAAAGGAGCTAAAGCTAGTTGTGCAAAGAATCCTACTTCTTCTGACAAGGACTCCAGAGTTATGGACAGATGAGGTAAAAATGTATACACCTCTGCAACCTTGGCTGTTATAGCTCTCAGCTGTCAGTTCCACATGTTAAAATATCAACAACACACTTTGGAACTGTTTAAACAAAAATTTTCTACCTTTCCTGACTGTTCCAATTCGAAAGTGTTAGCAGATTTACTGCACTCTACTTGTCAAGTGGCTAAACAATCATTACACTGGCTATGACACCCTAGAAGCCTCTAGCAGGGCAGCAGTGTCAGGATCTGTCGTTAGGAGACATGCATGGTTGAAGAAACAACCTCTCCCTGATCATGTCAAATCTAAATTACTTGATACACCTTTGGATAAGGACTGCTTGTTTGGAGAAAAAGCAGAAGAGGTGCTTAAAAAGATAGAAGACAAAGCAAAATCTATGCAAACAGTAAAAGATTTCCTTCAGGTACAACCTTTTAGGTTCAGCAGGATTTTTCCCTCAAAATACTGGTCCTTTCCTGTACCTAGCAGACAGGGACAAGGTAAGCTCCACAGGGGCAAACCACCCAGACTCCCAACCCAGGGGCAGCAGAGAACCAAACAGTGGACCACTCCCAGTCCAAAGGCAGGGAGTTCTAAACCATCCCTCTATGGCAGAAATTCTCAGTGACTCCCTCTCCCCCTCGCCCTCTTTTCGCTCACCAAAAACTAGGAGGAAGGTTCTCCTCCTACAAAGAAAATTGGCTCTCTGTAACAAAGGACCACTTGGTCTTAAATATCATTTCTCAGGGATACAAATTCTCCTTCAACGAACTCCCAATTCTAAGAGGGTTCCCAGACTTAACTCCATATCAGTGGGCAGAAGCATTGAAACAAGTCCAAACTCTCATATCCCGAGGGGCAGTAGAACCTGTCCCCTCAGATCAAACAGTCAAAGGCTTTTATTCCAGACTTTTCCTGGTTCCCAGAAAAGAGGGCACTTGGTTGCCCCATCCTGGATCTCTCCATTCTGAAAACTTTCCTGGTGGTCCCCAAATTCAAAATGCTAACCTTACAGCAGCTGCTGCCTATGCTGACAAAACATGACTGGTTAGTAATCCTAGATCTAAAAGATGCATACCTCCACATCCCCATAAGGGAATCCTGCAGGAAATTCCTTCACTTCAGAGCAGGGTCGCAACACTTTCAATTCTCTGCACTACCCTTTGGCTTATCTACTGTTCCCAGGGTATTCACCAAATGCTTATCCCAGGGTATTCACCAAATGCTTATCCCCAGCTGTAGCCTTCTGCAGGCAGAAAAATATACAAATTTACCCTTATCTGGATAACTGCCTCATTCAAGCAGACTCCAAAGAAAAGCTCCTCAAAGACCTCTGCTTTGTCAAAACCCTCCTAACCTCCTTAGGGTACACAATCAACGAGAAAAAATCAAAGCAAACACCCTCCAGGAAGATCATTTTCTTGGGAGCACTGCTGGACACAGCATCCCAGATGGCCTTCCTATCCTCAGAAAAGTAGAGCTTCTTGCCTCTCTTGTTTCGCTCAGCTGGCTTCCAGAACTCACCTCACTGCCAGAAAGTTCCTTCAAGCCTTGGAGTACATGGCATCTTGCATCCTTCTAATTCCTGTGGCCAGGCTTCACATGAGAAAGCTTTACTGGTACTTAAAGAACTTTTGGTGTCAGCACTCTCAGCCTCTAAAGACCTCTCTCCCTCTGATCCCCTGTATAAGGGCTGAGTTTCCCTGGTGGGCAAGGGCCTGTGCTCACAACAAAGATCTTTCCTTCACCCAACCGTGCAGTCCATTACCACTCATGCCTCAGACACAGCTTGGGGCACTCACCTAGAAAACAGGTGGACCCACGGTCTTTGGGATGCACAGCACCTTCCCTTACACATCAACCTGAGGGAAATGATGGCAGTGCAAAAGACTCTGACTTCCTTCAAACCCCATCTCAAGCCCGGGGATCTCCTTATCAAAACAGACAACACCACAGTAATGTGGTAAATCAACAAACAGGGAGGGACCCAATCTTACCCTCTGTGCAGGCTAGCCATGAACCTATGGCTGATGGCCTCTTGCATGGGACTACACCTGCTGGCCCACTACCTACCAGGGATCAACAACACCCTGGCATGCCACTTGAGCAGAAACTTACTGGACCTCCATGAATTGTAGTTCCACTGAAAATTCGTTTTACAGACTACTCAGGAGTGGGGGACTCGGAGGTGGATTTCTTTGCTTCATACCTCAACCATCAGCTGAACAAATTTTGTACCAGGGAGTATCACCACCTAGCATGGAAGGTGGATGCATTGACCTTCCCCAGGAACACCCTCTTTGTGTACGCATTCCCTCCTCTGCCTCTTATTCCACAGGTACTGATCAAAATAAAGGAGGAGAGACCGAAAGCCATAGTCGCAATGACCAGGTGTTGTCGATCCAGATTGGCCCAGACAACATTGGTACCCCTTACTGCGCAGTCTGACCTTACAGCCTCCCAGGCAGCTTCCCCCTCTTAACTCAGGTGGGGGGGGTGCTGCACCCAGACTTGTAGACTGTCAAACTATCAGCATGGCTAATACTGTAAAGACAAACAAGGAGCCCCTATTAAGCAGAGTATTGCGTTTTAATAAATGTTGTGGATTATTTAAAACGAAAATCAGCCTTTCGTATTTGGTGTTGGCAACGGTTCTTTGTTTCAAGTGTTTGGCATTGTCCTACAGGTTCTAGGTCCTAGACATTATCACAGAGGCCAGAAGACCCAGCACCAGAAAATCTTACGCAGGAAAATGGAAAAGATTTTGCTCCTGGAGCCAGTCCAGAGGGGCAATACCTCACAACCTTAATCCCTTTTATCCTGGACTTCCTAGCGGAGCTGCTTAATAGTGGCCTCTCCTTCTCCTCTATTAAAATCCACGCCTCAGCCATCTCAACTCATTTTGATACAGAACAGCCCCTGTTTTCCTGTCTTTTGATAAAACAATTCCTCAGAGGGGCTTGTAATATCAGACCTTCCAGAAAGGCCACCCACTCCTGCCTGGGACCTGAATTGTGTTTTGGAAAAACTTACCTTACCTCCCTTCGAGCCTGCTCTTTCAGCAGAACTAAAATTCCTCTCCTGGAGTACTACTTTTCTCCTAGCTATCACCTCAGCCAGGAGAGAGTGAGAACTTCAGGCTCTGATAGCCATTGAGCCCTTCATCATCTTCCATGCAGACAGAGTCTCCCTGAGGACTAATCCCTCCTTTATGCCTAAGGTGGTATGTAATGTAACTCTCAATCAGGCCATACATCTACCCACCTTCCTTCCTAACCCTCAAAATAAGGAGGAGGGAATTCTGCACTCACTAAATGTGCACTGACGGCTCTGATACTATCTGGATTGTACCAAATCCTTCAGGAAAATGGACCAACTACTTGTCAGCTTTGCCACAGGAGCAGAGGGGAAGCCCATTTCCAAACAAATCATTTCCAAATGGATATCACACTGTATTCATTTCTGCTACCGATTGCATGGAACTCCCCCCCCCCCAAGTCTATTAGAACCCATTCCACTAGGACAGCCTCCCTTCCACAGCATTCCTCAGAGGAGCTCCCACCAGAGACATCTTGGAAGCTGCCACATGGACTTCTGTCCATACCTTTACCAAGCATTACGACCTACCTCTATTTTCTAAAGCTAGGGCAGAGTTTGCCTCTTCAGTTCTGCAGGGCATGCTGACCCATTCCTAGGTATCTTACTAAGCCTACCACCCCTGTCCTCAGCTTTGGGAATACTCCAACAGGTGATGACTGTAACAGTGAAACACGAAGAACATAGTACAGTTGTGTACACTTACCATAAATGTAGATGTTCGAGTGTACTCACTGTTGCAGTTCTGGTTTCCCACCCTCCTTCCCCCTTATGTCTTCTTTTTTTAGGGAGACATAAGTTTCAAAAGGTGGTTTTAGCCACCAGGACCACTTTACCATATTTACTTGGGCCTCTGACAGGTTAGGGCAAGAAATACTGATGTAATGGCATCAGCTGCTCTCCTTTATAGCACTGATGACCTGACATCAGACAACATGCGACAGCAGCTGATGCAGAAAAACATTGACTTTGGTATTCGGGCCAGCCGAGGGCTACCACAGCAGGGATAACCCACAGGTGATTGCTGCAACAGTGAATACACTCGAAAATTTACATTTATGCTAAGTGTACGCAACTGTACTTTTCTGGTTGCTTGAGAGTTGCTATTAAAAATAGGCCTGACTAATACTGTACCCTATACTATTTGTTTAGCTTGAATCTTATGTTGGGGAGAGAGGGAATGTATTCATATCTTCCTTTTTAAAACTCTAAAACTCTAAAAATGTGAGGTATTTTTCTGTGGGGAGAAAACAAAGTGCAACACATGAAAATTGTACTGTGTATGTATTTGATTTTTTTTGCCGGTTGCTTGAATTCTGGTTAACTGAGAGTTTACTGTACACTGGTGGTTATAGTGACTCTGAGGGATAGCAATCGGCTAATGTGTAGTATAGCTTGTTTAGCCTTATCCCATCATTTATCCTTGTAAAGGAGGTAGTGAAGCACAATGGATCCAAAATCAGTAGCTACCAGCTCTGTCCTTTCTAGCATAAATTAAAGCTCACCTGAAATTGTATTATGAAAACCCCTGCAACAGTATGTCTTCTTTACCTGTCTATCCCTCACTCTCATTTGTTGTCATAGATAGTCTTTGCTTCACATTTATCTAATCCCATGAAAGATTAGCCCCCCCCCCCCTTCCAGCAGCACTTGGATATACTTGAATATTGTTTTTTGTCTTGTGCAACTTTTCTAGGTTCACTTTTCTTTTTAGAATATTCCTTTAGGAACTAAAATGATGTCAGTGCAGCGTGCTTATTTTAACTTCCTGCTTAAAGCTTCCACTTTCACATCTCACTTCCTTTTAGATGCTAGTTTTCCCGTCGTATAATGAAGCCCCCTTTATGGATAAAATGATTTTCTTCACAGTGTCCTGGCAAATCCCTTGAGTTGAATGGAAAAACACAACCAACTGTTGAAAAACACACAAAACCAAGGCAGCAGCTCTTAGAACAACTAAAGCTACA
This sequence comes from Protopterus annectens, assembly GCF_019279795.1. Classification (NCBI taxonomy): domain Eukaryota; kingdom Metazoa; phylum Chordata; order Ceratodontiformes; family Protopteridae; genus Protopterus; species Protopterus annectens. The sequence goes on from NC_056730.1 coordinate 482,952,692, forward strand.
CAGTATTGTTGAAACCAGCAGTAAAATGTTGAACTGTGACACAAAAAACATTGTTTATTTGGCATTGTGCAACCAATGTACAAGTTTGTACATAGGAAAAACTATGAGAAGGTTGCGCGATCGCTTGTACGAGCACAGTGCTGATATTAGAAATTGTTAAGTTGAGTAATGCACTATATAGACACATCAGTAATAACTCTAATCACACTTTTAAATTCATGGTAGTGGAGAGAGGAGTTGAAGATTTGCAAGGGAGGGTGGTTGATGAGCATGACATGGCTGAACTGAAGTGGCAAATAGTGTTAAATGCAGCTTTTTTTTCCAGGTCTGAATGACTCTATCTTTACTTCCAGTTTTAAAATTAAAGCAATTAAATTTCAAATGACCTTACCACTGGTAGGGATGGACGTGTAATTTTTTAATTGGTTTTAAAACTGTATTAATGTGGATGTGTTTGTTTTTTAATTGAATTCTGATGAAGTTCTAGGAATGAAAGCGATAAACTCTGGAATAAAACGGATATTTTGTCACTTGGACTATCTTATTTTGGTGGAAATATTCAACATTTTACTGCTGGTTTCAACAATACTGTGTTACATCAGTTGTTCTAAGAGCTGCTGCCTTGGTTTTGTGTGTTTTTCAAACCCCTTGCGTTGTTTGAAACAGCTCAGCAATCTGTTTCATTCCTGTGATGGGTTGCAGAGGATCTGTGGAAGGGGACAGATAAGGTAAATCAAAAGAACAGAGCTGTTCACCAAACCTGGATGTCACAATCTGCAATTAGTTATGCTCAAATGTCATATAATGTTCACTGCCTTGGTTTTACGAGAGTGGAGCATGATGTACAGTACTGTTTTGAATATCTGTAAAATAAGAATATAATTGTACTTATCTGAAGAAAACAAATTGTTGGATGCTCAGATGTGTATTCTTTGGTAGACTATGAACTGTTCTATTCACTTTGTTTGCCTTATGTAACCCTTATTTCATAATTTTGAACATTTATTATTATGGTAGGTTTACTTACACAACTGTACTTTCTGAGATGCAGGAGCCCTACATTCTATTCACTTACTTGTTGCAAGAGTTAAGGAAGTCAGAACCTGGAGCCATCATTTGCATTCGAGGGATCAGGGTTTTGTTACTAAGCTTCTAGCATCTCTTATGCATGCATGTGGCAGCCAAGTCATTGGTATGGAGTAGGCTGTCATAATGTACTTGCATGCCTCCACCTTTATTTAATCAAATGGCACTTTCACATGCTCACTATTTTCCTTTGGGAATTTGTCCTTGAAGAGTGTGCTCAGGCAGATCATCCCCTTTTCCCCAATTAGAGGATTGCAGCTTAAGCCTTTCCATTCCGGTCCTTGTTCACACCAGCTCCATAAGGTGCACAGTTTTCTCATCATTCCTTTTTGTGGTTCACGAGACATAAGTAAATACTAGACAGTTCATCAGTTTGATATTATATAGTTTTGGTGTATCAGTATTGTTGCTGGCTGTGTACTGTCAACTGATGTTGGCTTGTGGGAAGGATGCAGTCCAGAACCTGTCATCTGCAGTGTGTTCTGTGAGGAACTTTTACTTTATGCTTGAGTTCTACAAGAGGATGTTATTTCTTCAGTATTCTGTTCCTCTCATGTCTAAAACAGCCAATTAGCCTTTATGTAATCATACTTTCTTGTAGCAGTACACAGTTCATTTATTTTTTGTATTGTAAAGTAAACTCTCAGTTAACCAGCACCCATGGGGATTGGTAGATGCTTGGGTAACTGTAGTTTCTGGTTGCTTGAGAGTTGTTATTAAAAACTGGCCTGGCTAATACTGTACCCTATACTATTTGTTTGGTTTGACTTGTTCTCAGATTGGGGAGAGAGGGAATTTTTCCTCTCTTCCTTTTTAATACTCTAAAAATGTAAGTATGTTTATGTGGGGAGAAAAGTTCAACACATCAAAGGTGTACTGTATTTCTTTGAGTTTTTATTTTTTTATTTTTTTGCTGGTTGCTTGAATTCCGGTTAACTGAGAGTTTAATTTGTTTTGCAGACCGAAGAAATTATCAGAATACAAGCATTCCTAAAGGCAAACAAAGCAAGGGATGATTACAGAACTCTAAGTAAGTATTATATTTCCGGTATGACATAGTTTCACTTTTGAAACTGAAGATAAAATTTTTAATAAAAAACATCCTACAGTCCGGTTAAAGGATTTACTTAATACATATCTCAGCCTTGAGGTATGCATAGATACGAGTTCCAGTTAGCGATCCTCTAGCCTTTTTTTTCTTTCATTTGTTGCAATATCAGGAACGCACTGCAGTGTTGATATTAATTGAACTACAGGAGCTATAAAAAAGCAATCAAGATATTTACCTCAAAAGTGAGAGTTACAGTAGACTTTTTAGCTGTATGGTTACTTTTACTGTATAAGTCATTGTGTTTTGTAATAAAAGTGGACCCAAATAGGCTATCCATGGTTTCTTTGGTAGCAACAGATGCTGAAGAGTCAGGTACTGAATGTTATTACCATGGAAATTCCATCATTCAAACACTGTCTTGTTTTAAGTATCCCTGAATTGGATACATGTGTTAACTGAAAGCTGGGGTGAAAGTAGTATAGCATGTGGAAGCTGAACTCTCAACACGTCTGCCTTTTGTGTCCACTGGGCTTACCTAGTTAACAAATGTGTAAAATAAAACAACCACAACAAAAAGTCTGTCTGCATAAAAAAAAAATGAATAACCAAAAATAAAAATGAAGACACCAGAGAACAGTTCACATGGTTTAATTAACACACAGCGTTTTCTTCACACACATAAAGGTTCACATTTACTTATGTGAACAAAAGTGCTTGTGTGTTTTAATTAAGCTATGTGGACTGTTCTCCAGTGTCTACATTTTTTGTTGTGGTTAAAAAAATAATAAAAAAGTAAAAAAGTTTATCATATTCTACACTATTATATGCATTTAAAGTGGTGGTTTCTACATACCACACATCTGCAAAGTTCAAATCTTCTTTTTGTAGTTTAATAACATCATTATCCAGCTTCCATGTCTTCATTGAGCTCTATCATATAGACATGTATGTAAAACGTTGATATGATTCCACCTCCTCAAAAGCTTGTCTGGCTACATATTATTTTACTAGCTCACCTCCTTTTATTATCTGCTCCCAAAATCTCATTTCTTTGTTTATTTATTGACATTTGATTACCAGAAAAGTCCAACTGGGTAGGACCCCATTTTCAGCGAAGGCCAGGGAAAAAAGCTGCAGAGTATTACAAAACATTTTAAGAAAAGTAATTTTGCAGTCTTTAAAAATAGTCCAGAAAAGTGCGGTTTAAATAATTATATTAAATTAGACATAATATGAAAACATTGTTTAAGCATAGATACAAATTATATGATAGTGATTTAACAGAGAAATGTTTAGCCAGTTTACAACAAAATTAAAGCTAAATTAGTATAATACAAACAGGAATTGCAATACCGAGTAAGCAAAAAGCAAGCTTATGGTATATTTAAGCAATAACCATTGAGTGTGGGTATATGAGAATTTACCCACATTTGTCATGGATTGATTACGAGGTTGAAGCCTGAGTGATTAAACAAAGCCAACTGGGGTAAATCCTCATGTACCCACACCCACGAGTCAGTAATTGCTAAGTATACAATGACGTTATTTAAGAAAGAAATTGCTTACCTTTCTTAAATAATGTCTTTGTACAACGGTGCCATATTGTTCCTTTGCATTATTTTTTCTTCCACATTTGTTGATGTACTATAAATGCATATAGGACTTAAGTTCCCACACTTGCACAGTACATCAGTGTTTGACAGAAGAAACTGAGAAAAAAGAATCTCCATTTTTTTTTTAATACTATAATTTAGACAGTTCAGAGGTATGAGTGTCTGCCGAGACTGCACAGAAATACAAGGAATATCAGGTACATTTCTTTAGTTTTGCAGGACATACCTGATTTCTACTGTATTTGGTTTGCCTTGTGTACATACATCTCAACCTATTAGCTCAGGAAATGTAGACAAAGCCCCTCAAATAGGGACAGATTGCAAATGTTGCTCTTATAAACTTAGAAGCAGCTAGAATAACAGGATGTGTGTTGGCATGCATTGTGTGAAGGATACAAAGTCTGAAACTCAAATGTGTGTCATTATTTAGTGACTTCACTCCTCAGTTGTTTGTCAGAAAACCACAAATTTTATAAGAAACAGACCAAAAATATGAGGCGAAAATCTGGACATTAGACAGGTATGCCTTCTTAGCATATGACCATAGAAACAAGTCTGGCCACTCAGTGGTATTTTAGCAGCCAGACTTTTTTCTTTTGGTATGTACTCTTTACAATGGGCACACTGGTTGGTCTGTCCAATCAGTGTGCTCACATTTGAATAACAATGACTCATCATTGTACAATTACAGAGAAAGTCAGGGGAAGAGAAATTATTAGAAATAAGGAAGTGAGTGAAGAAGGAGAGGAAAAAGATACAAGGTATGAATAGGCATCTGTTCACATTTAGAGATAGAGTTTATCCGGGTGTTGAGCAAGAACAGTGGCAGCTTTTATCTAAAAAGTCTTTCAGAATGGTTTTGAAGGAATGGATGGAGGGTATTGACCTGATGGATAGAGATAAGGAGTTTCCAGGATTTAGCAACATGGTACAAATACAGAAATGACCAGCAGATTTAATAGGTTTTGGACAGACAGGAGTTTTTGGTCATTGGATCGTAATGACCAACTAGGAACATAGTTGTGTAGAATGTTTAGTGCTGGACAAGCAGATTGATTCTGGATAATCTTAGAAGTGATAAGAAGCTTGTGTATATGTTAGTTGATGGGGTAGTTCTAACCAATTTAGACTTTTTAGTACAATGCAGTGGTGGGTTCTAAAAAGGGGTATTTGCTGCAAATTCAGCAATTTTGTTGTAACATTGTTCATTTTTTGAATTTTGTGATGCCTGAAGGTTAGTAAGCATAGGAGCGACATAAAGAAATATGGGTTGGAGATAAGTAATGGCAAGTGTAGTTTAGTTGTATAGGTGAGAAAGCTTTTGGCTCTGTAAAGCATCCCTTGTTTTTGATGAGATTTTCTTATCCAATTTTGGATATGCAGGTCAAATTTAAGATTATCATCCGCTATCACCCTTTTCTATGAGAAGTGACTTCCTTGTTGTATTATAAGGACTGAGGACTTTCATTTTTTTTTTTCATGGGAGATGGATTTGAGGAAAAAAGTAGTTTAATTTTTCAGGGGTGAGCATGAGCTGGGAGTTACAAAGCTATGTTTCGTTTACTTTTAAAGCTTCCTGTGTAATTTTTTTGGAGATGTGCCACATTGTCAGATGTACATGTCTGCATACTGTATTAGGGAGGCCTTTTGTGTGTATGGTGTTTGTGAGAATGTTAAAGTGGAAGGGACCAAGGGCCGAGCCTGGGTAGTACATCGGTGGTGACTGGGAGGTATGGAGAGAGGGTGGAGGGCCATTTTACTGACGGATACCTACCTAATAAGTAGCTTTTGAAACCTAGAAGAGTGGGCTGAGAGAGACCTAATGAGGACATTTGAAGTAGAAGTTTGCTGTGATAGTGTTTCTAAGGCTTTAGATCAGTCTAGAAATAGTTTGCCATTATCTCTAGCGTTGTTTACAGAACCTGTATTGGTAAGACGTGTGGTGATAGTACTATGGGAAGGACAGAAACCGTGTTGTGTGGGGGATAGCAGATCTTCCTGCAGGAGCTAATTTATCAATTGTTTTTGAATACATTTTTCAAGTATTTTGGAGATGGGGATAAGGTTGCTGTACATCTAAAGTTAGTAATGTACAGCGGGATAATGTGTGACTTTTTCCAGAGGGAGGGAATGGGGGATTCCTGGATTGACCTATTTATAAGTATTGAGACTTGTTAGGCAATGCTTTTGGCTTCTATTTTAAGTTATTTGCTTGGAAAGTCATCAGGTGAATTAGAGCATGGTTTGAATTTAAGAGTAGTTTTTTTATATAGGATGTTGACACAAATTTGAAGGTGAAAGTAAATGTGTGGTGCTACATGGCTGCTGGGCAGGGTTAAGATTATATGGTTGGGAATCTTTGGTTAAACATGTTATACCATATGTGAAATAAGAGTTGAGCTGTATTGTGGTTTCCAGTGATGTATTATTGGGAGACGGTTTAGGGTTGTATTTATGGCCAGGATGCAAGGTTTCTTTATTGGCTGTCCAGAATTCTTAAGGGTTGTGTTTACTATTATTCTAAAAGTTGTTATACTATAATTTTTTTGTCTTTATTTTATTTATTTATTTATTTTACATTTGTTTACCGGGATAGTCTAACTGGATACATGTCCATTTTCAGCTGAGGCCCGGGGAGAAAAGTTCCACAAAGACAAACTTACATAGATTACACAGAAGTTAGCAAACAATTATAAAAACAAAGTGATTATATACAATGGGTGAGTAGTGTTCCCTAGTAGGCACTCACAATTGTCATGGACAGACAATTAAAAGTAAGAGACATCAGATTGGAAGCAGAGCTTGGTGATGTAGTTCAAGTTATGATAATTGCAGAATATGAATATGCTTTTAGTTTATAACTTAATCAGGGTTGGTACATGGGCATAGCCAATTCACTTTGAGATACTGTTTGAGTTTTTTTTTTGAAGAGACTTTTGGAGGATTGTAGGGTTATATAGTTTGGCAACAAATTCCAAGTTTTGCCAATGAAGTTGGCAAGCAGGGATTCACCAGCAGAGTTATTAGCTTTGTGGGTTTGGACCAGTAGTTTATTGGCTGACCGTAGGGATCTTAGATTGCTATGTGGCTTAATATTTTTAAGTGAGGGGGTATCCTCAGGGTGGTAAAAATTTTTTGTGCGCTATTAAGAGTTGATTGAATTGAATTAAGCTGGGCAGTTCTAGCCACTCTGGTTGTTTAAGGTTCTGGCAGTGGTGGGTTCTATAGGTGGAGCCAGTGGCGAATCTGGGAATATAATTGTAGCTATGGGACAGCTTACCTAGTTTGGATTTGTTGAGGTTTGAGAGTAAAGGCGAGGCATATAAGAGAGTAGAAAGTAGGTGTGATCGGGCGATTGCAGTCCTAGCCAATGGGGTTAAAAATGTCTTGTTTCCATACAGTGATCCAAGCTTCTTATTGATGGTCTATATGGTTTTGTTGACCTGTAGGTCAAATTTGAGATTATTGTCTATGATAACCCCTAGCAGTTTGGTGTGATTATCTGGGGAAATAGTGGTACCATTGTTAGATGTGACAGAGAATGAAAGTGTGGTGGATCTACTAATGGGAGAGAAGAGTAGAAGTTTAGTTTTATTGGGGTTCAGAAGTAGGCGTTGATTGGTGAGCCAGTTCTCGATAGTGTTAAATGTATTTTGGGTTAAGATTTGCAAGTCGGATGGGGAGGTTGCTGAGCAGATTAGAGTGGAATCATTTGCATATTGGATGCAGGTGGTTTTAGGGTAGCAGTGTGGAGGTTGTTGATAAAAATAGAGAAGAGTAGTGGACCTAGTATGAACCCTTGAGGGACACCAAGTGTGAGAGGTAACTGGCTGGAGAGTTTGCCCTGCCATAGTACCACCTGCTGTCTACCAGTCAGGTAGGATTGGAACCACTGGATAGCAGGCTTATTGAGGGAAATAGATTTTAGTGAAAGAATGAGAAGTTCATGGCTGACCATGTCAAAGGCTTTTGATTGGTCAAGAAATAGGGCAGAGGTTAGCCAATTGTCATTCCTGTTTTGGTTTATGGCAGTAGTAAAGGAAAGGAGGGCTGAGGTGGCAGCCTGAAATCATGCTGGGAGTCGGATAGCAAGTTATTCTGTGAAAGGTATTGCATTAGTTGCTTGTGTACACATTTCTCCATTATTTTGGCTAGTGAGGAAAGAATGGCAATGGGTCTATAGTTGGATATGTCTGAGGAGCTACCACTTTATGGAGTGGGATGAAGTGAGATATTTTCCAGAGGGAGGGGATAGCTTTTTCGGATAAGGTTCTGTTGATGAGGATAGATATGGGATATGCAATGGCATCTGCAGCTATTTGCAGGTACTCTGCAGGGAGGTCAGCAGCGAGGGTGGTAGGTTTTAGATTTTTTAGAAGTGTTTTAATAAAACTAGTGGATATTGGTTGGAAGCCAAATTCCGGGTGATTATTAGGTAGATTAGGCATGTGGTTTAAGTTAGAGGGGTTAGTTGATTTGCTAAGGATTGGATTGTTTCAGTGAAAAAGTTATCAAAGGCGCTAGCTATTGTCTCTGGGGAACTATGGGTGTAGTTAGCCGGGATTGGGGTGGTGGAGTGATCTGCACAAAGTAGTAGGTTTAAGCCTCCCCAGAACTTTTGAGGGTTGTTGTGGTGTTTTTGTAGATTTTGGTAGAAGCTTTTTTATCCAGTAAAATAGATTTTTTTGTATAATTTCTGAGTTGACGATATATTAGATGATCAAGTGGGGCTTTGGTTGTTCTCCAGCTGGCCCAGGCTCTGTTTCTAGTTTTGATTTTTGCTTTGGTATCTTTTGTGAGCCATGGTGCTGTATTTGATCTAGTTTTTATTGTACATGCTGGAGCATGGGAATCAAGGATACTTAGGAATTTAGTGTTAAACTGATATATGGCCTCCTCTAATGTTAGACTTTTTAGTTTTGACCAGTCAACTGCTTTTAATTCATTTTGGAATATAGCAGCATCAAAGTTTTTCCTGTTTCTAAATGTTTTATATTTGGGCTGGTGAGGGTTTCCTGCCTTATGTTTTATGATACAGGTTAGACAATGGTGGCTGAGGTCATCAGGGAGAGTACCAGCTGTGTACAGTTGGGGCTGGTTATTAATTAGGATCCAGTCTAGAATACTTTCCTTGTTGGTTGGTTTGTTTATCCTAGTGGGAGTGGTTATGGTCTGTTTAAACCCAGATAAGTTATATGAATGGGGGGGTCGGAGGAGCAGGGGTGCCAGTCGGTGTTAAAATCATCAAGAACTATGGTTTCTTGGGGATAGGTAGTGGATAACCAGTAAAGGAGATTTTCTAGGATATTTAGGTTGTTGCCTGGTGGAATGTATGCACAGACAATGTTCAAGTGTTTGTTTTGGTTAATCTGTAGCTTGGTTATGAGGAGTTTCACGTTATTGAATTGGGGAGGTTGAATGGTGTCTCTATTAACGGTTAGAGTATTTTTGTAAAGGACTGCTATCCTACCTCCTTTCCTTGTAGCACGGTCTCACTGGTGAATATTGTATCCTGGAGGTAGTGTCTCATTGTCAGTAGTACTGGGTTTTAGCCAGGTTTCCGTAAGACGCAATGTCTGGGGAGTGGGTTGCTAGGAGGGCATGTAGGTTGGGAATCTTATTGTTAATCCTTCTAATATTTAGGTGAAATGCTAGGAGGGAACTAGTGGAAGTATTTATGGGTAGCTTGACTGTGGGGGTTGTGGTAGGGGAGTGGAGGTTATTGGGTGTGGGTGGGCCAGGGTTGGGATGAATGTCTCCATGTGTTATAAGGTTATAGTGACAGGATATTCTGAGCTTTAGGAGTTTGGTTATAAGCTTTATATAGTCTTTGTCTTTAGGATTATGTTTTGTGGCTGTACAGGGGTGGTATTTTATAGAGGGTGGTATATTCAGTGTGCAGGGGAAGGTGAAGTGTTTGGTGTTGTGTGAAATTGTGGGTGTCTGACCATTTGGGTAGTGAATACCATGGTCAGGGGTTTGTTCATAGGCAGTGAGATGGTAAAATAGAAACAGTATAGGCATTTGGGTAATTAGTGTTTTTTTGCTAGTTTGCTTTTTGATAGGGTGCGAGCCAAATTTGATGGCTGACTGTGCTAACAGGGTGTGGAAGAATGAGAGAGAAGGAAATGGGTTAAGGGGGCAGGGGTTGCTCAGTGATGTGTGAGGTGCTGTTTGGTACTTAGCAGGAGGGGAGTGGCAAAGTCTGGTTTTGTTCTGGCTGATTGTTCTCTCATACCACTCCTCTGTCCCAGGTAGCCCCACTTTGTTTGCCCTCACTTCACTCAGGCTCACTTTGCTCCTCTCTCACCCCCCCCCCGTATAATTTCCTTTATACCTAACCATTATTTCCTCCCTCCCCTTCCTCTATCCCAGCTAACACCCACAGCATACTCATAACCTACCTCACCTTATCACAGCCTATTCCTACTACACCACTCTTTCAATATCCTCACCCTCTACCACCTTATGCAATCTCTCCGTAAACTGTTAACCACCTCAACCTAGTATAGCCCGCTCCCCCTCTCTAAAGATGCCAAACTTTAATAATTTCTTTCACACTTCTACCTCCACTGCTCCTCCTACACTATATAACATCACCTGTCACACTGTTAACCCCTATCTATAAAACCCCTACCTACACCCACTCAACCTACTTTACTTACCCTCAGCAACTCAGTCATCTCTGCATCTATCCTTCCAATGAATACACTATACCCTAAAATTAAAATCCCACCATCCAACCTTCCTATATCCAAACACAGGACAAAATATGTAAACAATCACCCACAAAAAATTAAACCTTACTAGTGTCCAAGAACTCTAGCCTTATCAGACGACATCCATCCAAACCCTGGTCCTACTACTAAACACACCACTTCACAAAATAACACCCCCCAGTTCTAATCAACCACCCATACTTAATAACAAACTTTCCTTCTATTCCGTTAATACTCGAAGCATGCTAAATAAACTAAGCCAGTTTCATGTATGGGTATCTCTTCATACCCCAGACATTATCACTATAACTGATATTTGGCTTAAACTCTAAAACCAAGACAAAGATGTTCTCCCCCCTGGCTATAATATACTTCGACAAGATCGCCTAAAGAAAAAAGGAGGTGGTGTTGCTATAGTCCACTCAAATTACCTCACTCTCTCCCTTCCTAAACAACCAGTTCCCTCCTTTGCACCTGCTGAAATACTAGTAGCAAACCTTAAACCTAACAACCATACTATCATTACAGTAGTAGCCATATACATTCCACCAGGGGACAACATTCCCCTTATGGAAAATCTACTCCTATATCTCTCCCAAACTTTCACTAATGAAATTATCATTCTTTGGGACGTAAACATTAATTGACAAAACCTCAACAATCCTAGCCCTCTACATCACATAAATCTTTACGGATTCATGTAGCTAATCTCTAAACCTACCCACATTAATACCTCCCATTCTTCAAGCACCTTGATAGATTGGATACTTGTTTCTAATCCCAGCAGATATCATAATCCAGAAACTCTACCAGATGCCCTAAGTGACCACTCCCCCAAAAAAGTGCTCCGATATACCAACCAACTCCCTAAACCACACTGGCTTATCACCTGCTGTAAACTCTCCGACTTTAACCCAGACACACGTATAACCTCTATCTACAAAATTAACTGGAATTTCTTTACACAGCTCCTACTCGACGATGCAGTAAATGCATTCAACTCAACTTTCCTTAATATATTACATTCAATAGCACTACCCAGAAAAATATGTATAAAAGCAAACATCTCACCCTGGCTACCTAAAAACACCGGCACCCATATGAAAACCAGAGCTAGGACATGGAAAATATGGCCCCAAACCAAAATGCCAGCAGACCTGTAAAAGTACAAAGAACTTAGAAACCAAACAAAAAACTCATCAACAAAGACAAAAAAGACTTTTATTATAATCCACCAAAAGCACTAAAATCAGATCCAACAATTTCTGGAAGTCTGTAAACCAAGTAATACATCTACGCAACCCAACCTCACCAAATCTATGTCCTGACATATCACCCTTTGAGACTGCCAATACCTTCAACAAACATTTTATTGAATCATTTTCCAAACTATGCAACCCCAATCTCTCAAACAACAACACTCCAAACGTCTCTACACCCCGAACTATGAACTCAATAAACTCCTCCTCTGTCAAACCTGTTTCCACCAACTATATCAAAACTCTACTCTCAAAGCTCAAACCATGCTCTGTATCAGCAGACAATATCCATTCCTACTTTCTCCAGATTGCTGCACACCCTCTTGCTATCCCTGTTTCTATACTTATTAATAGCTCCATCTCTGAGTTTAAAGTTCCATCCAACTGGAAACAGTTCTACACTCTTCCTATTCATAAAGGATGCATCTCAACTGAAATATCTAATTTTAAACCTATTGCTATCCTCTCCCCTCTCTCTCTAAAGTTCTTGGGAAATGTATACACAAACAAGTTATGCATTATCTCATCCAGGAAAAACTGCTCACCCCTACACAGCATGGTTTACGACCCAAGCGTAGTACAACCACAGCTCTACTGTCATTTCACAACACAATTTCATTCGTCAAAGATGATCATAAACTCATATCTTGTCTATTCCTCAACCTCTCTAAGGCTTTTGACACACTCACTCTCTACTACTTGACAAACTTGCAGACCTAAACTTCTTCCCTGATACAGTTACATGGTTCTCTAGTTATCTCTCTGATAGGCTATAGTCAGTGAGATAGGACTCTGCACTATCTACCCCTCTCTCACTAAAAACAGGTGTCCCCCAAGGATCCATTCTTGAACCTCTAGTATTTAATATCTTCCACAAACTCTCTTCACTCCTCTTGCCCCCAATCTAACATCATCCAGTATGCAGTTGATGCTACAGTCATTACTATTGCCAATTTTCCCTCAGAACTCCAAATACCCAGGCGTCCTTTAACTCAGTAGAGACATCGGTCACTAGAAACCAGCTCATCCTAAACCTTAAGAAAATAAAACTGCTCCTCTTCTTGCCTAAATCTACAATTGACATTAAACTTTCCTTCTCCATAACATCCCTTAACAATACTCCTGTAGAAGTCGATACTAGCTGAAAACTGCTTGGCATCACCATTGACGACCAACTTAAATTCGATCTACACATTAACACCTGTATCAAAAAAAAAAGACACCAAAAGCACGGACTCCTGTACAGAAACAAATTCCTCACTACTGAAGCCAGGATTTCTCTCTCCCCATACCTACCTTTTACCTTGCCTAAGTTACTGCTGTCAAATACTAACAAATCTGAACTGCTCCTTACTCACCAAGTTAGAATGTACCTACCACAAGATAGCCAGATTTGCTGCTCAACAAACATATAAATCTCAACAGTGTATCTCCCTTAAATATCTGAACTGGCCAGAACTACCTCACCTGTTCCTACAATCCCAACTCCAAATTATGCACTCCATTTTATATCAGCCTGAATTCTGCCCAAGCTTATCTCCCCTCATTTCTCATTACTCTCCCACCAGTTGTCTCCATAGTTCTACCCAAGACCTATTAAAAATTTACAATCCCAAATCCAAAACCTGACACACCTTATATAGCTACCATCCCTCAATTTCATGGAACAAACTCCCCCTTGAAATAAGGACCCTGACTCACCCCAAACAATTTAAGCTAGCAACCAAGGAACACTTTAAAAAACATTGGAACTGTCACTGTACACACCCACCCTGACCCCTACCTACCGTATACTACTGTCAAATTAACTCTTAAGACTCTACATGAACTACTTGCACACTAAACTTTCTTTGTATACTCCAAATCTCCTGTCTTACACTGCTCCCTGAATTATTGTTTAACCTTCTAGCGTCTGCTATATCTGATGTGTAACTTTCTAGCATGTGCTATATTCTGTGTACTAAACACATCATTATTAAACTTTTTTGGCTAAAACGTATAACTTACTTTAGTTTAATAATCCTGTTGTTTTGAGTACTGCTTTACCTGACAAATTATTTGTATTTGAGTACTGCCTTACCTGACAAAAATTGTATTTAATCTGTAACTACTAAAATACCATTATTTGCTATTGTTATTGCATTGTACATTCTTCGGAGATTTTCTCCACAGGCCTCCACTGAAAAAGGGCAATAGCTCAGTCAGACACCCCAGGTCAACAAATGTAAAATAAATAAATAATAAATAATTACTATGCTTTTTGGTGCAATTACAAAGCATTCTGATGATTTCAATGTATTGTGGTGTTTTATATGTTTGCCATTCTTTTTCTCTATCCTGCAGAAGCATTCTGATCTTTTGGTTAGCCATATTGGATTATTTGTTTTTAGTCTCTTCCTTCTAGGAGGTGCCAGGCTGTTTAGGATATTTAGTAAAGTTGTATTGAATTTATTTACAGCATCATCTAAGGGGGAGATTTTTAGGAAGTTCCAGTTAATAGAATATTGATGAGCATTTCTGAGTTAGGGAAAGGTGGCATGTTGTTTTATAAACCTGCTGTTTAAGTGGATGTGTGGGATGTCTTTTTTTTTATATATTGACTATCTTAGTGATAATCTTCCAGACATTGTACCTGAAGTGGTGTAGGGAATTTGATGTGTTGCTGTAATGTGTAAGGCTGTTAATCAGTTGTGTGAAACCAAATAAATTCACGCCAGATGTAGGGGAGTTAGAATTTGTCCAACCAGTAGACATTTACATCACTTAGTAGTAGTATTTCTTATAGGTTCAGAGGTTCATAGAAGGTTACTAAGTTAGCGGCCTTAGACCCCTTACAAGCCCTAGCCATGTTAACCCTATGTTCTTGTGGACTTGCTATGAATATCCAATGCAAGATATTTTTCATTATAGCTGTATTGTCGCCAGGAGGGATGTGAAGAACAATAATACATATTTGTTTATAATTCCACCCTTGGGTCAAATTGTAACAGAGAGTAATCTGTTATTAGCCAATACAAAGCAATTAGCAGAGGAGTACAAAGTAGAACAGGTTGTCTTTCATTTCCTGAATGCAGAAACGTGTCAGCCAGAAAGATTAAGTAACTAACATATGCAGTGTAATGTACTGGTCAAGAGCAAGGTCAGTAGGTAGCTTTGTAAGTGGTCCTTAGATTGCAAGGGTAACTCTTGTTGGTGGGCGGGGGAGTTACAAGCTAATTTTCAGTACAGGCAGGCATGTATTTGACTAGATGAAGTTAATACACAACAGGGTTCTGTGAATTAAATTGCTTACATTGTACAAAGACAAAGTTCTCAGTGAAAATGTTTGAGAGATGGCCCTTGTGGCAGAGTTTATACAGTAACAGTGTCAGATGTAGTGACCAGAGGCTGTGCACTTGAGGAAGTTGGTGACTGAGTGAAAGTGGAGACAGTAGTGTTCTTTGTTCTTAAAACATATTTTTCCTTATTTTCCAAATGCTGATTACATTTTGGCCACGTGTTTCTTATTACTATATATACAGCATAACTTCAGTCTTCTATTTTTCCAAGGTCTAACTTCGTTTATAAGACTTGCTTAATACTTTTATGTATGTAAGGCTGTATATAATGCTGTCTAAATTCCTTTCTCAGATCTCCCCTAATGCCCAGTTGCGGTTGTATCATACACTGTCCATCCATCCATCCATCCATCCACAACCCTGTTTTTCCCAGTTTTGCACATGGGGTCAAGGTATCACTTCACCAGTGACAGTCATCTAGAGCCAATGTTCACAGCACCAAGTGACTAGCCCTGTTGTAGTTGTACTTTCATACTGCACACATGTATGCACACACTCCCCTATGATCAATTTAAAGTGTCCAGTCCACCTGCTGCATGTCTTGGAATGTGGGAAAAAAAACAGAGAACCTGGGGAAAACCCATGAGAAAACAAGAGATGGCATGCAGACTCTGCACAGAAGACACTCCAGCAGACTCTGAACAGAGGGCACCTCAGCTAAGAATTGAACCAGAGAACATGTTACTGTGAAGTGATAATGCTACTTGCTGCTCCAGAGTACCGCTTGCTATCACATGCATCTGTTTAGTTGTATATCCCATGTCCCAAGTCAGATGCATTTATCTTAAGTTGAGTGGCTTTATAGTATGCCACCATTTCTGAAAGTCACAAATGACCCTGTTTCTTTGTCATTGTTCGTTTTCCCATTGCTTGCTTTCTTCTTTTCTTATCCTAAAGAAATTCTTTAATTTCCTTTTTGATATTTTTCCATAACTGATCTCCAAGTTAATACATATAAGCCTGATCTACATAAAGAACCAGTTGGACTAAACATGTCCAGTTGGACTTTCCCAGTAAACAAATGTAAAATAAAATTAAAAATAAATATATCTTATTATTGATGTCTGTGGATAACATTTTCCATAGGAGTACCTTATGTGTAATATTTTGAGTAATTTCTTTCCTAATTTCCTTGGCTGCTTGCTCAGCATTCTCTTTCAGTGAAATTCCTAAGTATCGTATCCTGTCTTGACTCACTAAAAATGGAAAACTCTGTACCAAGCTGTGCCCTAGGGAATAGCTCATTACATTATTATTAAAATGTTTCAGATTATGAAGTATCATTGTTATATCATGTTTATAATATTATGTCATCTGCAAGAAAGGTTATTTTCTCATTAGTATTTCTCCATTTACATCCAGTTATATTTGATTATCTTTTGTCCTTAGCTAGTGTGCAGATAACAATGGCAAGAGTGGAAAACCCTCCCTGGTTTCCTGTTGTATGGTTAAACACTTTAGCCAACACATCACCACACATCACTCTCACTTGAGCTTCTTTGTAGGCATTAATAATATTGATGTTTATGTTTGTGGAAACCCAAATGTCTCAAAGGATTTCTTCATAAATATCTAGTTTACTATGTTAAATGCTTTTTCAGCATGCAAACCTATTAATAGTAATATGTTCTCATTATTATCCATTGCATCCCTTTGAGTCATAAGGCTTCTGTTAATATTGTCAAATCTCTCTTCCTATAAACTCACACTGATACAGGTCTGTTATTCTTAGCAATATCTTTGTCATTTTTTACTAAAATTGTCAGATACTTTGTAGCCATAATTCAGAAACAAAATGGGGTTGACTGACTGTGGATCAAGGGGATATTTCCTCTCCTTTGATATATCTACCAGTATTGCCACTTTCCAAGTCAAGGGGACATCATCAGCCAGAAAAATATAGAGCTACTAGCCAGACTTATTATATTGTGCTTTCTTCATTTTCCACACTTCTTTAGAAATCGTATCACTGTCAGGTTTTTCCTGTTTTCAGGTGTCTTGTGGCTTCATTAATTTCAGTTAGATACTATTAGCTGAGGAAGTTGTAATTGTCTGGCATAAATTACCATTTCTTGTATATATATGTCAACCTTTACATAATATTCATATTGTGCATTGTAATAATTTATCATTGTTTTGATACTTTTTCCTGGGTTCACTTCTACCCTACCATTGTCATAATTCCTGATTTTAGTTATCACACTTTCAGCCTTGTGTTTCCTCATATGTTGAGCCAGCAATTTGGTTACTCTGTTTTTATTGTCAAAAGTAGTCATCTTAAAACCATTGCTGTATGTTCATTCATATTTCTTAGTACTTTTGCATAGACATTCTAGCTTATTTCAGTTGTTCCACAACCTGTTAAGTTCCACTTACTCTTTTTTGTATCTGAAAATCCAGTACTTTTTTAAGCCCTCCATATACTTACTGTGAATGTTAGTCCATGTCTTGTTTGCTTTATCACATTTTAATCTTCAGTTTACAATTGTCCTAATGCTTTCAAAGTCCTTTGTCTGCTTAGTTTCAAATCTAACAACTTTTTAGTTAAAGTTTGATCTATCCAGTCATTAAACAGCTTGCTTACTTTTCAGAAGAAATTCTATAAAATGCCATTGTTTCTCCACATTATACTTTTACTTTCTTATAAAGCCTAATTTGTATAGGTACATGGTGTGACGCTGTACTAGATGTTTTCATATGTTTCAGTCCAGGTATTTTTTTTTATATGCAACATCCATGTAATCTTGACTGGGAACCGTTTCACTGAAAATGTCTGGATTCTACTTCATTTCGTCTCATTTTCATTACATCAGTAAGCTGAAATGCATACATTTTCTTTAAGTATCTAGCTTTTTGTATTGTTTGGCTTTCCAGAGAATTCTTCCTTATTTCATGTAGTGTTCTGGTCTACTGCTACTACCATACATCCGTGAAACTCCTATAACGTCTCCCACAAAATATTCTTTATATCTTGTCTCGCTCAGTGGGATATAAGAAAACAAGAAAGGACTTTTCAGGAAACCTGACCCCGAAGTGTCTACAGGTTTTCCCCTTTACCTGCTGATTGGTTGCCTGTTCTCTTTTACTATAAGCTGATGTTCAGTCATAGATATCAAGAAGGTGCCAAAGTACTGCAAGCAAACAATCCACAAAGGAAAAACCACTTTAATAGCAAACACAGCAGAGCTTTTGGATATAATCCTTCTTCAATACTAAAACTTACAAAATTCTTCAAACTTATATACAGGTCCAAAATAGTCATGTGACTAGCAGCCAAAAAATCACATGACCATAAAGAATCACAGAATAAAACAAGATTAAAACAATGTACATAGTTATAAATTCAGTCTATTAAGCCTAATCAAAACTGGTTTAAGGCTCAGCATGCTGTTCAAACTAGCAGCCAAAAATCACATGACCATAAAGAATCACAGAGTAAAACAAGATTAAAACAATGTACATAGTTATAAATTCAGTCTACTAAGCCTAACCAAAATTGGTTTAAGGCTCAGCATGCTGTTCAAACCAGGGGGATGGTCACCAGCAAACCTTAAAATCCACTCATACTCTTTAATTTCTAAAAAATTATTTACATCCCCACCCCTTGGAGAGGGGAAGACAGAGTCAATAACTCTAAACTTAAAAACATGATCTTGTCCACAATCTAACATGTGTTTATATAGAGCATTTGTATCAACACATCTTCTAATTTCAGACTTATGCTCTGTAATCCTCTCTTTCAACCTACGCGTGGTTTTCCCTACGTAAAATGATTTACATAACACACAGGTAGCTAAATATACTATGTGTGTTGTGTGACAGGTAGCTGAAACATAAAATTTAAAAGCTTTCCCTGTTACAGGATGAACAAAAAAGTCACTCCCTATATCAAAAATGTCCTCACAGCATGAACAATTATGGCATTTGCATGTACCAAACCTAGAGCAGAGCTCTTTCACAGTGTTGGTAGAAAAATCCTTATAACATAAAGAATTTTTTAAGGTTCTCATATTCCTAAAGGCAAACAAAGGTCTGTTACCCAATAAAACCTTTAATTCATTAGAAGCCATCAGTATCAGCCAATTCTTGGATATTATTTGCTTTATGGATGGTGTTGTAAGACTATATGCAGTCACATACCTAATCACATCCATACGTACACTTGTGTTATTGGAAAGTAAACCAATTGACTCCAGCGGATCAGACAGGAAGGTGGGAACAAACTTAGTCTTCCTATCCTGTATCACCTTCTCTCTCTCAACAGAGAGTAGAGTACTATCATATCCACTGGCAGAAATATCCGCCAACATATCCTTTAATTGCAACTCGAAACAACAATCATCAGTGTTAAGTCTACTCAACCTACCTAGCTGAGATCTCACAATACCTCTAAAAATATGTGGTGCATGCATACTGTGGAAATGAGTATATCTACCAGCACACACATCCTTCTTATGTGACCTTGTATGCATGAGCCCATCCTTAAATATGATTTCTACATCCAAAAACACAATTTCAGTTTTGGAACAACTCATTTTGAATTTTAAAAAGGAAGAGGCCCCATTTAAATAATCCAAAAACATATTCAATGTATCCAATTTACCCTTCCAAAGTAAAAAAACAGTCGTCTACAAAACGCTGAAAAAATCTAATATATTGCCTATAAGGATTTAGATCACTCAAAATATGCTTACTTTCCCACTGGTAAAGCACCAGGTTGGCATAAGTGTTGGCTATGGAGGTACCCATAGCCACACCAGTGAGCTGAAGATATAAAAATTCGTTAAAAAGGAAAACATAATCACATCTAGAAGGCTACACCAGGTTTCAATTTTACCATAATCAGGATTGGAACGTGAAATCAGAAAATCTCTCAAAAGGTCAATCCCATCGTCATTCGGGATGACCGTAAAGAGAGAAACAATGTCCAGAGTCACCAAATAATACTCATTACTAATCATTTGTTCCTTCTCAGAGTTATAGCATGCTCGTAACTTCTGTAAAAAATCAAAACTGTCACATAAGACTGAGTCGCAGTCATTCAAAAAGGGTTGTAACTGTCCATGTAAATAAATTGATAAGGGTTCGGTCACCCAACCTGCTCCTGAGACAATGGGCCTCATAGGTGGATTTGTAATCGATTTATGGATCTTAGGTATCCCATATAAGCGGGGTGTCACAGGACAAGAAACTGTTAGATAGTTAAACAAATCAAGATCTATCTGACCCTGCAGCTGTAAATCATAAATAACCATATTGACATACAATATACATTTTTTTACATCCATACCAGTAATGCGTTTAAAAGCGGTAGTATCCTCCAGCAAACAGGACATGGTAGACAAATACTTGTCACGCTCCATGAGTACCACTACCCCTCCCTTGTCAGCTTGCTTAATTATTATTTCTTTACAGGAGCATAAATCTTTAAATGCTCTAAACTCATCCAATGATAAGTTATACTCATTCTTTTTAATCTTATTATTACCCTCATATAATTGTCTGATTTGCAATTCACATAAATCATGGAAGGCCTTTACCACTGGTACAGTAATGGGTATAAAAGTACTAAGGCGCTTAAAGCCTCTTTCTACCATAGGTGATTGACCAAACAACAATTTTAAATTTAACATTCTGGTGAATTTCTTCAAATCAGTTAATGCAGACACCAGATCATTTCCACATGAAGGAATAAAGTTAAGCCCCTTCGAGAGTACTGATAGATGGGCTTCTTGTAATTGGAACGCTGATAAGTTTAACGTACCTTTAACTATTTTCGGCCCATCATGCATACAAGGTCACATAAGGATGTGTGTGCTGGTAGATATACTCATTTCCACAGTATGCATGCACCACATATTTTTAGAGGTATTGTGAGATCTCAGCTAGGTAGGTTGAGTAGACTTAACACTGATGATTGTTGTTTTGAGTTGCAATTAAAGGATATGTTGGCGGATTTTTCTGCCAGTGGATATGATAGTACTCTACTCTCTGTTGAGAGAGAGAAGGTGATACAGGATAGGAAGACTAAGTTTGTTACCACCTTCCTGTCTGATCCGCTGGAGTCAATTGGTTTACTTTCCAATAACACAAGTGTAGGTATGGATGTGATTAGGTATGCGACTGCATATAGTCTTACAACACCATCCATAAAGCAAATAATATCCAAGAATTGGCTGATACTGATGGCTTCTAATGAATTAAAGGTTTTATTGGGTAACAGACCTTTGTTTGCCTTTAGGAATATGAGAACCTTAAAAAATTCTTTATGTTATAAGGATTTTTCTACCAACACTGTGAAAGAGCTCTGCTCTAGGTTTGGTACATGCAAGTGCCATAATTGTTCATGCTGTGAGGACATTTTTGATATAGGGAGTGACTTTTTTGTTCATCCTGTAACAGGGAAAGCTTTTAAATGTTATGTTTCAGCTACCTGTCACACAACACACATAGTATGTTTAGCTACCTGTGTGTTATGTAAATCATTTTACGTAGGGAAAACCACGCGTAGGTTGAAAGCGAGGATTACAGAGCATAAGTCTGAAATTAGAAGATGTGTTGATACAAATGCTCTATATAAACACATGCTAGATTGTGAACAAGATCATGTTTTTAAGTTTAGGGTTATTGACTCTGTCTTCCCCTCTCCAAGGGGTGGGGATGTAAATAATTTTTTAGAAATTAAAGAGTATGAGTGGATTTTAAGGTTTTCTGGTGACCATCCCCCTGGTTTGAACAGCATGCTGAGCCTTAAACCAATTTTGTTTAGGCTTAGTAGACTGAATTTATAACTATGTACATTGTTTTAATCTTGTTTTACTCTGTGATTCTTTATGGTCATGTGATTTTTGGCTGCTAGTTTGAACAGCATGCTGAGCCTTAAACCAATTTTGATTAGGCTTAATAGACTGAATTTATAACTATGTACATTGTTTTAATCTTGTTTTATTCTGTGATTCTTTATGGTCATGTGATTTTTTGGCTGCTAGTCACATGACTATTTTGGACCTGTATATAAGTTTGAAGAATTTTGTAAGTTTTAGTATTGAAGAAGGATTATATCCGAAAGCTCTGCTGTGTTTGCTATTAAAGTGGTTTTTCCTTTGTGGATTTTTCAGTCATAGATCACTGTTTCAGTAGCCTAAGCTAAATGGGTCCAACCTCTGAGGACTGAGCAGCTTTCAAAAGCTCAAGCAGAGCTTCATGTAAGGACAATCACAGGGCAAAAAGCTAAAGAGATTTTTTTTTGGGACAGAAGGGTGATCCACAGCTGGCCCCATTGAACCATCGGTCAGCTAGTGATCCTTCAAGGCTGTGCATACATGTCCCCTGTTAGTGAAAACCTTCCATTGATTTTACTTTTGTGAAGAAAGCTTTTTTTTTTATGACTTAAATAAGTTTTTTGTTAGGAAATGAATTTGTTTTTGGGGGAGGTGGGGGGGGCATTATTGCATTTTCTAAGGCAGCATGTGTAAATTCTAATGTGAACATCTTGTGAGGCAAATGCTGTTTTTTTGGCAAAATTTTTATTCACATTTTGTGTATTGGAGGCAGGATACTGTGCTTGCAAGGGACTCTAAGTGGATTACTTACTTCAGACCCACTGTTCTATATTTGGAATTTTACCAACTTGTCATAGGTTCATAGGCGATTACTAGGCTAATGGCTTAAGAGCCCTTATATGGCTAACCAATATAATCCACATTTACCCAGTGTGTGGCCACTTTGGGCAAGTGAATGGCATGGGTTTCTGCCTATGCTTTTGAGTATCTTGAATATTGCCCCTGTCTGAAAGGGAAATGGGCACTACCCCAGGTGTGAATTTTAGATTTCCCATCCATTGATCCAAACTGCCTTTGAAGATGGCCAGGGAAGTGCTTTGCATAACATGGATAGGACGCCTGTTTAAAATAAGGGATGATCACTGAGAGACATATATGTCTCCCCATTATGTTCTGTTTGAGTAGCTGACTAAGTTTAGATCTCATGATCGGGTGACCCTTATGCTGTTTGACTTGTGAATGTGTAGTAGTTCCATCAGGGCTGGATTTGTGAGTGTGTTGTATGTCAGGCATAGGTCACCCCTTAATAGTCGGGAGGAGACAGAGTAAAGGGATAGGGTTTTTAGTCTGTCTGCATTGGAGATGTTTAAGTCATGTATTTACTTTGAGAGGAACCTCTGAGGTTGCTACAGCTGCTGTAAGTGCCTAGTCAGGTGTATGACAAATGAAACATTGTCCTCAATTATTGGTCTAACAGGGGCAGAGTACAGTAAGGGCTATAATTTCCATGGATCTGGATGCCATATCTTTACTTATGAGTTGCGCCACATAAGGATGTCCTCATCATTGTGGACACATGGTGTTCAACGTTCAGGCTACTATTTGTGTACCTAGATCTCTCACCTCTGAGTTTACTCTTAGGGGTATGCTAATTTGCAAGGGTATCTGAATTCCCAAAGAGTATGATAATGCATATTTTGGTAGCAATCATTCGTCTGATCTAGACCCTTCTGAAGGATATTTACATCACTGGAGGATTCAGTGATTGCCCCCAGCTTGCAGTCATTGTCAGATTTTGTCATCCACAGACCTTCCACATTAGCCTGGACTTCAAAGAAGTATATTCCGAACAGGACTGGTCACAGCACTGAGCCCTGCAGCACACCACAATTAACTGACCTCTTGCTGGATCTGAATTCTTTCACTTTAACCACGTGTCCTGTCTAAGACTATTAGCTGCCTATTTATTTATTTGTATATGTTGACCGGTAAAAGTCTGACTGGGCAAAACTGGTTTTCAGAGGAGGCCCATGGAAACAAGCTCCAACATTTAACTTACTCATGATGTACAGTTATAATTGCAGGGTAAAAACATCTATACATGAGCTTATTTACATGATTTTTAAATATTTTTAAATATTTCTTACATGAACATAAAATATTAACAAAAAAAAATGAGAGAAATGAACATAAATTGACTAAGTATTGAATAGAGAAATAACATGCAGTAGCAATTAATGTATTTATTACGTGGTGGTTGCAGGGAGAAGATCAACTGGGGTTGTTTTGAGTTTAGTAATTTACAGACAGACAAGCAGAATGTAGCGTAAAAAAAATGATAAGAAAGATATGAAAGGTAAAGTTATAGAAATGATGAGCAGGAAGATAAATGCACAGAGGAGGAATTGTAGTTAGTGGTGAGGTTTGCGAGGAGAAGGAAAAGTAACCAGGTGAGCAGGAAGAACAGAGACATTTTTGGCAGAGGTGCTGTTTGAGCAAAATTTTGAAATTATTTAAGTTTTCTGTCATAATTGTGTGGAGATTTCATTCCAGAGTTTTGAGACACAGAGAGTAGGAAGAGTCTCCAGCAGTGTTGAATGTCTTACCTATACACAGTAAAAGTTTATTGTTAGAGCGAAGATCTCTAGTTGAATAGTACAGTAGAGGATTTTGTAATGCTGGACATTTGTCTGGAGGGTACAGTAGGTTGTGGGTAGTGATTAGTTATGAGTACATCAACTGGTTTTGGAGTTCGTCAGTTTAATTGTTTTAATGAAAGGCATAGGTGTGTTTTGTAAGGTGGTTGGTTGGTTGCAAATGTAGTTGTTTTGTAGTAACAGGAGGCTAGTTTAATTTTATCCATACTGTTGATATTTGTGAGAATGAGGAAGCATGTAATAGAGAAGGAAGGAGGTATTTTGCTGCTAAGGAAATCATTGCTTGACCTGTCAGATAGTATTTAGCTCTATAGAGGGAACCTAGTTTTTTGTGAGGTTTCTTGACTGAATGAAATATGTGGTGATCAAATTTGAAGTTGTCATCTAGTATGACTCTAGGTAGTTTAGTTTGGCTTATGGTTTCTATTTTTGTGTTATTACTTGAGTTAATATGAAAGACATGTTTGCGGTTACAGTGATGTTTTGGAGTAAATAGCACAAGTTTGTTTTTTCTTTATTTTGGTGTTAGGCAAGTTAGAAATTTTTAGCCATAATTCAGTGTCAAGTGAGTGTTTTTGAGGTCCTGCAATTTTGTTATGGAAGGGGCAGAGCCAGATGATGGTTACATTTTCTGTATATTGTACAAGGGGGGAAGTGTTGTAGCAGTATGAAATATGTTTATGAAAATATTAAATAGAAGGGCGGCCAAGTGTTGACCCTTGGGGAATGCCAACAGAAATTGGTTGAAATGCTGAAAGGTTTTGTTGCCATTTAATTGCCTGTTGGCAATTCCATAAATAACTATGAAACCAGGAGAGGGGTATGTAAATGAGATCTGGGGTTGCAAGTTCAGAGAGAAGCTTTTGGTGGGTACTGTGTCAAATGCTTTGGAAATGTCCAGGAAAAATGAAGAAACAAGATTTTCCTCATTTCTGTATTGGTTTACTATGTTGGTGAAGTTGAGGAGGACAGCAGAAGTACCTATGGTTTGGCCTGAAACTGTGCTGGGTGCTGGACAGGAGGCGGTGTTTAGTTGTATGTTTCATAAGCTGAGATTGAATGCATTTTCTCAAGGATTTTAGAGAGGGGTGAAACAATAGATGTCCTTCCACTTCACTGTTGCTTTATTCATAACAATAAGGATCCCCTGCCAAGGGTGGTCCAAAGTCCGGCCAGTATACCAAAGCCTTAGGTTGCTTTAAGGTACGCTGTATGTGACGCATATGCTCCTCACATAGCGTAGGACATGAAGGTGATGTCTGGCAGTACCATCCTCAGTCTGCACGCCCATTCCATTGCTGGGTCGCCAAGCATTTGCAGATAAGTGCCCCAATGGGGTTTTGTTATATATTATCTTTCTTTTTCTTTTTGTTTGTGGGGTTTCTTGTCAACCAGAAAGGGTAAATACCAGTGTGGGAGACAGATTGCCCTTAAGGACTCTCACGAGCAGTGCCTATTTTGCCTTGGCACTTCCCATGACCATATGTCCTGTTCAGACTGTCAGGCCTTTGTTCCTAAGCCCCTATGTAGTAGGCTTTCTTCTTTGGCTTTATATCTGGAAAGTCAATGTTTTAAGTTCCTAGCTAAAGACACTATGGAGGGAACTTCCCAATCTGAGGGGTAGCCATTTGTGGAGAAGGGGGCCAAGAAATCTAGCCCAGATTTTTCTGCTGTACAGCTTCCACGTCTCTCCTTAGGTGAGTGAAAGCCCAGAAGATCACCTGGCTCCATTATTGGATTTTTCTGCCGCAACCATTTTGGAGGCTAGTGGGGATCTGACCTTAGGCACGTCCTTGGAGGCAATGCAGAAATCCACTTTGGATGCTCAGGAGGAACTATGGCTGATTATCTCTGAGGGACCTAGGAGTGTTCCTCAAATTTTTTTCAGAGATGAAGTCCCAGTTACAGTTATTGAATGTCATCTGGGTTCAGAGCCTTCTATGTTTGATAAGGCAGACATCCCTTTAAAGAGAGAGCAGACAACAAAGCATCTGATCTTGTCAGTCTTCACATAATCCTTGACTGTGGGGCTCACTTCTGAGCCTCGGAACTGACTCAGCCATTTACTTCAACTTATGCCTTCCAAACTCTCAAGCTATGCTCTACCCATAATGCTCCTCTCTAAATTACCCCAGATCTCGTTTGCTGCTTTGTGTTTTAGACGCGTCCATCCTCTCACGAGCTTTGGCAGTTGTTCAAAGTAAAAGAAAAGTAAGAAAACCCCTTACTGTTCCCTCTTGCAAGTGTGTGTGTGTGTGTGTGCCTTTATCAGTGTTAAGCCTTTGTTTTTGACATATCTGATAAATCTAAGGTGCCTGTTAAACGTTTTAATGGCACTTCTGGCTTTAAGAGGTGCCAGAAGTGCAGCAGGAAAATGCCCGATTCAGATGGGCGTGTCTGGTGTGTGTATTGCCTAGGCGTTGTACACCTTCAGGAAAACTGCTCCATCTGTCATAGCTTCTCCACCAGCACTTCAGTTGAGTGAAAAAACTAATTTTGAAGGGTTTATTAAAAGGGAACTTCAAAGAGGCCATATCTGGGTCTAAGACCAAAGCCAGATCATCAACATTCTCTTCCGCCTCTTCTAAACCAAAGAAACACTCTCATTTGGTTTCATGTAGTTCCTTGGAACCACCTGAAAAGTTATCTAAACAGCCTACTGTGTTGATTGTTCCCTTGCTACTGATAGGCAAGACAGATTCGGCACCTACTACTACTTCAGACATGACAACTACTGCCTCGGCACCAGAAGTTTTGTTGGTCAGCCTTCCAGATTATGGAAAAGGCTTTGTCCATTGTGGACTCCCAGTCCTTGCTATCCCTGTTGGGCCAAACTTCTGCACCCCCCTTGACCAGTGCCTCCATCAGCCTCATCCCTGGGACAGAGGGCACAAAAGCCACAGGGAATGCCCATCTTGTTGGTTTCCTCTTTGGATACTTCCCCGGAATATTCCTCCCCTGAGGAAGTACATGCAAAGATAAAGTGCAAGTGGGAACACTTAGACTCTCCCAGAGGAGTCCTTCACTGAGGATACCGATTTTGATGAGGGGGAAGGTTCCCCAGGTTGCCCCCTGATTCCTTCAGGGATATTCTCCTTACCGCTACAACCAGGCATCAACTAGAACAGGCAAGAGGTTACACCCTGCATCTTTGCACTTCTTTAAACATTTCAGTAAGTTAAGAAAAGTCAAATCTGCAACCTACACCACAGCTGGAATTTATTGGAGTTCTGTAAACAGTTACAGGAATTGCTTCAGTCCCAGTAGAAAGGCTTCAAAAGATCAGATCACAAGTAAACCATATTATTCAGAATAGAAGTGTTCCAGCCTGACTAATCCTACAGGCACTACGCTCGATGGCAGCCTCAGTTACTTTAGTTCCCTTGGCCAGATATCACATGAGAATTCTCCAATAGCTTCAGGCCTTCCAATGGTCATTAATGAATCAGCCGATTTCGCATCACATCTTGATTACCAATGGCTGCAAACAATACCGGTCATGGTGGTTTCATTCCAACGAGATTCTTTCGGGACGTCCTTTTATCTTATCACAGCCCCAAGCCATAGTGACCAAGATACTTCACAGATATGGTGCAGAGGCATTATCTGTGAGGGACAGTCCAAGGCAGTTGGTCCCTACTGGAGGCCAATTTGCACATCAGTGTTCTGGAGGTAAGGGTGGTGCTTTTAGTTCAAGATGCTCTTCCCCTACAAACAGTGGGAGTTTAGACAGACAGCATGTCTGTAGTCTGGAACATTAACAAACAAGGAGGAAGCAAATCTTACCCACTTTGTCGAGAAGCCATCAGAGTTTGGCAATGGGTGATTTCTGCCAACCAGTTTCTCATGGCAGTGCATATTCTGGGGAGCTCCAGCGTGATAGCAGACAAGCTGATCAGAACCATTCTGATGCCTTGCGAGTGGTCTCTCAATCCTGTGGTTGCAGAAAAGATTTTCCATCACTGGGGCCAACCTTGCTGCAACCTGTTTGCGTCCCCTCTGAACAAGTGCAGCAGTTACTTTGCCCTGATTCCCCCCTCCAGGCAGTCACCGAGAGACGTTCTTCTCCATGATTGGCCCCCGGTCTTCTGTACACCTTTCCCCTAACTCCCCTGATATCTCAGTTTCTAAAGAAAGCCAAGAGGTCGAAGAACACAATCCTCATTACCCCCTTCTGGCCTTGACAGGCTTGGTTTGCCTTCATTTGGCCTCACCTACTTTGGAAACCTTGGATTCTGGACCTAGCTCCGGATCTATTATCTCATCCAAAAGGAATGGTAAATCCAAATCTCCAACATCTCAAGCTCACTGTGTGGTTCTTTCAATTCTCATGAGTGCCAGGCATTCTTCTCTTTCCTCTCCCGTCCATCAAATAATTTTGGCCCATCACAAACCTTCTACTAGGAAACTATACCAGAATAAATGGGAAAAAATTGTTGGATGGGCTCGTAACAATGATCTGGATCCTTATACAGTCCCCATGCATAAAGTATTGGATTTTCTGGGTGATCTTTATTAACTGGTTCTTCAGCCTCTGCTATTTGGGTCCATCTAGCTGCAGTATCTAATTTCCATACTGGTTTTAATGGTTCTTCATTTAGGTCGCATAAACTTTGTAAAGCCTTTTTGAAGGGAATTCTAATGTTAAGACCTTTTAAAAGCCCATTGCTCCATGGGATTTACCCCCAGTTCTACAGTCTTACTCTTTCCCCTTCATCTACGTGTGACTTAAAATTCCTGACTTGGAAAACTTTATTTCTAGTAGCTGTCACTTCTGCAAGAAGAGTATCTGAAGTGCAAGCTTTGTCCTGCAAACCCCCCCCCTACATAATATTTTGCAAAGACGTGGTCTCCCTCAGTACTAATCATTCCTTCTTGCCAAAGGTAGTTTCAGAACCCAATGTCAATCAAGCATTGCACCTTACCAGTCTTTTTCCCTAATTTCTCCAATAAGGGAGAATATTGTCTACATTTGTTAGATGTTCATAGACAATTACGATTTTATCTTCATAGAACAAAGGATTTCAGAAAATCTGACCAACTATTTCTTGCCTTTTCCTCATTTTCCTTAGGTAACCCAGTTTCTAAGGTTACCTTAGCTGAGTGGTTCAGAGATTATATCATGTTTATCTGTAATTCCAAGGGACTTCACCCTCCACACCCTATGAAAGCCCACTCAAGTAGAGCTGTAGCAGCTTCTGCAGTTTTTCATGCCAGAGCTTCTTTGGAGGACATTTGTGCAGCAGCCCCCCCGTGGTCTTCTCCTCATACTTTGATCATTACAAATTGGACCAGATCTCTAAGGGATGTACATCATTCGGTTCAATGGTGCTTAGGAACATTTTTCCATGAGACCTCCCAAGATTTAGCTAGCTAGGGACTCTGTCCCAGATTCAGGGATTATGTGAAGATTGACAACATCAAATAAAGAAGTTATGTCTTAACATAATGTTCTATCTGTGTTGTCAATTTTCACTAATCCTTGACTCCCCACCCCCCCCTCCTTTCCCTGACCTGGGACTCTGTGGATTGAATTTCCTAACAAAACTGGCTTCATAATAGGGACACTGATCTGGTCTCTCTTTCTTTATTGCTATTTACTATCTGTCTGCCACTAATTTAGGCAAACTCTAGCTGAGGTAATTTAGAGAGGAGCATTATGGGTAGAGCCTAGCTCGAGAGTTTGGAAGATGCAAGCTAAAGTAAACTGCCAAGTCGGTTCCGAGGCTCAGAACCGAGCCCCATAGTCAAGGATTAGTGAAGATCGACAACACAGATGGAACATTATGGTAAGACATCACTTCTTTATTTCTTCATCCCCTAAGGATCCAGAGAGTGAATGGCAGAACTTCACTCGGGGGTTGTTTTAGTGCTTTGGTGACTTTAAAATCTCCTCATGGAGTTTCTGTTCCAGCCCCCCCCCCCCGTCCTTTTCTCCCCGTAAAAGTCCGAGAGAACAGGATTCCTCTGACGAGGATACAAATCCAGGTAAGGCACTCCTTGCTTACACCTGTCAGATTTCCTCTCCTTTAGATTATGGGTCTGTGGAAGAGAAATTTACAAGTACTGATGCTCCTTTTGAGAAAATATATTTTGGGGACACAGTCTCTAGAATAATGGAATTCCTTAAATGGGGTTGTGTTCAGGTTTCTGAGGTACAAAAAAGGTGGCATGAGCTCTCCTAAAGATGGATTTTCCCAGACCTTCTGCTGCCCCTCCTGTTTTGTTGGATGCCTTTTCTAATGCTTCTAAAGCTCCTGTCTCTCGGCTCCCTGCCTCCAGGAAACCTGATTGGTTTTATAAGATGCCTGAGGACTGCAAATTTCTGCATAAGCGCCCTTCTGCTGACCCCTCAAGTGGTGTCTGTGGCTTCTGACAAGCCATCTCAATTACTTCCTTCTCTTAAGCTACTGCCTTCTGTTAAAGATAGCAGAACCATGTTGGGTAAAAAGGTTTATACCTCTGCTACCTTAGCTTTTAGGGCATTCAATTATCAGACCCATATGTCTAGGTACATGTTGGCTGTTCTTTGCCAGGCCTTTCTGATAATTTCTGATCTCCCAGACTCTGAAGTGAAAACGTCTGCTCTTTTCCTGTTAGGGACTTCCTCCCAGGTGGCTCGTCACTCCATCAAATGCAGTTATGATGCAGCAGGTGTTTCCTCTAAGGCTGCTGCTTTTGGGTCTGGGATAATGAGGTATTCCTGACTTCAGCTTCAACCTTTCCCTGATGATAGGCTAAGTTGATGGATGCTCCTTTAGATAACAAACACTTATTTGGTGAAGTTGTTGCTTTGTTTAAGTTCCTTCAGGATGAGGGCAAGGCTTTACAGGAAATTAAACTTGTTTGTTTATCCTGTACCTAAGTTTCAGAGAAATTACCCCAATAGCCAGCCTTTGTTTGTAGGCAGTCTGGCTCTCCTAATTGTAAAAAAAGGTGGGAATTGGGCTCCTCCTGCTAAAGCTACTCAGCCTTCTGTGCCCCAGAAGTCACCTTTTCCTGATAAACCAGGTGTTGCCTGACTATCCTATTCTTCCCAGCCATTTTCCTCTTTTTGTTCGCCTCTCTCTTTCTTCATGTTTGGTTAAAGATCACTCAGGACTCCTGGGGTTCTGTCCGTAATCCACCAGGGGTATTTCATGGTCTGAAAATCTCTTTCCACTTTTATGGGAATTCCTCAGCCTCCTAAAGCGCAGCTGCCCTACTTTCCAGAGGTGCTTTGAGATCTCCTGACCCAGGGCACTATTCAGGAGGTCTCTGTTTCCCAAAGGGGAGGGGGTTTTACTCCAGAATGTTTCTAGTGCCCAGGAAAGAGGGTGCTTGGAGACCAGTTTGAGACCTCTCTCATCTAAACACATTTCTGAAGGTTCTGTCTTTGTGAATGGTTGTTCCTTCAGACTTTGTTCCCTCTTTTGTTTCCTCAGGCTTATATGGTGTCTCTGGACCTCAAGGATGCTTATTTCCATATCCCAATCTATCCCCTTTTCAGGAAGTATTTATGTTTCTCTGTTGCCTCCTGGCATTTTCAGTTAACTGCTTCACCCATTGGCCTTTCGACTGCCCCAAGAGTATTTACCAAATGCCTCACTCCTATGATTTCTTTTTGCAGGCTAAAGGGGATCCAAGTCTTTCGCTACTTGGATGACCTCCTGTTTCAGGCATTCTCTCCAGAGATCTTATTGCAAAATCTCCATTTTGCCATTTCCCTTCTTTAATGCCTAGGGTTCACTATACATTTTGTCTTCCTCTGGTGCAGGATCCAGAATGTGCCTATGCTGGCATCCCTGCCTCCTCCCAAGACCCTTACTCTCATTTCCCTTTTTCCTTTCCATCTTTCTCTGGCTACGTTAACAGCCTGGAAATTTCTGAGATCTCTGGGATTCATGGCCTCCACTATTATGATGCTCCCTCAAAAAAAAAAAAAAATATTTATTCTTTATTCAGCTGCTCTTATTGTAACTGTCTTTTACCTCCTTTATTACCTTAGTTTGCTGTTCTGTGTGCTCTTAAGTGTTCAAGTGATCTTATTCTGCACTCATGCCTCTCAAGTGTACCTCATTACGAGTAACGTACCTCATTTGGGGTCTTAAAAAGTTCATGTTTCTCGAAGTTCCAATAAGTTCCACATTGAAAGGGTTTGTAACACATTCAGTGTTGGGAATTTTTTTAAGTGAAATCCATGGTAAATAGAAATAAATCATTAATTCATTAAAAGATCTTCTTTATAAATAAAACCAGCATATTCTAACCATCTGTGACCTTCCCAGCTGAAGTTGTTAGTAAGCCATTAGTACTTGTTCCACATTTTTCCCATTTGTTCCACATTATAAGGGCTAGTGTTCCTCATTTTGGAGATGGAAGGTTGTGAACTATGCACTTATTACTACTTGTTTAGTAGCCTGATTAAATTTATCTGCTATTCTAAGCGTTTTAGTTTTGGTTTTAGCACTTGTGCTTCAAGTCAGTTATTTTACATTTAGGGTTTTTGTGGACAAACCCTCATCAAACCCTGCTCTCTCCCTAAGTCCACCACATATTCAGAGCACTATGTCTGGACAATTCCCATCAGTCTCCCCTGACAGTCTGGTCGACATAGGCATACTGAGACAGTATAGAAACTGCCTCATGTTCACGGAGAGTCCCCTTCTCCTAGCACATCATTTTTCTACTTGTGAGAGATGCATCTACATCACTAAGTTGGAATCCATGCTCTTTCACACCACAATCAGTATTCCTGACAAAGAGGAGATTGCCAGTGCAAGCACCACACCACCCATATTACAGAGCCACACACCCATCTATGCAGGTGCCCTCAACAAAAACTTACCTAAACAACAGAGACTCCCGAAACACACACACAAACATTCCACATGCAATGCCAATCAAATTGCACAAAGTAGTCAACACACTTGTTGTGTCTCACAAACACAGCCCAGTAGGCATAACAATAAACCAAACATGCTAGGCATTAACTACTCAGTAGTGAAACACACTGATGTCCCCCTCACAAGGCTCAACAAGGAGAAGGTCATGGTCAGCTGATTGTCATGTGCTAGAATCCACCACATCACGCACACACTTAAGTCTCTCCACAACAAGTACAAATATGACTGTCATTGTCCATGGTGGTGTGAGTGACTCGAGATGTACCTCCCTGGACTATATGAAGAGAGACATGATTGAGCTCTCAGAATATGAGCTCCAGGCAGGTGTGACCCTAGCCCTGTGCAGCATCCGAACTTCACCAAGAATGATACCACAATACCAACAAAAAATGATTGACTTCAAGAATTGGCTTAGTTTCTGGTGTCTTTCCAAGTTGATCCAGTGCCTGTCTGCCTGAGATGACATGGTTGACAGGCCTGAATGCTTTGCCAGAGATGGCCTCCACCTGTCACCCCTGGGGCTCCAGATCTTGGCCAAGGCTCTTGCCTCCCCCATTGTGCTTTTTTGAGGTTATGTGCCAAAGACAGGTCCTCCAACATGAAAGATCTGTCAAAAAGCAAATTGAAGGTCATGCTGCTCAGTGCTAGGAGCCTTAATCTGGAAAGGCACTCACTGGAGGCTCTCCTCACACTGGAAGATGCTGACATCTGTGCAGTCATGGAAACTTGGTTCAGTGCTGCAGAGAGCACCCCTGCCTTACCAGGCTATACCTCATTCCACACTTTCTGATCCCAAAATGAGGTTGGAAAGACTCTCTATCTTCATTAAATACAGGCACACCTCCAGACTGGTTTACCAGCACGGTGCACTGGAATTACTCCAGGTGAAATTGACAGTTGGCAAGACACCCATCCAAGTTATAGCCAGCTATAGATCCCCTTCCATGTCTCAGGACATCCACTCCTCCTACCTGGACCTACTTGACTCCATCAAGGTGCCCCTAACACTGTGATCCTAGGTGACTTAACTACCCCACCATAGACTGGGTGAACTGTTCCTGCACTAATGCACTCACTCAACAATTCCTTGACATCATCAGCTCTAATGAACTAGACCAGCTGGTCTCATCCCCCACAAGGGGAGATAACATACTGGACTTGGTTCTCACCAACATGGGAGACCACTGCACCACTCTCATAGTATGTTCTTCCCTGGTGAGATTAGATAATCAGTTTGTCTCATTAGAATTTTTTATCCACCCCCACCCCTCCCCAGCCGTAACCAGGCTAAACAACTTCTCAAAAGCTGACTACACCCTCCTAAGGGAGGGTATCAGCAGCTTCACACCACCGCCCCCCTCAGAGGATGCAGACAACTATGCTGAACAGTACGCCCAGTACACCAGTGCAGTATACAAGTATCTGTACAACGGCATGGACTCATCCATACCCAACAGAACTAAAACCTGCTCCTTGAGGAAACACAAACCTGTCTGGTGGACATCCTCTATCAACAGGCTTTACAACAAAAGGAAGAAACTGTGGGCCAAGGGTAAAAATGAACAAATTCCAAATCGGAAAATCTCCCTCCTCTGCCTCAACAAGCAAATTAGATCACTAGTGAAAAACTCCAAAGCCAATTATGAGTTGAAACTAGCCTCCAAAATAAAGAGAAACCACAAGTCCTTTAGGTACATTAGGAACCTCCATGGCAAAGCCAAAGTTTGTTCTGAACTAGTACTTAATGGTACCACTTACACTGATCCTGCTGACTTAGCCAACCTACTAGTTGATAGGTTAAACACAGACTTCACTCTCTTATCGCTCCCCAAAGGCACAGTCAACATCCCAGATACTTGTCCCACACCTCACATCTCCGTAGACCAAGTGTTAAAGGCCCTATCCAAGGCAAAGAACACAACTTCCATGGGACCTGATAATATCCCAGGTTGTATTCTGCACCATTTCCAGCAAGAACTAGCTTCGTCACTGACCACCCTATTCAACCACAGTCTTGATTACAGGCTTCATTCCAGCAGAGTGGAGAACCACCATTGTCCATCCCCTTGCTCAAAGGTGGTGCCACTACTGACTCAGGAAACTATCACCTCATTAGCTTGACAAGTCTGATCTCTAAAGCCATGGAGTGTATTATTATGGCTGTCATAAACAAGGACATAGGCAATCTCCAAACACTCGACCCCACTCAGTTCAGATTCATCAGGGGCAGATCTTGCCTATTGAACCTAGCTGACTTCTTTGAGACTATCACCAAGGCCCTGGATGAAGGAAACTCAGTACATACAGTCTACCTTGACCTGGCTAATGCCTTTGACACAATTCCCCACTCTGGCATCATTGAAAAGCTAACACAACTTGGTGTTGATCCCCGTCTCATCAGATGGGTGGCCATCTGGTTCACAGATAGGACCCACAAGGTCAAAACAGGCACCACCACCTCCAACAGCAGACCTTTCACTATTGGTGTTCCCCAGGGATCTGTCATGGGACCCCTACTGTTTGGCATCTACTTCTTAGAGGTCTAGGGAAAGACCATGGGCCTGTGGCTGACCAAGTTTGTGGATGACTGTAAGTTGGGTGCCATCGTTGACCCCTCCAAATGACATTAACCTGCTGCAAGAGGGCCTCACAGCTACAAATAACTGGTGCCAAAGTCATGGCCTTAAATTAAACACAAAAAAAATGCATTATCTTACCATTCGGCAAAAACATGGTTCCTACTGATTACCACATCAATGGCAACCCCCTAAGCACACAACCTGTGGTGAGAGACCTGGCTACTCAGGTTGACAACAGTCTCATATTCGACCATCATGTGGTGGCAGTGGTCAGAAAAGCCTTTTACCTGGTTCATCTCATAAGTAAAGGGATTACATCCAGAAAAGAGTTTATTACCTATCTGTACTCCTCCCTCATTAGACCTATAATTGAGTATAATGCCCCTTTTGGTATGTACCTCTCCAGACAACTGCACCAACTGCAAAGGCAGCAGAAATACCTCAAAAAGAGAATCCACGGCTTCCAGCGCCTGTCTTATGCAGACAGGCTCAAATCACTATCAATTTACTCTGCATCATACAGATTGCTCAGAGGTGATCTGTGTTTCACCTACAAGGCAATATCAGACCTTGCCCTAATAGAGATGCTCCATATTCGTAAGTCTAACTTCTCCCGCATTACCTGCTCCATAGGCCTAAATCTAATATACGACATCAACAAAACCTGCTGGAAAGGCAAGTTTGTCTCCCAGAGGCTGCCCCATCTCTGGAATAGACTTCCCATACATGTCAAACAGAGTACCTCGCTGACCCTCTTCAAGCGCAACCTTGATGAATGGGTGGAAACCACAAATTTGTCCCAGGGGTTCCATCTTTGTCCCTCATTGACAGGGGCGACAGGTGCTGACTGAGGTTTCTTTTTAGGGATAAACTCTTGGCTAGGCTTGTAAGGGCCCCAGGGTCATTAGCCTAGTAACCTCCTATAATCCTGTGATCCTCTGGCCAAATTCCAGATGAGAACATTTCAGTGGTTTATGAAGTCAGTTTGGCTTCAACATGATTATCTCCTCGAATTTGTAGTTCTTCTGCCTTGTCTCAAGATGGAACTTCATGGTGGATTTAGCAGTTAACTCTCAATCCAGGACTCCCTTTTCATCCACCTCTTTCCTCTCAGGAGCTGGTCACATATGCTTCAAATGTGGAATGGGGGAGCAGCATTTGGCTCCCTAAAGGTGCAGGAAGTCTGGTTGCCTCATCAACAGAAAGAACACATCAGTGTCAGAGATGAGAGCTCTTCTGCTGGCTGTTCAGGCTTTTCATCCTCTCTTCTCCTCAGGACCTCTCAAGGTGTTTACAAACAATACAACAGTGATGTGAGATGTAAACAAACTGGGGACAAGATCTTCTCTTCTTTGCCAGTTGGCACTCCTAGTGTGGGAATTTGCCATCCAGTATCAAGTGATTCTTCAGGCAGTTTACGTTCTCTTAGGTTAAAACATTGTGGCAGATTCCCTGTGCAAGTCAATAACTCAATCCCATGAATGGATGCTTCACATGGATGTGTTTCTGGATATTATCCACCAGTAGGGTATTCCTAAGATGGATCTTTTTGCCACCCCTCTGAAGAGACAACTTCCTCTATTTTGTGCCAGAGTCCCAGTTTTGGATGGTAGATGCCCTATCTTTTTCTTGGAAGGGGCTGTGTGTCTATGCCTTCCCTCCCCTTCCAAAAGTGCTGTTCAGAATTCAACAGGATGCTCCCAAACTCTTGTTGGTGATTCCTTTTTGCCAGAGACAGCATTGGTTCTCTTTTCTTCTGTATTTAGCCAAGGGCAGTCATCACAAGTTACCTCACAGGGTGGACCTACTCACACAAGATGAGGGACCTCTCATCCTTCCCTACCTGTCCACTCTTGAACTGACACTGTAGGTGATAGGACTTTGTTTCCAGATAGACACCTTTTTTCTGAGGACGTTCTTAAGGTCCTGTAGGAGGCCAGTAAACCCAATACTAAGAAATCCTACTCATCTATATAGAAGAGGTTTTCTGTTTGGTGTCTTTCTCGTAATCTGAATCCACTTTCTGTGCATGTTCATTTGGTTCTTTCTTATCTGTGTGGCCTCACCTATACTAGAATGGGTTATTCTTCTGTGAGGGCCCATTTAACAGCTAATATTAAGTTGTCTATCTTGCCTTCATTCTTGCTGGATGGGTTCGGAGCCGATCCTCGGCTCCGACTCAGCCAATACTAAAGCTCGAGAGCTAATTCCACCGGCTCGAGGCTCCCCTATATCCCACAATGCTAGGCGGTAACTACCCAGATCTCGTTTGCCGCTTAGCTGACGAGGTGCTTTTCTACCGGCTCTGGCAGGTTAGTGAAAGATTTTCTAAAATTTTCAAATCTTTAGACCCCCTAGTACTTCCTTACTAAAACCTTTAGTTTTAAACCACCTTTTTTTTCCTGGTTCAAAAAAAATACCTCAGCATAATCCTTTCCTTATCCCCATTAGTTAGGCCTTAGGCCCCTTCCCCCTTCTCCTAGTCCTTTAGTGTGACTGGTGTTTTATTTTCTTTAAAGTCTGTGTGTGTGTGTGTGTGTGTGTGTGTGTGTGTGTGTGTGTGTGTGTGTGTGTGATTCACTCTTAGACCTTTATTATGTCTAAGGAATCTAAGGTCTCAGGCTTCAAGAAGTGTGACTCGTGCTGTCAGAAAATGTCTCTGACAGACAGTCACACTTCTTGTGTGTATTGCCTGGGACCTTTGCACCTGCAGGACTCCTGTGCTGTATGTCATGGTTTCAGCCCTAGAGTCCTGCAGGAACGCAAGAATAAATTGATCTTGCGTGGCTTATTAAAGCCTGAATGCCTCCCGACCCAGTCTGTGTCGGGGAAGCCTTCAAAGACTTCCAAACAGTCGGCTCCGGCTTCTGTGCCGACCTCTGGAACTATAAAGTCTGCTTTGACATCAGCTCTGGCTGGAGCCAATGTTTCCAAGCCTTATACTGTTACCTTGGCTCCGGCCAGAGCCGAGGCTGATAAGACTCAGTTGCGGAGCAACCTTCGAGGAAGAGATCTAGATCCCCCTCCATCGGCTCCGTTCACTCGGCACCAGGATCCCCTCTTCTTTCGGAACGGAGCCATAGGTCACATTCCTCATGATCTTCCAGGCTGTCTGACCACGATTTGCAAAGGGTAGTGAGTAGACTTCTCAAGTCCGAGGCACTGGCCCAAATGCTGCATAGCCCGACTCAACAGTCAGTGGCTATTCCTGTTCCCCAATGTATTCCTCCTCCGATTCCTTTGAGTTTGGAGCCAGGGCTCGTCGGAGCCATGACTGTTGGTGCGTCGGATCCGATACCTTCCCTTTCGGCTCAGTCGTCTGCTCCGATCGCCTCTTTGGAGGGATCTCGGCGCCGAGCTTCCCAAATCAGCTCCGAGGGGGCAAGTGGCATCGGACCCTTGTCACCCCACTCTCCCTCTCAGGGCTTCGGCGCTGGTGAGTTCGGCTCCGACATCGGCCTCTGAGCCGTCCCTGTCGGTGCCGGGAGGGGTCCTTGTCTCTTCGGAGAGTGGACCTCCGGCCTTGCCTGATAGGCGGCCTTCGAGGTCATGCGGAGCGTGCTAGAACCAGGGTCTGCCCCACAGTTGGCTCCGTCAGCCCCTCCATCTTCAGTTGCTGTGGTGATATCTACCCACCCCCTTGCATCAGACCGCAGAGAGCCAACTCCTCAAGTTTCCCCACTGGGAATTTCCTCCACTTCCGAGGCCTCTCCTGACCCGGTAGGAGATCCCCCTAGGAAGAAGCAGTGCAAGAGGAAGCACATTGACTCCCCTGAGTCTATCACCTCGGACACTGACTTAGAGGAATCTGAAGGTTCCCCCCGATCCCCCTCTGAGGATGTCTCCTTTGCTGACATCCTTGAGATCCTGAAACAGAGGGGGAACTGGCCAGCCCTTAACCCTTCAGAGGATGTCAGTGTATCTTGAGGCGTTTGGCTCTCGCCCTTCTACCTCCTGGGTGTCCTCTCCATTTGACCCCCTTATGGAAGTGGTGGTAAAGAAGGCATGGACGGCTCCTGATTCAGTGGAACCCACCCCGAGGAGGCCATCTAAGTTTATTACTGCCCCTAGAGATAAAGACTTTTTATCCAAAGGTGTCCCCGTTGATGCCATGGTGGTGGCCGCGGCCACTAAAAAGGAGTTAGCCGATCCTTTGGTTCCTGTCCATCCTCCTAATAAGGAATTTAGGACCATGGACAGGTACGGTAAGCGGATGTTCTCATCAGCGACTTTTTCAATGCGGTCGCTGAACTACTTATGTCACTTCACTCGTCTCCAGAGAGATTTGCTCAAGGATATGAGTGAAGCGATAAAGGATCCAACAGCTGAGGGGTTCCAAGACACAGTGAACTCCCAGTTGGCAACCCTGAACTCCATCATTAACTCCTCCATGCGGCTTATCTCATATGCTGCAGATGGGGCGAGTAGAGCCGCAGGCACAGGCGTTGCCTTACGACGTCACGCCTGGATGCGGCTGTGCAACTTTGCGGACCCTTTCAAGGCGTCCTTCACCAATTCTCCCTTTGATGGATCATCCTTGTTTGGTCCACAGGTGAAGGATACATTGACTAGGTGTGAGGTAGAAGGTAAGACTCTCTCTGCCGTAGGAGTCCGTTTTTCTACCCCTTCTAGGCCTTATCCCAAAGGTCAAAGGGGAGGAAAGATGTGGTTCCGTAAACAAAACCAGGGAGTCTCATCTGATGCACAAGGTCGATTCCCCTCTAGAGGCAGAGGGGGGAATAACAATAGACGCCGCCCTAGAGGCAGAGGAGGTCCGCAAAACCAGGGTAGCAGAGACACTTTCTCTGATAAACCCTTTCAGCATCCCTGAGGGGCTGCCCGGCTGTCCACCTTCGGAGGCAGTTGGGGGAAGGTTATCCCTGTACCCAAAAGCCTGGCTTTCCCTTGCACAAGACAAATGGGTACAGTCGATCATATCTGAGGGTTACAAAATTCCCTTTATTCACATCCCATCCCAACCAAAAGGATCCCTTCCAGATGTTCCACCCAGTCTAAGGGAACAAGCAGCATTAGAAATTTCAAAGCTGCTATCAAAAAGAGCTATCCAATCAGTCCCAGCAGACCAGCAAGGATCCAGAATCTACTCCAAATTATTTTTGATACCAAAGAAAACCGGGGACTAGAGACCCATACTGGATCTCAGCGACTTAAACACGTATGTCAGAAAAACAAAATTCCGGATGGTCACGCTACAGTCCATTCTACCCTTCTTGGGTCAGGACAATTGGATGTGCTCAATAGATCTTCAGGACGCGTATTACCATATCAAGATGAACAGACGCTCCAGGAGATTTCTCCGCTTCAGGCTGGGAGCCAGTCACTACCAGTTCAGAGCCCTGCCCTTTGGTCTCACTACAGCCCTCCGAGTGTTTACCAAATGCATGGCAGTGGTCGCGGCTCACTTGAGACGTCAAGGATTCCAGGTGTTTCCATATTTAGACGACTGGCTCCTTACTGCCACCACCAGACATCAACTTCTTCTATCCAGGGACTTCACTATCCAAACTTGCCAAGCTCTAGGCATTTCAATAAATTTCGAAAAATCTGCCTTGTCAGTCTATTACCTTTATAGGCGCCACATTAGACACACTCTATCTTTCAGCCAGACTTACAGAGCAAAGTGTGTCAGACATCCGCAAGCAAGTTTCCCTTCTCTTGCAATGCAACAAAGTCAAAGTCAGACTAGTTTTGAAGGTATTAGGACTCATGGCAGCAGCTATTCCCCTTAGCTCGCTTCCACATGAGGATTCTCCAATGGATGCTGTTTACACAATGGTCCTTCCAACAGCTCCCGATGTCCTATACCATATTGATAACTCAATCATGCAAAAATCAACTGTCTTGGTGGATGACGTTACCTCAGCTTCTCCAAGGAAGACCTTTCACTCACCCCCCCCCAGTCGCCACGTTGACAACAGATGCCTCCCTGATCGGGTGGGGGGGCATTATCAGGGCAGGACAGTCCAGGGCACGTGGCAACCGTTCGAGTGCCACTTGCACATAAATGTCTTAGAGATGAGAGCAGTGCTTTTAGCGTTGCAAGCCCTTCATGACTCTCTTCCAACAGGGACTATTGCAATTCAGACGGACAACATGTCCGTAGTGTGGTACACCAACAAACAAGGCGGAACCAGATCATACCCCTTATGTCGAGAGGCACTCAGACTTTGGCAATGGGTGATCTCTTCTCAGCGTTTTCTGATAGCAACGCACATTCCCGGGAAGTCCAACGTGATTGCAGACAAGTTGAGCAGGGCAATACTCATGCCCCACGAGTGGTCTCTGAAGAAATCAGTTCTGGAAGAAGTATTCCTAAGATGGGGCCAGCCTTGCTGCGATCTTTTTTGCTACTCCCCAAAACAGCAAGTGTCACGACTTCTTCACTCTCTTCCCATTACCAGGCCATTCCACCAGAGACGCTCTAGTCCACGATTGGCCCCGGGGACTTCTATATGCCTTTCCCCCTTTTCCGCTGATAACTCAGCTAATTCAGAAAGCCATCGCTTTGAGAGTGACTATGATCCTCATTGCCCCTTACTGGCCTCGACAGATATGGTTTCCGTTTCTTCATCGTTACCTGTTGGAGCAGCCTTGGCATCTGGACCCAGTGCCAGATCTGTTGACCCACCAATCGGGCCAGCTGCACCAATCTCTTCATTATCTCAACCTCACAGCATGGTTTCTCTGATTCCAACCTTAGCCAGGCTTCCCTCAATATCTCGCTCAGTCCGAGATATGTTGATAGCCTTTCATAAATCTTCTACCCAGAAGATTTATTATAGCAAATGGAAACACTTTTCCTTTTGGGCAACATCAAAAAATATAGATCCCTTCACTGCTCCTATCCAGTCTATTCTAGACTTTCTAGCAGAACTCTTTCATTTAGGCTCTTCTTCATCTACCATTAGAGTTCAACTGGCTGCCATATCTAATTATCATGTAGGTGTCTCGGAGTCTAGCATCATGGCTCACAAGCTCTGCAAAGCCTTTTTAAGGGGCATATTTCTTCTTAAACCTCCAATCAAAGATCCCCGCCTCAATGGGACTTGAACTTGGTTCTGGCATCCTTGATCCTTCCCCCCTTCGAACCAGCGGCTTCATGTTCTCTGAAGTTGCTGTCTTGGAAGACACTTTTTCTGGTAGCCGTAACTTCAGCGAGAAGGCTATCTGAACTCCATGCTCTGTGCAGTCGTCCTCCTTACTTAGTTTTTCACAAAGGTAGAGTTTCCCTCCATACTAATCCATCCTTTTTACCTAAGGTTTCCTCTCAAACAAACCTAAACCAAATTATTGATCTCCCCGTCTTTTTCCCTAATTATTCAAACAGGTTGGAACAAAAGCTACATTTTCTGGATGTTCACCGCCAACTTAGGTATTATTTAGACAGGACTAAATTCAGGAAATCTGATCAGCTTTTCCTGTCTTATGTGGAAGGAAAATTGGGCCTTCCAGTTACTAAAGTGTCCCTTTCTAGATGGCTTACCTCTATAATTACCTTCATCTATGAAATCAGACATCAAAAATTGCCTTCAAGACCTAGAGCTCATTCAACTAGGGCATTAGCTACATCTGTAGCTTTTCAGAATAGGCTGCCAATAGATTCCATTTGTGCAGCAGCCACCTGGGCTTCTCCTCATACCTTCATTTCACATTACAAATTGGACATGGTCTCCAGAAACCGTGCCAGCTTTGGTTCCACTGTTCTCAAGAGTCTGTTCCAATAGGCCACCCGGGATAAGGTGCTAGGGACGCGGTCCCATCCAGCAAGAATGAAGGTGAGATGGACAACTTAACATTAAGAAGTTATGTACCTACCATAACGTTCCATGTTAGTTGTCTTCTTCTCGCCTTCTTTCTTGCGTCCCACCCTCCTTCCCCCAAGCCTGGACAGACCGATAGGAATTCCTTTTTGTGATCTTCCTCTGGAAGTTGTCATTCCTACACGTCTTCCACCTCTATTTTCCCTTTTGTTAGGTCTAGGTTACCTTTCACTCAGGTTTATATAGAGGTGGGTTACCCTTCTCCATTCTGGAGACTAGAATTGCTTGGTCTAGCTATCAAACGAGATCTGAGTAGTTAACGCCTAGCATTGTGGGATATAGGGGAGCCGGTGGAATTAGCTCTCGAGCTTTAGTATTGGCCGAGTCGGAGCCGAGGATCGGCTCTGAACCCATCCAGCAAGAAAGAAGACGAGAAGAAGACAACTAACATGGAACGTTATGGTAGGTACATAACTTCTTATTTCTGCTCGTCTGCCTTTATCATGTCCTTTAGCTTCTAGATTTGAAGCTAAACCATTTCTTAAAGGCATCCTTCATATTAGGCCTCCCTGGAAGCCTATTCCTTCTTCCTGGGATCTTTAATTTTGTTTTGGAACAATTGACCTAGGCTCCTTTTGAGCCTGCAACTTTAACTTCCTTGCAACATTCCTCTTGGAAGACTGTACTTTTGTTAGCCCTTACCGCTGCCAGATGGGTGTCTGAGCTTAAAGCCCTTATGACTTGTCCTCCTTTTGTTTTGGTATTTCATAAGGACAAAGTCCAAAAGTAGTGGGTGCACCAGGGGCTGTAGGAGGAATGTCACCAAATAATCCAAAGCTGTCCTTTAAAAAAAAACAAAGCCAGGCTAGAAAGGTAGGTAAGCGCTTTCACGTTAATACAACAACAATCATTCTTTAAAAACATGAACAATGCATCTCTTTAAACCATAATACATTGCTTCTCAATTAAAAAAAGGAGTTCAATCATTGATGCACTAAGTGACACTAATAATGTCAATCTATATGCAATGTACCAAAAAAAATAAAAAAAAAGACAAATAATATAAAAATATGTATAAATAAAAAAGACAAATATATAAAACACACATATATAAAATAAAAAGGATGTAGAAGTTTAAAACCCACACAGAATAAATGGATAAAATATTACTTAAGCCATTTATGCTTAATAAACCATAATCATTAGAATTTC
The DNA here is from genome assembly GCF_019279795.1 of Protopterus annectens. NCBI lineage: Eukaryota > Metazoa > Chordata > Ceratodontiformes > Protopteridae > Protopterus > Protopterus annectens. The sequence goes on from NC_056730.1 coordinate 482,997,654, forward strand.
ATTTTATTGATTTAGACCATTGTGAACTTATATGCTTCTCTTTCATCTGTATATTTGTTTACCCCATATATGCTATTTCATAAGGACAGCTTGTCCCTTCATACCAATCCTTCTTTTATGCTCAAGGTAGTGACGGAGTTGTCCCTATTCTTTCTATTTATTTGCCCACTTTTTTCCCTTCTCCACAATCTGTCAGTGAGGGGGTCCTGCACACTTTGGATGTGCATAGACAACTCAGATTTTATTTGGATAAGATTACAACGTTTTGTAAATCTGATAAACTGTTTGATGTTAAGTTGTCAATCTTGCCTTCATTCTTGCTTGATGGGTTCGGAGCCGATCCTCGGCTCTGACTCGGCACTTGCTAAGCTCGAGAGTCACTTTTACCAGCTCGAGGCAGCCCCATATCCCATGATGCAAGGCGGTAAGTACCCAGATCTCATTTGCCGCTTCGCTGATGAGGTCCTCCTTTTACCAACTCCTGGTAAGTGATTGTTATATTACTACTTTTGCCCCTTTCTTCAGAAAAAACTTTAGATAATTAGTTTTAATACAGTTTTAGTCCCTTTCTGACAAGTTTTTCCCCTTAAAATTTTCTAGTCAGACTTTCTCCCATCCCATCCCCCCCCTTGTTAGGGTGTGTGTGTCTGTTATTGATAGTTTTATATAATTTAATTTCTTGGACTAGTGTTGTGTGTGTGTGATTCAGTATGTCTAAGGAAAGGGTCTCAGGCTTTAAGAAGTGTGACTCGTGCTGTCAGAAGATGTCTCTGACAGACGGTCACACTTCTTGCCTTTACTGCCTGGGGCCTCTTCACCTGCAGGACTCCTGTGCTATATGTCACTCTTTCAGCCAGAGAGTCCTGCAGGAAAGAAGAAATAAATTAATTTTGAGGGGCCTTCTTGCCGGAGGGCTCCCGGCTAAGTCGGCTCCATCTAAGACTTCAAAGTCTTCCAAGGCCCAGGCTTCTGTGTCCAAGCCTGTGGCCTCGGCTCCGACTCTTTCAGAGTCGAGATCGGCTCCGGCTGGAGCCGACTGTACTTTACATAAACCTTCGGCACCGATGGCTATCGGTGCCGATTCTGGTTCGACCACTTCGGTGTCGGCTCAGATTGGTTCCAACCACCATGTGGCTCAGGCATCGGTGTCGGCTCCGATCGGCTCCGACACCGTTACTTTTGTGGCTGTATCGGCTCCGGCTGGAGCCGATGCATCGAAGCTACCTGTCGGTGCCGATAAGTTGTCGGCTCCAACAGTTTCTGTGGTTTCATCGGCTCCGATGGTTCCTTCGAGGAAGAGGTCTAGGTCCCCTTCCTTGGAGCCGATACTTTCGGCTCCGGCTTCGCCTCTCCTCTCGGAGCGGAGCCATCTGAGCCAATCTTCAAGGTCATCCAGACTTTCTGACCATGATTTAGAGAGAGTGGTCAGTAGATTACTTAAGTCACAGGCACTGGCCCAAATGCTACATAGTCCGTCTCAGCAGACGACTATTGGTCCACACCCCATTGCAGTTCCTCCTTCGACTCTACCCCAGAGTTTGGAGTTGGAGTCTTCGGGAATGGTTACTGCTACGGCTGAGGGACAGATACCCCCTTCTGTTCCTTCAGCCTCTACTCTTATCTCCTCTTCGAGACCTTCCTTAGAGGGATTCGTGGCCGGGCTTCCCTGGTCTCCTCCGAGGGGTGAGTGGCATCGACCCTTGTCCGCCGCACTTCCCTTGGAGCCTCTGCCTTGGTGAGCTCGGCTCTGACATCTGCCTCGGAGCCTTCCTTTTCGGTGGGTCCTGGAGTTCCTAGTTCTTCAGAGCGGGTTCTCTCGGACCTTCCTGGGAGGGGGGCCTTCGAAGTAATGAAGAGTGTGCTGGCCACTGGTCTCAGCCAGCAGTCTATTCCCTTAGCTCCTCCCTCTATCGTGCCTGTTGACATCTCTGCCACTCTCTTGCTCCAGGACCCAGAGATCCTCCGCCTCAGGTTTCCCCACTGGGGATATCCACCTCTTCCGAGGATTCTCCTGATTTGTCGGGGGATCCTCCGCGGAAGAGGACATGTAAGAGGAAACACGTAGACTCCCCCGAGTCTATCACTTCAGATACTGACTTAGATGAGTCAGAGGGATCCCCAAGATCCCCCTCTGAGGATGTCTCCTTCTCAGACATCCTAGAACTCCTTAGACAGAGGGGAAACTGGCCCACCAATAATCCCTCTGAGGATGATTCAGTATACCTGGAGGCGTTTGGATCTCGGCCCTCCACCTCCTGGGTGTCTCCGCCTTTCGACCCCCTTATGCAGGTTATTGCTCGAAGGCGTGGACTGCTCCTGACTCTGTAGAGCCTGTCCCTAGGAGGCCTTCTAAATTTATCACTGCCCCGTCGGACAAGCAATTCCTTACAAAGGTGTCCCCGCTGATGCCATGGTGGTGGCGGCTGCCACCAAGAAGGAACTTGCAGATCCTTCCGTACCTGTCCATCCTCCTAATAAGGACTCTAGGACCATGGATAGATATGGTAAGCGGATGTTTTCTTCAGCGACCTTTGCTATGCGTTCGCTGAACTATCTTTGTCACTTCACCAGACTCCAAAGGGATATCCTTAAGGAGCTAGGTGAAGTTGTGCAGGATCCTACAGCTGCGGGGCTCAGGAAAAATTGCTTCACAGCTAGGAACCCTTAACTCCATTGCAAACTCCTCCATGCGGCTTATATCATATGCTGCTGATGGAGCAGTAGGGCCGCAGGTACAGGTGTGGCTCTTAGATGCCAAGCCTGGATGCGGCTATGTAATTGCAGATCCCTTTAAGGCGTCCTTCACAAACCCTCCCTTTGATGGGTCAGCTTTGTTTGGCCCTGAAGTGAAGGAAACGTGGACCAGGTGTGAGCAGGACGGCAAAACTCTTTCTGCAGGAGTCCGTTTTCCACCCCTTCTAGACCTTATCCCAAAGGACAGAAGGGTGGCAAAATGTGGTTCCAAATCCCAAGGAGTCACGCGGATTCACGTGGTCAGTTTACCCCTAGAGGCAGAGGGGTAACAACAGACACCGCTCTAGAGGCAGAGGGTCCACAAAACCAGGGAAACAGAGAGTCTCTCTCTGACAAGCCCTTTCAGCATCCCTGAGATGTTGCCCGGCTGTCCCTCCTTGGTGGCAGTCGGGGAAGACTATCGCTGTACCAAGAAGCCTGGCGTTCTCACTCAAGACAGATGGGTACAGTCGATCATATCCGAGGGTTACAAAATTCCTTTCGAGGAAAGTCCTTTCTATCCCTCAAATTCCCTTCCAGATGTACCACCCGGTCTAAGGGAAATTGCAGAGTTAGAAGTCTCAAAACTACTGCAAAAAAGAGCCATTCAGCCAGTTACATCAGACCATTCAGAGCCGGAATCTACTCAAGGTTCTTTTGGTCCCCAAAAGACGGGAGACTGGAGACCAATATTGGATCTCAGCAGACTCAACAAGTCTGTGAGGAAGACAAGATTCGAATGGTCACTCTTCAGTCGATTCTGCCCTTCTTGCAGAAGGACAACTGGATGTGCTCAATAGATCTTCAGGATGCATACTATCACATAAAATTCACAGGCGCTCCAGGAGATTTCTCCGCTTCGGCTGGGGTCCAGTCATTTCCAGTTCAGAGCCCTGCCCTTTGGTCTCACCACGGCCCCAGAGTGTTCACCAAATGCATGGCAGTGGTCACGGCTCACCTGAGACGTCAAGGATTCCAGGTGTTTCCGTATCTCGACGACTGGCTCCTGTCAGCCACCACCAGGCATCAGATTGTTCAAGCCAGGGATTATACAATAAATCTTTGTTCTCATTTGGGCATCTCGATCAACTTCGAAAAGTCATCCTTATTGCCCTGCCAGTCTATTACTTTCATAGGCAAACTTAAACACTGTTCGGATGTCAGCTACCCTTACAGACCAAAGAGTTTCAGACATTCAAAGTCATGTCAGGATCATTCTAGCCAACAAGAAAGTACAGGCCAGAATGGTTCTAAAGGTATTAGGTCTCATGGCTGCGGCCATTACTCTTCTTCCCCTGGCTCGCTTCTACATGCACCTTCTTCAGTGGATGTTGTTCACTCAGTGGTCTTACCAACAACTTCCAATGCGTCACCAAATTCTGGTGACACAGGTTTGCAAAAATCATCTCGCTTGGTGGATCAATTCTCCCCAGATTCCCCAAGGCGGACTCTTTGTACCCCCTCCCCCGGTAGCCACTGTCTCCACGTATGCCTCCCTGATCGGGTGGGGGGGGGGCATTATCAGGGCAGGATGGTTCATGGGACGTGGCAACCGTTCGAGTACCACCTGCACATAAATGTACTAGAGATGAGAGCAGTGCTTTTAACGTTGCAAGCCCTCAACGACTCTCTTCCTGTAGGGACAATTGCAGTGCACACAGACAACATGTCTGTAGTTTGGTATATCAACAAACAGGGCGGAACCAAGTCCTACCCCTTGTGTCGAGAAGCACTCAGACTGTGGCAATGGGCGATCTCCTCTCATCGGTTTCTGCTAGCAACGCACATCCCTGGGAAAACCAACATTTTAGCGGACAGATTGAGCAGAGCTATTCTCATGCCTCACGAGTGGTCTCTCAAGCAATCTATAGTGGAGGAGATTTTTCTGAAATGGGGTCGCCCATGTTGCGATCTTTTTGCTACTCCCCAAAACAGCAAATGCCCAGACTTCTTCTCTCTCTTCCTCTGTCAGGCCATCCCCCCAGAGACGCTCTGACCCAGGATTGGCCCCAGGGACTTCTTTATGCCTTTCCTCCTTTTCCTCTGATCCCTCTAGTTATCCAGAAAGCTACCGTTTTGAGAGCCAAAATGATTCTCATTGCTCCTTATTGGCCTCGACAAATTTGGTTTCCGTTCCTCCATAGTCACCTTTTGGTGCAGCCGTGGCATCTGGACCCAGTGCCAGACCTTCTGGTTCACCAATCTGGTCAGCTGCACCGGTCTATCCCTTCTCTCAACCTCTCAGCATGGTTGCTCCACTTCCTTCCTTAGCCAGGCTTCCTTTGATCTCTAACCCTGTTAGAGACATCATAGTAACTTTTAAAATCCTCTACCAGGAGGATTTATACAAGCAAATGGAAACGTTTCTCTTATTGGGCTAAAGCCAAGAATATTGATCCCTTCACTGCCCCAGTTCAGGCAGTTTTGGACTTCTTAGCAGAGATTTTTCATGCAGGCTGCTCTTCTTCCACAGTTAGAGTTCAATTGGCTGCTATCTCGAACTTTCATGTCGGGATCGCAGATCACAATATTATGTCCCATAGGCTTTGTAGAGCCTTCTTGAAAGGAATTTTCCTGCTAAAGCCTCCAATCAGGAATCCTCCTCTTCCATGGGATCTAAATTTAGTGCTGACATCCTTGATTTTCCCCCCCTTCGAGCCAGCTGTTTCTTGCTCCCTAAAATTTCTTTCTTGGAAAACATTATTCCTAGTAACTATTACATCGGCCAGGAGGGTGTCTGAACTTCATGCTCTATCGGTTCGACCCCCCTATTTGGTCTTTCACAAGGACAGAGTATCATTGAGAACTAATCCGACCTTTTTGCCTAAGGTCGCCTCAAAGACTAATTTGAATCAATCCATTGATCTCCCTGTATTTTTTCCAAACTATTCAAACAGATCGGAACAAAAATTACATTATCTTGATGTCCACCGCCAACTCAGATATTATTTGGACAGAACTAAACAATTTAGGAAATCCGATCAACTCTTTGTTTCCTATGCGGATAACAAGAAAGGCCTTCCTGTCTCTAAAGTGACTTTGTCTAGATGGCTTTCTTCTGTCATCTCTGAAATTTATCTGCTCAGGGAAAACAGCTGTGCTCAAAACCTAAAGCACATTCAACTAGGAGCTTAGCCACTTCTACAGCCTTTCAAGCTAGACTTCCTTTAGACACTATTTGTGCAGCGCCACTTGGGCCACTCCTCATACTTTTGTTTCCCATTACAAATTGGACTTGGCCTCCAGGGACAGAGCCAGTTTTGGCTCTACAGTCCTCAAGAGTCTGTTCCATTGAGCCACCCAGGATAGAGGTGCTAGGGACGCGGTCCCATCAAGCAAGAATGAAGGCGAGATTGACAACTTAACATTAAGAAGTTATGTACCTACCATAACGTTCCATGTTAGTTGTCTTCTCTGCCTTCTTTCTTGAACCCTCCCTCCTTCCCCCAGGCCTGGACAGACCTTTCTACAAGAGATTATTATGCTGAAGACCATTCAGAGCTGGTCCTTCTTTCATCCTGTAGGCTTTCTTTCTTCCTTTGGGAAGTATTTATGCTTGGTGCTATTGCCCTTTGTCATCAAACGAGATCTGGGTACTTACCGCCTTGCATCATGGGATATGGGGCTGCCTCGAGCTGGTAAAAGTGACTCTCGAGCTTAGCAAGTGCCGAGTCGGAGCCGAGGATCGGCTCCAAACCCATCAAGCAAGAAAGAAGGCGAGAGAAGACAACTAACATGGAACGTTATGGTAGGTACATAACTTCTTATTTCCTTTTATCCTACATCCTTACGATTGGCTGTGTCCAAGTAAACTATTTCTTCTTGGATTTCTAAAGCTATTTCTTTTTGTTATTCTTTCTTGGTAAATGCCTTCCTTCTATTATGGCTTATTCTTGACGCAGCTACCTGGATGTCTGTGCATACATTTACGAAGCAGTATAAGCTGGGTGGAATTTCCAGAGCCTAGAGCTGGTTTTGCTAGGGCCATCCTTCATGGCTTCTTAGAGAGCTCTGCTGATCCTTTCTCCTCCCTCTTTCCTTCCTGAGCTTTGGCACTTTTCCCTATTGTTAGGAATAGTGTGAAATGGAAGGACATAATACAGTTGTGTAAAGTCTTACCATAACAGTAGATGTCCTTCTCTTCACTGTTACAGTATTCACTCACTCACTCACTCCCTCCCTCCCTCCTACCCCAGCTTCATTTTTCTTTTAGATGTACTGTTTATCTTTCTACTCCTTGAGCTGGCATTCCTACTTGGGCTCTCAGTTTTGAGGATAGTACGTCTGGATGTCACCTTTATGCCCTATGGTACTCAAGGAGCATACAGTGTACTTTAAAACAACCCAAGGCTTTGGTATATTGGCTGGACGTTGGGCTGTTCTTGGCAGGACATCCCTGTTGTTATGAATACTGCAGCAGTGAAGACAAGGACCTCTACCGTTGTGTTAAGTTTTTACACAACTGTACTGACGATATTTTAACTCTTTTGAAGTACCTCCTTTGTGAAGGGGTATAATAATGGTGACGTAGGGATTTATGACTAGTTTTGTGAGTTTAGTTATAATACCTGAATTGAGGAATTGTGTCAAATGCCTTGGCCAGGTGAAGGTAGGTGGTATGTACTGTTTTACCCTCATCCATGGACTTAGTGACTTTCTGAAAGAAGCCCATCAGATTCAGTAGGGATGACTGGCCCTTGACAAAGCCGAATTGGGTCGGACCCCATGTTTAGAGATTTCTTATGTCATTATTTGTCAGGTCCATGATTATTCATTCCATGGCATACAAGACTAGTCAAACCTATGAGTCTGTAATTTACTGGGTCAGTAGATGGTCCCCGTTTATGCAGAGGGATGACTGCTGCTGTCAGTTTACTATCAGAATGTGGAAATCATTTTCTGTTTAAGCTTACGTCGAATGTATGGTTTCAAAGTTTATTAAAAGCAAAAGTAAACTTACCGAATCTGGACTCCTGATAGTTGAACAGCACATGCATTTCAACGGTCACATATTTAAAACAGTGAATATTTAACTCTTGGTATTAATATGGTTCAAAATTGGGGTATAAAATCATTTTGAAATTCACATTGTATTTCAACGATAAGTTTAAACGGACAAAGTGATTTCCACATTCTGATAGTAAACTGTTGCTGTCCTCCACTCTATCGAAGCAGTCAGTCCAGAGGTTGTGGTTAAATAGAGATCCTAATGGGCTTGATAAGTCCTGATTTAAGCTGTTTAAGTGGCAACCTGGCATATCTTCAGGCCCCCATTGAAGACATGTTTTTCGCTTTAGAGAGTGTGGTGGAGTGGTGGAAGATATTTCTTGGGTGAAAACTGGGGGTGATGGAGAGGTGAAATCTGAGCTGCAATTGTCGGCCAGCAGATTTGCTACATCTTCTGGATGAGTATAGGTAATGTCATCTCTAAGTAATTCTGCGCATTGTTGGGTGCTGCCCATAAGACTGCAAACATAACTGTAAAATGTCTTATGGTCATCCTCAGCTTTGGAAGCTATTCTTAACTCAGTCTGCTTTCAGAGACCTGACTAGTTATCTAATTTGCTTGTTTAGATTGATGAGGGATGTTTTTGATCTGTTGTACATATCCCGACTTGCTTCTTGACAGGATTTTCTTTCTTTTGTTGTACAACCTGTTAATACCAGTGGTCCACCAGGGTGGCTTGTTTTTGAGGTTTCACCCTGTGTTTATTTCAGTCTAGTACTGCTGTTTCTATGCAGTTGTTTGTATAGTTCATACAGGGCTTTTATGTACACCTTTGTACAGGTTTCTGTGTTTTTTGTATTTGGGGGAGCTTGGAAACTAGCTGTGCCATCCCTTAATAGGGTGTAATTTACCTTAGAGAAGCTATTTAAGTTTTTGGGGTTAGGTGGGGGGGACTAGTACCAGATCTAAGATATTTACTCCTGTAGTGAGAGTGCAGACTAGCTGCTCAAGGGCATATGAATTTACAAAACCACGAAATCTTGGGGCTTGTATGCTAGTTTTTGTGTATGCCTCCCAGTTAATGAAGGGGTAGTTAAAATCACCCATGCGTATGGTAATGGGCTGGATGGTGAGTGATTCTGTTAACTTCAAGTATGATATATGGGTTTCCTGGTTCATGGTGAGGGACCTGAATCTAGCAAGAATATAGTAATGCATTTTTCCCATGGTTAGTTGGACATAGAGTAACACAAGCTTGTCATATTGTTTGATCAGCCTTGAGGTGTGCTTATCCTTTATGTAGATAGATGCACCTCTGCCTTTTGCTCTTAGATGTTCAGTGTGAAGTCGAAATGTATGAAAGGCATCATAGCCATGCACTGCTGGAGTGATTTCCATGTTTCAGTAACTGCACAGGTGTCGGGATGCCCCAGGGTGAGGAGAGCTTCTAGGGAGCGCTGTTTCTTGTTGAGACTACTAGCATTGATCAGTAGCATCTTTATCTTGTCCTGTGTAGCTTTTGTTGTGTTGAAAGGTTTGTCTGTTTGGCAATGCCTAAAAAAGGCACTATGGGGGTGGATAATGTTTTGGCCAGTATCCAAAACCCTAGAGGTGGCAAGTAAAGACCATCCCTGGCAAAGCCACATGGTCTGCCAACCATGTCCTCCCAGACTGACCAGTATTGGGCTCCTTTGGAATGACACCAGTAGGTAATCCAATTGTTAGTCAATTGTTTTCTGCTGGTATTGTGGCATCATCCTTGGAGATGGTAGAATGCTGCTCAGTGCTATGCTCATACTTGCCTGTGATACACATTCAAAGTGCTCAGTCATGTCTTTCTTCCTGTATTCCAAGGATTTACATCTCAGGTAAATCGCATCCTCATAGACTGTGATGGAATTATACTGGTACTTGGGAGTAAGTGATCTGAGTGCTTGCATGATCTGTCAGATCCTGGCCCCTGACAAGCAGCTAACTGTAAACCTACTCCTTATCCATCCTGGTAAGAAGGAAATCAGTGTGTCTTGCAATGGAGTCGCCTATGACCAGAATATTGGGCTGGGGAGTGTTTTGCCTAATGGGATTGGTAGTTGAGACAAAATGAGCTGTGGCTTTGTATGTTGTGATGGGAATTGTCTTGATCTGATGTTGTCAATTTTCATTCATTCCTCAATAACCTAGTTCAGATCTGACCTGGCCACTTTATGCAGCTCGTAGATACTGAAAGCTCTTGGGCTCCTCCCTTTCCACAATGCTATAATCCCCTACCATATCTCAGATCGCGTTTTCCGCCTTCACTTACTGACGTGGTCCCTGTTAGCTGTCGAGTTTGTGTTATTTTTGTGAGTATAGTATATTTAGATCTACTCTTTCTAGTTGCATTCTGTAATATATTCCTCCCTTATACTTCCTACACTTGTCAGTGTAATTTAGCATTACCATTGTTGGCACTGTTTTATCTTTATCTGTACCCTTGTTGTAGCTTCTTCAGTTGCCATTGTTGGTAATTTTTCACTTTCTTTCCTTTACGTATTAAAATAAACTGTTTCTTTTCTCTTATTAGTGCTGTCTTTTTCACAAGAATGGCTGAAAAACCTTCAGGATAAAAAAAAAAGTGCAAGGCCTGTGCCCACAAAATCCCTTTTTCAGACCTGCACACGTCTTGTATGCGCTGTTTAGGCCTGGCTCATCTAATAGAGTCTTGCAACATATGAAAGGCTTTTAATCCACAGGCCTTAGCGGACCATAAAAATAAGCTTATTTTGAAAAGTTTGCTTCTGACAACCTTTTCTTGAGACTAGATCTGGAGCTCAAACCTCAAAGAAAATAGAGAAAAAGTAGACCAAAAAGCATCCTTCTGACCCTTCTGGACCCTCTTCTCCATGATCAGATCCTATTATGGCACCACCTCTCAAGATATCTAAATGATCAGATCTTATTTTGTCGGATCCAAAGGCTAAACTCGTGGATCTGACAGTTGCTGATATCTAATCTACATTGTTGAATTCAACACACTTGGAGCTGAAGAAGCTTCCCCTGACCTGATATGCATTGTCTCTAGATCCCATTCCCTCTCATCTTCCAGTTCCTTTCCTAGAGAGACGCCAACATTCCAGGAGCCCTTCAGTTGCCTCCTCTTCTCATTCTTCCAAGAGTGTGACAGAAAAAGATGTCAAGTCAAGCAGAGCACATCTTTGGTCCTCTTCAAAAGGAACCTTGGTGATTGGATGGGAGATAGGAAATTCACCCCGGGGATCACATCAGTCACCCTGCTAAACAGGGGTCCAGGGAAGTAAATACTGTGAATAGAAATAACCAGGGAATTATTATGGCTAGGCTTGTATAGGCCCTAGGGTCAATAGCCTAGTACCACCCTATGTGGATAGAATGATGAAATTTCTCTCTGCTCGTATTCAGATGCGAGTTCTCCTAGCTCCTACCCCATCAGGTCCAGAGATCTTTACCAGTACTATTCCACCTGTTTTGGCTCCTTCTCCAAACCGACCTTTGGTTTCGGAACTTTTGGGTCTGACACTTCCGAAACTGTCCATGTCGGATCCAAGGATCACTGTATCTTGTACTCTGATACCTTGTCTAATTGGACTGGCTCTGAGTGTGTCAGTGTTGGATGACTCTCAGATCCATAATGTTGTTGCTGGATCAAAGATGTTGGAGTTGACTCCAAAGTTGTCAGAGCTGTCTCTGCCCCTCAGAGCCTTGGCAGTGGACGGCTCAGCTCTGACCTCTGCCTCAGGTGGGGCTGCCTTTGCGTCAGATGGAGCCAACGGTCCAAAAGCATGTCTTCTCAGCACCATCAGACTCCTCCTTTCTGGGTCATTCTGCTTTTGAGGTAGTGGAGAGAGTTTTCTCTGCTTCTAGAGGAAGGATGATTCCCCTCTCTCAGATACTTCTTCCCAGTCTTGTATGTCTTTGTGCCTTGACCCTCCACACTCTACTCTACAGGGACAGCCTGCCCAAAGTCTGCAGACTGCCCAACAGGGTAAACGTGTATCTTCTGGTACTTATGTGGAACATCCTGCCAAAGACGTCCCCAGGAAGAGAAAGTGCAAGAGGAGGCACTTAGACTCTCCTCAAGATTTGATCACAGAGATAGTGATTTTGATGAGTGGGAAGTGAGGGGTCACCAAGATCACCACCTAAAAACGTCTTCTTTGGAGACATTCTGAAGATCCTTAAGAAAAAGGGGTGGTTGGTCTACTGATGACTCTTCACAAGAGGAATCAGTATTCCTGGAAATGTTTGAGTCTGGCTCATCTACCTCCTGGGTGACTCTGCCCACCGATGAGCTCATTGATTTGATCTCTAGACAGGCGTGGAAGGAACACGAGGCTGTTAAGCCAGTCCCTAAGAGACCAGACAGGATCGTAGCACCACCTAAAGGTAAGGAACTTTGGAGTAAAGGATTACTATTAGATGCCATGGCGGCTACAAAAAAGGAACTCACAGAACAGAGTTTCTTCGTTCACCAACCCCCAACAGGAAGTCTAGGACGTTGGACAGATCTGGGAAGTATGTATATACTTCAGCGACTTTTGTACTTGGGTCACTGAATTATTTGGCACACTTCACCAGACTTCAGAGGGATTTGATTAAAGAACTCCCCAAATCCCTCTCTGCAACCATTACTTCTGAGGCAGAGACCTCTAGACCTCAATTGCCTCACAGTTGTCTAACCAACCATCAATTTCAAAGTCATCCATGAGGCTCATTTCACATGCAGCTGAAGTTGCCTCAGGGGTGGTGGGTCCAGGCATTTCCATTAGGAGACATTCTTGGATGCTCCTGTGTGATTTTTGCAGAGCCCTTCAAGTTCTCCATCAATGCTCCCTTTGATGGAAGTAGTAGCAGCAAGGATCCCATGTTTTTTCATACCTAGATGACTGACTCATAACTGGTCCAACCAGGCATCTGCTAATAAAAGCACAGGAGTATGTACTCCAACTCTGTTCTCACCTAGGAATTACCATTAATTACAAAAAATCTCAGAACCATCTCAAGTATTAGAATTCATAGGGGCCTTGTTCAATATGGTTTCAGTAACCGCTTCCCTTCTTTTACCAAGGGTTCAGACTATTCGATTTCAAGTCAAAAAGATCCAAAATCCTTCTGTAGCTGCTCAATTTATTCTCCAAGCTTTGGGGTCAATGTCTGCTGTGATCGTTCTAGTTCCTTTAGCAGGGTACCATATGAGAATCCTTCCGTGGACCCTGGTGACTCTGTGGTCAATACTGCACCAGGCTTTATCCACCAGGATCAGAGTAATGCAGGTGTGCAAAAAATTACCTGTTGTGTATTTACCCAGATCATATTTTACAAACCACCCTTTCATCATTCCTCAGTCCAAGGCCATAGTTACTGCGTATGCTTCCCAGATTGGGTGGGGGTGGGGAATTTCTTTGGAAAGACAGTCCAGAGCACCTGGTGTCCCGAAGAGGCCAACACACATATCAATCTCTTGGAAATGAGACTGCCCTCCTAGCATTGCAGGCCTTTCAAGACTCTCTTCTGACAGTACATCATTGTTCTGGTACATCCAACAAAAAGGGGGAACCAGATCTTACCTCTTGTAAAAGTAATCAAACTGTATTAAACATTATACTTCACATATATATTGCCATATATCATATAACCTAAGCAATATTGCATAAATGATTCAATTCCTTCCTCTTTAACAAGAAATATTTTTATTAAGCCATCACCTATGACATAAGCAATTATACAGTTACATAAATGAAAACAAACCACACCGACCCAATCCTAGTTGCAACAATTTTACATCACAAACCATACTGACACATTCCCAGTTGCAAGGATTATACATCACTTATCTGCGCAGTCATTTTCAGTCAAACATTGCATAGCTAATTTAAGTCCTTTCTCTTTTAAACCGTATTCCTCCCCTGTATGTATTCCCACAGTTCCAATTTTCTCTTATGTAGTTTGTCCTACCCTTTTCTAAAGATTTCAATTCCAGTTGTCGTATCTGTGTTTTTATAGTCACTACTTCTAATATAGTTGGTTTAGATTTTGATTTCCATTTTAAGTAATTGCTTTTTTGTTGGCCACCATGATTAGAAGACAGCAAGGCCTTGCCATGTCTAGGCAATTCCGATTCGGTATCAGCTCAGAAAAATCATCTCCCTCGTCACACCAATCTGCCCTCCCATCATCTCTGACAGTGCATCCCGCAGGGAATCCTTAAAGTCCACCAACCCACCGCAGTCCCAGAAAATATGTTCCCAAGTGCCTCTTTCTTCCCCGGCACACCTCCAACATTTGCTGTCTACCCGAGGAAAAATTCTCTGGAGTCTACGTGAGATATAAAAATATCTATGTAAACATTTCCAAGCGAAAATCCTAAATCTTTTAGATTTTTTGCATTGTTATAAGACGTGCATATATCCTCCCATTGTTTCTTTGTGAATTGCTTATCCAGTCTCTCTTCCCAATCCTTTCTAACCTCCTCTGATTGATTCTTATAGGACTGATGAAGTTTGCTTATGAAGTAAACGAAAGCGCTAACCTTACTTTCAGCTGGTTTGGTGTGTTTTTTGGTCTTTTTTTGTATTTACTAGTTTGTGTTTTTCTTCGCTTTATTGATTCTTATAGTTATCATGCAATATTTTATATGCTGTACTTAATTATTCCTTTTTTAATGGCAGCTTCTGTTCTAGATTATACTAAAAACTCTACCAGTGCTGGTCTTTCATTTAGGACCCCCTATGGCTTTCTCTGCCTGTACTCTGATATCAATCCTTGATAGGGAAGGCAGTCTCTAACCTGCAGTTCAAATAAATTCTTGGCCTCTTCCCATCTACTACCTTTCCCTGTCTAGGTATTTGCTCCTGATACCTTGGTTCCTTTGCCAGTTTTTCCAATAAATTCCAGCCTCCCTCTTGCCTGATGTCTATGTCCTAAATTGCAGTCATCTGCGTCTGCAGAATCTCCTTTCTCCATTCATGTGTTGGCTTAGTTCTTAGAATATGTTCTGCTACTTTATGAATGTAACTTTTTCTGTATGATTATTGTTTTCTCTTTAAAGGCCTGCATCCAAAAATCCCAGTTCTCCTTAATGGCCTGCATCCAAAATCCCAGTCTCTCCTTGTTTCTTGAGCTTCCCCCCCTGTTTCAACATCATCCCTTTCCACTTTGAATTATAGTTTTCTGCTTATGCTATGTATAGGAACCGTAAGTGTGTAGTTGTGAAATACCCCTAGAGATTGGGTAATCTCAATCTGCCCTATTGTACTGGAATAATCAGTTTATCCCACTTGACTCTTGCCATCTTCCACTCCAAGATAAAGTCCTTCAGCTCTTTACTAATTGTTGTCCACAACTTCACCTCTGGTTGATAAAAATATGCCTGACCTGTGTGTTAGACGAAAGGGACTGAAAACATTTTGTCTGCTTGTATCTTACTGTCCATATCCATATAACAAAGCTTCCATTTTGTCAGTTTTTGTGTTATCTTTTATTTAGTCTCTTCCCACATATCCTTAGCTACCACACCAGAATAATGTTTAACCCATACTTTTAAATAGTTTATTTTGTCTTGTCCCCATAAATATATATATTTCTGAACCAATTCATGTGTTGATACACAATTTACTGTTATTGTTTTAGCTTCATTATTTTTTTATTCCAAAAAGATTGAAACTGTCTAAAAATCTTCCACAACACTGGAATGTCTCTCTCTGGTTTTGTCAGGTATGAAATAATACCATCTGCAAATAGAGCCATCTTTTCTTGACTGCCATACAAATTGTATCCTTGAATTTCTGAGTCCCTTATTTTGCCAGTGGTTCTAAATATAATGCAAATAACATAAGGGAAAGAGGACACCCCTGTCTGGTTCCTCTACTCAAGCTGAAATTATCTGAGAGGGACTTCCAAGATGGCTGCACAGTGAGTAACAGCTTGATGTGAAATTGTTCGATCTCGCCGTTTGTTCTTACACACGGGTTCGGAGCCGATACTCGGCTCCGAGTCGGCCACATCACAAGCTCTACATCTCAGAGAAAGCTCGAGGCACCGTTCTATCCCATGATCCTCCGGTACTATCCCTCAGATCTAGTTTGCCGCTGTAACGGTTCGCATCGAAGAGAGGCTCGGGCCAGTAGAAATTTTTTGTATTTTTATATATATAGCTCTTTTGTGTGGTTTATAGTAAATCAGAGTAGTATAGTGTTAGATAGTGTGTGTGTGAATATATTTACACGTGTGCCTTTTACTTATAATAGTAAAAATTTTCTTTCTTTAGGATGAGGCCTATTTGACCGTGTCAGGGCTCTGACAGTTTATTACTGTGTGTAAGTTTATCCATATACTTAGATATATTTACCTAGTAAATAGTTTAGAGTGTGCAGTGTTATTTAGTAGTTTATATTTATATATTTACATAATAGATAGTTTTAGAAAAATTATTCTTATTAGCTAGTTTAAAAAGTGTGTAGTGTCATTTAGTAGTAGATAGCTAGTGTGCAGTGTTTATCTACATAGTTTAAGGTAGTGTTTAAATTCCTTTGAACATGGCTGAAAAGGTAAAGTCAGGGTTCAAAAGGTGCCAATGTGGACAAAAAATGTCCATTACGGACAACTATTCTTCCTGCGTCTACTGTCTTGGCCCTCTCCACCTGCAGGAAGACTGTTCCATTTGTCATTCCTTCACTGGGAGGGTCATGATGGAGAGGTGCAGGAAGTTGTTTGATAGAGGGTTATTGAAACCCGAATTCCAAGATGCCCTGGAGAAGGCTGATCTAGCTTCTAAGTCTTCGAAGGGATCTAAGTCCTCTAAGGTATCGGAGCCCAAGTCATCAGCTCCGAGCACCTCATACAAGATTCAGTCGCCGGATCCACAGACCTCGGGGCCGATCATCGAACGTTTGTCTCTGATCGAGGCTCAGGTCTTGGAGCCGGTGTCAGAGGTGCCGCCACCTTTGATCCTTCGCTCGGTGACGACATCGGTCCCTTCGACCCGTTCTTCTAGGCCGCTGTCTGACACCGATGTGGATCGAGTGGTACAGAAGCTCATGGAGAACACGGCTCTATCCAAACTGATTGAGGTTTCGTCCCAATTGGTTTCGAAACTGGAACCCCTCCCTATGTCTTCGACAGATCCTCCTCCGAGACCCGTCGAGTCGTCGGAGCTGGGAGTCGAGGATTCGATGATTGTAGAACCCCCAGTGCCAGAGCCTCCAGGAGTGCCATCGGCACCATTGACCTCGTCACCTTCGGAGCCTATCGAAGGGTCTCGGTGCCGACGTTCTTTCCTTGGTTCCGGGACGGAGAGTCGAACCGAGCTTTCTGTACCGACTCTCCCCCTTGGAGCCTCGGCTCAGATTAGTTCGGCTCCGTCCTCTGGATCGGAGCCCGTGGTCCCGGTCTCGGGGAAACTACCGGGCTCTTCGGACGCGGTGGGGTCCTCGGGCCGGGACACCAGAGCCTTCAACATCATGAGGAAGGTCTTGTCTGAACAGACTTTGACTTCATTGGAATCTTCTTCTCCTTCCCCTAAGGGGCCGCGTTCTGCTTCTGTACCATTGGTCCCAACTAAGCGTAGAGACCCAATGCCTCAGCTAGCCCCAGAGGGTGTCCCCTGTTCCTCAGCAGCTTCCCCAGATGACCCCTCTGAGGAGGTACCGATGAAAAAATTGTGCAAGAGGAGGCACATTGATTCCCCACAGGAATCCTTAACTTCGGACACTGATTTGGATGAATCAGAGGGGTCCCCACGGTCCCCATCTGAGGATGTCTCTTTTGCTGACATCCTAGGGGTTCTGAAATAGAGGGGAGACTGGAAGACCCTTGCCCCTACTGAGGAGGAATTGGTGTTGCTGAAGGCATTTGGGGCTCAACCTTCTACCTCCGGGGTGACCCCACCCTACGATGAATTGATGGACTTGATAACTCGAAGGGTGTGGGAAACGCCTGATACAGTGGAACCAGTCCCTCGTGGACCGAATAAATACATTACAGCCCCTCAGGACAAAGGCGTATCTTACCAAAGGAGTCCCGGTTGATGCTATGGTGGTGGCGGCGGCCACTTAGAAGGAAATGTCCAAAGCATCTTCCTCTGTCGATCCTCCTAACAAAGATTCTAGGACTATGGACAGGTACGGAAAGCGCATTTTTAGTTCTGCGACTTTTTCTATGCGATCGCTGAACTACCTTATGCATTTCACGCGACTACAGAGAGATCTCTTGAAAGAGCTAGGAGATACTCTACAGGGTAACACAGATGCTGCTGTCTCTGACAAGGTAACGGCACAACTCAACACCCTCAATTCCATAGTTAACTCGTCCATGAGGCTCATTTCATATGCAGCCGAAGGGTCGACTAGAGCTGCAGCCTCAGCGATTGCTCTGCGGAGACAATCCTGGTTGCGCCTTTGCTCCTTTGCGGAAGCTTTAAGTCTTCCTTTACTAATACCCCTTTTGATGGTGCCTCCCTTTTTGGACCGAAAGTAAAGGAGACTCTCACTAGGTGTGAGCAAGAAGGGAAGACCCTGTCTGCCGTTAGGGGTCAGTTTTTCCACCTCATCTAGACCATACCCCAAAGGGCAAAGAGGTGGAAAAATGTGGTTCCGGAAGACTCAGGGGTCCTTTCAGTCCACACAGAGTGATCCCCCTCCAGAGGCAGAGGAGGGGGGGGGAATGGAAGACGCCGCTCAGGCGGCAGAGGGGGTCCGCAAAACCAGGGCGACAGGGATACTATCCCTGGAAAGCCCTTCCAGCGCTCCTGAAAGGAGGCCCAGCTGTCCTGCTCTGGAGGCAGTCGGGGGTCGCTTGGCTTTATACCCAGAGGCCTGGCTAAATCTCACTTCAGATTCTTGGGTAAAAAGCATAATTACCAAAGGCTACACTGTTCCATTTCAAAAATTTCCCCCTACCCCCAAAAGATTCCCAGATGTCCCACCCAGTCTGCGGGGGATCAAGCAGTCGTAGAAATAGAAAGGCTGCTCGTAAACAGAGTCATCCAACCAGTCCTGGCGGACCACATAGGATCTGGAACTTACTCAAGGTTCTTTTTAGTTCCAAAGAAAACAGGGGACTGGAGGCCAATATTGGACCTCAGCAGACTCAACACCTTCGTAAAGAAGGAAAAATTCCGTATGGTCACGCTAAAGTCGATCCTTCTTTTTTTACAGGAGGGCGACTGGATGTGCTCTATAGATCTCAAGGACGCGTTCTACCACATCAAAATGGACAGAGTTTCAAGAGATCACCTGCCCTTTGGTCTCACCTCAGCCTCCAGGGTGTTCACCAAATGCATGGCAGTAGTGGCGTCTCACCTGAGACGGTTAGGATTCCGAGTGTTTCCGTATCTAGACGACTGGCTCCTCACCGCCACCACCGAGCATCATCTCGTACAGGCCAGAGATTACACCATAAGTCTGTGTTCCAACTTGGGCATCACAGTCAATTTCGAAAAATTTGTCTTATCGCCCTCACAGCATATTTCATTCATAGGAGCGGAAATAGATACGTCTCTGGCTCTAATCAAACTACCCTAGGCAAGAATATCCACCCTCAAGGATCAAATCTCAGTCCTACTTCAAAACAAGAGTGTTCCCACAGCACAAGTTCTAAAGGTCCTGGGAATGATGTCAGCTACACTTATCGCAGTCCCCCTAGGCAGTATGCACATGAGAGTTCTCCAGTGGCTGCTTTTTGCTCAGTGGTCCTTCCAACGCCTTCCGTTGTCGCACAACGTCCTGATCACAAGCTCTTGCAAACAGGATCTTCTATAGTGGTTACACAGTCAGGATCTGACAATAGGCTGACCGTTTGTACTACCCAGTCCGACAGCCACGATAACCACGGACGCTTCCCTGATAGGGTGGGGGGGGGACTTTTTCAGGGGAGAACTGTCCAAGGAGAATGGTCCAAGTTGGAGTACAACCTGCACATCAATGTCCTAGAGCTGAGGGCGGTGTTTCTAGCATTGCAACACTTTCACGACTTTTTACCTCTAGGAACGGTGACAGTTCAGACGGACATCATGTCTGTGGTCTGGTACATCAACAAACAGGGAGGAACCAGGTCTTACCCGTTATGCAGAGAGGCCCTGAGAATTTAGCAATGGGCTGTATCCACCGGACACTTTCTGATAGCAACGCACATCCCGGGGACGCCCAACGTCATTGTGGACAGGTTGAGCAGAGCCATCCTGTTGCCTCACGAGTGGTCCCTCAAACCTCAAGTGGCGGAAAGGATTTTCTGCATATGGGGCCAGCCTTGCTGCGACCTATTTGCATCCCCCCTGAATGCCAAATGCAGAAACTATTTTGCCGTACTACCCCCTCCCAGGGGTGCCCCCAGGTATGCACTGGTACACGATTGGCCCCCGGGTCTCCTATATGCCTTTCCTCCTGTTCCACTCATACCCAGATTCTTGCAGAAAGCCAAACCTCTGGAAAGGACTATAATTGTGATAGCCCCATTCTGGCCTCGACAAATCTGGTTCCCCTTTCTTCGAACCCACCAGGTGGAGGAGCAGTGGATTCTGGACTCAGTGCCAGACCTATTGACCCACTCGTTGGGAGTTCCTCACCCATCTCTCAGGTCCCTCAAACTGACAGCTTGGCTGCTCCGCTTCCCATCTTAGCCAGGTCGGATCTCTTGTCCCCAGCTGTTCAACATATAATTGTGTCTTCCCATAAAGCTTCCACTAGGAAAACTGTACAGGAGCAAATGGAAACGATTTGCGTATTGGGCCTCACAACACAGTATAGCCCCGTTAGTGGCCACAATACATAAGATATTAGAATTTCTTTCTACTCTTTTTCACAACGGAGCTTTGAATTCTACAATCAGAATACAACTTGCTGCCATATCTAACTTCCATGTTAGTGAAGGGGAAAAATCTCTCATGTCCCACCGACTTTGCAAAGCCTTTATGAAAGGCACCTTTCTCCTCTGCCCACCTTTTCGGGATCCAGTTGTGCCATGGAATCTGAACTTAATGCTATCCCGGCTCATGTTGTCCCCATTCGAGCCAGCGTCAACGACTCCACTCAAGTACTTGTCGTGGAAAACTATTTTTCTTGTGGTGAGCACTTCGGCTCGTAGGATTTCAGAATTACAAGCATTGTCTGTTCGGCCCCCTTACATGATTTTTCATCCTGATAGAGTGACATTACATACTTAACCCATCCTTTCTTCCAAAAGTGTACCCAGTCCTAAATATTAATCAGTCTATTGAACTGCCCACTTTCATTCCCTCCCTCCATCCCCTCTCCACGTTCTGGAAGAACGGGTAGGACTAGATGCTGGTTCATCTCTCTCTAGGTTACAAAGTTGTCTGTTCCCTTAGTGGACGACAAGTTAGGTTCATATCTGTGTTATGAGTGAGGATAGCGTTTCACTTGCTGTGTATGTGTCAGTGCATTGCAATGGTTGTGGGTACTCTTCGGGTGTTTGCAAACTAGATCTGAGGGATAGTACCGGAGGATCATGGGATAGAACTGTGCCTCGAGCTTTCTCTGAGATGCAGAGCTTGTGATGTGGCCAACTCGGAGGCGAGTATCGGCTCCGAACCCGTGTGTAAGAACAAAGGCAAGATAAACAATTCACATGGAACGTTATGGTAAGAACATAACTTTTTTTTTTAGCTCTCCCAGTGTGAAAACAGAAACTCAGAGAGAAGGCCAGTAGACGTGTTTATGGGTAGATTTCAGTAACTGGCTGGTAAGTGCACTACCTGGATGCCAGGAATAAAGAAATATGGAAATCAGCTACAAAAAGCGGAAGAAACACTGACTGGGTAAAGTTTTGCAGCTGGTAAGCAAAAAGCAATGCAACCTTCAGACATAAATTTCAGTAACCTACAGGAAGATATAAGACAATTGTGTACAGACCTGGTTAAAATAAACAAAACACTGATGGAGTATATCAACACAAAAAACAAAAGGCTGGAAAAATGGAAGAAGCTTTAAACAGATATTAATAGGTTCATAGGTGTGTACTAGGCTAATGGCTCTGGAGTCTTTACAAGCCTAGCCCATAGAAGTGCCCTGGCATTGTGCCGCCTGATGTTAGTTCCCAGTGCCTCTATCAGGTAGAGCCACTGGAGTGAGCCCCGGGGTGAATTTTCTATTTCCCATCCACTCATCAAGATTTCTCTTGAAAAGGGCCAGTGAGATGCTCGGCTTGACATGTATGGGAAGTTTGTTCTGCACGGGTAGTCTCTGAGTTATGAACCTGTCCATCCAGCATGCTCTATTGATTGTGGTAATGGGGTTGAGGTCTCTGGAGCATGTGGCACGGAGGGATTTGGGATTTCTTTAGATGTAGCATTTCTAACAGAGCTGGGTTAGACATGGCTTTGTAAGTCAAGCAGAGATCACCTCTTAGTAGACGATATGAGACCGAGAATGGCTGGAGGTTGAGTCTGTCCATGTAGGACATGTGTTTAAGGCCTAGGATGCTCTTTGTGAGGTACTTTTGTGGACTTTCCAGCTGTTGCATATGTCTATTGAGGTACATACCAAATGGGGCATTATCCTTGATAATTGGCCTAATGAGGGAAGAGTTTTGATGATGACCTCTTTTTTCCTGAATGCAAAACCCTTGGCAATGAGATGTACCACATAGAAGGACTTTCTGACCTGACCACAGTGGCAATGTGATGGTCAGAGAGGTTGCTGTCAGCCTGTGTCCCCAGATTTCTTATGACGCCTTCAGTGTTCAGTGGGCTCCCATCGATGTGGTAATGAGTGGGAACGGAGTTTTTCCCAAAGGGGATGATGATGCATTTTTTGGCATTATGCTTAAGTCTATGGTTTCAACACCAGTCATTGGTCTCAGTGAGGCCTTTCTGTTGGATGTCTACATCACTTGGGGAGTTAATAATGGCTCCCAGCTTGCAGTCATCTGCGAACTTGGTCAGCCAGAGTACCACCGTGTTGGCCTGGACTTCTGAGAAGTAGATGCTAAACAGGACAGGAACCAGGAACAATCCCTGTGGGACTCCACTTGTGACTGGTCAGCAGTCTGACTTGGAGTGCACTGCTTTCACACTGTGGGTTCTATCTGTGAGCCAATTTGCAACCCACCTAGTGATGTAGGGGTTGATGCCTAGTTTGGTGAGTTTATCAATAATTTCTGAGTGGGGAATGCTATCAAAGGTATTGAACAGATTGAGGTAGGCTGTATGGACTGCCTTGCCCTCATCCACAGCTCTGGTGACTCAAAAAGGTCAATTAGGTTGAGCAGGCATGATCTCTCTACCTTTCACAAAACCAAATTGCTGGGCTCTAGAGTTTGGAGATTTCCTATATCCTTGTTAATTAGGTCAATGATGATGTGCTCCATAGCCTTACATATCAGACTTGTCAGGCTAATGGGGCAATAATTCCCAGGGTCTGTAGTCGCGCCCCCTTTATGGAGAGGGATGACTAGCAGTGCACCTTTCAGTAGGGACAAAGCCTGAGGTGAGGCTGTGATTGAACAGGGCACACAGATGTGTTGTCAGTTCACTTTGTAGTTCATGTAGAACACATGCAGGGATATTGCCGGGTCCCATGGAAGCTGTATTCTTGGCCTTGGGCAATGCAGCTTTAACCTGTGCTGCAATAATGCTGGGTGTCTGGCATTCCTCCGGTATTGTGATTGGTCCTTTGGGGGGGGGGGGGAGTTGGCACTGAATCTGTCGGACAATATTTTGGTAATATCTGTTGGCTCAGTATAGGAGGTACCATTGTGCAGTAACTCAGAGCAAACCTGGGTATTGCCATGGAGATTATTGATGTAACTATCAAAGGCTTTGTGGTTTTTAGTGTCTGCCGCAGTTCTGCCTTCATAGCTGGCTTTAGAGGTTTTGATGAGGGATCTCAACTTTTTATTGAGGCTAATAAGGGAGTTTTCACAGTCTTGGGACTGCAACAGTTTCTTCCTTCTGTTGTAGAGTTTACTAATGGCAGGGAACCACTAGATTGGCTTCCTTTTTTTTTTTTTTTTTTTTTTGAGGCGAGCATCTTGGTTCTGTTAGATATGGCTAGTTCCATGTATTTATATACATGTTCATACAGTGAATTGGTGTATGATTCAGCCATCATGCATCTATTTTCCTTTGACATGGGTGCAGTGAAGTTAGCCACCTCTGTTTTTAGGAGCCCAAAGTCAGCTTTGGAGAAGTCTTTCATGGTGTTTATCTTTACGTGGGGGGGTCAGATGTAGATTTCCATGATGATTAGTTTGTGGTCAGATCAAACCATGGAGGAACTGACTATTGGTGTAGAGCAGTGGTTGCCCATGTTTGTAATAACCAGGTCAAGGAAGTTGCTTCCTCTAGTGGGGGTAAGAATAAGCTGATCCAGGGCATTGAAACTGATGAATTCCAGGAAGCGTTGGACCAATGTATTGATGCATGAGTAGTTTTCCCATTTAATGGAAGAGTAGTTGAAGTCACCTAGTATGAGAGTGTTGGGTTAGATCCTAATAGTTTCCAGGGTGCTTAGGAACGTGGAGTGAGAGTCCTGGGACATTGACCTCAGATGAGATGATAAAGCTGCAAAAATCAGAGGTCACAATGAAGAAAAGGCTGGCTGAATACGAGACTGCTCAGGAAGAGGTGTTTCAAAAAATAATAGAATTAGAGGACAGAGCATGCAGGGAAAACCTGATATTTTTAGCTGTACCAGAAAAGCTGAAAGGAACAAACTGCATTAATTTTATGAAAGCACAAATAAGCAACTGGACTGGTATTCCTCTGCAGGAGTTGTTAGTTGAAAGGGCACATTGTGAGTATGCTTCAAACCTGGCTATTAGAAAGCAACCTTTAATAGTAAAGATGCAACCCTACCAGCAGAAGGAGTTGATTCTGACAAAACTGTGGCAGAAGGACAAAGTACCAAAAGTGGGAGACAGACTGTTTATGGAAAATGATTGCTCATTGGACACCAGAGAGAGGAAGAGCAAATTTACTCCACTATTCAGGGAATGTCGAGATGCAGGTATGAGATTCAAACTGCCATATGCAGCTGTCTTCAAGGTATTCTTCCCTGGAGGGACAAAATGATTTTTTGATGAATGAAATGCTAAGGAGGAAATACAACAGTTTGTCCAACAAAAAAGTAAACTGTGAAACAAAAGAAGATTCTGCTTCTTGTTCTTCTGGTAAAAAGGACCATGAAGAGAGGACTGTACCAGTGAAACCTTTCCAAAATTTTCAACAGAAAATGTTGGAGAGAAGGAAGAGAGCATGAGAGTAGACTAGAAGAATCAAGAGTATGTTGGAAATGAATCATAGACAGGATTTTGGAGATGAGCAGTAATAAAACCAGTAACTTAATATGCGATTACAATGCAATAATTATATATCTGAAATATAACAGAGCAAGAAATTCTGGAAATATTGGACTTTTTCAGAATTTGTTGGACTTGAGGGACTGTAAAGCATATGCCCTACTTTGTCATTAATGTTTGGAAAAGTACTTTGCGGAGGGGAAGAGGAAGAAAAAAGTTAACCGTAAGAAAATATTTTTTTTTCTTAACTAGTACCTATTTTGTGGCATGTGGTTTTCTTTACATGCTATAAAGTAGTGTTTTTTTTTTCAGTTGTAAGTGTAATGAGGATTGTAAATGGGTGCTGATGTTCTTTTTTTCCCCTCTACTTTCTCATTTCTCTCTCTCTCTTCTTGTTCTGCTTTAAGAAATGTTGGCACTGCAATGTAAAAAAAAAACAAAACAAAAAAAAACTGGCTAAATACCATGATAAAAGAAACATTAATGTGCTTTTTCTCATTCTTGCATGGGGAATGACTGGATTAAAGACATTAGATTGATTTAGTAACAAGTTTTAAGACAGATCAACTAAATGAAAAAGAACATTGAATATTATGAGGCCTTTTTCTGGCAAATACATGGATACTCAGTAAGAATTCTGCAGCTTGTCTTCATGCTTCCATGGAAACAATCTGATAAAGAGAAACTGGCTG
This sequence comes from Protopterus annectens, assembly GCF_019279795.1. Lineage (NCBI taxonomy): Eukaryota > Metazoa > Chordata > Ceratodontiformes > Protopteridae > Protopterus > Protopterus annectens. Next base: position 483,023,295 of record NC_056730.1, read on the forward strand.
CGTGGTTGCCATGTCTTCATGGAGACAATCTGATAAAGAGAAACTGGCTGCAATCTGGTGGAGAGTGATTGGCTGGAGGGAAATAAAAGAAAAGAGAATTGGCTTGGAGATTATGTTGTCTGAAAGTATTCAGGGGTTTTCCCAAAGTAGATAATGTTCTCTGAAAGCATTCATGTGCTTTCCCAAGGTAGTTAATATCCTCTGAAAACATTCAAGGGTCTTCCCAACTGAGAGAGCTATGAAGACAAGACAAAACCAATCAGCACTTAGTAGAGGCATAAGACTGCACCATGCGTCGCAGCGCAGATAACCTTTCTTTTAGGTTGACTCAAGTCTGAGAGTGTGGCTTTCAGTTTGTAACTTTGGTTCCTATTAGGAGGTTAAAACTTCAGTATTTGAAGGTGTACATAGTTTTGTGTGTTATATTTAAGTTAATATGTTTTAGAGTGGTATTGGGGTGTGTTTGTCTTTTTTGTTTGAGAGCTTTCAATACAAAAAATGTTTTATAAGATGTGACATAGGCTCAAATGGATATGAGAAGAAACAACTGTATAAAAGTTAAACCTGCCAAACAGTGTATGCATGCAACACAAAAGCTGAAACTAGACATTTAACAAAAAATGTGTTGTACATAAAATGTGGGATTAATCATTTTTAATACAATGATGCATTCATTAATGTCTTTACATGTAAATGGCCTCACAGATAAATACAAGCAAGAAAGAGTAGTGAACTATATTACAAATGAGTTTGCAAATTGCTATGTTACAAGAGACGCACTTAGAAAGAACTGAACATGTGAATTTGACAAAGAAAAGTTTTCTGGAAGGTTATTCAGTGGAGTAATACCTGGGACAAAGAAAGAGTACTACTAATATTAATTGCATGAGGATCTCCAATAGTGCTAGAAGAAGAAAAAAAGATAATGGCAGATTTGTAGTGCTAAGGGGCTACTGGCAAAGGAGGAGGATTACACTGGCATGTATTTATATTCCATCTAAAACTGCTATAACGGGGCTTAAAAAGATTTTGGGAGAAATCGGTTTTCTGGAAGGAATGTTACTTGTAGGTGGGAACTGGAATTTGATTTGCAGCAGTGAAAATGTGCCGGGGGGGGGGGGGCGCAGAAGGAAAAGTATAACAAAGGAGGTAGGTTTTTGAAGACATTTATGAAATATTTGACATGGAATATGTGAATTCAGGAATAGGACTTTGGAGTAAATTTACATATTATTCACCAAGAAATAAAAACTGAGCTAGGCTAGACAGAATTTACATTTCACAGGAACATGTGCATTTAATTGATGGTCTGGATACTCATCCAGTAACTGTTTCAGAGCATGTGCCAGTAATAGCTAAAAGAAAAGCACTGGGTAATGAAATAAAAATGAGACATTGGTGCTTTTCCACCTATCTGTTGAAAAGAGAGAAATTTAAGGAATGGCTACTGCAGATTATTCAGGAGCTGTTAGAGAAGATAAAAGTTAATTCTGAAAATATAGCTAGGAAGTGGGATAAAACTGAGGTAGACTTTAAAAATAGGGTGGAACAAGAATTATTTAGAGGGACTGACAAATGTTAAAGTTTTGTAGAATAGGGGGAATCTCACAGAATAAGAAGAGGATCAACTGCAGAATGCTAGGCAGAAAATAAGGGATTACCTCAATAATATGCACAGTCTTAGAAAGATTGCTGTTAAGCAACTGTTTTTGATGATAACAATAGAGCACCAAAACTTTTAGCACAATAACTCAGGCAACAGAAAGTAGAAAGGGCCGTCGCCAGACTTGGGGAACCTATGACAAGGAAGGTAACAATATCCTGTAGAGGTATTAGAAATATTTTGTGAGTTCTATTAGAGTCTGTATAAAGCAGACAAATATGAAAATCAAGAAAATATACAAATGGAAATGTTTATAAAATAATTAAATATGCCAAGGTTAGAGGTAAATGAGGCTGAATTACTATTGGTTAGGATACGAGGAGATGAGATGCATTGTGATTTATAACCAATCTACGGGAAAGTTCAAAGGAATAGATGGTATTCCTGTGGAAGTTTGAAAGCTAGTAGGAAAAAAAATTATAAAGATCTGGAAGGTTTTGTTTAACAGCATCATAAGAGGAGGAGAAGTACCACCATCCTGGAAGAAAGCAGTGGTAGCTGTAATATTTAGAGGGTAAAGATCCATTTTCATACAGGCCCATTTCAATCCTAAACCATAATTGTAAAGTGTTCATGTCCATAATTGCTAAAATATTGGCAAAGGTAATGCCAAAACTGGTAGATATATATTGGTGTGGTTTTGTGGAGGGGAGACAAACATTTACCAACATTAACAGAATATTGATGATCCAGAGGGAAGCAGAATGTAAGGAAATACCATTGTTATTGGTGAGTCTTGATGCAGAGAAAGCATTTGACAGAGTAAACTTGGGACTTTATGAGCAGGACAATAGAAGCATTTGCATTTCCTAAAAAAAATTATAAGATTGATTAGGAAGATATATGAGGGATCAGAGGCAAAAATCAAAGAGGGGTGGGGTCCTCTCTGATAATTTCTGCTTGAGCAGAGGAGCAGGCAGAGGTGTCCTTTTTCCCATTTATTATTTGCATTATATTTAGAATCATTGGCAAAGGAAAAACGGACTCAGAAATTCAAGGATATAATTGGTATGGTAGTCAAGAAAAGCTGGCTTTATTTGCAGATGATATTATTTTATACCTGACAAAACCAAAAAAAAAAGACATTACAGTGTTGTGGAACATTTTGAGACAGTTTCAGATCTTTTTGGGATACAAAATTTGTTTGTCTTTCGGCTTTTCCCGATTAGGGGTCGCCACAGCGGAACTCCGGTCCGCTAATGGTTGGCAGTTGATTTTTACATACCGGCTTGCCAGGCCTGATGCACAACCTTCAATGAAGGTATGCCCATTCATGCACGTCTCCACACAGAAGACGCTCTAGCTGAGAATTGAACCAGACAGTGTCTCACTGTGAGGCAACAACGCTACCACAGCACCACCACCGCGGGTCCTTTGGGATACAAAATTAATGAAGCTAAAACAAAGGCAATAGCAATAAATAATGTACCCACACATAAACTGGTTCAGGAATATCCATATTTATGGGGACATGCTAAAATTAAGTATTTAGGAGTATGGATTAAAAATGATTGTAATGTGGCAGCTAATGATATGTGGGAAGAGAGTAAAGCAAAGATAAAAGATAATGCAAAAACTGAGAAAATATAAGCTTTGTTAAATGGATATGGATAGTACGATGCAAGCAGTTAAAATGTTTTTAGTCCCTTTAGTATTATAAATAGGTCATGCATATTTTTACCAGCCAGAGTAGAAGCTGTGGGTAGCAATTAATAAAGAACTGAAGGACTTTATATGGGAGAGGAAGACAGTAAGAGTCAAGTGGGATAAGATGATTCTTCCAGTTGGGATTACCCAATTTGAAGGGGTATTTCAAAGCTACACAGTTAAGACTCCTATATGTAGCACAAGGAGAAAATTATAATTAAAAGTGGAAAGGGATAATGATGAACAGAGGGGAAGCTCAAGAAATAAGGAGATACTGATATTGTGGGTGCAGGCCTTTAAGGAGAATAACGGTAATCATGCATAATATGTCAGTTTTGGGCTTCTAAAAACATAGGTGGCTAACTTCACGACACCCATGTAAATGGAAAATAAGTGCATGACTGAATCATACACCAGTGCACTGTATGAGCACATACACGAGTGCATGGACCAAACAGAACCAAGACACTCTCCAAAAAAAGGAAGCTAGTCTGGTGATCCCCCACCATAAACAAACTACAGCAGAAGGAAAAAAACTGTTGCAGAAATGGGTGAACTCCCAAGACTGGAAAAACTCCCTCGTCAGCTTCAGCAAAAAACTGAGATACATCATCAAATCCTCTAAAGAGCTACGAAAACAAAATTGCTGCAGATTTTACAGACAACCACAAGGCATTCTATAATTATGTCAAGAATCTACATGGCAATACTCAGATCAGCTCTGAGTTACAGCACAATGGTAATACATATACAGAACCAACTGATATTGCCAACACATTGGCCGTCAGGTTTAGTGCAAACTTTGCTCCCCTTTCACCCCCTAAAGGGCCTATCACAATACCTGAGGAATGCCAAGCCCCTGTTATCATGGCTACATAGGTAAAAACCGCACTGTCCAAAGCCAAGAATACACTTCCATGGGACCTGATAATATCCCTGGCTGTGTTCTACATGAGTTACAAAGTGAACTGGCACCACACCTGAGTACCCTGTTCAATCACAGCTTCATTTCAGACTTTGATCCTACCAAATGGTGCACTACTATGGTCATCCCACTCCACAAAGGGGGAGCAACTACAGACCCTGGAAACTACTGCCCAATTAGCCTGACAAGTCTGATATGTAAGGCTATTGAGCGCATCATCATGGACCTTATAAATAAGGACATAGGGAATCTCCAAACTTTGCACCCCATGCAGTTTGGGTTTGTGAAAGGTAGATTGTGCCTGCTCAACCTGGCTCTGGATGACAGCAAGGTAGTTCACACAGCCTACCTAGATCTTTCTAAGGCCTTCGACACAATGCCTCTCTCAGGAATCCTAGATAGACTCACTAAACTAGGCATAAATCCCTGTGTCATAAGATAATTGCCAACTGGGTCACTGATAGAACCCACACTGTAAAAGTAGCGGACTCCAAATCTGACTACCGACCAGTTACAAGTGGTGTCCCACAGGAATCAGTCCTAAGTCCTGTCCTGTTTGGCATTTACTTCTCTGAAGTTCAAGCCAACACAAAGGGACTCTGGCTGACCAAGTTCACAGATGATTGCAAACTGGGAGCCATTATTGATTCTCCAGCTGATGTAGACATTCTACAAAAAAGCCTCACTGACACCAATGACTGGTGCCAGAATCATGGCCTTAAGCTCAATGCCAAAAAGTGCATTGTCATTCCCTTTGGGAAAAATTCTGTGCCCATGGACTACCACATAGGCAGGTAGTCCACTAAACACCGAAGGTGTGATAAGAGACCTGGGGACAAAGGTTGATAACCTCTCCTTTGATAACCACATTGCCACTGTAGTCACAAAGTCCTTTTGTGTGGCACATCTCATTACAAAAGGGTTCTCATCCAGAAAGAAAAAGGTCATAATCCCTCTCTACTCATCCCTCATTAGACCTGTTATAGAGTACAACGCCTCACTTGGTATGTATCTCATTAGACACCTACAACAACTGGAAGGCCACACAAATACCTCACTAAGAGGATCTTAGACCTTAGGCACAAGCCCTATACAGACAGACTCAAAAAACTCCAGCTATACTCTGTTATTGCCTACTTAGAGGTGATCTCAGCTTGACCTACAAAGCCATGTCTGACCCAAAGCTGCTAGATATGCTACACCTAAAGAAATCCCAATCCCTCCGTGCCACACTCTCCAAGGACCTAAACCTCATTACCACAATAAACAGAACATGCTGGTGGGACCGGTTCCTAACCCAGAGACTTCCCATACTCTGGAACAAACTTCCCATTCTCATCAAGCAGAGCACTTCACTGGACCTCTTTAAGAGAAATCTTGATGAGTGGATGGGCAATAGGTAGTTCATCCAAGAGATCACTTCAGTGGCCTTGCTTGACAGGGGCACTGGGAACTAACTTTGGGCGGCATGATGCCAGGGAATCTTCCTTGGCTAGGCTTATATAGGCTCCAGGGCTGTTAGCCTAGTACACACCTATGAACCTAAGTAGCAAAAAGTATTGTAAGAACTAAGCCAACACGGGAATGGAGAAATGAGATTCTGCCAATAGGGAAGACTGCTATTCAGGATACACATAGTAGGCAAGAGGGAGCTGGAATTTATTGGAGAAAACTGACTGGCAAATGAAGCAAGATATTAGGAGCAAATAACTAGAGAGGGAAAGATGATAGAATGGGAAGAGGCCAAGAATTTATTTGGACTGCAGATTAGAGATTGCCTTCCTTATCAGGGATTGATATCAGAGTATAGGCAAAGAGAAAGAAATAGTGGGTTCTAAACAAAAGACGAGCACTGGTAGAGTTTTAGTAGAATCGCGAACAGAAGATGCCATTAAAGGAATAATTAGTAGAGCACATAAAATATTGCATGATAAAAAGAATCAACCAGAGGTCATTAGAAAGGACTGGGAAGAGAGACTGCATAAGTAATTCACAAAATAATAATGGAAGGATATATGTATGTGTCTCCCAAATATGCACGAATATCTAGAAGATTTAAGATTTTTGCCTGGAAATGTTTACATAGATATTTTCATACTCCAAGTAGACTCCAGAGAATTTTTCCTCAGGCATACAGCAAATGTTGAAGCTGTGAAAGGGAAGAAAGAGTTAATTTGGAACAGAGCATCATGGAAGTCATTAACAGGGACATTGGCAACCTCCAAACACTCAATCGCACACTGTTTGGATTCATCAGGGTGAGGTCATATCTGTTAAATCTGGTGGACGACTTTGAGAAAGTCACCAAAGCCATGGACGAGGGGAAGAATGTGCACACTTCCTACTTTGACATGGCCAAAGCCTTTGACACTGTTCCCCACTTAGGCATAATAGATAAACACAACTAGGCATCAGTCCGTATGTTTCCAGATGGGTAGCAAGCTGGCTCACTGATAGAATCCACCTAATCAAAATAGGGGAGGCCATCTCAAGCATGAGAGCCATAACGAGCTGCATACCCCGGGGATTGGTCTCAAGGCCTCTGTTATTTGGGATATACTTCTCTGAGGTGCAGTCCAAAACCAGTCGGCTATTGCTGACCAAGTTTGCAGATGACTGCAAGCTGGGCACGGTCATCAGTTCCCCTAGTGATGTGGACATCCTCCAATAGGGTGTCACCCAAACAAATGACTGGTGACAGAAGCATGGCCTCAAGCTGAATGCTAAAAAATACATCATCCCCTTTGGGGAAAGTGACTTCCCTACATATTGTCACATTAATAACAACATCCTAAGCATGCAGTCAGTCATGAGGGATTTCAGCACCCTGGTTGATAGCAACCTGACTTTTGATCACCATGTTTCTTCCATTGTACGGAAAGCTTTCTTCATGACCAACCTCATAAATGAGGGCATCTCATCTAGGGACAAGGAAGTTATAACATTCCTGTATTCTTTCCTTATAAGGGCAACTATTGAGTACAACGCCCCCTTCAGGATGTACCTCGCAAAGCACATGCATCAACTGAAGAAACCACAGAGGTTCCTCACTAGGAGAATCCAGGGCCTCAAACATCTACCCATAGGCTTTCTACTCAGTTTCATACAGACTTCTCAGAGGTGACTTATGTCTGGCATGCAAAACAATCTCAGACCCCGCCTTGATGGGACTGCTGCATATCCGCAAGTCAAGCTGCACTCTAGTAATCCGGACTCGCAACCTCAACCAGGTCTGTGACATCAATAGGACTTGTTGACGGGGCAGATTTGTGACCCAGAGAATCCTTCATCTGTGAAATAGACTCCCTCTCCATGTCAAGCAGAATACCTTATTGTCCCTTTTTAAGCGCAACCTGGATAATAGGATGGGAAACCGAAAATACATCCCCTGGATTCCAGCTGTGCCCGTGGTGGACAAGGGCTTTGGTTGCTGACTTGTCTAAACATGGGTTAAACTCTTGGCTAGGCTTTTAAGGGCCTCAGGGCTAATAGCCTAGTAACTTTCTATGATCGTATATTTTCTGGGAGTGTGGTGAATTGACAGACTTTAAGGATTCTCTGCGGCATGCACTTTTGGAGATGCTGGGTGAGCGGGATTTGTTTGATAAGGGAGAAGATTTTTCTGAGCTATTATACAGAATTGGAATTGCCTAAACATGGTGAGGCTTTGCTGTGCCTAATAAGGATGGCTGCCAAAAAGCAATTACTAGAAAATGGAAATCAAAATCTGAACTAACTATAGTGGAAGTAGTGAATATAGTAACAGAGATAAAACAACTGGAACTGAGATCTTTAGAAAGGGGTAGGAGAAATCTGCATAGGAAAAAATGGGAATTGTGGGAAACAGGAGGGGATAAGGTTTAAAGGACGGCAGGACTTGAATGAGCTATATAATAATTTTTATCTCATCTCCTACTATCTTAACCTTCTGGCTCAAAAATCAAGGAGTCTTAATCCTCACCACTAGCACCAGTGGGGGATGTACATTGGGAGGATGACAGATACACTCACAGTATTTCCAGATGCAGCTCACTGCATCAAGTGCAATTTCCTTTAAGAGCACACAGAGACCACATTACATCCAAGGACGGTTTCTCCAGATCCCCAGTATGACTCCCCACTGGCATAGCTATAGAGTTGACATCTCAACTGAGTGGCCAAACCAAGACCTCCAACATTTCTCTGTCTAACCAGTGCTTCGTGTCCTTGCCCAAGTAGCTGACACACACACTTCTAGAGATTTGTTTTACAAACCACACACACACACCTGGGAAAGGCTGACAGTTTTACTAGCTATGCCCCCTTGTGACCAAACTATAAGGTAGTTATTACTACCACCAGCCACCTCTTTATCAGCTACTTTAAGGCCATTAACAAAGGGTGTCCAATCTTGCTGTGTAACATTGCTATCAATGCAAATGGCAGTTTGACCAAGAGCAAGGCTATTAGGAGTGGCCTACACAGCTTCAACCAAATAAATATGCAAGTACTTTCAGAACATAAATATGTCTTTAGACAGATAAGCCACAATGGAAGGTTTAAGTATATTTAATCATCAGTAATAAATGAAGAAATGTTCAGTATATACCTACAAGTTACATCATTATTCAAAATCACAGGAAATATTTAAAACAACATTGCAGGACAGTCTCAAATAAATAAAGAAAAACCTCTAAGCTAAGTTTAGCTATATACCTGACTGTATCTAGGAGAATTACTGTACCCTAACAGCTTACTTCAGAGCAAGCAAGGCAGATGTGGTGAGTGGATCTTCACGTTGTCAGGTCAAAGACAAAATACAGAATACTATCTCTATCTCTCAGAGAGCTCTTAAATTAATATCTCAAATATTACTGCTGGTATAGCTTGCAGAATTACATCATTTCTTGTCATCTGACTGTCCCAGGAAAACCACAAGTGACGCAGCTGGTAGCATTCAGCATCTATCTGTGAAAATGCATAGACAAGGGCTTTTCTTAGATCTGTGGTAGATCCTGGATGTCATAAAACAATAAAATGCAAGACAATACAGAAAACTTTTAGTTCTAGACAGTGTCTGTTACTGCACTGAAATTATAATTTAATTTCAGCTATTTTTCTGAAGTTAACCACTTGTGTTCCAGTTCCCATTGCTAAACTGTATACATCTAAACAGTTACAATAGTGCAGGTACATTTCTGTTCTAGTCCAGTATGGCATGCTGTTGTTATATCTTTAAACAGCACTTTGTAAAATACCTCTTCAGCATACGTGTGTACAAATCATCTTGTATAACATACAGATGTTAAGTTGTCTATCTCGCCTTCATTCTTGCTGGATGGGTTCGGAGCCGACCTCGGCACCGACTCGGCCACTCTAAAAGCTCGAGAGTTGGTTCCACCGGCTCGAGGCTCCCCTTATATCCCACAATGCTAGGCGGTATTACCTCAGATCTCGTTTGCCGCTACAGCTATCGAGACGTGTTGCTTCACCAGCTTCAGGTTAGTGTAGGAAATAGTTTTAAAAAGTTTATTAAAACCCTTTAAAATTAGTTTTCCAATCAGTACCCCCTTATTTTAAAGGATTTGTATCCCTTCCTCCTTGTTCTTAATCCTTTTTTTACCAGAAGAACTTTTAGTTCTTCCCTTAGGCCTTCGGGCCCTCCCATTCCCTTGGAGTGTGTGTGTTTTTCTGTAGGGACTTTTATTAAAATAGAATAATTTTATTTAATTTAAGTTACTGTTATTTAGTGTATAGTGTAATCGGTGTGTTTGTGTTGTGTTTGGTTGCACTTGTTCCTTGAGATGTCCAAGGATTCAAAGGTCTCAGGCTTCAAGAAGTGTGACTCGTGCTGTCAGAAAATGTCTCTGACAGACGGTCACACTTCTTGTGTGTACTGCCTGGGACCTTTACACCTGCAGGACTCTTGTGCTGTATGCCATGGCTTCAGCCCTAGAGTCCTGCAGGAAAGAAAGAACAAGCTCATTTTATGGGGCTTGCTAAAGCCTGAGGGTCCCCCGACTGTTTCTTCGGACAAACCTTCTAAGGCTTCTAGGTCTTCGACTCCAGCTACTGAGTCGACACCTAATACATCGAAGTCTACTACAACATCGGCTCCGGCTGGAGCCGATGAGACTCGAACTTCTATTTCAGTGGTTCCCTCGGCTCCGGCTGGAGCCGAGGTATTGGAAATATCTGAGTCGGCTCCGATCAGACCATCGGAACCGACATCTAGGAAGAGGTCCAGGTCACCGTCCCTTGGCTCCGTTCATTCGGCTCCAGCATCTCCCTTGCTGTCTGAACGGAGCCATAGATCTCACTCCTCTAGATCATCGAGGCTATCTGACCATGACCTTCAGAGGGTAGTGAGTCGACTTCTTAAGTCTGAGGCACTGGCCCAAATGCTTCAGAGCCCGACTCATCAGTCGATGCTTAACCCTATCTCTCAAAATGTTCCTCCTACGACTCCCTTGAGCTCGGAGCCGGGGCGTTTCGGAATCGAGACTGTGGTAGCGTCGGAGCCGATACACTTGTCTTCGGCCCCGTCGTCGGCTCCGATTTCTTCCTTAGAAGAATCTCGGCGCCGAACTTCCCTCGGCTCCGAGGGGGTGAGTGGCATCAGACCCTTGTCCGACCCCGCTCTCCCTCTCGGCACTTCGGCGCTGGTGAGTTCGGCTCCGACATCGGCCTCGGAGCCATCGCTGTCGGTGCCGAGGGGGGTTTTCAGCTTTTCGGAGCGGGGACCTTTGGCTCTGCCTGACAGAGGTGCCTTCGAGGTCATGCGGAGTGTGTTGGAACCTGGTTCAACACCACAGTCGGCTCCGTCCGTCCCTCCCTCTTCGGTGCCTCAGGTTATGTCTGCTCACTCCCTCATCACAGACCGCAGAGAGCCAGCTCCTCAAGAATCCCCTGTGGGGATCTCATCCTCTTCCGAGGCCTCTCCTGAATTGGCAGGGGAGCCCCCTAGGAAGAGAAAGTGTAAGAGGAAGCACATAGACTCACCTGAGTCTGTCACCTCTGACACGGATTTAGAGGATTCCGAGGGTTCCCCCCATTCCCCTTCTGAAGATGTCTCCTTTGCAGACATTCTAGAGATCCTGAAACAGAGGGGAAATTGGCCAGCCCTTAACCCTTCGGAGGATGAATCTGTGTATCTTGAGGCGTTTGGCTCTCGCCCTTCCACCTCCTGGGTGTCCCCCCCTTTGACCCCCTCATGCAGGTGGTAGCTAAAGGCTTGGGCGGCTCCTGACTCTGTGGACCCCACCCCCAGGAGACCTTCAAAGTTTATCACAGCACCAGCAGATAAGCAATTTCTGACTAAGGGAGTTTCTGTGGATGCTATGGTGGTAGCTGCCACCACTAAGAAGGAGCTAGCTGATCCTTCGGTGCCTGTCCATCCTCCTAACAAGGAATCTAGGTCTATGGACAGGTACGGGAAGCGGATGTTTTCGTCAGCAACCTTTGCTATGCGTTCGCTGAACTACCTCTGTCATTTCACTCGTCTTCAAAGAGACTTGATCAAGGAAGCGAGTGAGATGTTAAAGGATCCTACAGCTGCGGGTTTTCAGGACAAAATGAACGCTCAGCTGGCTACCCTAAATTCTATAGCTAACTCCTCCATGCACCTCCTTTCATATGCGGCTGATGTAGCGAGCAGAGCCGCAGGGACAGGTGTGGCCTTACGCCGGCATGCCTGGATGCGGCTATGCAATTTTGCGGACCCCTTTAAAACGTCTTTCACTAATTCCCCGTTTGATGGATCATCCCTCTTTGGTCCTCAAGTGAAAGAAACCTTGCCGAGGTGCGAGACGGATGGCAAAACTCTTTCTGCCGTCGGAGTCCGTTTTTCTACTCCTTCTAGGCCTTACCCCAAAGGCCAGAAAAGTGGGAAAATGTGGTTCCGCAAACAATCTCAAGGGACTTTGCCTGACGACAGAGTCGGTTCCCTCCAGAGGCAGAGGGGGAACAATAATGGTAGACGCCGCCCTAGAGGCAGGGGGTCCATAGAACCAGGGCAATCGAGAAACCTTTTCCGATAAGCCCTTCCAGCATCCCTGAGGTGTTGCCCGACTGTCCACCTTCGGAGGCAGTCGGGGGAAGATTGTCACTGTACCCAGAAGCCTGGCGATCCCTAACTCAAGACAAGTGGGTACAGTCCATCATTTCCGAAGGCTATTCCATTCCGTTCTTTCGCATTCCAAATCAATCAAACAATCCCTTCCAGATGTTCCACCCGCTCAAAGGGATCAAGCAGCGTTGGAAATATCAAAGTTGCTTGCAAATAGAGCCATTCAGCCAGTGCCAGCAGACCAGCAAGGATCCGGAATCTACTCCAAGTTCTTTTTGGTTCCAAAGAAAACAGGGGACTGGAGACCCATTTTGGATCTCAGTATCTTGAACAAGTCTGTCAAGAAAACAAGATTTCGGATGGTCACGCTACAATCCATCCTACCCCTATTGGGAAAGGAAAACTGGATGTGCTCTATAGACCTCCAGGATGCGTACTATCATATAAAAATGAACAGACACTCCAGGAGATTCCTCCGCTTCAGGCTGGGAACCAGTCACTTTCAATTCAGAGCCCTGCCCTTTGGACTCACCACTGCCCCCCGGGTGTTTACCAAATGCATGGCAGTGGTAGCTTCTCACCTGAGACGTCAAGGATTCCAGGTGTTTCCATACTTAGACGACTGGCTCCTCACAGCTCCAACCAAGCATCTTCTTCTACTTGCCAGAGACTACACCTTTCGCATTTTTCAAAAGTTAGGTATCTCAATAAATTGCGAAAAGTCTGTTTTGTCGCCTTGTCGTGCTATTACCTTCATAGGCGCAAATCTAGACACAGTCAATATGTCTGCGAGACTCACAGACCAAAGAATAGCAGACATACACAAACTGGTCTCCCTTCTCTTCCACAGCAACAGAGTCAAAGTCAGATTAGTTCTAAAAGTACTGGGGATTATGGCAGCTGCTATCCCTCTACTTCTATTAGCCAGATTTTCACATGAGAATCCTTCAATGGATGCTCTTTACACAATGGTCGTACCAACAACTTCCGATGTCCCACACCATTGTGATTACGCAAGCATGCAAGAATCATCTTCTTTGGTGGATTTCTTCCCCCCAGCTCTTCCTAGGAAGACCCTTTGTCCCTCCCCCTCCAGTTGCTACTCTGACAACGGACGCCTCCCTGATCGGGTGGGGGGGGGCATTATCAGGGCAGAACAGTCCAGGGCATATGACAACCAGACGAACGCCACTTGCATATAAATGTCCTAGAGATGAGAGCAGTGCTTTTAGCGTTGCAAGCCCTTCAAGACTCTCTTCCCTTGGGAACGATAGCAATTCAGACGGACAACATGTCTGTAGTGTGGTATATCAACAAACAAGGCGGAACCAGGTCCTACCCCTTATGTCGAGAAGCACTCAGACTGTGGCAATGGGCGATTTCTTCTCAGCGTTTTCTGATAGCAACGCACATCCCCGGGAAGTCCAATCTTATCGCGGACAAGTTGAGCAGAGCTATCCTCATGCCTCACGAGTGGTCTCTGAAAGATTCTATCTTGGAGAAAATTTTTCTCAAGTGAGGTTAGCCTTGCTGCGACCTTTTTGCTACTCCCCAAAACAGCAAGTGCAAAGATTTTTTCACCCTCTTCCCATTACCAGGCCAGCCCAGCAGAGACGCTCTAGTCCAAGTTTGGCCCCGGGGACTTCTGTATGCATTCCCTCCCTTTCCACTAATCTCTCAAGTGATACAGAAAGCTATCGCTCAGAAGGCCTCATTGATCCTCATTGCTCCTTACTGGCCTCGACAGGTTTGGTTCCCCTTTCTACATCAATTTCTGTTGGAGCAACCTTGGCATCTGGACCTAGTTCCAGATCTTTTGATCCATCAATCGGGTCAGTTACATTGCTCCCTCCCCTCTCTGAACCTCACTGCTTGGTTCCTCCAGTTCCAACCTTAGCCAGGCTTCCTCAAATATCTCACTCTGTTCGAGATATTTTGATAGCTTCCCATAAATCTTCCACTCGGAAGATTTATCTGAGTAAGTGGAAACGTTTCGCCTATTGGGCTCAAGGAAGGGACATAGATCCTTTCACTGCTCCCATCCAAACAGTCCTTGATTTTCTAGCTGAACTTTTCCATGCAGGTTCATCTCCTTCTACTCTTAAAGTTCAATTGGCAGCTATATCTAACTTTCATGTGGGCATCTCAGATTCTGCCATCATGTCTCACAAGCTTTGCAAAGCTTTCTTGAAGGGAGTTTTTCTTCTTAAACCTCCTATAAGAACTCCTCCTCCTTCTTGGGACCTTAATTTAGTTCTCACATCTTTGATTCTTCCCCCTTTTGAACCTGCAGCTTCCTGTTCAATGAAATTGCTATCCTGGAAGACTCTCTTTCTGATAGCCATTACTTCAGCTAGAAGGGTCTCAGAGCTTCATGCACTCAGCAGTCGACCACCGTATCTGTTGTTTCATAAGGATAGGGTATCCTTACGGACCAATCCATCCTTTTTACCTAAAGTAGCCTCTGCGGCAAATCTAAATCAAAACATAGACCTCCCTGTGTTTTTTCCTAACTTTTCTAACAGGTCTGAACAAAAATTGCATTGGCTAGATGTTCATCGTCAATTAAGGTATTATTTGGACAGGACCAAACAGATCAGAAAAACTGACCAGTTGTTTGTCTCTTATGCAGAAAGCAGAAAGGGCCTTGCAGTTTCGAAGGTATCACTCTCCAGATGGCTAACATCCCTGATTTCCTTTGTGTATGAAATTAGACACCAAAAGTTGCCTGACAAACCTAAGGCTCATTCGACTAGAGCTTTAGCTACCTCTATAGCTTTCTAAGACAGGCTGCCTATTGATACCATTTGTGCAGCAGCTACATGGGCTACTCCTCACACTTTCATTTCTCATTATAAGTTGGATTTAGCTTCTAGACATAGAGCTAATTTTGGTTCCACTGTACTCAACAGTCTGTTCTGATAGGCCACCCGGGACAAGGTGCTAGGGACGCGGTCCCATCCAGCAAGAATGAAGGCGAGATAGACAACTTAACATATAGAAGTTATGTTCTTACCATAACGTTCCATGTTAGTTGTCTTCTTCTCTTCTTTCTTAAGCCCCACCCTCCTTCCCCCTAGCCTGGACAGACCTAGAGGAGTTTGTTTGTGACCTCTCTTTCTACCACCTTTATTATATATATGTATATGCTATACTATGCATATATTCCCTCATCAGGTTTCAGGTCACCTTCTTTCTTTCCTTTTATAGAGGTGGGTTTTCCCATTTCCAGTAGTTCTGGATTTATTATTGGCTGGGCCTAGCTTACAAACAAGATCTGAGGTAATACCGCCTAGCATTGTGGGATATAAGGGGAGCCTCGAGCCGGTGGAACCAACTCTTGAGCTTTTAGAGTGGCCAAGTCGGAGCCGAGGTCGGCTCCGAACCCATCCAGCAAGAAAGAAGGCGAGAAGAAGACAACTAACATGGAACGTTATGGTAAGAACATAACTTCTATTTCTAATACATTTGTAACACAAGCATATGAATCATGTTGATATTCACAAATGACATACAATTATTTAAAAATTCCAGATAGCTGGGCTGGCAATATCTCCTTTTCTGACACTTGGCATCTGTAATTCTTCCATAAACATTTCCATTTGTATCTTTTCTTGATTTCCATATTTCTCTGCTTTATACAGAGGGATTAAATTGATCAGTCACAGCATGAAGTTATGGGAAAGAGTAGTGGAAGCTAGGTTAAGTAGGGAGGTGATGATTAGTGATCAGCAGTATGGTTTCATGCCAGGAAAGAGCACTACAGATGCAATGTTTGCTCTGAGTGTGTTGATGGAGAAGTACAGAGAAGGTCAGAAGGAGTTGCATTGTGTCTTTGTGGACTTAGAGAAAGCATATGACAGGGTGCCTATAGAGGAGTTGTGGTATTGTATGAGGAAGTCGGGAGTGTCAGAGAAGTATGTAAGAGTGGTGCAGGATATGTACAAGGGTAGTGTGACCGCTGTGAGGTCTTTAGTGGGAGTGAAGGATGCGTTTAAGGTGGAGGTGGGATTACATCAAGGATCAGCTCTGAGCCCTTTCTTATTTGCAATGGTGATGGACAGGTTGACAGACAAGATCAGACAGGAGTCCCCGTGGACTATGATGTTTGCAGATGACATTGTGATCTGTAGTGAGAGTAGGGAACAGGTGGAGGAGACCCTGGAGAGATGGTGAAGGTCAGCAGAACTAAGAATATATGTGTGTGAATGAGAGGGAGGATAGAGGAATGGTGAGGATTAAGGGAGTAGAGTTGGCAAAGGTGGATGATTTTAAATACTTGGGATCAGCAGTTCAGAGTAATGGTGAGTGTGGAAGAGAGGTGAAGAAGAGAGTACAGGCAGGATGGAGTGGGTGGAGAAGAGTGTTAGGAGTGATTTGTGATTGACGAGCACCAGTAAGAGTGAAAGAGAAGGTCTACAAGAGGGTAGTGAGACCAGCTATGTTATATGGGTTGGAGACAGTGGCATTGACAAAAAGGCAGGAGTCAGAGCTAGACGTGGCAGAGTTAAAGATGTTAAGATTTGCACTTGGTGTGACAGGATTAGGAACAAGTATATTAGAGGGTCAGCTCAGGTTGGAAGGTTTGGAGACAAAGGCAGAGAGGCAAGATTACATTGGTTTTGGACATGTGCTGAGAAGGGATGCAGAGTATATTGGGAAAAAGATGCTAAGGATGAAGCTGCCAGGTAACAGGAAAAGAGGAAGGCCTAAGATGAGGTTTATTGTTGTGGTGAAAGAGGACATGCAGGTGGTTGGTGTGACAGAGCAATATGCAGAGGACAGGAAGAAATGGAAACAGTTGATCCACTGTGGCGACCCCTAATGGGAGCAGCCGAAAGAAGAAGAAACAGAATTTCATAACATTTCCGAAATATTTCTAATACCTCTACACAATCTCTTGTTATCTTCTTTGTTTGAGGCTCCCTCAGTTTGGCAAGAGCCCTTTCTACTTTCTGTTGCCTGAGTTGTCGTGCAAAAAAGTTTTTGTGGTGTGCTATCAAAAAACAGTTGCTTAACAAAAGTCTTTCTAAACTTGTGCATATTATCAAGCTACTCTTCTATTTTCTGCTTAGCATTCTGCAGTTGATCTCCTCTTGTTCTGTGAGATTCCCCCTATTCTGCAATACTTTAGCATTTTTCAGTCCCTCTAAATAATTATTGTTGCTTCTTCATCATAGCTCCCTTTCTTTTATTTCCACCCTATTTTTAAACACCACATCAATTTTATCCCATTCCCTAGCTATATTTTCAGAAGAAATTTGTATCCTCTGAAATAGCTCCTGAGTAATCTGTAATACCCATTCCTTAAATTCCTCTCTTTTCAACAGATATGTGGGAAAGCTCCTGT
The DNA here is from genome assembly GCF_019279795.1 of Protopterus annectens. Taxonomy (NCBI): domain Eukaryota; kingdom Metazoa; phylum Chordata; order Ceratodontiformes; family Protopteridae; genus Protopterus; species Protopterus annectens. Next base: position 483,040,927 of record NC_056730.1, read on the forward strand.
GTCTCATTTTTATTTCATTACCCTGTGTTTTTATTTTAGTTATTATTGGCGCATGGTCTTGAAATAGTTATTGGGTACGTATCAGGATCTTCAGTGAAATGCACAGGTTGCTGTGAAATGTAAATTCTGTAAAGCCTAGCCCATGTTATATAATTTGGGAATAATATGTAAATTCACTCCTAAGTGTTGTTACTGAATTGACATCTTCCATGCCAAATATTTTCATAAATGTCTTCAAAAATCTACCCTCCTTTGTTATACCTTCACTTCTGGGTCCCCTAGACACATCTTTAGTGTTGAAAATCACATTGCACTCTGCACGTATAAGTAATATTCCTTGCTGAAAACTGATGATTTCTCACAGAATTTTATTAAGCTCCATGATAGCATTTGTAAGTGGTATATAAATACATGCCAGTGTAATCCTCCTCCATTGCCAGTAGCCCCTTAATTTTACAAATCTGCCATTAGTATCTTTTTTGTCGTCTTCTATCAGTATTGGAGCTCCTCTTGCAATTAATATACATACTCCTCTTTTCCTTTGTCACTGGTATTCTACTGAATAACCATCCTGAAAACCTTTCTTTGTCAAATTCAGATATTCATTTCTAATTGCGTCTCCTGTAACACCGTTATTTGCACGAGAGCGCTGACATTTAAAGACATTACAGAATGCATCATTGCATTAAAAAGTTGTTATTCCTACCTTTTATGTATAGCACCTTTTTTGTTAAATGCCTACTTCCAACTTTTGTGTTACGTGTGCACTGTTCGACATGTTGAACTTTCATACAGTTGTTTCCTGTCATATCCATTTGAGCCTATGACACGTCTTACAAAACTTTTTTTTAGTTATTATTGAAAGCCTTCAAACAAGCAAAAAAAAAGCACCCCTGATACCCCCTAAAACCTATTAACTTAATACTAAAACACAAAACTATGTACGTCTTCAAATACTGAAGTTTTGCCATCCTAATAGGAATAAAAGTGTCAAACTGACAGTCACACTCACAGAGATGAATTAATCTAAAAGAAAGGTTAAACATGCTTAAGATGCATGGTGCAGCCTGTGCTTCTGCCAACTGCTAATTGTCTTGTATTTTCTTTATAGCTATCCCAGCTGGGAAAACCCCTGAATGCTTTCAGAGAATGTCATCTCTTAGCCAGTTTCTCTTCAGTTTTTTTAGCCAGTCTCTGTCCACCAGACTGTAGCCAGTTTCTCTTTATCAGATTGTCTATGGAGACACGAGAACCAGGCAGCCAGTTTCTCTTTAGTAGATTGCCTCCATGGAAATATGCGGACCAGGTATAGAATTGATATGGCGCATACTTGTATTTGCTCGACCAAAGTGTCATAATATTCAATATTCTTTTTCATTTACTTGTTTACCCTTAAGATGTTACTAAATCAATCTCAGATCCTTAATCCAGTCAGTTCCCCATGCAAGAATGAGAAAAAGCCCTTTAATTTTCTTATGCCATGCTTCTTTAACCAGGCTTTTTTTTTTGTTGTATTGCCTACATTTCTTAAAACTGAAAAAAGAAGAGAGAGAGAAGGGAGAAAGAAAAGGAAAAAAAAACAGCAGCAGCACCTGTCTACAATCTCCATTACACTTAAATTACCTGAGAAAACTTTGTAGTATGCAAAGAAAACCATACACCACAAAAGTAGTGTTAGTAAGAAAAAAAATATTTACTTAACATTCTCCCTCCTGTTCCCCTCCCAAAGCATTTTTGAACATTAGTGACATGAAGTAGGGCATTTGCTTGAGTCCCCCAAAAGTCCAACAAACTCTGAAAAATTCAAATATTTCCAGGTTTTGTTCTGTCATATTTCTCACACACAATTATTGCATTGTATTACAACATTGTTACTGGTTTTATTACTGCTCATCTCCATCTCCCAAATCCTGTCTCTGCTTCATTTCTAGTGTACTGTTGATTCCTCTAGTCAACTCTCATGCTCCCTTCCTTCAGTCCAACATTTCCTGTTGAAACATTGAAAAAAGGTTTTACAGGTAGAGTCTCTCTGTGGTCTTTATTACCAGAAGAACAAGAAGCAGAATCTTTCTGTTTCACAGCTCACTTTTTGTTGGACAGACTTTTGTATTTCCTCCTTAGCATGTCCTTTATCAAAAAATTATTTTATCCTTCCAGGGAGAATAGTTTGAAGCAACTGTGTACAGCAATTTGAATCTCACACCTGCGTCTCGACATTCTCTGAATATTGGAATACATTTGCTTCTCTGCTGCCAGGTGTACAAAGAGTGATCATTCTCCACAGACACTCTGATGTCTCCCACTTTTAGTACTTATTCATTCTGCCACAGTTTTGTCAAAATCATCTCCTTCTGCTGGTAAGATTGCATCTTTACTATTAAAGGTCTAGGTTTCTTTCTCATAGCAAAGTTTGGAGCATATACATGATGTGCCCTTTCAACTAACAAGTCCTGCTATAGAATACCAGTACAGTTACTCATTTGTGCTTTCATTAAATTAATGCATTTTGTTCCTTCCAGCTTTTCTGGTATAGCTGAAAATCTCGGGTTTCCCTACATGCTCTGTCCTTTTGTCTGTATTTCTTTTTTCCTGGCATCCAGGCAGTACACCTGCTAGCCAGTTACTGAAATTTACCCATAAACACAAGTCTACTGGCCTACTCTGCTGTGTTTTTGTTTTCACACTGGGAGAGCTAGAATTAAGCTGTTAGTCAATATGCAGCCAACTTAGAAGTCCAGTTACCAAAGTAACTTTAGCCAAATGGTTAACTGATTGCATTTCCTTTGTCTACAACAAATTGGGTTTGTCTGTGTCCCAACCTTTAAGAGCCCCTTCAGCCAGGTCCATGGCAACTTAATCATTATTTTTATCCAAATCTTCTATGGGCGATATCTTTGAGGCTGCAACTTGGGGTGATCCACATCCCTTTGTTACTCATTACAGGTTGGATCTGGTCTTGAGGGGTAGAGCAGCCATCAGCTCAACAGTTCTCAGGAATATCCTTGCCTATAGTCCTCTCTGGGTTCAGGTAGCTGGGGACTCTGTCCCAGTTGTTGAGGAATGAATGAAAATTAACAAGAGATAAAGAAGTTACATACTCACCGTAATGTTCCTTCTGTGTTGTCCATTTACATTCTTAATCATCTCGCCTCTCTCCAACACCCTAACCTTTTGTCTGTGACTTCTGGAAGAATGAGAAGATAAAGGAAGCAGCATTCCTGCCTTTGAGACCCAGATATTGTTTTCTTATATTATGATTGTTTCTAAGTGACTTACAAGGAAAAAGATTAGCTATCAAGTTTTCAGGTATGGTAAGGGAGGAGCTCAAGAGTTTTCAGTATACATGAGCTGTATAAAGTGGCTGAGTTGGATCTGAACCTTGTTGTTGAGGAAGAATGAAAATGGACAACACAGATAGAAAGTTATGGTGAGTATATAACTTCTTTTTTGTGCGCATCCAGAGTTTGAGTTGAGGTTTGAGTAAAGTTGCATGTGAGCACCTCTACATATTTGGGTGGCCCTTTGTGGGTGTGATGAGTGATGTATGCGAGTCGCTGGCAACCTGTTTCTTGCTTTTTGTGTCTGTATGCAAGAGTCTAGCCTCCAGTGTCAATATGTAACTGCATCTCTCACATACTGCATTAGTCTGTTCAAGAATGAAGTGGCTGTCAGCATACTTAAGGCATTTGCTACATTGCCTCAGGATGCCCATGTCCACAAAGCTTGATGCAGAGATAGCAGGAAAGTGGCCATCCATGGTTGCAGGTGCTAATGTGTACTTGCAAGTGACAGGAATTGAGGGTATTTGTAACCAGACAAGGGAAGGGTTTTTGCTTGATGTAATCTGCAGCTAACCTAACCAATGATGTTGCCCACCACCCAAACCAGATGCTTTCTGATCAGCAGTAGTCCTGGTTGGTATAATAAGGTAAGGTAAACCTAAATAGTCCGAACTAAATGTGTAAATGCTTCTCACCACACAAACTAGTTACCCGGTGAGTAACATAGGACTGAGGTAAAATTCCAAGGTAGATTTTATAGGTAAATTTCAACTTCTGGTGATTGCATGTATGCAAGGCACCGGTAACCACTACTACGTAAAGAGCAGCTTCTTTCAAACACTAGGCTTATATACAATCAGAAAAAAGCTAATTTTACACTAACTGTTTCCTAAGGCCAATTGGGTAAGCACACAATGAGGTTTCTACCAGCATTTCCCAGCTCAGATAGGTGAAATCAGCCCTTTCCTGCCCCAAGAGTGCAGACTTTGACTTTGTTAATGTAAAATGACTGCTTTGGAGCCCAGGTGTTAAGGAACCACAAACAGATGCCTAAAACTAAGCAAGAAACACTAGATACAATGTATTTCAGTGCAGAACAACAGCCCGTATAGCAGTTTGAAAATGCAACTTTAAAGTTTAAATAAGTGCAAAAAAGTAATAAATAGCACAGTAAAACTTTCACAGTATGATGAGAATAAGTAATGTTTCTAGATATTTGCATCTCTACAGGGCACTGGCATGACAAACAGCTCCATGCCAATGTGCTGAATTTGTATCAGCACTGAAAATACAGAAAACTGACTACTGAGCCATCTGGCCAATAAACTGACTACACTTAGAGCCCTTTTGTGTGCTCCAACTTAGACCAGGCAAACACCTGCTGCTACTAGATGAATAAACCCAGTCCTCCTAATGCAGAAGCACAGTAAGTGTGTCCAGAGTGAAATGCTACCACAAATAAACGTAGGCTTAAGGATAGGGAATGAATAATTCAGGATAACAGCAGTATACTTTAAACAGATTATTAAAGTGTGACTATTCATAAAAGTACTTTGCTTTATAGAAATGAGCCAAGAGCTCCTCAGTTGTGCAGAATTTATAAAGGCACTAAATACAAGGTAAATTGATTAAGAAGCCGTTTGGCCGATTAAACAACTACATGCAGGAAACTCCAGTGTACTTCCCCAGCCTATAAATACCAGGCTACCATCCACTTCCACTAGATGGAAAATTCTCTGTCCTCTTGACGTAAAAACATGGAAAAGAGTTTGCTAGAGTGTAAAATACACTACTTTATCCAACAGCTATCTAAATATTGAATTTAGAGCAAATAAATAAGTAGAACAGCCATTGAGAGGTATAATGCACTTTTTTTTTTCAAAATAAGCACAAGGCAAGAGAAATTTTTCAAGATATCAACAGCAGTAAAGAAAGGGAGAGCCTTATAAAACTCAATTTACTGTAAGGGTGGGCAGCTTAAAAGTCACCAAGTTAAAAAGGCATGTCAAGGAGGCGTGGATGGAAACATAACCATCAGATAATCACCAACAGTGCTTGTAGTTTTTGCAGGCCTTGAGTCTTATCAGAAAAGACAAGGCCACAGAGGTAGTCTGTGTATTTAAGTATCACTCGAGAACAAATTAACCAATGAAAAAAGGATGTGAAATGTGCACCCTGGGTAATTTAAGTGTCTCTCTGCCACATAGAACAAAAACACCAGGCCAAGCAGATTTCTCAAAACAGAAAACAAAATGGAACAGGTAAAACAAAAAACATCTCTATCAGTTGAAGAAACTCACGGGCAAAGAAAAATATGACTTTTCTCACCAGTGTGGCGTCACCAACAGTGCTTACAGTTTTATCCAGGCTCCCTTTCTTAACTAACCAGTGGATCAGTTCTAGTCTCCTCAGTTTCACATTACACTGTTGTGAAGAATAAGCCGTTTGCCAGAGTGTCTTTGGGTGTTATTCTCGCTCCTGTTGCTCCTCAGCCACTGGTGGTTGACTCAGTTGTCACCTCTTGGCATTCATCAGATTACTCATGTTTTTCCCCAAGTTATCTTGGAGTAGCATATGCTGCCACCAAACACCAGGTTATAGTTACATCATCTTGATGGGCAAGATCATAGGAGGTTTCTAGGCTAATGGTCCTGGGGACCTTACAAGCCTAGCCAAGAGTTTATCCATAAAAAGAAATCTCAAACTCAGAGATACTCTTGTTAGTTTTAGAGGAAGGGGCTGGTGAAGGCTCTTCACTTAGCCAGAAGAGGGGGCCTGTTGCTGTGACTATTATGCTTGCAAGGAGTTGGTCCTTTGCCATAGGGTTTCTCAAGAAGAGGGGAACATAGTGAGAAAACTTTCCAGTCTCTATGGCTAACTAACATTTGCTAGAATTTGCTGAGGAGATTATTTGTGCTGTTTCTAAGGCAAGTAAAAGGAAGAGAGTTCACAAACTTTGTGACATGGGTGTTGTCAGTAGAGTAGGCATTGCAGGGGGAGGGTTGTACCTTAGGAATTTCTTCACAATCTGAACATTCTGATTCTGTGGAAAGGGCGTTTTCAGAAATCCTTCTTGAAGATTTATCCTTTTCAGTAGGAGCAGAATGAAATTTCTATAGCTTATCAAATATATTTTGCTTTATTACAGTTGGAAATACCAAATAATGCAGCTATTCCTCCTGTGTTGCTTGTTTCAAAGAATGTTTTTCTCACAACTTTCAGCTTACCTAATAGTCAGCCCCCTGTCCTTAAGAAGCCTGACGCATTATACAGGATGCCAATGTTCTATAAGCAGTTGTTTTCAAATCCTTAAGCTGATCTACCTTTGATTACTTTATCCAAAACTGCTTCTACAAAACAGTTTACTGCTGCTAATCTCATCCCTTCTGACAAGGGTGGAAAGACAGAGGATAAATTGGGGAAGAAAATATAGTCCTCTAGTACTTTGCCTTTCACAAGGCTGAGGGTGGTCATAATTGTTAAACTGTTTACCTCACATGCAAGATGCAGCGGTTTGAGTTTCACTTTTGGTCACTTTCTGGTTATTGGCTAGGCATGTCATAATTTGCAGACTTATTTGCTTAGTATTTACCTATGAACCTTTTAAACTATCAAGCTTATATGTTAGCTTGTAAAGTTTTTTTTGAGGACCTGCAGAAGTTCATAGGTTAGTACTAGGCTCTCCCTTCTTGTGGGCCATTTTAGGCTTAGCTAATTATCCAATTTGAGAATCAAACCCTGCACCTTATATCTATAAAGTAAATATCATAACTATTATGCCAACCTCCCTGTTCTGAGGAAAAAAAATCCTTGAGTGCTTCTTATTACATCGGAGTCATCGGGTAACTAAGCACATTTTTAAGTGTACTTATGATCTAAGAGAGTACTGATTCCTTCTCTAGAGATATTGCTTCTGGATATTTTTCAGAATAGCCTGGCTTCATTCTCATAATCCTCCTGAAGTTGTTAAAATTGCAATTGTAATTTCTCCCTTAAGTAAGGAGTTTCTCTTTAACCATGAACTTCATCAGAACAATTAAGTCAGTCTCAGCTTGGTAGTTATACAATTTCAAAAAATCATGTGACCAGCAAAGACTAAACCCTTAAAGACGCAGAGATTTAAAATTCAAATTCTAACCCAAGTGACCCCCTCACACACACACACACACACACACACATATCTAAATGTCGTAATATGAGTGTTGTTCATTAGCTCCCATTTTAAGATTCATAGATTAGTACTAGGCTAACTGCCCTTGCAAGCTACTTTTTTAAGCCTAGCCAATTATCCCTTGTGAGACTCAAACCCTGCACCTTGTATTTGTAAGGCAAACACCTTAACTATTAGGCCACCCTCTGGTGGGCCTGGTTTAAAATTGAAGTATTATGATATTTAGATGTGTTGGGGGGGGGTGGTCACTTGGGCTAGCATTTGAATTTTAAATCTCTGTCTCTCTAAGTGTTTTAAGTGTTTAGTCTTTGCTGGTCACGTGATTTTTTTGAAATTGTATAACCACCAAGTTGAGATCGACTTACTTGTTCTGATGAAGTTCAGTATGCACTTGAACGAAAGCGCTCCACTTATTGTTTCTGAATAAAATTATTTTCTGTGGAATTGTGCTGTGACTTTGTTCATTGCTTCTTGGCTTGCTGTGGTTACTGGTCTTGAACTTTTTTGGAGTCTCTTTAACTGTTCTGTAGCTGAGGTGTTGAAGTGTACTGAAAGAAAAAGTTAAATACAAGGAGTGACTCAGATTTTTCAATTCTCCTTTTTCAAAGAAAATAAAAATGATCTTCCACAGCAGTACAATTTTTCAAAAAAACATTTAAGCAACAAGGTGCCAGCAAACATAATTTTAGAAAGACATGGCAAAGAGACTCCAGAAATAAAGAAAAACCTCAAAAAGCCAATGGCTTTGGTATACTTGCTGGATGTTCAGCTTTCCTTGGCAGGATATCCAAAGAGTAAAGAATATTGCAACAGTGAGAATTAGGACATTTGCTGTTATGGTATGATCTTACACAGCTGTACTTTCTCTGCACTTGGCAAAGGTTTTCAGTCATGGATTTTGCTGGCGCCCAAAAGGGAAGGCTCCTGGAGGGCTGTACTGGACCTTTCTTTCCTAAATCTTTGTTAAAATTCCCAAGTCCCTTCTCCCTCTAATTTCCCTCTCGCCTTTATGGTAGAAGCTACATTTAAAATACACTTAAAATTACTTTCCACCGGCAGTTGAGGCATTTTTAAGGTTTTTGTTGATTCTAGATATCATATTTCTGACTTACCGTTTGGATTTTCCGCAGCAGCAAGGATGTTAGCAAAGTGTTTTGCTCCAGTTGTTGCTTATGCAATAATCAAGACATTCACATCTTTCCATCTCTGAATGATTATCTTATCTTTACATTTTTTTCCAGTTGTGGATAGACCAGATCTTTTGCAGTATAGGTCTCCAAATTTCCCTTCTGACCCCTTATGGTCTGTAGCTACTGATGCATCAGACTTGGCATGAGCTACAGTTTCCATAGGGGTAAACATGCAAAGTCTTTCAAACAGACAGAATCACATGAATGTCAGAGATTTGTTGGCAGTGATCAGTGCTTTAAAAATCCTAAATCATCTCTAGATCCCAGAACATCTGCAAGTGTACACAGACACATCACAGTGATGTGCTGCAATAAACAAGGAGTACCAGATCCTACCATCTTTGCAGACTAGCTTTGACATCCTGGGAGATAGCAACCCTCCTCACTGTGACTCTGTAAGCTTCATACATTCTGTCAGAGCAATGAAAAGGCATCTGTCTTCCATGCTCAGTTAATTGGAACTGCTTCGTTTGGTGTCTTTAGCCAGAGGTCCAGTGTGTTTCTGCTGAAATCCAATCTCTGGAAAACCACCATGGCCTGTTGACCATGTCTTCCTGGGCTAACAGATTCTGGATCCCCTTGGAGTGACACCAGAAGCTAAGCCAATTTTTAAAGTCAATCATTTTTATTTATATTATGGCATTATCCTAGATGAAGGTAGTATGCTACTGAGGGCTAGGCTCATACCTGCCTAGGAGACTCAATCTGAGAATTCAGTCATGTCTCTCTTCATATAGTCCATAAAGGTTTGTCTCAAGTCATTCACCCCATCATGGACTATGATAGAGATATAATGGTACTTGTTGAGTGACTTGAGTGCTTGCGTGACACCTGACAGGCACCTAACTGTAACCCTGTCTTTGTCCAGCCTGGTGAAGCAGACACCTGTGTCTCTCACTATGGAGTTACCTATGATCAATACATTTGGTTTTGAGATGTTGTGCCTTAAGGGCTTAGTTATTGAGACGTGTGTGTATGTGTGTGTGTGTGTGTGTGTGTGTGTGTGTGTGTGTGTGTGTGTGTGTGTGTGTGTGCGTGCGTGCGTGCGTTGTGGTTTCGATTTGCATTTGTGTGTACTAGTGGTTTATGTTTGGGAGGTGTCCGATCTTTTGGTAGGCTTCTTGTGAGTACCTTCTCATTTGCGGGTTTATGTGTTGTGTCCTTATTTTGTGCAAGAAGTGAAGTGTGTATGCTGACAACCTGTCTGGGTTGTCATTGCATGAGAGTATTGCCTCCATTTCCACTAGTGTAATTACCTTTCTCACATAAAGTATTTGTTTTAAGAGTAAGTGGTTGTCAGTATACATGAGACAGTTGCAACATTGCATTAGGATGCCATGTCAATCAGGCTGGTCAGAGAGATGATGGGAAACTGCCCATTCATTATTGCAGGTTTTTACTTTATGTACTATTAGGGAAGGGAATGGGCTAGTGTGACCAGACTTTGCACTAGGACTACCAAAGGGGCTTATTCTTGTGAAGGCAAGGGATGATAAGTGTAGCAATGCTGCTCATTGCACAACTGAATTTGCCCCTAGCAAAGAAGGGTAGCTTGGGAGGGTTCCACTGACAGTTGTCTAGGGAAAAACTATGTTTCAAGGAATTTTTGTCTATACAGGGCACTGTTAACCTCCACTGCATAAAGCGCAGCAAAGCTCAAATGTGAGGCTTAAATACAAGCTGAGATAAACACTTTAAAACTTGGCTACCGATAGGAAAGCTATCCCTAGCTCAGATGAGACTAGAAATGCACACTTCTGCTACATGAGTGCAGGGAAGCCCTTCCTAATGCAAGATGGCTAGTTTATTGCTCAAGTGTAGCAATAACAGTTTAGATTCAACAGATCTGAATCTAGTCTATGCTGTCTAGGGCAAAAGAACCGTTACTTCAAATGTATTAAGAATGCAGGCACAAACAGTTGAAAAAAGCAAAAATAAGGCATCAGATTGATAAAATACAATTAGAAAAGAGCAGTAGAATCTCAAAACATATGTTTTATTTTAAGCTATAGATGCTTTGTATGTCAGCAGAAACACTCTGGACCTCTGGCTAAAGACGCCAAATGTAGAGCAGCTCCTGTTAACTGAGGGCAAGACAGCGTAAATGCAAGGCTTAAGTTCAACCTGAAATAAACACTTTTAAACTTAACTGCAAATTGGAAAGCACACAGTGAGCCTTCCTCCCACGATTCCCAACTCAGATGAGGCTATATCTACACATTTCTGCCATAAGGGTGCAGGGAAAGCAATTCCTAATGTAAGATGGCTGGTTTAGTGCTTAAGTATAACAGTAACAGTCTATATTCAGCAGATCTGAATTCAGTCATACTAGCTAGGGCAACAGAACAGTTAATTCAAGTGCAGAAATAATGCAGGCACAAACAGTAAAAAAAAAGTGAAAAATAAGACAAATTGATCAAATACAGTTAGAAAGGTCCAGTAAAATCTCAAAATATACTTATTTCTTTTTGGTTTTAGCCTTGGATTTCAGCAGAAACACACTGGACCTTTGGCTAAAGTTACCAATCGGAGCAATTCCAATTAACTGAGCATGGAAGACAGATGCCTTTTCATTCCAGTGGACAGGAATGTTCCTGTATGTTTCCACCCTTTCCACTCATATCCTGGGTTCTTCTGAAGATTCAGAAGGACACTCTAAAAATGTTGGTAGTGACCCTGTTATGGCCCAGGCTACAGTGGGTCTTCCTTCTTTTCAGTATGGCCAGGGGCATTTATGTTTCCCCACTGGAAGGATTTGGTCACACTAGACAGGAACTGTTTGATATTCCCCAGCCTGAAAAATCTTCAGCTGCCTGAATGATAGAATTTTAATACCTTTAAGCACCAGTATTTTGAGAATGCAGGTATTGGAGGTGAAAAGAATTGTTATTGGAAATCATATATGTGCAACTGGAAACTATTTTCTAGTTGGTGTCAGTCCAAGAACCATGACTCTCTTCAGTCCTGGCTGCCTATGGGACTTGATTATTGTGCGAGTTGTTGCTCTTTGGCCTTTCTTCTTCTATCAAAGTGCATTGGTGTCACCTTCCCCCCTTTTATCCATGCTTAAGTCAGTTCTTATGGCTGTAGTATGTCCATCCACCTAGGAAACGGGTGACTTCTCCTTAGGATCTCAAGTTTGTACTTGAAAGTTTGAACCAGTTTATTAAACTGAATTTGAGGTTCTTAATACGAAAGACCGTTACTCATTGCTCTGAACTCTACTAGGTGAATGTCTGAGTTGCAGTCCCTTATGATAAGTCAACCCTACCTCATGTTTCACAAGAACAGTGTTTCTTTGAAAACTAATTCTTCTTTTATGCCAAAAGTAGTTTTACATTAACTTTAAGCCAGCCTATTCCTCTCTCTCTCTTTCTTCATGAATCCTAAAATTAGGGAGAAATAGTTCTTCCCACGCTGGATATCCATAGGCAGCTCAGTACCTAAACAAAAAACAAGTCTTCAGGAAAGGTGATCAGCTGTTTGCCTTCTATGATGATAAGAAGAAATGACAACCAGTGTCAAAGCTGACTGTTTTGAGGTGGCTGTCTCATGCTATTGCTTTTTGTTGCACTCTCCATAACAAGCCACTTCCAGGCAGAGTTTAAAAGCCGTTGTGCAAGGGCTTTGGCTTCTTCAGTATCTTTCTAGAAAGGGGTGGACTCAGTGTTTTAGAGGCAGGGACTTGGTCCTGTAACAGACATCCTCAAAGCACTTCAGACTGGGTTCCAGTTCCAAATCCAGAACAAGCTTTGCTAGGACTATTCTCAAAGGGGTCCTGGAGTCTTTGTTTATTGGCCTCCTCCCTTTATTAGTTTCCTAAGCTGTGGTAGTCTACCCGCTTAGGTTAGGTTACTGCAAAATTGATCTAATAGTGTAGTTGTGTAAGTAAACTGACCTTAACAGTAGATGTTCTAATAGATCTCTGTTGCAGTAGTCTCCCTTCCCTCCAGGCCCCTTTTTTCCTTGTTGCTCTTATTTTTTTTAGTGTGTGTATTTCATACTTTTGTACATAGTTTATTATTGGGATGGTTTCGTCACATTATCTTGTCAGGGCTGTTGAGTTTGTCCTGAGAAAAAAGTGCTCTGAAGCTTTTTGTGTTAAAAAAAAAAACTGTCCTTATGTAGAGTTCTGCTCGGGCTCTTGAAATTTGAGCACAGCAACCTTTAGCTTTGAAAGCTTGCCAATCCGTGGGGGTTATGACCCATTAAACTAAGACTATTGCAACATTGATCTTTTAAAACTTCTCGTTATGATGTTTGCTTAAGCAACTGTTGTTTCTTGTACCTCTTAGGGCATGTCTAGGTTTTTTAATCCAGATGGGTAGAGGATTCGAAGTAATGCAGGATATAGTAACTCGAAACAAAGTTTCATTTCTTCTGCAGAGACTTATGGAGGGACGAAAAGCATTTCTGTTAGCTGGTGTTTGTGATAAAAAGTCATTATCAACATAAATCCTTGCATTTCCAACCTTTAAGAATGCTCCCCTTCTTCCACAAAAAAAAAAATAATAATTTCCTCCTTTAGTTGAATTATCTGTAGTTTAATTGCTTGGGTCTTGGCAGCTTTCTCATTCTTAAATTAATAATATTTACTCTGCTTGACCTTTCTATTTTAATATCAGCAACTGAAAGTCCTGTCTATATGTTGTGGCATTTTCATATAAATTCTTTACAGTCATTCCCTTTAGTTTGTTCTGGTACTGCTGTAACAGTCAGGTTGTCACTGCATGAACTCTTAAGTTCAGACAGTTTTAGTGCCAATTGTTCATATTTTAGTTGCTGATCCACTATATTATCTTTCATCTTTTCAGCAGTGTGCATACCAGCTTTTCCCTTTGAATTTATGGTTTATGTGAAATTTTCTACTTCATAAAGCCTTCTGTTATTTGCCTGTGTATATTCCAACACAGACCCACTTGTCTTGAAACACTGAATGCATTTATCTCTCTCTAATGGGACTGAAGAGTTTTCTTCTTCGACAGCTTTTGCCACCTACGTTTCTCACCTATGTGTTACTGTCCCTTTTTCACTTTTTATTTTCCTTGTCAAGCTTCTGGACACCATAGACACTTCAGCTACCCATTTCTGTTGAGTTACAGTAGTTTTCAGATTAAACTGTTCATTGTGCCCAGAGCTCTGAATTTGCTGCTTACAATACTGCTGCCATGTTGGAACTCCATATTGTTTTAATTTTTGTCAGCCTTTATGTCACATGCTCTCTGAGCACGTCAGTCAACTTTTTACTGGTTTATCCTATTTGAAAATCTTCTTTACCCAAATGGAAGTGCATAAATGTATGAATAAATACATTAGACTGGCATGGTAACTTATGTGATCCGAAGTACAACCAGTGGGAGGCAGAGAAAGTGATACAGCAGCTCAAATGACAGGTCTGTGCCTACACAGCTCGCGATACAAATGTAGAAACACCAGACATCTGGGTTGAGGAATACGTAATACCTGCATCATTTATTCCTCAGTACTTTCTTTGCCATTATTGAGTAATACATTCATGTTTGTATTTCTTAGTCAGCTATTGCCCAAAGTAACTTATTTTTAGGTAGTTATGACTGCTAGTCCTGCCTTTAGCATTCTCTGAATGACATAGGCAAGTATGATGATTTTTTATTCCTATATCATTACATTCTCATGAAGTTCCCATGGAGGAACTTAATTGTTGAATAATCAGCCAGTAAAGAAACACAAAACCATGTTATTCTGTATTGTGCCCTCAGTCTGTCTTAGCAGTTGGGTTATCCACCCTGTCAGTGGATCCGACCTTCCAGTCTTGTCACTCAGATGGTTCTCCTGTGCTTAAGCTCTGCCATCTCCCATAATGCTATGTAATTCTACTTTTTTAAACACCATTGGTGAATTATCACTTATGACATAGGCAAATTTACATTTATACAAAAGTAATCAAATTGCATTGACAAATTAACATTAACAAACATTATACTACAGATATATTGCTATATATTATATAACCTAAACAGCATTACATACATTATTCAATTCCTGTCCCCCTTTTTTTAACAAGAAACATCTTTATTAAACCATCACTTACAACATAAGCCATCAAACATTTATATAAATGAAAACAAACCACACTGACAATCCTAGTTATAAGCATTGTACATCACAGACCATACTGACACACACTCCCATTTGCAAACATTATACATCACTTATAATCTACCCAATCATTTTCAGTGAGACATTAGATAGCTCATTTAAGCCCTGCCTCTTTAAACCTCATTCCACCCCAGTATGTATTGTTCCCACAATTCCCATTTTTCCTATGTAGTCTGCGCCTACCCTTTTCTAAAGATCTCAATTCCAGTTGTTCCATATCTGTTACTATGTTCACTACTTCTGATGTAGTTGGTTTAGATTTTGATTTCCACTTTCAAGTAATTGCTTTTTTGGCAGCCACCATAGTTAGACACAGAAAGGCCTTACCATCTCAAGGCAGTTCTGATTCTGAGTCATAGCTCAGAAAAATCATCTCCATCATCACACCAATCCACCCACCGTGCATCCTGCAGGGAATCCTTAAAGTCCACCAACCCACCGTACTCCCAAACAGTATTTTTCCAAGTACATCATTCTTCCCTGTCACACCTCCAACATTTCCTATCTACCTGAAGAAAAATTCCCTGCAGTCTACTTGGGTATAAAAGTATCTATGCAAACAAATGCAATTCTGTTATCTCAAATCTCACTTGCCACTGTTAGCACCAGATGCATTCCTCCAGTGCTCCTCTTTTGTGAAAGAAAATTAAATAATTTCAGTGTTTATATAGCTATATTCATCTTCTGTTGTTCTGCCTTCTACATTTACAAATCTCCTTTTCTGTAGATCTACAAGTCGTGCTCTAATTTTTTATAGCTTCTCCCATCTGCCTTCTTAGATGCCTACCCAAGACTTTTAACTTTTCTTTCATCTGGCTGGAAAACTATTGGACTTTAGTCTGCTGATTGTACTTTTGTAGTTATCTGGTCTGTAGTCTTCTGTTTTCACCCAATTTTTTTAAACACCTTTATTAAATTATCACTTAAGACACAGGCAAACATACATTAACAACAAAGAAAACCAAACCATTGTAACATTTTCCCATTTAATTGCAATGTACATCACATATATTTTGTTCACTATTAACGTAAGTCCAGCATTACAAAAAATTGCTGAATTCCTGCCTTCTCTTAAACTCCACTCCTCCTCCTGAACATTATTATACATGTATTGTTCTCACAATGTCCATTTACTTCTATGTAATTTGTTCCTTTCCTTTTCTAAAGATACCCCTCTTCCAGTTCTTTTATGTCTTTTGTAATATTCAATACCTCAAATATAGTGTAGACTTTGATTTCCATTTTCTAGTAATTCTTTTTTTTTTTTTTTTTTTTTTTGTGGCAGCCAACAAAATTAAACTTAATAAGGCCTCACTATGTCTAAGCAATTCAGATTCTGTATCCCAGCTCAAAAGAATCATTACCTTACTTAAAGCCATTTGCTAAACCAGTATTTATGACAGAGGATTCTGTTGGGAATTTTTAAAATCTGCCAAGTCATTACACTCCCTAAACATTTTCCCAGTTACCTCTTTCTTCTCCATCACACTTCCAACATTTCTAATCTACTTATGGAAAATTCTTTGACGTCTGCTTGGGATATAAAAATACCTATGTAAACATTTCCATGTAAAGATTCTAAACCTTGTGGACTTGGTTGCATACTTGGGAGCCATGCATATGTCTTCCCATTGTTTTCTTGTAAATAGCTTTTACAGTCCATCTTCACAATCCTTTTTTACCTTTTCTGTTTTATTCATATAGTTATTGTGTAATATTTTATATGCCCAACTATATATCCCTTTTTTAACAGCCGCATGTGTGCTAGATTCAACTAAAAACTCTACCAGAGCAAGTCATTCACTAAAAATTCCCATGTCTCTTTTCTCTTTGCCTATACTCTTGAGTTCAAGCCCTGGTAGGGAAGGCAGTCTCTACTGTAGATATGTGTGTGTGATATACCTTTAAGAAGCATTCCTGTCAGTGGACACATGCATGTAAGTACTGAGCACATGTAAGCAAGAGTGTTTTGAGTGAGCAGCTAGAGTGACAGCATGCATGTATGTAGTCAAGTCATATAATTTGTTTTAAGTTTAATGTTCCTGCTATCCATCCTGATGTGTTGTATATAATCAACTACTTAAACGAACACCCAAGTCTCAATGTCATCTTAATGCACATAAGAAGAGCTACATGGTGTCAGAATGGGATCCAGAGTCACCGCCATGAGGCAACCAGTTAGAAGTGGAGGAATATATAGGAGTGGCTCATCCCTATTGCTCAGATGACTCACAAGACAGGTCAGAAACAAATTCCAGGTACTAAAACTTACATAAATGATTTATTTCGCTACAAATATAAAATGATGCACTGAGAACACTTAAAACAAATTTCTTATTAAACAAAATGTCTGAAGCTGCGACATATTGATAAAAATATTTGAAATTATGAAAACATTTGAAATTGTATCTGAATCGCATAAAATGTACAAAAAAAGCGGAAACTGTCTTTTTTTCACGTTGCACTTTTTCGTACTAACTAAAGCTATTCAAAGTATTTGAAGTGTGCAAAGTGCAAGTGTGTGCAGTATTACAGTACAGTTATTTCGCAAAGTGCAGTTATTTCAAAGCATATTTTGCATAGTACAGTCTTTTGAGGAGCTTATTGTGCATTTGATTATTATTAAAAGTACCTGGTGTGTGTATGCATGTTCGTACATATTTACAAGGGTCAAAATTGCATTGTGTTTCACTAAAATCTGTGGGCATGGCAGAAGGTTTTCGCAGACCCACACCACTTGTATTTGATAACCATATTGCAAAAAATTGGAGAGTATTTGAGCAAGAATACGATATTTTCATACAGGCTGCTTTTTTGACAAAGACACACATACAAAAACATTTATTCTGCTTAATTTAGCTGGTACAGAGGCCATTGGAGAGCATTCATTTGTGTATGCACCTGCTGTGTTTGGTGGGGAGGGGGGAAGACTGCCATATTGTGGTGCCAGCTGAAACGCTGGAAGACCCTGAGTGCTTAAAACGTAAATTTAGAGAAATGTGTAACCCCCAAATGAACATTATAATTAAAAGGCACTTATTTTACACATGGGATCAAAAAGCCTGGTGAAACTTTTGCAGCATATATAACTGACTTGAGAAATAAGACTAAAATGTGCAGATTTGGTGATTTGAGAGGTAAGTTGATAAAGGACAGGCTTGTGTGTGGTTTTAATAATGACAGTGAGAGAGATTTTTGCTTCGAGACATTGATTTGACATTAAATAAGGCCATTGAGATTTGTCAGATATACGAGCTTACAGAGAGGAGTGCAAGTATGCTTACAAATGAGAAAGCAAACCTTCTAGTACCTTCCAGTGCTAAAGTTGGTAGTATGCAGCATATGGTTAAAAGAAACTGGGCCAAGCACATGGCAGCTACTGCAGGTCCTGTAGCATTGCCTGGGAAACCCAGAGTCTTTCCAGCAAATTCCAGGACATGCTTAGTGAAGCATAAGGGTAAGTCGGCAAAATCAAAACATGTGCCACCACCCAGCTTCGTAGTCAACTGTCATAATTGTGGTAACCATGAATCCATACGAGAAAAGTGTTTAGCTTTTGGTCAGCAGTGTCATTCTTGCAATAAGTGGAATCATTTCATAAGGTTTTGTAAATCAAATAAGGCACGTTCTTGTATTAAAAGAGAGCATTCCAAGAGGCAAGTTGATCAATTAGGAACCTGTAACCCTACGTTTTATGTTGATGGTGTCTGTGCTTGGTGAAACAGTCAGTTCAGTAGATTTGTGGGCAAAGAATGAAATCGTTTGTATTGTTTGGATTAATGGGAGTCCTATACAGCTCAAAGTGAACACAGGCTCAAAGTGCAATGTTATATCAGCAGAAACATTTGCTAGAGTAAAAGCTACAGAACACCTGGATTTAACAAAGTGTGCAATGCTTGTTGCTTGTGGTTGTGAAGAGATTCAAACCGAAGGCTCAGTAGTGCTTTCATGTTACTCTGCTGGGAGCAGCTATGACTTCTAGTTTTTCATAGTCAAGGGACACGTGCAATCATTATTAAGCCTCAGAGACAGTTTGAAAATGGACTGCTTTCACTTAATAAACAAATTCACCATGTAAACCTGAATGACAGCAGCTCAAATTTCACCCATACTATTTTTTCTGAGTATGCTGATATTTTTGCAGGCAAGCTAGGCAAACATTAATTTTGTCTATACTTCTCTACTCTCCACCTCCTCCATTTCTGACCAATCCCCTCACCCTCCCATATACCTTAATCCCCTCCTACCATACTTTATTTCATATACCCTCTCCTAATCTCCTCCTCTTGAATCTGCCTTAGTCCCCTTCTCTGTCAATCAGCTCTCTCTCTTTAAACCTCCTAGACCTTACTAATATTCACCCAGCTCTTCTCTACTATGTCACCTCACCACGTTCTTATCCCCTTTCTCCTCCTTAGCACTATCTACTTCATACCATGTACCTCTGCATTACAGAGCATCAACACCAACTCTCTCAAACCACCACCACCCACATAACTACCCTCACACACTTCTGATCTCTCCTCACCTATTTCCTATCTCTCCTACCACCCACTATTCAATTAAGACTTATCCTAATGTTTCACTTTCCACATTTACAAAACCCATAACTCAGTGTACACTTAGCCTCGTCTCCTTACTGGCTGATTTCATTGATGCACTACTGGATGGCGACATCCACCCCAACCCTGGACCACCCATCACCACCTCTTATAAGTAAACACCCCCAACCTCAACACCGTAGACAATGCCCCATATCCATAGTCCATCCTCTAAAAACCTAACTATTTTATTTTTAAATATCCAAAGCATTGTTATCAAAACTACAGACTTGCACTCATGGATTGACCTTAACTCCCCCCACATCATAACCCTCTCAGAAGCCTGGTTAAAACCTCACATCTCTAACTCAGAAATCCTTCCCTCAGGCTACAATATCTTCTATGCAGACAGAGCAAATAAAAGAGGTGGAGGTGTTGCTGTCCTCTACTCTGACCAACTTAGTCTCTCTCCACTCTCACACTCCATACCTAGCTTTGCTCCTGCTGAAATAGTAATAGTAAACTGTCACCTTAACCCCTATAACAAATTTGCCATTGTATCCATCTGCATCGCCCCAGGGGACAACATCCCTATCCTTGAAGACTTTCGATCCTGGCTAACCCTAAATGTTCCTTACAAGACCATTATACTTGGTGATGTAAATATAGATTGGACCACTCTTTCTTCCTCCTCTCCTACTCATAGTCGCAATCTGTACGGCTTCCACCAACTAATATCTTCCCCCACCAGGTCCAACAGAAGCTCTGCTTCAGGATCTATAATAAACTGGATACTTACTTCTGTCCCTTGTCTTTACCATAACCCTGGCATTCTTCCTAACTTTCTAAGTGACCATTCCCCTATTTATATCCATAGATACTCCCAACACCCTCCCAAAGAACACCTTTACAGAGAATGTCGTGATCTGACTAATTTCAATCAGGCAATTTCATCTGCACTTTGTCCAACATAAACTGGTCCTTCTTTAAAAACCTCCCCCTTAATGATGCTGTAACCTCTTTCAATACTCCATTTCTAGATGTACTAAACTCCATGGCACCTTCCAGGAAATTCAGGGTAAAATCAAAATGTGCTCCCTAGTTAAATAAGCAAACACGGTCTGTAATGCATCAGAGGGATGCTACCTGGAAAACTTGGGCCAGAAATGAAACTCCTCCCTTCCTCCAATGCTACAATGAACTTAGAAACAGGTGTAAAAAAACTAGTTATCGGAGACAAAAAACACTTTCTTTGCCTTCAGCAAAAGTAGCCCACATAACCCTAAAAAATTTTGGTCTACCACAAATAAAATCCTCCACCCTGGTAGTCCTCCTATACCTAACCCGTTCCCCCTCAGTACTGCTTCAAAGACCGCTGCTCTTAAATAATTACTTTATTGAAACAATCCAAAAACTAACTCCAAATAGCTCTATTGTCTCCTGTCTACCTTTACATCCCAGTCCTCCTTCCTCTAATACATTCTCCCTAAAACCAGTTCCCATTGCCTTCATCAAATCACAACTAAATAAACTTAAGCCTCACTCTTCCTCTATTGACAATCTACCTTCCTATTTTCTTAAAATTGCTGATAATGCTATTGCTTACCCTGTCTCTGTCCTTATTAATTGTTCTTTTACTGAATCTCTTGTCCCAGATGTATGGGAATCCTTCGACATAATCCCTCTTCACAAAGGAAGAAACTCCACTGACCTATCCAACTATTGTTCCATTGCTATACTATCCCCCTTTCCAAAATTCTAGAAAAGTGTGTCCACACTCAGCTACTTAAACACCTATAGATAATCATCTTACTGCCACTCAACATGGTTTCAGGCCCCACCACAGTACATCAACAGCTCTGCTCTCATTCACCCAAATCAGGCATGGGCAAACTGCGGCCCGTTAAACGTTTTGATTCGGCCCGCCAAACTTGAAAAAATTTAATAAATTAACCTTGTTAATGTTTTATTTCCCCTGCAATTCTGATGTTTCCTCACTAGATGGCGCACTCTAGATATATTGGCTTTGTTGAGGTGAAGCATAGGCCTATTACTCCACGTTTGCACTTTACCCTTTGACCCACCGCCCCTCTATGAAGATGAGCGGACCCAAGAAAAGGAAAGTGGACAGAGAATGTCGAGTGTTCAATAAGGAGTGGACAACTAAATATTTTTTCACTGAACACCGATCATCTGCTGTTTGCCTGATATGCCAAGAAACTGTGGCGGTTTTTAAAGAGAATAATATTAGCCGTCACTTTGCCACAAAGCACGCTAATTATGCTAGCAAGCTCTCAACAAAAGAACTGGAAGCTGCTGCTGAGAAGTTGGCAGCTAATTTGAAGGCTCAGCAAAGTTTTTTTCACCGTCAAACTGCCATTCAAGAGTCAAGTACCAAGGCCAGTTTTATGCTTTCATTCAAAATAGCAAAGGCCAGCAAACCACTGTCTGAGGGCGAGTTTTTAAAAGAATGTATGGTAGAGACAGCAGGTATTTTGTGCCCGGAGACCAAAGACAAATTTGAGAAAATCAGTTTATCACGGCGGACAGTGACTTGCCGTGTGGAACTAATAGATGAAGATATCACCAGCAGATTAAACAAAAAAATTTTATTGTAATGCTTTTCTTCATTTTCATTGGAAATTAAAGCACATGTTTTCTCCATATCCCAAGATGTGTATTTTTCCCCCAATGAGGTGATGTTTTCAAAGCATGCCATCTATCTGCTCCTGTTCCGGCCCCTTTGTCAAATGTTAGAACTCAATGTGGCCCATGAATCAAAAAGTTTTCCCACCCCTGACCCAAACAGTAGCAGAAGCTCATGACAACAACCTATTAGTCTCCTGTTTATTCCTGGACCTCTCCAAAGCATTTGATACTGTCTGTCACTCTAAACTGTTAACTAAACTCTATGACCTTCATCTCTCCACCCCTCTTTAAGATGGTTTTCTAGCTGCTTATCTAATAAAAAGTAAAATGCTGGAAAATACTGTCACCTCCCCATTTCTTCCTGTTTAACACTGGTGTCCCCCAAGGCTCTATATTGGGTCCTCTCTTGTTCAATATTTTTACTAACTGTTTATCCTGTGCTACCAATCTCTCCACACTGTTACAATATGCCGACGACTCACCCCTTATTATCACTCACTGCCCACAGCATCCCAGAACTCCTTGCTCTTACCCAAGGCACTTTTACATCCGTCGAATCCTGGCTTACTGATAATTAACTAATTCTAAATCCAAAAAATAATATTCTAAATCCAAAAAAAAAAAAAAAACTAAACTTCTACTTTTTCTTTCTAAAATACTGGCACCACACAAATGCACTTTCTCTATTACCGCCCTCAACAATACCACTATCAGACCAGCACTCCATACTAAATTACTTGGTGTTATAATTGATGATGAATTAAAATTCAACATGTATATCAATCATAGCATAAAAAAAAAAAAAAAAAACACCAGAAACTTGGTCTCCTGTAACGTAACCACAAACTGCTTTCACCCTCCACCAAACCTTCCTTGGCCCTGTCTCTTCTATTACCCTGTCTTGTATATGCAGCTCCAGTTTTTACTAACCTTCAGTCTTCACTTCTTTCTAAACTAGAGCAAACACAATAAAATAGCTAGATTCTCCTCTAATCTGCCGTATAGATCCCAGCACTGCCTTGCCCTTAAGTCATTACAATGCCCTGAATTCCCTAAACAATTGTTTTTTCTCAGCTGCATATCACACACTCAGTTCTTTATAATTCCACTTCCTGTCCCTACATCTCTAATATTGTATATCTATATATAACCCCAACGTCAACTTTGTAGATCTGACGAACATCTTCTTGACATTTACAAACCGTCAAAAAATATTGGTAAGTCCCTATATAAATACTGTGTAGCTCACACCTGGAACTCCCTTCCACTTAAAATAAGAAGTATCCCCCTATAAGTTCCATTTCAGACTACAACTCAAACACTACCTTCTTAAGACCTGGTCCTGCCCTTGCCAAACTCTGACCTGATCTCTGATTTCTTCCTAAATTCTACTTTTAACTTTAAGTTTTTCTCTCTTTTTATCCACCTTTCTTTCTTACTGTTCTAACACTCCAATTTAGAGTATATCTACAATCAGGTTCTTGTAAATATTCCTACTCTGGGTTTATCCCGCTGCTCTTGTATTGGATTTTTTGAAACTTGTATATATATAAATATTTTGTCTTTGGTTTCATTTTATGTAAATGTTTCTTGTCACTGTTACTATTGTAATTTTTAGTCTTTGTATTAATTGCTGTTTTTTTGGAATGTCTGTAATTGTAATTGGAGCTTTTTTCCTTGGTTCTCCATTGAAAATGGGCCTTTGGGCTCAGTTGGACCAACCCGGTTAACAAATGACAATAAATAAATAAACAAAGTAAATACACTACCTGTTGTGTACTCCATGAAGTTAGACCCAGAGGTCAGCCCAGTTAGCAGGCCATCATGGAAAGTTCCAGTAGCTATGCAGAGCAGAGTCAAAGCCGAGCTAGACAAAATGGTGCAGGTAGGAGTAATTTGTCCAGTAGAAGAACCTACTGAATGGGTATCCTCCATGGTAGAAGCTCATAAGAAAAGCTCAAATGATGATAGAATATGTAATGTATTGATCCAAGAGATTTGAACAAAGCATTAAAAAGGCCTCATCATCCGTTGTGCACAGTCAAAGAGGTTGCTGCCCTCATGCCAAATGCCAGTGTTTTCTGTCTTAGATGCAAAAATTTCCTTTTGGCAAGTTTTGCCTGACCGAAAATCTTTATTAACCACATTTGGTATGCCATTTGTAAGATACAGATTTCTGAGAATGCCATTTGGAATAAATTCTGCAAGTACAGTTTTTCAGTGTGCGATGGAGCAAATATTTTTGGGCTGATCATATGCTATTATAGTAGGTGATATTCTAGTAGGAGGCAGTGGTGAAGTTGAGCATGACAGAAATCTCAGGAAAGTTCTGGAAAGAGCACGTGAAGTGAATCTTAAACTGAATCCTCAGAAGTGCAAATTCAGGCTACAAGAAGTTACTTATGTTGGTCACTTGTTTACTAGTTCAGGTTTATGACCAGATCTTTCAAAGTAAACAGCAATTCTCGAGATGCCAGCTCTAGACAATGTCCAAGCCCTACAATGTTTTCTTGGCATGGTTAACTGTCTAGGCAAGTTCATTACAGATTTAAGCCAACTTTCAGCACCATTGTGAGAGCTAACACTCAAAGGTGTAATTTGGTCATGGTCACAACAGCACCAAAGAGTATTTGATGTTCTGAAACAGAGAATTGCCAACCCACCAACTCTCAGATACTATGATGTTCACAAACCAGTTACTCTTTCCTATGGTGCTTCTAAGTTTGGTCTAAGTGTAGTCATTCTTCAAGAGGATAGACCAGTAGCCTATGCTTCGAGAACTCTTACCCAAACCGAGATGCAGTATGCCCAGATTGATGAAGAGCTTTTGGCAATTGTGTTTGCATGTTCAAAGTTCCATGATTATATTTATGGTCAACCTATCCAGATCGAAACTGACCACAAACTTTTGTCGCTATTTTGATAAAGCCTATGCATATTTCTCCTGCCAGATTGCAGTGCATGATGTTCTAATTGCAGAAGTACAATTTCATTCTTGTTTACACCAAAGACAAACTTCTTTATCTTGCTGATACCTTATCCAGATCCCCAGAAAAAACACAGAACAGTGTAACAATGAGCAACTTGATTTTGAGGTCATGGAAGTGAAAACATTTTCTTCCACATGTCTTGATGAGCTCGGAACTCACACCGCTTCAGATCCAGTTCACCAGAAGCTAAACTTGTTCATCAGCCAAGGATGGCCTTCAAAGCAATCTTGTTTACCATTAGAAGTGCAGCCATATTTTCCTTACAGAGATGAGGGTTTGTCAGACAGTGGTATCATCATGAAAGGCCCGAAAGTGATTGTTCCAAAATCCTTGCAATAAGAGTACATTAAGATCTTGCATCTTGGCTACCCAGCAACTGATTCTACCAAAGAAGGGTGAGAGGACTAGTATTTTGGCCTTCTTTGTCAAGAGATATCGAGAAAGTACTTTCATCTTGTTCATTATGTAATAGTACAAAGCCAAATCAACAAAAGGAACCACTTCAGTTAAGTCAGATTCCTGAACTACCTTGGTCAAAGGTAGCCATAGGCATTTTCCATTGGAATGGTCAATATTACTTGGTGTTAGCAGACTCTTATTCAGATTGGTTTGAGATTGATCTGTTTCCCAACTTAACTTCCAGTACTAAGTTGAAGATATTTTTCTGTCCATGGTAGTCCACACAGTTATTTCTGACAATGGTGCACAGTTTACAAGTCAGTAGTTCAAGAAATTTGCAGAAGCATGTTACTTTGTTCATATTACGAGTAGTCCTGAATACCCCCAGTCAAATGGTTTTGCTGAATGTGCAGTTTAAAGTGCAAAACAGCTGTTAGAGAAATTCAGACGTGACTGATGTTTTTCTAAACTTGTTAAATCTGAGAAACATTCCTCATAATAAACATCTTGGTTCACCTGCCCAGAGACTTATGTCGAGACAAACAGAACCACATTACCAGTCAGCAGTAATTTAACAGTTGTATGTGCTAAGAACAAAAAAAAGCAGTGAAAGCTCAACTGTTGAAGAAGCATTTGTCCCAGATCTCTTACTATAATAAAGCCAGCCAACTGCTCCGTTCTTTACAAAAAGGGGAGATAGTGAGGATGCAGATGTCAAAAGGTTTTGATCGCATTGGATTTGTGAAAAGTTTGTGTCAAGAGCCAAGATTGTACATTATGGAATCACAAAGAATGGAATTCAGATGAAATCGGAAGCATTTGTTACCAGTGTCTGAACCAGTGTTACAACATCTTGCCTGTGACTAAGACATTAGTTTTCAGAGTGACTTGTCCAGTGTTCCTGCTCCAGAGGACATTCCATCAGCAAGCCCCGTTCCTGAAAAAATCCCTGAGATGCCTCAAGCAGAAAATTCCCCAGTCACTGCCCCTGTTGCTAAACCCAGTCCTAACTATTATGTCACGAGATCAGGTCGCATCTCAAAACCTAGTTCCAGATACACAGCAACCTGGACATGACTGTTGTTGTTCTTTATTATGGTCTGTATAATTGCATGCCTATTGAAATTTCATTGTTTATGTGAGACAGCTCATTAAAGAGGGAGGATGTAGATCAGAGTGTGTGATATACCTATAAGAAGCATTTCAGTGAGTGGGCATGTGCATATAAGTATGGACCACGTGCAAGCAAGGGTGCCATTTTGCGTGAGTAGCAAGAGTGAGAGCATGCATGTATGTAGTCAGTCAGTTAAAGTGTAATGTTCCTGCTGTATATCCTGATGTGTTTGTATACAATAAACTACTTGAACACCCAAGCCTCAACGTCATCTTAATGGACATGAAGAGCAAAATCTACCCTGCAGTCATAATGTCATCTTGGACTCATCCCACTGTATTACCTTTCCTGCTGCTTGAATTGTTTGCTCCCAATACCTTGGTTCCTCTGCCAGGTTTCTCCAGTAAATTCCTTCCCCCCTCTTGCCTGGTTTCTGTTTCCTACTTGCAGTCATCTCTGTTGTCAAAATCTCCTTTCTCCGTTGTCATATTGGTTTGATTCTTAAAATATTTTCTGCTACTTTTTGAATATCATAATCTGTATGGTGGTTGTTGTTCTTAAGGATCTGCATCCAGAATCCCACTCGCTCTCTATTTCTTGAACTTCCCCATTGCTTCATCATCATCCCTTTCCACTTTGAATTATAACCTTCTACTTGTGTTAATTGCATGAGCCTTAACTGTATAGCTCTAAAATATCAATTCAAATCAGGTAAACGTAAACCATCTAGTTCTGTTGAAAGGATTAACTTATTCCACTTAACTCTTGCCCACTTTCTCTCCCTGATAAATTCCTTAAATTGTGTATTAATTATTGTCCACAACTTCTCTTTGGGTTGATAAAAGTATGCCTGACCTGTATACAAGACTGAAGGGACTAAAACATTTTCACTGCTTATACCTTACTAACCATAAGTAAGAGTTTCCAGTTTCTCAATTTTTGTTTAGTCTCTTCCCACATATCCTTAGCCACCACAACAGAAGCCTTTTTAATCCATACACCTAAACACTTTATTTTGTGTTCTCATAAATGTGGGTATGTATTTACGGCTATAGCCTTTGTTTTATTATCTTTAATGTTATGTCCTGAAAAGATGTAAAACCATCTCAAAATGTTCCACAACACTTAGATGCCCTTTTCTGGATTTATCAGGTACAAAATAATGTCATCTGCAAATAAAACCCACTTTTCTTGATTACCATACCAGTTATATCCTTGAATTTCTGAGTCCCTTATTTCCTTTGCCAAAGGATCTAAATATAAAGCAAATAACATAAAGGAAAGATGACATCCCTGCCTGGTTCCTCTGTTCGAAATATGTTTATCTAAGAGGAACCCTCCCACTTTAATTTTTGCTTCCGGTCCTTGACGTATCCTTCTGATTAATCTTATTGTATCACGAAATGGAAATGCTTCCAATACCCTATTCATAAAATCCCAGCTTACTCTGTCAGATTCTTTCTCTGCATTTAGACCCACCAACAACAGAGGTATGTACATTCTGCTTCCCTCTGGATCATCATTGCTCTGTTAATGTTAAATATTTGCCTCCCCTCACAAAATCCCACTGATTCATATCTGTCAGTTTTGGCAATACTTTTGCCATTTTTTAGCTAGTATAGACATAAACACTATTATAGGTTCATAGGTGTGTACTAGGCTAACGGCCCTGGAGCCTATATAAGCCTAGCCCAAGAAGATTCCCTGGCATCATGACACCCAACGTTAGTTCAAAGTGCCCCTAACAAGCAAAGCCACTGAAGTGTTCCCCGGGGTGAACTTACTATTGCCCATCCACTCGTCAAGATTTCTCTTAAATTGGGCTAGTGAAGTGCTCTGCTTGACGTGAATGGGAAGTTTGTTCTAGAGTATGGGAAGTCTCTGGGTTAGGAACCTGTCCCTCCAGCATATTCTGTTTAGTGTGGTAATGAGGTTTAGGTCCCTGGAGCGTGTGGCACAGAGAGATTGTGATTTCTCTAGGTGTGGCATATCTAGCAGCTCTAGGTCAGACATGGCTTTGTAGGTTAAGCAGAGATTGCCAGTAAGTAGGCGATAAGAGACAGAGTATAGCTGGAGCTTTTTGAGTCTGTCCGTATAGCGCATGTGTCTGAGGCCTAAGATCCTCTTGGTGAGGTATTTTTGTGGCCTTTCCAGTTGTTGTAGGTGTCTAGTGAGTTACATACCAAATGGGGCATTGTATTCTATAATGGTCTAATGAGGGACGAGCAGAGAAAGGGTTTATGACCTCTTTCTTCCTGGATGAGAAACCTTTTGTAATGAATATCATGGTTTAAAATTGAAATGGGTCTATATTGAAGCTGGGTCTGAAGGGTCTTTGCAATGTTTAGGTAACACAGCCACCACAGCTTTCATCCAAGATGTTGGTGCTTCCCTTCCATTTTAAAATACTGTTAAACAAAATCTTCAGATCATTATCACTTTCTTCCCTCTTGATTACTAAACTCCCACAGGAATACCATCTGTTCCTGCAGAGATTCCTGAAGATAGATTTTACATCACTGTTTTTATCTCATCACTTCCTATCTTAACTGTTAGTTGTTAAGCCTCGTCTACCTCTACCCTTGGCATAATTAAGTCTTCCATAAATATTTCAGTTTGTACTACTTCTTGCTTGCCTAAGTAATTTTGCTAAAAGTTTTGATGCTCGGGAGTTATCACATATAGTTGTTTATCTGTGAGCTGTCTAAACTTATGCATATTATCCAGATACTTCTTATTTTCTCTTAAGCACTCTGTATTTGCTACTACTCTTGTTCTGTGAAATTCATCTTATTCTGCAGTACTTTAACCTTCGTCAGCCTCTCTAAGTAATTTTATTACTTCTTAACCATATCTCTGTCTTATTTTGACCATATTTTTCAACTTAGTTTTCATTTTATCCCAGTCACTAGCTATGACTTATGAAGATATTTCTATCTTTCCTATTAACTCTTGAATAATTTTCACTACCCATTCCTTAAATCCTTCTTTTTTTAACAGGTAGGGTGGAAAGTGCCAGTTTCTCATCATCACCTTATTGACTTGCATTTTTGTCTTAGTTTTTATTGGTGTATGATCAGAAATAGTTATTGGATGTATGTTGAAGCTTTCAATTAATTTCATGCGTGCCTGTGAAATATAATTTGTTTAGTCTAGCCCAATTATTGAATGTTGGGGAATAATAACTAATTTCTTATGCAAGTTTCTACTACAGAATTCACATCTTCCATATCAAATATTTTCATAAATTTCTTCAGAAATCTACCTTCTTTTGTTATATTGTCCCTTCTAGACCCCTGATACATCCTCAGAATTGCAAGTCAAATTCCAGTCCCCACCTACAAATAATAATGTCCTTCCATATCACTCTTGTGGTATTCATTACACCAGGGATCCCCTGCCAAGGGCAGCAATCGTTCGCCCAGTATACTAAAGCCTTAGGTTGTAATAGGGACACTGCATGTCACACGTGTGCCCCTCGCTTATGGTGTAGGGCATTAAGGTGATGTACGGATGTACCTTCCTCAGAACTTCTTTGCCACCCCATCTTCAATTGTTGGTCTGAATGCTTCTCCTTCTGCTGGTTGCCAAGCCATTACATATAAGTGCTCTGTTGCGGTTTTTGCTTCTTATCATTACTTTTCTTATGGTTGCAAGGTTGCACATCATCCAGAAAGGGAAAATGCAAGTGTGGGAGACAGATTCCCCATAAGGACCATCACAAGCAGTGTTTGTTTTGCTTAGGTCCTTTTCACAGCCATACGTTGTGCCTTATTTGTCAGGCTTTTGTCCTTAAACCTCTCTGTAATCGTCTCTACTCCTTATCCATGTACCTGGAAAACCAGTGCCTTAAATTGTTGGTGTAGGGTACAATGGTGGAATCTTCCTGGCCCGAGGGTGAGCTGTGTGTTACGAAGAAAGATAAAAACGTTAGGTTGGATTCTACTGCTGCACCACCTCCTACCTGGACATCTCTCTCGGGGCTGGTGAAAGCCCAGTGGATCCCCCAGGTTGTCCTTCGGATCCTCTGCTGCAACCGCTTCGGAGTTAACATGGATCTGGATTCTTGCTTGTCCTCTGAGGCTCTGCAGATGTCTGTTTTGGATGTTCAGAGAGAACCGCAGCTGATAATATCCGAGGGACTGAGGGATTCTCTGCAAATTATTGTTAGGAAGGAGATTCCCATTGATTGAGTGTTGCCAGGGGTCTGAACGTCCTTAGGTGTTTAACGCAAATGTCTCTAAAGAAGAAGCAAAAGACAAATCATATTTCCCCTGCTCCTTAGGATCCTCAGCATGAATGGCAGAATTTTACACCTAACCTGTATTTATCCAGGACAAGTGTCCCACAATGTAGAGACCTCTGAGTTCTTGATTCTCAGAGAGGGATCTCTAAAGGGCTAGACCTCCTTCAGTATCCTCACTTAGATCTCATCAGAGAGTTGTAGTAGATTTTGATAGTGACTGAATGATGAGGGCCTTTGTGAAAAATCAAATAGACATGGGAGTCATCTCATCCCTCTCCAAAATTAGGGCAGAAGGGACTGACACTCCTTTCCTTGCATGCATCTCCTGTCATTGGCTTTGGAGTTGAAGTCTACCACAGTTGTCTGTCTGTCAGTGCTAACTGCTCATGTTGCATTGACACAACTGTGATATCTTTAGAGCCAGTCATATCCCGGAACTGAGCTCTTGGCACAAATGTCGAGGGGCCTCCTTCCTCACAGACTCACTTGGGTCTATTATTGACTACATGTTCTTTAGTGCTCACTATGTCTCCTCTGCCGCTGACTATCTTGGACCTGACTGATTCTTTTGGGTAAAGAATCCAATTTTCAGAGCCATCATCATTATTGCTGTTCTATTCGGAGATGGCTTGCATGTTGTTTTCCTCTGTGATCTCAGTGTCATACTCCTCATGGAATGCTTATAGTGTTAATAGTTTTATTTTATAGTATTATTCATCTTATTAAAGCAGATTTAATGACTTTGTTCTCTTGATGATGAGTATCAGCAGTGAATCTGTCAGATGACAAGTAGGGTTAATTTTCAGCTGTAGTTCCTGTGGAATAGGGTTTGATTCCCTCAGCTCTCATTTGCCTACTTTGTAACCTTGAGAACGTCACTTAACCAGACTTGCTGCCAGGTTGCCTCTCAAAAGGGACTGTGTCTCCAGTGGGCCTATTTGGTTAAAAAGGATATTATTATTATTACTATTACTATTATTATTATTATTATTATAACACAGGATTTTTTAGAAGCCTGTCAATAGTTATTTCAGTGCTCAGTATTATATGTTTATATTTTCCTGACTGCATATGTCCAGTTTGTGTTTATTATTTTCATAATATACACATCATGTGTATATGATCAAACCAATATTGAAGTACAGTTTCACAGATTATACTATTCAGGCATCAGCTTGTAAAGTGTACTCACATATTCATTGTGACACTTTTGTTAAAATGCGTCATATTACTCCCTGAGGGAACAAGTAATAAAGGTCTCTTAATGAAATTCAGATTGTAACAAATCAGGCTTCGAGTACGTGAGTTATTTAATGATCAGTGATAATGAGAAATGAAAGTATATTGGCAGGGCAATCCAGATTTATTTAGGGAAACAGAAGAGACAAAGTATATGATTTTAATGCACGTCTGGATAAACAGAGGGAATAATGTAAGTTGTAGCTCAGTTTATTTATAAGTTAAATGCAAATAGCTGTTGTATACAGCAGGATCTGTGGAGGTTAGACCCTGATCTTTTTGATATAAAGTTTAACAGTCCGGTATTTCTTAAGATAGCACAGGTGAATGAGAGATGTAGGTATTATCAGTGAAAAAGGGAGTTTGTGTGAGATGCAAGTACTGCATAGTCATTCCTCGCAGTGAAATGAAATTAAGAATCATTTGGGTACCTTTAGCAAGTTGTAAATTTTTCACAAAGGAGCTGGTAGCTCATCATAGGCATGACTAATCATTGTGTTGCCAGTTTGGGAAGGGACATTTTTAAAATGCTTCTTTCTGTAACATTTAGAATTCCAGTTTTGCTATGCTTCATGTGTAGGCCTCGAGTAACAGACAGTACAAAATAGGTACTGATAAATTAGTGATAATTGTAGAGCATATGTATGTGTGTGTCCGTCCTGTTGTTACTTCAGTGTTGATCCGAGGTGAGAATAATCAGGTGGTTAGCAAAGATATCCTGTACCCTACTTCCTGAGTAAATAAATTAATTCACAAATGAATGAGTTAAAGGGAGAGTCGTTAAAGAACAATTGTCAAAAATTATTTCTTCAAGTAGAATTCTTCCAGACGGGGCTTCTAAACAAGCTAGGCTAGAAAGGATACTTTGTGTCCTGTGAGAATGCAAGCTAGGCCAAAGGGGAATATTTGTGGAGATTTCAAGATTTTGATAAGAAAGGATAATTGAGCTTTGTATGTAAAAGTTGCCATGTGAACAAAAAACACTGTCAGAAGATTATGGTTAGAAACATACAAACAAGCCTGCCTTTGTGTTTTGACTTTCCTTTAATTACAAATTCTGTAGTCAATAAATGGGGTGTTGTTGCGGATGAAAATTATGGGGTGGTACAACAAGAGATCATGGGAAATGTAACCATCTTAGCTGTCATTCAGGTGACAAGAAGAATAGATTGTTGTATTTTTTGCCCACAATTTAGTATGTATAAATTATGATTGGAAAATATTCCAGAATGTAACACCTAAGCTGAAAAAGTATGGCTTTCCTTTTCATTTAAGTCATTCTTTGAATTCTGCCATTTTAGGTTTTCTTTTGTGTAGTCTCGGCAAGCTCTTAAATTGTGTTCTGAACAATAAATCTATTGTCATAACATGTTTTTTTGTTTTAGTGAGCTTACTTTGAGATGGACAGCATTCAGGATTGATAGTAATTACCTCCATTCCCCTAATTTGTGATGAATATTGATTTCTATGCACTTAGCATCAATATCTTTAAGGGCATGAACGTTTTGAAGAGTTTGATGCCCAGTCATCTGATTTTATCTTGCCTTGCTGAAGCTGTTGATGATCTGGGAGCATGGAAAATACCCTTAAGCTTTGGAAGCTGGCAGACCAGACTTGAGACGTGCCTCTCCCTGAAGTATATGAAGAAAGACATGATTGTGTTCGCTGAATATGTCTTCCAGGCAAGTATGTCCCTAGCCTTAAGCAGCATTCTACCCTCACTCAGAATGATGCCTCAGTACAAGCAGAAAATTATTTACTTTAACAATTGGCTTAGTTTTTGGTGTTATTCCAGGGGGATCCCGTACCTGACAGCCCAGGAAGTTATGATCTACAGACCACAGTGCTTTACCAGAGATGGCCTGCATCTGGCTCACTTGGGCTTCAGGCTTCTGGCAAAGGCTCTTGTCTCCCCCATAGTGCCTTTTATAGGGAAAGTGATGAGGTCAAAACTGCCAACATAAAAATGTAAACAAAATGCAAATTAAAGGCCATGCTGCTAATTGCTAGGAGTCTAAACATGAAACCATTCATTGCAAGCATTCTTAGCCCTGGAAGATGCTGACATTTACTCAGTCACAGAAACATGGTTCAAAGCTATGGAGAGCACCTCAGTCTTAACTGGTTATTCATGCTAATCATACATTCAGACCCCAAACTGTGGGTGGCAAAGCCAAAGGAGGTGGACTTTCAATGTATATATTAAAGACATACACACCTTCAGGCTGGTCAGTCAGTATGACGCACAGACACTCTAGGTGCAGTTAACCATTGACAAGACCCCTATTCAAATCACAGGCTAGCTACAGGCCCCCAGATTTAACTCAAGATGCCCACTCTGCCTATCTGGACCTTTTTGAATCTGTCAATATTCAACCCTTTACCTGATCCTAGACGTCTTTATCTACCCAAACATAGATTGGAAGAACTACTTGTGTCAGAATACAAATTCTCAGAGATTCCTTGATTCTGTCAATGCAAATGTCTTGGAACAGCTAGTTGATACCCCCACAAGAGGTGATAATGTCTTGGACTTGGTATTAACCAATATGAGTAACCCCTGCAGCATCCCTACAGTATCATCCTTCCTGGTAAGATCTGACCATAAAGCAGTCACTTTCAAAGTTACTGTCTCCCGCGACCCCCCTCTAGTTAGTGTCTAACAAAAAAACTTCTCCAAAGATGATTACAACTTCTTGAGGGGTGGTATAAACAGCTTCACAGCCCCCTCCCCCACTGTAGGAACTGGCACCAATGTCCAAATCTACACCAAATACTATATGAGCATTTGTATAGGTGCATGGAATCAGGAATACCTGATAGGACGAAATCATACTCTACAAGGACCCGCCTAGTGGACATCTGCAATAAATAAACTCTATAACAAAAGGAAAAAATTGCTGTCCAGGACCAAGAAGGAGCAGGGGGCCCAATTGGTAGC
Organism: Protopterus annectens; assembly: GCF_019279795.1. Classification (NCBI taxonomy): domain Eukaryota; kingdom Metazoa; phylum Chordata; order Ceratodontiformes; family Protopteridae; genus Protopterus; species Protopterus annectens. Next base: position 483,075,826 of record NC_056730.1, read on the forward strand.
AATCTCTCCTTAGCCTGAACAACCAAATAAGAGCTCTAGTGAAATCCTCCAAAGCAAACTTGAGTGCAAATTGGCCACATCTGCTAAAGACAGTCATAAGGCCTTCTTCACATACATCTGCAGTCTCAAAGGTAGCACCCAGATCTGCTCAGAACTGGTGGTTAAGGACACCACATACACAAATGCTGTAGTTATAGCCAACTTGCTGGCTAACAGATTCAGCAAAAACTACACACCGCTGTCCTCTCCTATCAGTAAATGAGGCTATCCATAGTACCTTTCCCCCTCCCCTTATCTCTAGGGAATAGGTCATCACTGCCCTCTCAAAGGCAAAAAAATGCAGCCTCCATGGGATGAGATACCATCCTAGGCTGCATCCTACAAGAACTTGAAGCACCATTAGGCGCCCTATTCAACCAAAGCTTGAGTATTGGCTTCGTCCCAGCTGAGTGGAGGACAACCACTGTCATCCTTTTGCACAAAGGTGGAGCGTTAACTGATTCGGGAAGTTATAGACCCATCAGCCTAACTAGCCTGATCTGCAAGGTTGTAGAACTGATTATTTTGGACCTCATTAACAAGGATATTGGCAACCTCCAAACACTCAATCCCACACAGTTTGGCTTCGTCAATGGGAGGCCATGTCTATTAAATTTGGTAGACTTTTTTGAGACAGTCACCAAAGCCATGATGGATGAGGGCAAGATGGTGCACACCTCCTACCTTGACCTTGCCAAAGCCTTCTACACTGTTCCCCACTCAGGCATAATAGATAAACTCGCTCAATTAGGCATCAATCCGTGTATTACTAGATGGGTAGCAAACAGGCACACTAATGGAACCCACCTAGTCAAAATAGGGGAAGCCACCTCAAGTAGTAGACCCATAACGAGCGGCGTACCACAGGGATTAGTCTTGGGGCCTCACTTATTTGGGATATACTTTTCTGAAGTGCAGCCTAAAATCAATGTGCTATGGCTGACCAAGTTTGCAGATGTGTGCTTCCTGGGTGCTGTCATCAATTCCCCTAGTGACTTGGACATCCTACAAGGCAAAACAAATGACCATTGCCAGAAACATAGCCTCAAGCTGAATACCAAAAAATTCATCATCATCCCCCTTTGGGGATAGTGACGTCCCCACAAATTATCACATTAATAACATCCTAAACACACGATCAGTTGTGAGGGCTTTGGGCATCCCGGCTGATAGCAGCCTGACATTTGGCCACCATGTTGCTTCTGTTGTACGGAAAGCTTTCTACATGGCTCACCTTATAAGTAAGGGTATCTCATCCAGGGACAAGGAGGTCCTAATATCCCTGTAGTCTTGCCTTATAAGGCCCATTACTGAGTACTTTGCCCCTTTCAGCATGTACCTCGCAAAGCACATGCAGCACCTTGAAAAACCACAAAGGTTCCTCACCAAGGGGAGTCCAGGGCCTCAAAGATCTGTTCTACACTGACAGGCTAAATGCCCTGTCCCTCTGCTCAGATGTTCATCGTGTTACCCTGCTGCAGTCATCACACTTGTGTTATCCTGCCATCAGGTGGTCCCGCAGTTGGCCAGAATTCCAAAGTCTTGGTCCGGCGTCGGTTGCTGTTGCTTCTTCCCTGACGTCAGAGTGCCAGGGGTATATCAGAGGCATCCAATGCCATTTTCTTCAGTCTTTCTTGCCGTGCGGTGCCCGAAGCAGTTCGCAAGTGCTGGTTGGCTGACACCTGAGATTTTCAAATTCAGTCCGAAGTCTTCAAAGCTAAGTACCCCATTCGGGAACCTTTTCTTGCTTCAGTCCGATGTCAGAAAAAGTTAACAATTGCATTTCTTGTGGGAAGCAAATACCTCATAAGGACTTTCTTTCTTTTTGTATACCTTGCCTAGGCCCAGACCACGACGTCACTGGTTGTCGGTTTTGTGCTAGGTTCAGTAAGCGAACTATAAAGCGTCACTTTGATTTCGCATGACACTACTTCGGTAGAAAATTTAATTACACTATGCCGTCGGAGCAACCGACTACCGGTGTGCATAAAAAACGCAAGGATAGGGACAAGCAGCCTAGATCCAAGCCAGACTCCAAGGCCTTGGCTGGCCCGATCGCCGGTTCTCCGGTTTTCAGTGAGGCGCCTACACAGCCCCTGGCTACTGCTGAATTGGATCCCCAGGCCGCATTGGATCCCCCAGCAGAGATTTCTAGGCCGATGCAGCCTTTTTCCTTAGGCCCTACCGACATCGCAGTAGGGGAAGCCGGTGCTGCAGAAACACCTTTGGTTTCTGAAGGTGTCTTCAGACCGACTACCCTCACCATAAAATCTTATGCTAAGCTTAAGACTCCTCTAAAACCAAAAAAGCCTACACTTCAGTCTCCAGGTCAAGGCCCTATGCCTAAGAAACAGATGCTTAAAATGGCTGAAGATTTGATTTCTTTGATCAGGGGTTCCCAACCCCCCCCAACAAAAGGCCTAGACAAGAGGAGGATTATGCCTCCTCTGATCAGGTGTCTGTTTCCTCAGGCTCCTCTGAGGAACAGGATTACTCCTTTCCCCCTTATGAAGATTCTGATGCTGAAGACTCAATTCCCTCAGCTTCTCCCCCTGAAGACTACTCCTTTGGGGAAACCTTACACACCATGAGAGAACATTTCCACTGGAAAGGTCAGGACTACTCTGACTCAAAGAAAAGGTTCCGGGAGTTTCTTTTACTTCCCCAGCACAGACCTCTTGCTATCCCCCCAGTTTTGGACATAGTAGATGATGTTCTCTTAGAATCTAGTTTAAATCCAGATTCTCTGCCTCCTGCTCCAGCCAAACCAGATGGATACTATAGAGTGCCTGACTCTCACAAATTCCTTTACAAAAGCCCTGCTGCTGATCCAGAGACAATCTCCCAGGGTCCCAAAGGGGCTAAGGCTTCTATGGCTAAAAATCCTGTACCTTCGGAAAGGGACTCCAGAGCACTAGACAGGTGGGGGAAGAAGGTTTACACCTCAACTACTCTAGCTATGAGAGCACTAAATTGTCAATTTCACATGCTTAAATACCAGCAATTCCTTATGTCTCAAATAAAACAAAAGATGGGCACGCTCCCTCAACAGTCTGAACTCAAGGAAATGCAAGATCTGTTGCATGCAGCGGAACAGGTGGGCAAACATACTTTACAGTGTGGTTTTGATGCCTTGGAAGCTTCCTCCAGAGCAGCTGTTACTGGGTCTTTTATACATAGGCATGCTTGGTTAAAGGAACAATCTCTGCCTGATCATGTTAAAGCAAAGTTACTGGATGCGCCCTTACAGCAGGATGTTTTATTTGGGGTTAAAGCAGAGGAGGTTTTAAAGAAAATGGAGGATAAGGCAAAAATCTATGCAGACGGTCAAAGATTTCTTACAGGTACAGCCCCCATGCTTCAGCAGAAATTGGCCAACAAAAAATTGGTCCTTTCCAGCTCCTGACAGGCCACAGAGGGGTAAATGCAGGCGCCCAAGGGGCAGAGGACAAGCACAAATCCTTACAGACCTCGCCAATGGGGCACTTCAACACAGAAGGGAGGAGAGAAGACAGGTCCCAAACCACTAGAAGGCAAACACAATGACTTAAACCTCAAACTGCCAAGCAAAACCCTCTTGGCAGCTCCCTTGGGAGGAAAATTAACACTTTTTGCAGAAAACTGGCGCATCGTAACAAAGGACAAATGGGTCCTAGACATTATCTCACATAGATACAGATTCCATTTCCACACCTTGCCAAGGATAAAAGGAATGCCAAACCTGCCACAAAATCAATGGGCAGAGGCACAAAAACAAATTACAGCTCTCATGGACATGAGAGCCATCCAACTGGTACCTACACAGGAGCAAGGCCAAGGATTTTACTCAAGGCTCTTTCTAGTCCCCAGAAAGGACAATGCTTGGAGACCCATTCTGGACCTTTCAATTTTAAACACCTTCTTGCAAGTACCCAAATTCAAGATGCTAACACTACAGCAGCTTCTTCCCATGTTGGGCAAGAAAGCTTGGCTAGTAACGTTGGACCTCAAGGAGGCATACCTGCATGTCCCTATCAGACAAAATTGCAGAAGATACCTCCGTTTCATTGCAGGTTCAACCCATTACCAATTCTCTGCACTGCCCTTTGGCTTATCTATTGCGCCCAGGGTCTTCACAAAATGCCTGGCACCAGTAATTGCATACTGCAGACAGAGGGGAATTCAAATATAACCATACCTGGACGACTGTCTCATACAAGCAGAAAGCAAGGACATTCTTTTACAACACCTGGCTTTTGTAAAACATCTTCTAAGTTGCCTAGGGTACACAGTAAACGAACAGAAATCAAAACTAGTGCCCTCACAAACTATGACATTCCTGGGTGCCAGCTTGAATACAATGGCCCAGAGGGCTTATTTGACGCCAGACAAACAGCTACAATTAACTCAATACTTCAGAACAATGGCAACAAAGACCCAACTCCCTGCAAGAAAAATTCTGCAGCCCTTGGGCTTCATGGCATCTTGCATACTACTAATACCATTTGGAAAACTGCATATGAGGAAATTACAATGGCACCTAAAAAGCGTATGGACTCAACACAGCCACAGCTTGGAAACAATGATAACTCTCATTCCCTGCCTTCAACAGGAGTTTCTATGGTGGTCACAGGCTTGTCACCTCAACAAGGGTCAACCTTTCACCCTGCCCCCAGCCAGGCAAACTATGACAACAGATGCATCGGACTATGCCTGGGGGGCACACATGGCAGGACGGTGCGTTCAAGGCTTATGGACAGCAGATCAAAGGAATCTGCACATCAATCAAAAAGAAATGCTAGCTGTACAAAATGCTCTGACAGCCTTCAAGGACCTCTTGCATCCAGAACAGCTTATCATAAGGACAGACAACACCACAGTAATGTGGTACATAAACGAACAAGAGGGCACACACTCCTACCCTCTATGCAGGCAAGCAATGACCTTGTGGAACAGAGCACTGGCTTACCAAGTTCAATTACAAGCTCAATTTCTGCCAGGAAAAAAGAACATATTGGCAGATGACCTAAGCAGAAACATCATGGATCCCCATGAATGGAAACTGGATCCACAAGTATTCACAATGATAACTCAAGAGTAGGGGCTCCCAGACATAGACCTGTTTGCCAGCCTTCAAAACTATCAGCTAACAAAGTTTTGCACAAGGACTTTTCACCATCAAGCTTGGAAAGTGGACGCACTCTCATTCAGTTGGAAAATGCTAACAGTATATGCCTTTCCTCCACTAACCCTTCTCACAAAGGTGCTACTGAAAGTCAGGATGGAGAGACCCCGAATGATACTCATTGCTCCAGACTGGCCACGCCAGCACTGGTACCCACTATTAAGGAATATGGCCCAGGGCCCACCATGGATTCTACCACAAATTACCCACCTGCTCACACAGCAGGACAATCAAATTCTACACAGCCAGCTCAAAACCTTAAACTTGGCTTCATGGCAAATCACCTAGGCAACCAGCCAGCTCCACTCTCACAAGCTGTTATGGAAGTTATTCTGGAGGCCAGGAGGTCCAGCACCAGGAAAGCCTACTCAGACAAATGGAAAAGGTTTTGCGCCTGGAATCAAGCTAAAGGCCAAAATACCCTTCAGCGTGACATTCCTCAGATTCTGCAATATCTAACTGAGATGTTACACAAAGGGCTTTCTTTTTCATCTATTAAAATCCATGCCTCAGCCATTTCTGCTCACTACAACATAGATCCTCCCTTATTTTCACATCCACTCTTAAGGCAGTTTCTCAGAGGGGCCAAGAACATTAGGCCTCCCAGGAGAGCACCAACACCTACTTGGGACCTCAATTTTGTTCTGGAAAAACTCACCCTACCTCCTTTTGAACCAGCTTTCTCAGCTGACTTAAAGTTTATATCATGGAAGACTGCCCTGCTGCTAGCAATCACTTCAGCTAGAAGAGTTTCAGAGCTTCAGGCACTAATGGCAGTAGAGCCTTTCCTCATTTTTCATCAGGACAGGATTTCTCTACGAACTAACCCCTCCTTTATGCCTAAGGTGGTATCCAGTGTGGCCCTAAATAAAACCATCCATTTACCCACCTTCTTTCCAAATCCACAGAACAAAGGAGAAAGACTCCTGCATTCCTTGGACATTCACAGACAGCTACGTTACTACTTGGATAAAACTAAGGTTTTCAGGAAATCTGACCAGCTTCTTATATCCTATGCTATAGCATCACAAGGAAAGGCTATCTCAAAACAAACCATTTCCAAATGGATAGGACATTGCATACATTTCTGCTACACCCACCATGGAAAACCAGTTCCTGCTACCATAAGGCCCCACTCTACCAGGGCAGCAGCTACATCTACAGCCTTCCTCAGGGGGGTGCCAACCAAGGATATTCTGGAAGCTGCAACTTGGAGTTCAGTACACACCTTCACCAAACATAATCACTTACCACTTTACTCTAAGACTAGAGCGGGCTTCGCCACTGCAGTTTTGCAGGGCCTTCTAGCCCCCTCTAACCCTGTTTGACTCCTCCACCCATCCTTAACTTTGGGATTCTACCCAAGTGTGATGACTGCAGCAGGGTAACACAATGAACATAGTGCAGTTTTGTACCTACCATAAATGTAGATGTTCGAGTTTATACCCTGCTGCAGTCCAGGTTGCCTTCCCTCCATCCCCTCTAAAACTAGATGAGCTTATCTCTATTCTATACTACCTCTGTGGTGTATTTGCTTGTGCCTAAGGGTTTTGTTTTACTTTTTTCATATTTTTTTTTTTTTTTTGCCTACCTATTAGGGGCACCTGACATCTGGGGCAAGAAAAACTGAAGAAAATGGCATTGGATGCCTCTGATATACCCCTGGCGCTCTGACGTCAGGGAAGAAGCGACAGCAACCGACGCCGGACCAAGACTTTGGAATTCTGGCCGACTGCGGGACTGCCTGACGGCAGGATAACCAAAGTGTGATGACTGCAGCAGGGTATACACTCAAACATCTACATTTATGGTAGGTACAAAACTGTACATTTCATGCAGACTCCTCAGAGGTGACCGCTGACTGGCAGTCTGGCATACAAAGCAATCTCAGACTCCACCTTGATGGGACTGCTGCATATCTGAAAGTCAAGCTCCACTCGCGACCTCAACCTGTCTGTGACATCAATAGAACTTGTTGGTGGGACAGATATGCGTCTCTCAGAGACTCCCCCATCTGTGGCATAGACTTCCTCTCCTCGTCAAACCAGAGTACCTCATTATCCCTTTTTAAGTGCAGCATGGATAACTGGATGGGAAACCTATCCCTTTTTAAGCGCAACATGGGTAACTGGATGGGAAACTATACCCCTGGGATTCCACCTGTGTCCTTGCTGGACTGGGGCATCAGGTGCTGACTTGGCTAAACTCTTGGCTAGGGTTTATAACGGCCTCAGGGCCAATAGCCTAATAACTTCCTATGGTCCTATGAACTTAACCGATATAGCTAAGGCTACTGCAGCAGTTATCTATTCAAATGCGTACTGTTATGATAAGTTAACTTACACAACTGTATTTTTCTCTTCTCACGAAAATGGCCAAGGTCAGTTACTACAAACTTCATTACTGAATGGATCTCCTCACAGAGGACAAGGGTCACTGATCCACCCAAACCTGCTGAATCAGCATTTGATTTTTGGATGGTAGAATTCTGTTTCCATTAAGGCACCTTTTTTTAATTGCTCCAAATATTTTGGGTTTCTAATAGCATGACAGGAATGGACCCCACTCCTAAGTAAAACTATGATTAAAGTTCATGAAATTAGTATTGTTTCACTCTTTAATGTCAGCCAGAAGTGCTCTTCACAGCACTCGCAATGTGCCCACTAATGACAACAACTGTAATTCGTACGGAGTTACATGTATTGATAGCATATCTAAATATGATTGTTGACACTCTTTTATAATACCTTTTGCTCCTACGACTATTAGAACTAATCTGGGTATCTTTCTTCCACACTGCTGTCGTTTCTGCTTGCAAATCCCAAAATTTTATGACTCTGTGCGTCTCCCTGTCTCCCTGCGCAGGACACTGTAGTCACTGGGTGTGGCAATTTTAATGATCAATGTTCCTTTTGTCTTCTTTTCTTGGACAGTTACATCTGGTTTTCTAGCATCTATCTTTTGAACTGTTGGTAATGGATGATCCCATGTGATGTAAACTTTATCATTTTCTGGGATGCTTTGTGGCTAATGTTTTCAGTGTTTTTTGCCCACTTCAGTACCGTAATGTTTGTACAATCCCCAGTACAGCAGTCTCGCCTCATTATTATGCCAATTCTGTTTTACAAAACCAACATTTGTCTGTTTGTTCCACATGTTCAATGGACTTTGTAAACCAATGTGTGCATAGCCCACTATTTTGGGCCGCCAATATTAACCTTTTATCTCTTGGTTTAAATTCACCTCTCCTTAACCATTCCTACTTTCGTTCCTGATCAACATGAGGTTCTTCCAGAAGTTTTCTATACTTGCAACTATATTTATGCTTTTGCTACATTTCATGCCTTCTCATCTGGTCCTTCACCTTATATTCTTTCTTCTGTTTTTTGGCACATTCAGTTGCTGCCTGATTTTTATCTACTGATTTTCTTTCCATTCCTGCTTAATGCCGATATGCTTCTGCTAGATTAAGCAGAGACGTCATCTTAGATTTATTCTCCTCATGTTACAAAACTTTCACTACATTTGGGTCTTGTGAGGTCAGCAGATATGTGTGGAGTCCCACGATTGCAGATCTGTACATGTAATCAATTTCAAGGAGGCCCATCCCTTCTTCAGAATGGGAAATATATAATCTTGGTTTGCACTGATTTTTATAAATCATTTGGTGAGCATGAAGCATCCTTTTTGTTTTCCTATCTAATCTATCCAGCACCTTTTGGGGCCAGTCACTCCAAAACTGTAGGCTAGGACAGGAAGAGCAAACCTTTTCTCTGAGGATGTACAGAAGGTAATAAAGTAGGCTAGAAAACTTGCCACTAGAAATTCTATTTAGCAAAATGGATGAGATTTTCTAGTTGGTGGCACAAGAAGAACAAGGATCAAAAAAAGACAGAAAGCCCCTCTGCTTGTACATTATCTGTTTGAATTTCTCATTTCAGGCCTTTCTTACTTCTGTATAAAAATTGGTTTGCATATCTAACCACCAAGGAAACTGGGAAGGCCTTCATAACATCTTATCTATGTTTTAGAAAAGCTGACTTTACCACCCTTTGAGCCAGCTCATCAGACTGATTTGAAATTCTTGAGTTGTAAAACTGTTTTACTTACTGCTCTGACTTTGGTAAAATGAGTTTTAGTTTGCAGGCTTTGGTGGTAAACCAACACTTTCTCATTTGTCACAGGGACAGGGTAACTTTAAGAACTAATGTTTTTGAGCCAATGGTAGCTTCAGAATTTACTTTAAAACAACACATTCTTTCCCTTTGTTCTTTCTCAAAGTAATGGCTACGTCAAGGCGTTTTGGTAAAATTGTGGAACCTGGATCAAGAGGCATCTACATTCACAAAACATTACAAGATGAACAGTTTCTAGGGCCAGCGCAGGATCAATCCTCCCTTGCAATATAAAAATGTGGAAATCATCCCATATAACTGCTACTGCAACAGGGATCATATGAACATAGTATGGTTGTGTAAGTGAATGCACTATAACAGTAGATCTTTGAATAGATCACTGTTCCAGTATTGCAACAGTTCTTGCCCCTTATCTGTTTTTCTCTTCTCGTGTCTTTTGGGGAATAATTTTTGGGCCAAGGTAGAATTCCTTTTCCCCTAGCACAGAAGCATCTAATTTGGCAACCTGTTGGGTTGCTTTATTTTAGCCTTCCTTCCTTACTGGAGTAAGGAAGTTCAGAATTTTGGCATCAGTTTCTGAGTTTATACCAGCACCACCCTTAAGCTCTTTAGGATGTGTTGTGTGCATGGAAGGTGCCCAAAAACTTTAATATACTGGCTGGACATCCAGTCCTTGGCAGGATACATCTCATAAAGCTGTATGCTACTGCAACAGTGAACTATTCAAACATCTACTGTTTTAATAAGGTTACTTGTACAACTATGTTTTCTTCTTTTAAAGAAATGTATAAACAACTTACTGTTCAGATTAAAAAAAAAAAATTACAAAAGTCACTTTTACAGGAGTGAAATGTTTACCACTTTTCTCATCAAAAACAAAATATATGGAAAAGCAAGTCAGATACAGCTCTGATAAAGCAGGAAAATTCAGATATAACTAGGTTTTTGACACAAGTCCAAGGCTTTTGACATCTCCCATCCCATACTCCTATCTCAACTCTCCTCTCTCAACCTATCTCCCTCAACCTTATCCTGGTTCACTAGCTACCTATCCGAAAGACATCAAGCTGTAAAATGGAAATCCTCAACCTTCATCTTCTTACACACACCCCCCACCGACGTTCCCCAAGGATCCGTTCTAAGCCCACTACTTTTTAATATATTCATCAACAACCATCACCACACCATCCCAAACACCTCTCTAATTCAGTATGCAGATGATTCCACTATTATCTGCACTGCTGTCTCCCCCTCTGACCTACTACTAAAGACCCAGTCAGCATTTACTAAAACAGAAACCTTAGATGCACAACGACCATCTCGCCCTAAATGCTACCAAGACTAAACTAATGATCTTTACCCCCTCCAGAACTATGTCCTTTGACAATGCCTCCTTCACTGTACTTAGCCAGAATAACACCCCCATTGAAATTATATTTCATACCAAGCTGCTTGGTGTCATCATTGATGAGCACTTAAAATTTGACGGCCACTTCCTGCTTTCATACTCCATAGCCAAACTATGGAACTCACTTCCCTCCTCCCTTCAAAATACTCCAAACCCCACCAACTTCAAATGCCTCCTACAAACCTACCTGTCCTCTAAATGAATCTGTCCCTGCTCTTTCCCAGTTGAACTCATCAGCCCCTCCCTAACAACTCCAACTTTCTACTACTAAATTCTGCTTTCCACCTCAAACCTACCTTTCTCCTAACACAGAAAACCCAGCAACTACTGCCATACAGCTTTATTTTTTATACCTGCTATCTAAATATTTACAAGTACAGACATTCATAAACCTGATACCTCCACTACAGTATACTTTGTCTGCTAGACTTGCTTCCTTACCTGCTTACTGTCACCACAACCAGTCTACAGCCAAAACATCACCTCACATTTAATTAAGAATACCCTCACCATAGACTATAGCTTAACTCTGATAGGCATCACAAATATTCATCCCCACACTCAATCATTCTAGCAATCCAGAACACCTACCTACCTAGTAAACATTTTATTCAGTTTTACTCTACTTACAGAATGTATATTTGCTATCATTACAGACACTCTATCTATTAACATTTGTTTATCTCTTCATACATGCTAAATTGTATTCTTCATCATGTGTTATATGTCTGATTGATATTCATGCTTATTTTACTTTATTTTATTATTATTGTTAATGGAGTTTTATCCCTGGGCCTCCACTGAAAATGGGCTCTTCTTGGCCCAGTGGACTTTCCGGGTCATCAAACTGAAATAAATAACAAGAAAGCTTACAAATGACAAGTTTCTTTGTACTTCTTTCCCATCCTATAGTGCAGTACACCTAGAGGAAAATGTCAGAGTGATTTTTTGCACGACAGGAGGTAGCTGCAGACAAAGGAGTTTCATAGGCAGTCCTTCAAGGTTATACAATAAAATAATTTATTCAGCAGGTACAACTATATCTCCACAGTTACCCCCACAGCAGGTGCAATAAGTTTTACAATTGATGGATCATTTGCTACTTGAGGCGGAACTAAGTAACTCTCTCTCAAAAAAAAAATCTAATTTTTTTTATTCCAAACTGTGTCTGCTTCCATAAAGAACTAAAACATCAAAGTCTGTTCTAGATTTCATAGGTTCATAGGTAGGTACTAGGCTATCCGCCCTGGGGCCTATACAGGCCCAGCCAAAAAGGTACCGTGGCTTTTGCCACCCAAGAAAATTATTTTCCTGTGCCACTGTTGAGCAGAGCCACAGAGGTGATCCCCGGGGTGAATTTCCTATTTTCCATCCAATCATCAAGATTTTTCTTGAAGAGTGTTAATGAGGAGCTTTGTTTGATATAGATAGGTAGTTTATTCCAGAGTGTGGGAAGTCTCTGGGACAGGAATCTATCCCTCCGGCATGTTCTGTTTATTGTGGTGACAAGGTTGAGGTCCCTAGAGCGTGTAGCTTGGAGGGATTGGGATTTCTTTCAGTGGAGCATGTCCAACCGCTCTGGGTTTGACATAGCTTTGTATGTTAGGCAGAGATCACCTCTGAGTAGGCGATATGCGATGGAGTAAAGCTGGAGTTTTTTGAGACAGCCTGTGTAGGGCATCTGTTTGAGGCCAGTAATCCTCTTTGTGAGGTATTTCTGCAGCCTTTCCAGTTGTTGTAGATGTCTTGTGAGGTACATACCAAAAGGAGCCTTGTACTCTATAATGGGTCTAATGAGTGATGAGTAGAGGGGAACAATGACCTCTTTTTTTCTGGATGAGAAACCTTTTGTGATGAGGTGTGCCACGTAGAAGGATTTCCTGACTACTGTGGCAATGTGATTATCAAAGGAGAGACTACTGTCCACCTGTGTCCCATGGTCTCTTATCACACTTTTGGTGTTAAGTATTCTACCGCCTATGTTGTAGTTCATAGGTACAGAGTTTTTACCAAAGGGGATGACAATGCACTTTTTGGGACTAAGCTTGAGGCCATGGCTTTGACACCAGGCATCTGTCTCACTGAGGCCCTTTTGCAGGATGTCCACATCGTTAGGAGTTTCGATTATGGCTCCTAGTTTGCAGTCATCTGCGAACTTCGTTAGTCAAAGACCTTCTGTGTTGGCCTGTACTTCTGAGAAGTAGATACCAAATAGGAGAGGACCCAGGACTGAACCCTGTGGTACTCCACTTGTCACTGGTCTGAAGTCTGATTTGGTGTCTGCTACTTTTACAGTGTGGGTTCTGTCAGTGAGCCAGTTGGCAACCCATCTTGTGACATAGGGATTTATACCTAGTTTAGTGAGTTTATCTGCAATTCCAGAGTGGGGGATGGTGTCGAAAGCCTTGGCAAGATCTCGATAGGCTGTGTGAACCACCTTACCCTTGTCTACGGCTTTGGTTACTGCTTCAAAGAAGTCTATCAGGTTTAGGAGACATGATCTGCCTTTTACAAACCCAAACTGGGTGGAATCCAGAGTTTGGCTATTACCAATGTCTGTTTATAAATTCCATGATGATACGTTCCATGGCCATGCAGACCAGGCTCGTCAGGCTAATGGGGCAGTAGTTCCCGGGGTCCGTGGTGGCTCCCCCCTTATGGAGTGGGATAACCATTGCTGTGCGCCATTCAGCAGGCACAAAGCCCGAGGTGAGGCTATGATTGAACATGGTACTTAGATGGGGTGCCAGTTAGTTCTGTAGTTCATGTAGATTTATAAAATCTGAATAAGTTCATAAATATAAAGTCCTTCAGGATGATGTCTGTCATGACTTTACTTCCATTTGTAGGAGAATACTCTTATATGGCAACTCTATATATTGAACACAGAAGTATTAGGCAAGGGATCACATGAGCCATAAAATGCCTAGCCATATATACTTTAAGCAAACAAACTTAAAATTTCATGCCTCCCGCATCAAGCTTTTAATACTGCTTACCTCCCAAATCGTGCAGGGCCATACTTGATAATCCTGTTGTAAATTAGTGTTTACCCATCTAGCCTTCAAGACTGGCCTTAATGTTAGACAAGGTACTACTTTGTTTGCTGTGTAGTGACAACTTATTCCATAGACTGGTAGTATGTTGTGGTAGGAGCCTATCCCTCCGGTGAGTTTAATTTATGTTTTGGTATACATTTAGTGCAGGTGTTTATAGAGACCCTGGTTTTGCAAATATGTAGGAGGTCAAACAGGATCGAGTCTTTTCATTGCTCAAAAGCTAGACACAGGTTGCCTAAGAGCAACTGGTAGGCTACTAGTATAAGGAGAGCCATGCTCTTTCAGGTTAGTTGAAGGATTTAAGAGCGTTAATTTTTTTGGTTTAAAATCTCTGTGGCATTTCCATGTCAGTGTTATGACTGGATTTGTGCATACTAAAAGGGGGCATTGTATTAGATGATGGGTCTGTTAAGGGAAGAATAAAAGGATAGGATGGCTTCTTTAGCTCTTGAAGACATTCCCTTGGTAATTAACTGGACCAGATAGAATGATTTCTTGATGATGGTGGAAACTGGATCAGATAAGAGAGAGCTGTCATAAGTATCCACGTCTCTTACGACTGCCTGTGTCTGAAGAGGAATACCATTTATAATGTATGAAGTGGGAGAAGTTTTTTTTTTTCTTTCGCTGAATGCTGCTATATTGCACTTCTTTTGCATTTAGCATGAGACTGTTTTCACTAAACTAGATTTGTGCATGTTCTAATCCTTGCTGAAGCGGTTTAGTGTCAGTGAATGGGCACTTAATAACAACCAAGTTGTAACCATCAGGAAACTTGGATAACACACTTTTGAGATATTGCTTTGGGTATCTACAGAGTAAATTTAGACATGTTAACCAGATTGAAGACTGGTAGAGATGGGTGAAAGCTGCCAGCCTAGCCGGATAGAATTGTGCAGATAATTTTATCATTTGTAAATACTGTGAAATGTTGAATTTAAAACAATGTGGCAACATTGCCCTCTGCTGTAATGAAAGCTAAGTCAAACATTTCTTGTTGGTCCTTTGAAATTAAAATTACTTTATGTCTGTTCCTTTGAAGTTAGAATTTAGAGTTGATGAGTCTGGAGTAAGCATCCTGCCTATTGTTTAAAGGCTAAAGTTAATGACCAGAATTTACATGTGGAATGTCCTTTATTGCTCTAAGTGTAAATGAATGTAAATGTAGTTTCTGTCAGCCTGGGAACAACAGAAAAGTGTAAAAGATGATGTAAGGTTTTATCAGAACTGCAGTTTCAATTTAAACAGTGAGAACCAGAGATTATAAAGCATTTTTGTCTGACTATCCAACTCACAGCACTGCCTATTGCTCTATGTAAGTAAGTTATTTTAGAAGTTTGTTTTCTTGTAGCAATAGCTAGGAATAAGTTTAGACTAAGTGTTTTTCTGTGATGTCAGAACTGTACTACTGATTTATTTTAAGTATTTCTGTGTGATCTCTGAACTCTCTTGACTGCCACTGGCTGTGTAGTAGAAAGTATTGTCTTGTGGTTTTAATTATTTATTAAATATTTTAAAACCTTTTAACTGTAGCTGGTTTCTGTAGAGATAATTTAAGCTCTTTAGAGTACTTGTATGCCTTTGGTAAAATTGTACAAAGCCACTCCTATAGCTTTATCCCTAGGTTATACTACCAATTGGATAATAATATTGCACAGTAATAATTGGACATCCTTTTAAGGGCCTTTGAGTAGCTGATAAATATTAGCTGGGTGGTGGCAGTAATTACTACCGTATAGTCTGGGTAAAAGGGAGCACAGCTGGAGAACCTGTGCCAGCCTTCCTCAGAAGTGTCTGTGTGGTTGTATAAATTCTTATCTCAAAGTGTGTGTGTATCAGCTACTTGGGCAGGGACACGAAGCACTGGTTGGACAGAGAAGGTGCTGGAGATTTTAGCTTGTCCAGCTAGGCTGAGATCTGGACCCTATAGCTGTGCCAGTGGGGAGTCTTATTGGGGACCAAGGGAGCGACCAGCCTCAGACTGACTGTGATCTCTGTGTGCTCTTAAGGGAAATTGCACTTTACTGTGTGTATATTTTATCCTTTCCTCATATATAAGACGCCATCTCTGGTGTTAGTGGTGGGGATTGAGGCTCCTTGATTGCTGGGCCAGGGCACAGACATCACAACCAGGAACAAAACACAACCAGAAAAATACAAAAAAGTTGTGGCCACTGGAGAATAAAACCAACTTCCACTTTATTAAACAACACATTAGTTAAATTAGTTAAGTGCTTTCGTCCCAATAACTGTTAGGGACTTCTTCAGAACCTAAGACCACAATTGCATGGAGGCACCTCATCTCAGCACTTCTTTGTGTCTCCACTTCAAACTAGTCTTAGAAAAGTAGACATAGCAAAACTAGAGTCCTGTTGAAACAAAATTGCCAAGTTTTGCCACAGGCTCTCCATACTGGTCGCATCACTGTATAGTCCTAAAGTAACTTAATTGGTTAGAATTTCCCCAAGTCCGCCTCTACAACCAGCTCGCTCTAGCCCACAAAATTCTGTGTCACTCTGATAACACCTCTGCACTACAAGATCTACTTCCTCGTTACACCAGCTACAGGACACACTGTTCCAGTAATAAAAATTCCTCTCTGATTTTATTAAAGCCAATAATGCTGGTGAATCCCTATTCTCAAATTTTCTAGCTAAGAAATGGAATACTTTACCCACAAGCATGGAATACTGTACCCACAAATATAACAACTATGCCCTTCATAATTCAGTTCAAAAAAATACGAACAGCTCACCTAGCTGATACATGGCTCTGTTCATGCGCCAGTCCTGGCTTGTCTATACCCTGAGCATTGTATACTAACAACACCTTTTCCAGCAGCTCTACTGCAAACTTACTACCCAGTAAATTGGATACCATCTTTCTCTTCTAGCTCTCTCATCATCTGTTAGTGCAGCTAATACTTCTTTATCTTGTGTAAACAACAAGCTTTGTATAATTCCTATAGGTGGATTCCCTGACATATTATACATTGAATTGCTCTATATCTCTCTCTGATATATTGTATGGTAGAAATGTTTTAAATGTCCTTTTACTTGTGTCATGATGCTTTTATTCTTGTTTGTAAATGTATATATTATTAACCATGTATAAGTTAAGTGTATCCTTCATCATATTGTATACCATCATCATATAGTGCAACGTGCTGTTTACTAAATGTGGAGCTTTTCTCCCCAGGCCTCTGCTGATAAAGGACTTGTGTCCAGTCGGACATTCCCGGTAACCAAATATAAAATAAATAAATGTGACCACTTTCTCAGTTTGGTTTATTTGCAAGGGACTGCTGATAATTTTGCATATGTATTATACAAACTGAAGTAGGTTTGCCCTGGAGAAGTCCCTAATGATTGTTTCTTTTGTTGATGGGGTAGTACAACTGGGTCTGACAAAGATGATCAGATTGTGGTCAGATATAAATAGAGATTAGGAGATGCAGAGTGAGGTATCTGCAGGGGTAAGATTGGTAAGGATCAGGTCAAGGATGTTAGTGTCTCTGTTAGGTAGTTTTAAAATTTATTGCAGCACATTGGTATTAAAGTGTACGAAATACTGAGTGTAACTATTTTCAGAGGTGTAAGGATGCCAGTCAGTTGTTGGGAAATTGAAATTCCCTAGCAAGAAGGTATTTGGTTTTATATTTAATGCCTCAGTGGTGTGAAGGTGACTTTCATGACCGTTGGGAGCCATTGATGGTGATCTGTAGCTAGCAATGAGGTAATAGTTAGATTTTTTTAAAGGTGATTTTGACCTTCAGTATTTCCAGGTTAGTGTCATGGGTAATATGCTGTGAGATAATGGCCTTTCTGACAAATATCGATACCCCCCAACAGTTGCCCAAGGTTCTGAAGACAAGATAAATGCTAAACCCTAGTGTAGCGGGAATGCTGTATTTGCATTGAAACAGTGTCTCAGTAACTACACAATTATGAGTGTGTTTGGTTTTCAGGAGGGCCTGAAGTTCAGACATCTTTCAGTATAGACTCGTTGAATAGAGTAGTGCCACCATGATGTCCAAATCTGAGTATAAAGATAATTGTTGTCACATTAAAGTGATACCATTTTATAGAATGTATATTAGGGTCCAGATAATCTACCAATACTTTTTCATCTCTGCCATTAAGGCTAACCTCGGCCCTTAGAGTATTTACAAAATGATTTACTGTAGTGCTCGCACATCTCATAAAGTAAGACATACAACTGTCTTATCTTTGCTAGGCAGTAGTTTGATTGTGCCAGAGTTACAGAGGATTATGAGCAGGTCTCCAGACATAACCCGAGTGTTGGGTGTTTGATACATACAGTGGCTATAAGCAATGTACACATCCCTGTTAAAATGCCAGGTTTTTGTGATATAAAAAAACGAGACCACAATAAATCATTTCAAAACTTTTCCCACATTTAATGTGACCTATAACATGTTTAGTTCAATTGAAAAAACAAACAAATCTGTTAGGGGAAAAAAAGTATAAAAAATAAAAAAAAGTACAATAAGCTGGTTGCATAAGTGTGCACACCCATAAACTAATACTTTGTTGAAACACATTTTGATTTAATTACAGCATTCAAGTGTTCTTGGGTACACACCTGCCATCAATTAAAGAGACTCTGATTAATCTCAAATAAAGTTCACCTGTCTTAGTAGGATTTTCCTGACATTTACTCAGATGCCTAATACAGAAAAAGCCATGGTTCTCAGAGAGCTTGCAAAGCATCAAAGGGATCTCATTGTTGAAAAGTATCAGTCAGGAGAAGGGTACAAAAAAATGTCCACAGCATTGGATATACCATGGAACACAGTGAAGACAATCATCAAAAAGTGGAGAAAATATGGGATAACACTGACATTGCAAAGAACTGGACATCCCTCCAAAAGTGATGAAAAGACAAGACAAAAACTGTTCAGGGAGGCTGCCAAGAGACCTACAGCAACACTGAAGGAACTGCAGGAATTTCTGGCAAGTACTGATTATGTACTACATGTAACAACAATCTCCCATATTCTCCGTATGTCTGGGCTATGGGGTAGGGTTGCAAGATGGAAGCCTCTTCTTACACAGAAAAACATCCAGGCCCGGCTAAAATTTGCAAAACAATACATAGTCTCCCAAAAGCATGTGTGAAAATGTTTTATGGTCTGATGAGACCAAGGTTGAACTTTTTGGCCACAATTCCAAAAGGTACGTTTGGAGCAAACAACACTTCGCATCACCAAAAGAACACCATCCCCATGGTGAAGCATGGTGGTGGCAGTATCATGCTTTGAGGTTGCTTTTCTTCAATTGGAACTGGGGCTTTAGTCAAGGTGGAGGGAATTATGAACAGTTCCAAATACCAGTCACTTTTGGCCCAAAACCTTCAGGCATCTGCTAGAAAGATGAATTTCACATTTCAACACAACAGTGACCCCAAGCATACATCCAAATCAACGAAAGAATGGCTTCACCAGAAGAAAATTAAAGTTTTGGAATGGCCCAGCCAGAGCCCACACCTAAATTCAATAGAAAATCTGTGGAGTGACCTGAAGAGGGTTGTGCACAAGAGATACCCTCGCAATCTGACAGATTTGGAACGCTTTTGCAAGGAAGAGTGGGCAAATATTGCCAAGTCAAGATGTGCCATGCTGACAGACTCCTACCCTAGAAGACTGAATGCTGTAATTAAATGAAAAGGTGCTTCAACAAAGTATTAGTTTAAGGGTGTGCACACTTATACAACCAGCTTATCGTACATTTTTTATTTTTTATATTTTTTCCCTAACAGATTTGTTTGTTTTCAATTGAATTGCACAGATTATAGGTCACATTAAAGGTGGGAAAAGTTTTGAAATTATTTATTGTGGTCTCACTTTTTTATATCACAAAAACTGCCATTTTAACAGGGGTGTGTACACTTTTTATGTCCACTGTAGTTAAGAAATTCACCTCAAGAACAAAGCTTGAGGCAAATTTTGACATCAGTGTTGAGAATACACAACATCCTGGTTATGATCCGTGTGACCTATCCATAATTTGTTGAAGTTTGTAGAGATTTATCTGCTCCTGGCTTCCTAACTTTAGATTGAAGCATGTTACTTCGATCTAAAGTTTTTTCATTAAAATTCTGAATTTTCATATCAGCAACATGTAAAATAACAAAAGACTTCCATCAACATTTCATGTAAAGTTCATAAAGCAACTTCGTAAAGCATGAACAGCAGTACAAATAAAGACTTTACTTGCAGCAGTATCTCAGCAGCTGCTGATTAGCTCAGTGGTACCTAGTGTTGTCTCTCAAAGATGGTGTTGGTGGTTTGAGTCTTGCAGCGGGAATGATGATTTTTTTTTTTTACTAGAAAAGCTCACACAGACTCAAGATAACTTGCTGTAAGGGAAAGGTTTGTTTTTGCTTTCTTATATTTTGTACTACTTCCATTGCCTTCTGCTATTTTGTATATTGTGATTTGTTTTCTTTATACTGTGTTTTATTTGTATTCTGTTTTTAGTTGGATATTTTAAACTAGGAAAGAGATCACATCTCTCTCCCCTGTGAGTCGCACACAAACTAGAACAAGTTAGTTAAGGTTAATTAGCTGTGGACTGAGGGTTGGAGGTAGGAAATAAGCTTTCTATTTAAGGGGTAAAATTAACATTCCAAGGCTTTATTAGAAAACCTCACACAGATTGTGCCACAACTTGCTGTGAGGGAAGGGTTAGTTGGTTTCTGCTTTCTTGTATTTTGTATTACGTTATTGACTTATTCTGTTTTGTATATTGTGATTTGTTTACTTTACATTGTATTTTATTTGTATTTTGTCTTTAATTGCATATTTAATCTAGGAAAGCGACCACAGCTCTCTCTCTTGAGTCGCACAGAAATTAAGTTTTTCCCCACCCTGGCGCTGTTGTGTTTTTAACCTAAAAGTCTTTCTAGTTGCCTGCCCATTATACTAATTTGATCACATATCTTCTTTCCTTTCATTGGCCGTTGTAAGTGCAAAATTATCATTTTGTGAAATTACTCCCCTTCAACTGTTAAAATTTATTGGCCATCCCACTGTATTCCCTAGAACCAGAATGCATAGTGCCCACACCCTTCCAATCTTATCTTGCATTCTTAAAATTAGTGTCTCTCCACTTAGATAGCTAAAGCTTAAGTCACAGCCTCTTTCATATCTACCTACTTAATGAACACTGCAGGTCTTATGGATATTAACCCATATTTCCATCTTACCTTTAAAATCTGCAACATCTGCTCCAGTGCCACCAATTATTGGGGAGCCCATATACTGCTTCTCAGTAGATATCTTGGGATTAGTACTTCTATTTTGCTTCTGGTGAGAAAATGAGCATAGGGAAATATTTCCTGGAGACCGATGATCCCTGGAAAACTTAACTGCTTCACTGGTGCCAGCTTGGAACTTGAGCTTATATTTTGCTCCTGGTGAGAGAAGGAGCAGAGTGCATTGATTCCTGTTTCTTGTTGGGCAGTGAGTGTCTGTGCTTGACATTCTTGTTTGGTCTGGTTGCTGTTCAATGCATCTACCAGGAAAAGGCTACAACAAGCCTACCAAGACCCTTGCATCATCTGGGACAAGTCTATGGATCACCAAACAGGTTGTGACCTTCTTCTCATGTTAGGATTGGTGCAGTTTGGTGCATGGGACCAGATGACATCCCAGGCTGTGTACTACATGAACTACAAAATGAACTGGCACCCCACCTAAGTGTCATGTTTAATCATAGCCTCACCTCAGGCTTCGTGCCCACTGAGTGGCGCACAGCTACAGTTATCCTGCTCTACAAGGGAGGATCCGCCTTGGATCCCGGGAACTACCGTCCCATCAGTCTGACAAGCCTGATCTGCAAGGGCAATGAATGCATTATCATGGAACTTATAAACAAAGACATTGGCAACCTTCAAACACTGGACCCCACCCAGTTTGGGTTTGTGAAGGGCCGACCTTGTCTCCTTAATCTGATTGAATCGGTCTCCAGAGCTGTGGACGAGGGCCTTCGCCACCATCCCCCACTCTGGAATCATAGATAAACTTACTAAGCTGGGCATAAATCCCTACGTCACTTGATGGGTTGCTAACTGACAGAACCCAGACTGTAAAAGTAGCCGACTCCAACTCTAGCTCCAGACAGGTGACAAGTGGAGTACCTCTGGGTTCAGTCCTGGGACCACTTTTGTTTGGCATCTACTTCTCTGAAGTACAGGCCAACACTAAGGGACTCTGGCTAACAAAGTTTGCAGATGACTGCAAACTGGGAGCCATTATTGAATCCCCAAATGATGTGGATATTCTACAAAAGGGCCTTACAGAAACAGATGCCTGGTGCCAGGGCCATGGGCTCAGGCTTAATGCCAAGAAATGTATAGTTATCCCCTTTGGAAAAAAACAAGTACCCATGAACTACCACATAGGTGGCAGGACACTAAACATCGAAAGTGTGATGAGAGACTTAGGGACACAAGCGGACAGTGGTCTCACTTTCGATAACCACATCGCCACAACAGTCAGGAAATCCTTCTATGTGGCACACCTCATCACTAAGGGCTTTTCATCCAGAAAAAAGGAGGTCATTGTCCCACTGTACTCATCCCTCATTAGACCCATTATAAAGTATAATGCCCCATTTGGTATATACCTCACAAGGCATCTGCAACAGCTGGAAAGGCCACAGAAATACCTCACTAAAGGAATCACAGGCCTAAAGCAGATGCCATATGCTGACCATCTAAAACAACTCCAGCTATACTCTGTGGCATATCGTCTACTCATAGGCGATCTCTGCTTTAACATACAAGGCCATGTCAAACCCGGAGCTGTTGGACATGCTCCACTTAAAGAAATCCCAATCCCTCAGAGCCACACACTCCAGGGATCTAAACCTTATCACAATGAACAAAACATGCTGGAGGGATAGGTTTCTGACCCAGAGACTCCCCATACTCTGGAATAGACTGCCCATACATGTCAAGCAGAGCGCCTCATTGGCCCTCTTCAAAAGGAACCTTGATGATTGGATGGGAGATAGGAAATTCACCCCGGGGATCATGTCAGTCGCCCTGCTAGACAGGGGCCCAGAGAAGTAAATATTGTGGGAAGAAATTTCCAGGGAATTGTTATGGCTAGGCTTGCATGGGCCTTAGGGCCGATAGCCTAGTACCAACCTATGAACCTATAAGATGTTTTGCTTCTGGTGAGAGAAGAAGCAAAGGAACATTGTATCCCAGCAGAGTGAAGCTGTGGTGAGATCAGTACTAGTAGTAGCCATTCATGCGACTCCTCTCTTTTTGTCATTCTTGATAAGCTAATTACTTTCTTTTCAGTAAGTACTGCTTGGTTCGTTTCTAACCTCTTCAGAATATTTGCCTAAATACTTCATCCGTAAGTCACAGGGGTCTATTAGTTTCCCCTCAAGTGTTTAGCAATGCTCTGTAGAGAGAGAGAGACACCCTTACTGACATTTTTTCCTGTAAAATCACAGTCAGAATTTCACCAATACCAAGTTGCACACAGGACTAGTTTGCAGTGACTAGCATTGATCCCAGAGTTGCAAGCCAGATGCTACTGGCATTGCTGTATATATTCTCACTCAAAATGTCTAATCAATAAAAAAGGGTTGTGAAGTTGTTCTATCTCGCCATTCATTCTTACAAATGGGTTCAGAGACGATCCTCAACTCCGAGTCGGCCTA
Organism: Protopterus annectens; assembly: GCF_019279795.1. Classification (NCBI taxonomy): domain Eukaryota; kingdom Metazoa; phylum Chordata; order Ceratodontiformes; family Protopteridae; genus Protopterus; species Protopterus annectens. The sequence goes on from NC_056730.1 coordinate 483,099,336, forward strand.
CTACAAAGCTCGAGGTCTTTAGACAGCTCGAGGCCAAGTCCCTATCTCATGATGCATCCTGAGTTACCCCAGATCTAGTTTGCCGCTGCAATAGATTGGAGGTTTCCTTGCACAGCTAGGGCCAGTATAGTTTTTTTTCTTATAATATCAAGCTAAATTGTTATTTCTCATAGTATTTAGAGATAGGTGTCATAGTCTTTAATAGTTATAACTTTTGTAGCTTATTAGTAGCTATATTTCTTCTCTCTTTGGCCTTTGTTTTTTCTTATAAGCCTTTAATATTCCCTGTCCCTTTAGTGTGCCTTTATAATATTATAGAGCTTTGTAGTTTAAATAAGTAGTTAGTGTGCGAGTGTTTTGAATAGTGATAGTTAATTCACAGTATGTTTAGGGCTTATTTCACTAGTTTAGCTTTACTAGTTTAACTTTACTAATTGTGAGGGTGTGCCTATTCTCTTTAAAAGTACATTAGATTTTTTTCTTGATACTGTATATTTGATTGTGGCTGACCAGGAGAAAGACAAGCAGCCTAAGTCAGGCTTTAAAAAGTATTCAAAATGTGGACAAAAGATGTCTGTGACAGATAGTTACGTCAGTTGTGTATATTGTCTTGGAGCCTTGCACTTGCAAGAAAGCTGCTCCATTTGCCATTCTTTTTCCTCCAGAGTTCTTCAAGAGAGAAAAAGATAACTCATAGACAGAGGACTTCTGAAATCTTCTTTTCAGGAAGCTTTGAGTGACTAGGATAAGTCTAGCAAGTCTTCAAAGTCTTCTAAGGCTGCTGCTTCTTCTGAAGTTAAAAAAAAAAAAAAAAAAAAAAAAAATCAAAGAAACAGTCTATGTCGGATCCACAGCCCTCAGAGCTGAGCATCCTGTCTTTCCGGAGCCGGTCCCCAGTTCTGGAACCAGTGTCCGAAGTATTAAAGTCTCCGATTCTCCAGTCAGTGCCTCCATCCATTCATTCATCCATCTCAGTCCTTGATCAGCCTGTCCGATTTGGATGTAGATCGTGTGGTGCAGAAGTTGCTACAGACGTTTGCTAAATTTTTATCGGCTCCGACCTAAGTGGTTTTCGGAGCCAAAGTCTGTAATGCCATCGACTTCATTTCCTCCTCCGAGCTATACCGGTCCTTCGGAGCCAGAGGAGTCAGACCTGATGATTATTGAGCCTTCGGGGCCGACGCCTGTTCCAGTGTCATTGGTTCAATTTACTCGGACTTCCTCGGCGCCTATCGAGGAGTCTAGGAGCCGACACTCTCTGGTCGGGTCCAGGGAGGATAGTCGGACTGACTTATCGGTTCTGACTTTGCCTTTCGGGGCCTCGGCTCGGATGAGTTCGGCTTCTAACCTCTGGTTTGGAGCCCATTGTTCTGGTGCCGAGCAGATTGGTGATTTCTTCGGATCCGGCAGTTCCTTCTCATTGGAACAGAGGTGCCTTTGAAGCCATGAGGAGAGTGATGTCTCCCAAGACATCTATAACCTCCGATCCAACTACCTCTTCCCCAAAAGCACCTGTGTCCACATCTGCCTCACAGATCCTGTCAAAGCGTAGAGACCCTGAGCCTCAGGAAGCACCACTGGGTGGCCCCTGTTCTTCCAAGACTTCACCAGAAGTTCCCACTGATGAGGTTCCCAAGAAGAAAATTCGCAAGAGGAAGCACCTAGACTCCCGTCAGGAGTCTCTCACATCAGACACCGATTTAGATGAATCAGAAGGGTCCCCATGGTCCCCCTCTGAAGATATCTCATTTGCTGAGATGTTAGAAATCCTTAGGCAAAGGGGAGGCTGGAAGTCCACCAACCCTACTGAAGATGAGTCTGGTCTCCTGAAGGCTTTCAGGTCTCAACCCTCCACCTCTTGGGTCTCTCCGCCCTTCAATGAGCTCTTGGAGCTGGTCTCACGAAGGGCGTGGGAGTCTCCGGACACCATGGAGTCTGTCCCTAAGAGGCCTAATAAATTTATTTCTTCCCCTCAGGATAAGTCTTTCCTCACTAAGGGAGTGCCAGTTGATGCCATAGTGCTGGCAGCAGCCACCAAAAAGGAAACTTCTTCCTCTATCCATCCTCCTAACAGAGACTCTAGGATCATGGATAGATACAGGAAGCACACATACAGTTCAGCGAATTTTGCCATGTGTTCACTGAACTATCTCACACATTTTACGAGACTACAAAGAGACCTCCTAAAAGAGCTTGAAGATGCTCTTCAGGGTACAGTAGATGGAGGAGATTCAGAGAAAGTCACATTGCAGCTTGCTAATCTCACTTCCATAGTGAACTCGTCCATGTGTCTCATTTCATATGCAGCTGATGGAACAAGTAGGGCAGCAGATACAGGAATTGCTCTCAGGAGACATTCCTGGAGATGCTCATGTGTTACTTTGCAGAGCCCTTTAAGTCATCCTTTGTCATCACCCCTTTTGATGGCTCGTCCATCTTTGAGCCCAAAGTTAAGGAAACTTTGACCAGGTGTGAGCAGGAAGGAAAGACTCTGTCTGCCGTTGGACTCCATTTTTCCAACCCTACCAGACCCTACCCAAAGGGTCAAAAAGGAGGAAAGATATTGTTCCGAAAAGCCCAAGGAGCCTTTCTGGACACAAATGGTGAACACTCCTCCAGGGGCAGAGGAGGGGGGTGATAATGGAAGACGCCACCCTAGTGGCAGAGGGGGTCCGCAAAACCAGGTTGACAGAGACCAGTACTTTGGGAAGCCCTACCAGCACTCCTGAAAAGGAGGCCCAACTGTCCTGCTCTGGAGGCAGCCGGGGGTCGCTTATTTTTGTTTCCAGAAACCTGACTCAAAATAAATGACAACTGGGTACAAAGTATAGATGTTAAGTTGTCAATCTCGCCTTCATTCTTGCTGGATGGGTTCGGAGCCGAACCTCGGCTCCGACTCGGCCACTTACTAAAGCTCGAGAGCTTATTTTACCGGCTCGAGGCAACCCTATATCCCATGATGCTAGGCGATAACTCCCCAGATCTCGTTTGCCGCTTTCGCTTGAAGGTGCGTTTTTTTACCAGCTCCTGGTAAGTCTTATAGATATATAGTATTCAGTCACCCTTTTGAGTTAAATTTTCACCTAGTTATTTCTTTCAATAGTTAGTAACTACCCTTAACTCTATTACTTTTTTATATACCTTCCCTTTTTATCCCTTATATCCCCCCCCCTCCACTCTTAGGGTAGGCCTTAAGCCTGCCCCTCTCCTAATTTTTCTTAGGGATCCTGTGGAGTGTTTGGGTGTGTCAGTATCCCTGACCTGAAGACGCATGCTCTTTGTGCACGCGAAAGCACTCATCTTTTACTAATAAATCGTTGATTTTATCATGGTGGTCTGCTTCAATTCTATTTTTCTTTGCAGTATCCCTATTAACATTTTATTGTTAATTTATAATTTTCGAGAGTGTGTGTGTGTGTGTGTTTTTTCTGTTACATTTGTGAACCCTCGACACTGTTATGTCGAAGGAACCTAAAGAAACTAAGGTCTCAGGCTTCAAGAAGTGTGACTCATGCTGTCAGAAAATGTCTCTGACAGTCACACTTCTTGTGTTTACTGCCTGGGACCCCTGCACCTGCAGGACTCTTGTTCAGTATGTCATGCATTCAGTCCAAGAGTCCTGCAGGAGCGCAGGAATAAACTTATACTGAGGGGCTTGTTAAAGCCCGATGGCTCCCCGACTAAGTCTGCGTCGGGGATGCCCTCAAAACCTGCAAAACCGTCGGCACCAAGTACTAAGCCTTCGGCTGCTTGCTCCTTGTCTGTGCCTAGATCGGCTCCGGCTGGAGCCGATCCCTTTGAGTCACAAGTTCCAGTCTCGGCACCACTCGGTGCTGATACCTCTGAGCCCATGCTTTCGCTGTCGGCTCTGGCTGGAGCCAACGTGTCTTCGGCTCCGTTGGCTCCATCTAAGAAGAGGTCAAGATCCCCTTCATTGGAGTCCATCCATTTGGCTCCGAGGTCTCCCCTGCTCTCGGAGCGGAGCCATCGGAGCCGATCTTCTCGGTCGTCCAGACTTTCAGATCACGACCTTGAGAGAGTGGTAAGTAGGCTGTTAAAGTCTCAGGCATTGGCCCAGATGATCTCTAGCCCGTCTCATCAGACGGTAGCTATTATGACTCCACCTGTTTTTCCTCCTTCGACTCTCCCTCAGAGTTTGGAGCCGGAGCTTCTCGGAGCCTTGACCGTTGTGGCATCGGAGCCGATACCTCCCCCTTCGGCTCCTTCGTCTTCCGCTCCAATCTCCTCTTTGATACCTTCATTGGAGGGATCCGGGTGCCTGATCTCTCTCATTGGCTCTGAGGGGGCGAGTGGCATCGGACCATTGTCCGACCCCGTTCTCCCTCTCGGAGCGTCGGCGCTGGTGAGCTCGGCCCCGACATCAGCCTCGGAGCCTTCCCTTTCGGTGCGGCCTGGGGTTCCTACCTCTTCGGAGCAGGGGCTCTCCGGCCTTTCTGATAGGGGAGCCTTCGAGGTGATGAGGAGCGTACTAGCCCCAGGGCTTAGTCAACGGTCAGCTCCATCAGCTCCTCCCACTACAGTGCCTGCTGATGTCTCTTCTCACTGTCTTGCTCCCGGACCCAGAGATCCAATGCCTCAGGTTTCCCCACTGGGAATTTCTTCCTCATCCGAGGCTTCTCCTGACCTGTCAGCGGAGCCTCCGCGTAAGAGGACATGTAAGAGGAAGCATGTGGACTCCCCTGAGTCTATTACATCTGACACCGACTTGGATGAGTCGGAGGGATCCCCAAAGTCCCCCTCTGAGGATGTCTCTTTCTCAGACATCCTAGAAATCCTGAAGCAGAGGGGGAACTGGTCTTCCCTTAATCCTTCCGAGGACGAGTCTGTGTACCTGGAGGCGTTCGGTTCTCGACCCTCCACCTCCTGGCTGTCTCCGCTTTTCGACCCCCTTATGGAAGTAGTGGCTTGGAAGGCGTGGTTGGCCCCAGATTTGGTGGAAACCACCCCTCGGAGGCCATCTAAATTCATTACAGCACCAGTTGACAAGCAATTCCTAACAAAAGGTGTACCGGCGGATGCCATGGGTGGTGGCTGCAGCCACCAAGAAGGAATTAGCTAATCCTTCAGTACCTATCCATCCTCCTAATAAGGATTCTAGGACCATGGATAGGTACAGTAAGCGGATGTTTTCTTCAGCGACCTTTGCCATGCGGTCGCTGAATTACCTGTGTCACTTCACCCGCCTTCAGAGAGATATTCTCAAAGAGTTGGGAGAAGTCTTACAGGATCCATCAGCTGCTGGGTCCCAGGATAAAATAAACTCACAGCTTGGAACCCTGAACTCAGTCGTTAACTCCTCCATGCGTCTGATTTCATATGCAGCTGATGGAGCGAGTAGGGCCACAGGCACAGGAGTGGCCTTAAGGCGTCACGCCTGGATGCGGCTGTGTAATTTCACGGACCTTTTCAAGGCGTCCTTCACAAATTCCCCTTTTGATGGCTTGGCTTTGTTTGGACCTCAAGTGAAAGACACCTTGACCAGATGCGAGCAAGATGGCAAGACTCTTTCTGCCGTAGGAGTCTGTTTCTCCACCCCTTCAAAACCATACCCTAAGGGTCAGAAGGGTGGGAAAATGTGGTTCCGCAAATCTCAAGGAGTCACGTCTGACGCAAGAGGTCAGTTTACCCCCATAGGCAGAGGGGGTAACAACAACAGACGCCGCCCTAGGGGCAGAGGGGGTCTACAAAACCAGGGTAGCAGGGAGCCTCTCTCTGACAAATCCTTCCAGCATCCCTGAGATGTTTCCCGATTGTCCACCTTCGGAGGCAGTCGGGGGAAGATTGTCGCTGTACCCAATAGCCTGGCTTTCCCTTACTCAAGACAAATGGGTACAGTCGATCATATCCAAGGGTTACAAAATTCCCTTTATCCAAACCCCAATTCAACAAAAGGGAACCCTTCCAGACATTCCACCCGGTCTAAGGGAACTAGCAGTATCAGAAATATCAAAACTGCTAGCAAAAAGAGCCATCCAGCCAGTCCCAGCAGACCAAATAGGGTCCGGAATCTACTCAAGGTTCTTTTTGGTACCGAAAAAGACAGGGGACTGGAGACCAATATTAGATCTCAGCAAACTGAACAAGTTTGTAAAGAGAACAGGATTCCGGATGGTCACGCTACAGTCCATTCTGCCCTTTCTGGGCAAGGACAATTGGATGTGCTCCGTGGACCTACAGGATGCGTACTATCACATCAAAATTCACAGGCGCTCCAGAAGGTTTCTCTGTTTTCGGCTGTGGGCCATTCACTACCAATTCAGAGCCCTGCCCTTTGGTCTCACTACAGCCCCCAGAGTGTTCACCAAATGTATGGCAGCGGTTACGGCTCACCTGAGACAGCAAGGATTCCAGGTGTTTCCATATCTAGATGACTGGCTCCTCACTGCCACCACCAGGCATCAACTTCTCCAAGCCAAAGCTTACACCATTCACATTTGCAGAGGGCTAGGAATCTCTCTAAATTTCGAAAAGTCTGCCTTGTCGCCTTGTCAGTCTATTACCTTTATAGGCGCCAACTTGAACACCTTACAACTTTCAGCAAAGTTAACAGACGAAAGAGTCTTAGATATTCAAAACCATGTCCATGTTCTTCTTCAGAGCAACAAAATTCAGGCCAGGTATGTCCTGAAAGTATTGGGTCTTATGGCGGCCGCCATAACACTTCTTCCCCTTGCACGTTTTCACATGCGTCTTCTACAGTGGATGCTGTTCGCCCAATGGTCTTTTCAGCAACTCCCCATGCACCACAAGATCATGATAACTCAAACTTGCAAAAGTCATCTGTCCTGGTGGATATTGTCCCCTCAAGTCCATCAGGGCAGACCCTTTGTTCCTCCTTCCCCAGTCGCCACGGTGACATTGGACACCTCCCTGATCGGGTGGGGGGGGGGGGCATTTTCAGGGCAGGATGGTCCATGGCACTTGGCAACCTTTCGAGCGCCACCTGCACATAAATGTCCTAGAGATGAGAGCAGTGCTTTTAATGTTGCAAGCCCTCCACTACTGTCTTCCCCTAGGGAACTATTGCAATCCAAACGGACAATATGTCCGTAGTGTGGTGTATCAACAAGCAGGGTGGAACCAAGTCCTATCCCCTGTGTCGAGAGGCACTCAGACTTTAGCAATGGGCGATCTCCTCTCAGCGGTTTCTGATAGCAACGCATATCCCCAGGAAGTCCAACTTCATAGCGGTCAGGTTGAGCAGAGCCATACTCATGCCAAACGAGTGGTCTCTCAAACAATCGGTAGCGGAAGAGATTTTTCAGAAGTGGGGCCTTCCTTGCTGTGATCTTTTTGCTACATCCCAAAACAGCAAATGCCCCGACTTCTTCACCCTCTTCCCCCTTCCAGGCCATCCCCTCAGAGGCGCTCTAGTCCAAGATTGGCCTCGGGGACTTCTCTATGCCTTTCCACCCTTTCGTCTAATTCCACAAGTAATTCAGAAAGCAACCGCCTTGAGAGCCAAGTTGATTCTCATTGCCCCTTATTGGCCTCGACAGATATGGTTTCTGTTCCTACATCTTTATCTTTTGGTACAGCCTTGGCATCTGGACCCAGCTCCAGATCTGTTGACCCATCAGTCGGGGCAGCTGCACCAATCCCTACATTCTCTCAACCTCACTGCTTGGTTGCTCCACTTCTGTCCTTAGCCAGGCTTCCTATGATTTCTAATCCCGTCCGGGATATCATAGTAGCTTCCCTTAAATCTTCCACCAGAAGGATTTACACTAGTAAATGGAAACGTTTCCCCTCCTGGGCAAGGAATATAGATCCCTTTACTGCCCCAATTCATTCGGTCTTAGACTTCCTAGCCTAAATTTTTCATTCAGGGTCTTCTGCCTCTACAGTAAAGGTTCAGTTGGCAGCCATATTGAATTTTCATACAGGCTTATCGGACCACAACATCATGTCCAATAAGCTTTGCAAAGCCTTCCTTAAAGGTGTATATTTACTTAAGCCTCCGATCAAAGACCCTCCACCTCAGTGGGATCTTAATTTAGTCTTAACATCCTTAATTCTCCCCCCCTTTGAACCTGCGGTCTCCTGTTCATTGAAATTTCTTTCCTGGAAAACACTTTTCCTAGTCACCATTACTTCTGCTAGGAGAGTATCAGAGCTTCACGCCCTCTGCATTCATCCTCTCTACTTAATCTTCCATAAAGACAGAGTTTCTCTAAGGACTAATCCATCCTTCTTACCCAAGGTGGCTTCGCAGACAAATTTAAATCAATCAATTGATCTCCCAGTTTTTTCCCAAACTATACTAATAGAGCGGAGCAAAAGCTACATTATCTAGATGTTCACCGCCAGCTCCGATACTATTTGGATAGAACCAAACAAATAAGGAAGTCTGATCAACTGTTTTTATCGTACGCAGAAAATAAGAAAGGCCTTCCTGTTTCCAAGGTAACCCTATCTAGGTGGCTGTCTTCTGTGATTAGATCTATTTATCAACTCAGAGACAGGGAATTAACTTCTAAGCCAAAAGCCCATTCAACTAGAGCACTAGCTACATCTACAGCTTTTCAAGCTAGACTACGAATAGACACTATCTGTGCAACAGCCACATGGGCCTCTCCTCATACCTTTGTTTTGCATTACAAATTGGACATGGCCTCCAGGGACAGAGCAACATTTGGTTCCACCATTCTTAAGAGTCTGTTCCAATGAGCCACCCAGGATGAAGGTGCTAGGGACGTGGTCCCATCCAGCAAGAATGAAGGCGAGATTGACAACTTGACATTGAGAAGTTATGTACCTACCATAACGTTCCATGTTAGTTGTCTTCTCTCGCCTTCTTTCTTGCATCCCACCCACCATCCCCCTAGCCTGGACAGACCGAGAAGATCTTCCCTTCCTTGAAGGGTCCTTTTATTCCTTTGTTCACTGTCTAGGTGTCCTAGGATATATATAGTGTAAATAATTATCTTTGGAGGTTTTTATCCCTCTTCCTCCTTCCAGTTGGAGGATTTTGTTTTATTGGCCTATGCTAGGTTTTTCAGCTTCCAAACGAGATCTGGGGAGTTATCGCCTAGCATCATGGGATATAGGGTTGCCTCGAGCCGGTAAAATAAGCTCTCGAGCTTTAGTAAGTGGCCGAGTCGGAGCTGAGGTTCGGCTCCGAACTCATCCAGCAAGAAAGAAGGCGAGAGAAGACAACTAACATGGAACGTTATGGTAGGTACATAACTTCTCATTTCCAGAGGATATTTCATTCCTTTCGCCACTTCCCCTCCATTGACAACAAAAATCCCAGAAGTTCCACCCAGTTACAGGAAACAAGCAACAGTAGAGGTCCAAACGTTGCTAAGAAAAAGTCATTCAACCAGTCCCAGCAGACCAGACAGGATCCAGAACTTACTCAAGATTCTTTTTAATTCCAAAAAAGACAGGGGCTAGAGACCTATTTTGGACCTCAGCAGACTAAACAGCTTTGTCAAGAAAGGGAAGTTCCGGATGGTCACACACCAGTTGATACTTCCCTTCTTAGGGAAAGACAATTGGATGTGCTCGATAGATCTACAGTATCCGTACTACCATATAAAAATGGCCAGACCATCCAGGGATTGTCTGCACTTCGGCTGGGAGCCAATCATTACCAGTTCCGAGCCTTGCCCTTTGGTCTCACTACAGCCCCCAGAGCATTCAACAAATGTAAGGCAATAGTGGTGGCTCACCTGAGACACAAGGAAATCAGTGTATTCCCATACCTGGATGACTGGCTCATATCCGCCCCGACCAGGCATCACTTACCCAGTCAAGAGATTATGTTTTTCAACTCTGCTCCTCTCTGGGCATTACCGTAAATTACAAAAAGTCTGTGTTACAACCATCGCAATCCTTAAGATTCATAGGAGCAGAAATAGATACTACCAATCAGATAACAAGACTGTCTCGAGACAGAATACATCATCTCCGTCATCTTATCAAGACACTCATAAAAAAAAGTCCAAAGCCACTGCAAAACTGGTTCTACAAGTGCTAGGGAAAATGGCTGCTTCCATCATTCTGGTTCCTCTAGCTCGCCTCCCTATGAGGGTATTCCAGTGGATGCTGTTTACTCAGTGGTCAATCTTAGAACTTCCCATCTCCCACAAGATAACTATAATCAAGGCCTGCAAGAAAGATCTACAATGGTGGTGCCACTCACAAACAGTTGTACTGGGCCGCTTCTTTATTCTCCCACAGTCTCTAACCACAGTGACCGTGGACACTTCCCAGATAGGGTGGGGAGGCATTTTCTAGGGAAGACAGTTCAAGATATCTGGCAAGACCATGAGGCTCACCTGCATATACATTTCCTAGAGATGAGAGCGGTGCTTTTAGCGTTGCAAGCATTTCAGGACTCTCTTTCTACAGGGACAATTGCAATTCAGACCAACAACATGTCGGTAGTATGGTATATCAACAAACAAGGGGGAACCAAGTCTTGCCCATTTTGTCGAGAAGCTCTCTAGGTCTGGCATTGGGTGATAGCCCTCCAACCACTTTCTAATAGCAATGCACATCCTGGGGAGATCCATTGTGATTGCGGCCAAATTGAACAGGGCCATCTTATGGCCACATGAGTGGTCCCTTAGTCAGAAGATATCAGATGTGATATTCTGCAAATGGGTCAGCCTTGCTGCGACCTCTTTGCATCACCTGGTAATGCCAAATGCAGCATCTACTTCACCCTAATCCCCTCAATGGGGGGGGGGGAGTCACCAAGGGATGCATTTGTTCACGATTGGCCCATGGGACTTCTGTATGCATTTCCGCAGTTCCTGTAATCGCAAAGCTGCTACAGAAAGCAAGATTGTTGGAGATGACCTTTATCTTAATTTCTCCCTAATGGCCTCGTTAATTCTGGTTTCCCTTTCTACAGCCTCATCTCCGGGATGAACCCTGGATGCTGGACCCGGTTCTAGAGCTTCTGACACACCCTTCGGGGATGGTTCATCCCAAGCTAGACAATTTGAGATTAACAGTTTGGTTGCTTCAGTTCCTTTAATTGCCAAGTTTCCATCCCTGCCCTCTCCAGTCAAGCATATAATTTTATCGCCTTATAAGTTATCCACTCAAAAACTTTGTAGAAGCAAGTGGAATAAGTTTGTAATATGGGCTAACAGTAAAAACACAGATCATTTTACAGCACCAATTCACATTATTCTTCAAGTTTTGGCAGATATCTTCAATGATGGTGCAGCAGCAGCTTCAGTACAAGTTCAACTAGCAGCCATCTCTAATTTGCATATAGGAGATAATGAATGCCCAATCATGGCTCATAGACTTTGCTAAGCCTTTTTGAAAGGCACTGTCATGTTAAGGCCTCCTCTTAAACACCCAATACCTCGTTGGGATCTAAATTTAATTTAACAAACATTATCTGTCCTCCATTTGAACCTTCTGCCACATGCGATATGAAGCATCTTTCATGGAAAACCCTTTTCTTGGTGGCAATTTCTTCTGCTAGAAGGGTATCTGAATTACAAGCTTTGTCCATAAAACCCCCATATCTACCCTTTCACAAAGGGTGTCGTTGCGCACCAGTCCATCTTTCCTACCCAAGGTGATTATGGAAAATAGCCTGAACCAGTCTATTGACCTTCCGGTTTTCTTCCCCAATTTTCAAAATAAAGAAGAATATTCTTTGCACTTATTCAGTGTTCATAGGCAATTATGTTTTTATTTACACAGGACTTTGGAAGTCAGGAAGTCAGACCAACTTTTTGTTTCATTCTCAGATGCAAAGAAGGGCTACCCAGTTTCTAAGGTCACATTTTCCAAATGGCTAACATCTTGTATATCCTATATTTACAATTCTAATAAGACCCTCCCAAATGGTACTAAAGTCCACTCTATTAGATCTGTTGCCACTTCTGCAGCTTTCCATGCTAGACTACCTTTGGAAAATATATGTGCAGCAGCTACTTGCGCCAACCTTCATACTTTCATCACTCATTACAAAGTAGATATGGCTTCCAGGAGTACAGCAGCTTTTGGTTCTGTGGTCCTGAGGAATATTCTGCCGTGAGCCATCCAGGAGTTCTATTGCTAGGGACACAGTCCCACAAGTGAGAATAAAGGCGAGATTGACAACGTCACATAAAGAAGTTATGTTCTTACCATAATATTCCATGTGTGTTGTCCATCTCGTCCTTTATTCTCACAACCCTCCCTCCTCCTCCTGCTTAGACCCCTGGTACACTAGTGGCAAAGACAATTTCATTTTGTGTGTGTGTGTGTGTGTGTGTGTGTGTGTGTGTGTGTGTGTGTGTGTGTGTGTGTATATATATATATATATATATATATATATATATATATATATATATATATACATATATATATATATATATATATATATATATATATATATATATATATATATATATATATATATATATGTATGTGTATATATATATATATATATATATATATATATATATATATATATATATATATATATATATATATATATATATATATATACACATACATACATGTGTGTGTGTACTTTAGTACACTTACAACTAGTTACCATGTAACTTTTATTTATGCACCTCTGGGGGGGGGGGGGGCAAACAAGATCTGAGGTAATCAGGCAGAGGGATTATGGGTAAAAATGTAGCCCACGAGCTTTGCTTAAGGCCTAGAGCTGAAATATTTGCCGAGATGGGTCTGACACATCGGCTCTGACCCACAAGTGAGAATAACGGATGAGATGGACAACACACATGGAATGTTATGGTAAGAACATAACTTTTTTCCCCCCACAGTGCCAAACTGACAGTACTTACAATATAACAAATCAAAATCAAGAAAATCTAAAGGTATTACTGCTCAGTGCTAGGAATAAACAAAAAAACTCCACTCCCTAGAAGCTGTCTTTACCCTAGAGAATGCTGATGTTTGTGTGGTCACTGAGGCATGGTTTAAAGCCAAGTCAAGCACACCAACAGTACAAGATTATAATGCCTTTCACACATTAAGACCAGATCCTACAGAGACAGGGACTAAAGGTGGAGGTGTCTCAATTTATATGAAAAATAAATGTACTACAAGGCTGGTCCAACAGGACAATGCACTTGAGTTTCTCCATGTTCAAATCACCATAGGTAAAATCCAGTACCACTTCCTCAAGCTATAGGTCCCTCACTATGACCCAGGAAACCCATACCATGTATTAAACTCATTGGAAATACTCACCATCCATCCCAATAACCATATTCACGGGCAACTTTAATTACCCCACTATTAACTAGGAATTCTGTATGACACCAAATGTACATGCACAGAGAGGTCTGGATTTTGTATACACAAACGTCCTGGACCACATTGTGTCAGTACACCAACCAGGGGTGCAGCATACTGGAATCTGGTCCTCAGTAATATAGGAGTGTGCTGCAAACTCCCTAGTGTAATGTCTTTTCTGGTAAGGTCAGAACTCAGACTGGTCTCCTTTGTAGTAAAAAGTAGAACCTGGAACCCTAGCTAACCATGGAATATTCAGGAACTACTCTAAGGCTAATTTCCTGCTGGTAAGTGATAACCTGGCAAAATTTCAAGCCCCCATAAACCCTGAGAGTACTGCTGCCTATGCAGTACTGTTCACAGCAACCCTATACAAGCATGTTAATAGCTGCATAGAGACAGCTGTACCAACCAGGAAGAACTACAGAACTAACTTAAAAAAACAAGCCACCCTGGTGGAATCACAAAATTAACAAGTTGTGTAACAGAAGAAAGGAAATCATGGCAAACATTTGGAGAAGCAGCACACAGGAGGATAAAGGCACTCTCGTCAAACTAAACAAACAGCTCAGAGGACAAATAAAGTCTGCCAAAGCAAAATTTGAGGTTAATTTGGTCTTCCAGGCCAAGGGCAGCCACAAGGCATTTTTTAGCTGTGTCCACACCCTCAAACACAGTGCACAATTGTATGCAGAGCTCATTGTAAATGAAGCCAAGTGTACTGAGCCAGAAGATGTAGCAAACCTACTGGCCAACAAATTCCACTTCAACTTTACCTCTTTCTTTCCCTTAATGTTCCCTCAAGAAATACCATCATATATAACTCCCCCTGCTATCACTAGGGAACAGGTCCTTAATGCACTGTCTAAGCCCAAGAGCACTGCATCATCGGGCACAGACAGTATCCCAGGATGCCTTATAAATAGCATGAAACATGACCTGTCAGGACCTCTGAAATTGCTGTTTAACTATAGTCTCCAAACAGGCTTTGTGCCTCATGAATGGAAAACAGCAACAGTCAATCCTCTACACAAAGGTAGGCCATTTACAGAACCTGGAAACTACAGACCCATAAGTCTCACTAGTCTCGTATGCAAAGTCATGGAAATGATCAATAATGACATAGTAAACCTCCAGACACTGGACCCAACCCAATTTGGTTTTGTCAAGGGCAGGTCATGCCTTCTCAAACTATTGGACTTCTTTGAGAAGGTCACCAAAGTAATGAATGAGGGCAAAATGTTTCAAACTGCCTACCTTGACCTGGCCAAGGCATTTCACAGTACTTGGGCATTGTTGCCAAACTCAAGTGGTTAGGTACAAACGCTTATGTTTACCTGGTGGACAGCCAACTGGCTCACAGACAGGACCCAATAAGTTAGAATTGGAGATTCCACCTCTACAAAGAGGCCAGTCACAAAGGGAGTCCCTCAGGGATCAGTCCTGGGACTGCTCCTTTTTGGCATTTACTTCTCTGAAGTCAAGGCCAATGTCACTGACCTCTGGCAAACTAAATTTGCAGACTATTGCAAATTAGGAGCTGTCCTTGAATCCCATACTAACACAGATATTCTCCAGGAAGAGCTGACAAAGACAGACAACTGCTGTCATAGCCATGGGCTGAAATTAAATGCCAAGAAATGCATAATAATATCCTTCTGGAAGGCATCCATCCCTGGTAACTATCATATTGACAACACACCACTAAGAGTTGACACAGTAGTTAGGGACTTTGGGACACACAGACAGTAATCTAGCCTTAAACCATCATGTGTCTACAGTAGTGAGGAAATCTTTCCATGTTGTGCAGCTTATAAACAAAAATATGGCATCTAGGTCCAAGGAAGTCATTGTTCCACTATATTTGGCATTCATCAGACCTGTCATTGAGTGCAGTGCCCCGTTTGGTATGTACCTAACTAGGCATATCCAACAATTGAAATTGCAGTGTTCTTGGCCTTAGAGAGAGCATTAAGGACCTTTTCCATAGAGGTAGTAGGGGGAGTTATATTTGATGATATTTCTGGAGGGAAGGTTGGGGGGGGGGTAAAGTTTGGAGCTGAATTTATCATCCAGGAGGTTTGCTATGTCTTCTGGTTCAGTATAGGTGTCTGTATTTACATTGAGCTCTGCACACAATTATGTATTGCCTTTGAGGTTGCGGACATAGCTAAAAAATGCTTTTTGGCTGTTGTTGGCCTGAGAGGCCAAACTTAACTCAAATTTGGCTTTGGTAGACTTTATTTGTCCTCTGAGTTATTTGTTTAGTTTGGGAGTGCTTTTATCCTGCTGGGTGCTGCACCTCCTAATTTTTGCCATGATTTTCTTCCTCCTGTTATACAGGCTATTGATTTTGTGATTCCACCAGGGTGACTTGTTTTTTTGTTAGTTCTGTACTTTTTCTGGTGGATACAGCTGCCTCTGTGCAGCTGTTAACATGCTTGTACAGGGTTTCTGTGAACAGTCCTGCATAGACAGCAGTGTTCTCAGGGTTTATAGGGGCTTGAAATGTTGCCATGTTCTCACTCAATAGCAGGAGGTTAGCCTTAGAATAGTTCCCAAGTATTCCAGGTTTAGCTGGGGGTCTAGGTTTTATTTTGACTTCAAAGGAGACCATTTGTGGTCTGACATTACCCGGGAAGGCGTTACAGTAGGGGGTGTGCAGCACTCTCCCATATTAGTGAGGACCAGATCCAGTATGGTTGCACCCCTGGTTGGTGTATTGACTACCCTGGTCTAGGGGGTGTGTGTTTACAAAATCCAGGAATCTCTGTGCATGTATGTTTGGTGTCGTATTGGATTCCCAGTTAATAGTTGGGTAATTAAAGTTACGTATGACTATGGTATTGGGTTGGATGGTTAGTGTTTCTAATAAGTTTAAATACATGGTATGGATTTCCTGGGTCATAGAGGGGGGCCTATAGCTTGCAAGGAAGTGGTATTGGATTTTTTCTGTGGTGATTTGAACATGGAGCAGCTCAAGTGCATTGTCCTGTCTAACCATCCTTGAGGTATATTTATCTTTGATGTAAAGAGAGACACCTGTCCCTGCCTGTGAAGTAGCTGGCGTAAATGTGTGGAAGGTATTATAATGTAGCACTATTGGTGTGCTCTCCACGGCTTTAAACTATATCTCAGTTACCGTACAGATGTCAGCATTTTCTAGGGTAAAGAGAGCTTCTAGGGAGTGGAGTTTTTTTGTTTAAACTCCTAGCATTGAGCAGTTATATCTTTAGATTTTCTTGGTTTTGATTTGTTATGTCAGAAGTAGTTTCAGTTTGGCATTGCCTAAAAAAGGCACTATGGGCGAAGACAATGTTTTAGCTAATATTCAAAAGCCTAGAGAGGAGAGGTGCAGACCATCTCTGGCAAAGTTTTAGTTTATTGTATTCCCTGTTGGAGTTTGCCCTTTACAACTATTAATTTGTTCTGCTGTTATCTGTCCATTGTAGATAACCACTTTTCCTAATTAGAAAATATTTTATTACTGTACTTGAAATGTTTTGAAATGTAAACATTTGCTCTTAGTGGGAGATTATATTAAATTCTGTGCATAGCACCGAGTTGTCTAGTTCTTTTTCAGAACTCTCCATATTCAGAACATGTATCAGAGTACTAAATAAACTTGCTTTAAATTGTGCGCAGTCTTGTTCAAGTGTGGAATAGACTTGCACAAATTAAGTAAAAATGTACTGTTTCATAATAATATATTATTTATAGAATGCTGTTGCTTTTGTGTTTTTAGTCAGTGCAGAAAATCCTCCTTTAAATGTTGTTCGCAAGTTTGTTCACCTTCTGGATCAGAGTGACTTGGACTTTCAGGAAGAGCTTGAAGTCACCAGACTAAGAGAAGAAGTTGTGACCAAGATCCGATCGAACAATCAGCTGGAAAAAGACTTGAGCCTAATGGATATCAAAATTGGACTCTTGGTAAAAAACAGAATTACACTGCAGGTCAGTACATCGATACGAGGTGTAGTTGATACAGTAAATTTTTGTAAGTCTAAGTAACTCATTCTTTTATAATGGGTTAATGACCAGTTTAAGATGGGTGGTTAAGGAGATGGCTTTAAAAAATTACACTCTTAATCTGGGCATCCCTGCTGATTCTTCACTTGGAGAGGTCTAGCAGGAATGTGTGTTTGATGAAACAACATGTATACCGTGGTGGTAGCAGATGATCACAGTTTACAGCTAGAATTTAAACTCTGATTATTTAAACTCTAATACTGGGTTGTATTGCTGGCATTGTCTAAAGGATAGCTGGGATTCCTGTCTTTTCCTTTTCCAGTGCTTGTCTCTGTGTATTAAGCTGTTCACTACTGGTCTTGAAATCTGTTAGTTGTTTCAAATTGCTTTTGCTGGCAGAAGATAGAGGGTTAACTGGATGAATGAGATTTTTTTCAGAGAATTCTGACTAGATATGTGGACCACAAATTTAGTAGGGATTTCGCTTTTTCACTGCTTATCAGCATATGACAAAAACAGTGTTAGAAAGAGTCAGCAGTATGTTGGTAAGGTAGTTCTATGCTATCCCTCTGCATATGTTGTTCACAAATAACTTCAAAGTGCTTCTGTTATGTACTCTTTCATATGGCTATTCTAAATGTATTGAATTCATGTGTTTCTCTTGGATGGCCTTCTTTGGCCCATGCATGGAACAACCACAACAGACAAGTGTCATGCAGAAAACAGTAGTTCTCTCCTAATTCCATTCACTTGAGCAGTTCAGATTTCATTCCAGTGTCCTGACCATCAGCCATTCTCTGACAGATTGTCATCTACTCCTTCCCTGTTACTTGCACCCTACGTTACGCTGTAGGAAGGATACCTGCTGTCCACCAGAAACTTACCAATTGACATTTTTGATATGTTACTGTTGGGTAGCATGTGGATAGTTTTGAGACTCAATAAAATAATCCACGCAGCCTCGGAGGGTTGATTGATTTCCCCATCCCTCCTTGCCATAGTTGCTGCAGTCTCTGGCAACCTAATGTTCATGTACTCCAGTAGTGCAAACCAGAGACATGCACTTACTTCCATGGACCTATTGAAATGCAGCTGTTGTGCTGTGCACACATAGTGTGGCAATGGACATCACCGACCAACTGCTGCTTGCTGTGTTTCCTGCCTGTTCTAGGAACTAGTCACGCTGCTACCTCACCCCCAGGTTTGGTAGGCTGGCAATGTTTGGTTATTTTCACTCTCCTTCACTAACTTCTCCTTCACTTGGATGGATGGTTGATTGATACGGGGGGGGGGTTCTGGTCCTGACTGAACAATGGTACAACTGAATTGGTTGTCTTGGTGCCAACTTGCATGGCAATGATGCTCTTCACAAGCTCAATCTACCTCCCTGTCCAACAACCGTCTACTAAGAAAAGCTATTCCAGAAGTTGTTGCCGCCATTAAACCACAATGATATCGCTAATGGGCTTTAAATATTAAGATCCAGGTTCAGATAAGTGATCCAAAGTTTGAAGCTTATTAGTGATTTCATTCTGACCATTACTTAGAATAATCAGAAATACTGTAGAACTTTTCTGAAAACCTGTTTGACTCTTTTTTTGCTTTATCTATCCTACCTTCTACCCTCCTTAACTCTCATCATCACTTTTTGTTTGACTCCCTTCTAATTACTTTTCTTTTTGTTATCAGGTTAACAGTTGGCTTTTATTGGCACAAGATTAATTTTAGACAGACTTCACAGACTGTTGTGGTAGACCAGCATTCAGACTAAGGCCTACTGATGGATAAGGAGTCTAAGGTTGGGTAAGAAATTAAAGAAGTGTTTACATGAGAATTCCTCTTCCTGACTTGTTTATGGTATGTCAAAGGCTGGGACACTTTAACAGTGATTGCAGCAAGCATTTACAAAAAAATTAGTTCGGTTTCCCTTTCTACAGCCTCATCTCTGGTGGTTGGTGGGCTATCACCCAGTGTTAGAAGAAGTGAGCTAGTTTTAAAAAGGCTACTTCAGTTTGAAGTTATGAGAAAGGAAATATCATCCCCAGACAGGACTAGACTTCATTCAAGACTAGTAAAGAAAGAAAGAAAAATGCAGATAAGATAAATCTGATGTTCCTGTACTTGAACAGATGGTGCACCCAAATGTCCCTAAGGGTGTTTCCTGTTGTCCTTGACAAAACCTCTGGCTACACTCACACTGGCTAGGTCTTCCCATCTGTGGCAGGTGTCATCTGATAAGACTGACTCAGTATTGAGGAGGAGGTGGAGGACAAGAAAGTTTTTCTCGTCAGAACAGGAGTTGTCAGGATTTATGTTCTCTAGACTGGCTTCTGTTTCTTCCTTACACTCATACAGTTCTCTTAAGAGCCCTACTACCCCCTCGAATTGGGAGCATATGATTTCAACCTTTGTGGTGTCATCTTGGCCCCTCAATTCCTCTGGTAGTCAAGAAGTTCTCTCATACCCTCATATTCTTCCTTATGTGGGCCCTGTCTCTGCACTGGTAGTGGCAGAATCAGTGCCAATCCCTGCATCTATTCTTATGGAGTCAGCAAATAATATTTCTTCCACACTGACACCTTTGGCATTGGTCACCTGTTTGGCACTGACCTTGTAGATGTCACGAGCCACTAAGGACCAAGTGGTTCAGAAATGAGCAAGCTGGTGTTGATGCCAGCTCCATTGTTGTTGGAGCAGTTATTGATTCCGGAGTGCTTAGCATTAAACCTCTCAGCACAGAAAGTCTGTGCTGTACCTTTGGACTCAGAGCCTTCAGCACTGACTTGTCTGTGTCAGTATCATTTAGACAGCACCACTGGCAATTTTTGTGGTGCTATTGACAATGGCCCTGATTACTAAAGCAGAGCAAATAGTGCAGATAAGACTGAAATCAGGTTTTTGGCAAATCCATATGCAGGATCTACTCATTCCATTCTGAGATACTGCTGAAGATGGAGCCTTCAGCTCTTCATCATTTTTACTTCAACAGGACAGTGGAACTTTTATGTTGTTGAGATCAGGGTGCCTTCTCCCAGGAGAGCTTTGATAATTGTCCTCTTAAGTCTTCCCAGAAAGAGCAATGTAAGAGGAAACATACTGACTCCCTTTTGGAGTCTCCCTTCCCAGGTATAGCTCTCAAGAATGGGTAGTTTCTATCCATGTCCCTTCCAGAATGTGCCACTCCCCCCCCCCCCCCCCCGGAAGACATTTTACAGGAGACCTACAAATCTGCTCCCTCCTAGGTAGTGTCACTGCCATATGAGTCTTTTCCCCTTAGGACTTGAATTTTCTTTTGGAGAGATTCACTAATCCACATTTTGAACCAACAGATTCTATCATCCTCCTCCTCTTCCTTTTTTCATTTTCTGCATGAGCTTAAGTGTCTTATCGCATTTATATCACGCTATCAAAAGATGAAAAAAGCAAACGCTATTTCATCTAACCTAAAACATCTAAACAACAAAATATCGAACATTCAGAACAGCAAATTTTTTCCCATGGAAAAAATGTGCTATTCCGAAACACATACACACAACACAAGCACACTAAAAAAAACAGCAATCCACACACACACACACACACACTTAAAATCCTACATCTAGCCCTACACTAAAACTGTACATTACTATCTATCCACTTACCTTAACCCAAACCCTAACCCTGAGGTCCATCACTATCGCACACTCACCTAACTCGTGCCCTAACCCTAACTCACTTAACCCGCCCCTAACCCTAATGTCCACACAATCGCACACTTACCTTAACCCGACCTGTAACTTTCCACCACAGCGCTAAAAATAGCAAAGCCACAGAAACGGCCAACAGAATTCTTTCCCTAGGAAAGAATTTGGTATTCTGCAGCTTTGTTATTTTTAGCGTTCACTCAATAGGGGTCGATATCAGAACATTTGAAGTTTTAAAACTTCGATGTTCTGATATAGACCTGTCTTATCAGTTGTTGCCATCCCTCTCAATTCAGTGCCACTCTTCTCTGTTCTTTGACAGTCATGTCATCTCTTTGTTGAATGTGTTTGATGTTCCTTCATCTAGGGCCTTCCGGTCAGTCAACCCTCCTAAAACCTACAGGGTTTCAAAGTTTCATTCATTTGCGCTTTTCGAGCACTGCAAGCCTATATATGATATTTGAGTGGTGTTGTCAGTAATTGTGTTTTAAGTTTAAGATTATTACTGAATTTGTCTCACCATAATGTCTCATCTTCTTAGGCCTTCGGGCTTCAAAATGTACAAAATGTAGTTTCAAATGTCCATCACAGACTCATCACTCTGTGTGTATTGTGTTTGGGTGCAAAACAGAAGTCATGCAACAAACCCACCACTAACAAAAATTCTTAACATCCCTGTTTAATCAAGGATCTTTTGTCTCTACTATTAAAGTCCAACTAGCGGGCTCTCTAAATTCCACAAAATCCATGGATCCCCTCCGAGATGAGCAGCAGAGATGCAAAACTACATCTTCCCCTTCCGAACCGGCTAAGCATGAGTTTAAAATATCTGTCTTCTGTCTATTAAGCCACCGTACTTGATTTTCCACAAAGATAGAGTATCACTTAGGCCTAATCCATCCTTTGTCCCAAAGGTCTGTTCTAGTTTCTGTCTCCAACAATCTCTAGAGCTACCAGTTTTCTTCCCAAAATTCTCCAATGAAGCAGAATACACTCTCCATAAATTGGATGTTCACAGGCAATTACGCCTCTATTAGACAGGGACTCAGCAACTTACAAGTCAGACCAGTTGTTTGTGTCCTTCTCAGATAATAAATTGGGTCAAACAATCACAAAGCTACTATCTCCAAATGGATCAGAGATGCATAACTCTCAGGCTCTTCTTCTTCTCTTAAAACTTAAACATCATCTCAAATCAATCTCTATTCTACCTATGGCTATGGCTACTTCTATTTTTTTTCATTAATATTATATCGGAAATGCTGCTGCTGCGTCTACTGGTCCAATCGCATCATTTGGTTCCACGGTACTCAGGGGTGTTTTCCAGTGAGCCACCCAGGATTTAGATCACATAACATCTTTTAGTTATGTACTCACCATAACTTCAGATGTTTGGGATCCATCTCGCCATCATTCTAAAAACCCACCCTCCTTCCCCTGCCTTGGAGATCAGAAGAGATTGAACGGTTTTGAGTTTTACTGTTTATCTTGTTCATAGCAGGGCGTGCATGTGTGCATGTATGCGGACAAACTAGATCTGGGAGACTGGTAGTGGTGCATCCTGGGATATAGTAAGCTCAGCCAATTAGAGACTTCGCTCTTAGGCAGGATCCCAAACATCTGAAGTTATGGTGAGTACATAACTAAAAGTTTCTTCTTGCCTTCTTACTGTCTGTCCCAAATACTCTTCTTCAGATTGTTTTCTGCTCTCCTGCGCATCTACCGAAAGCACTGCAATCTGTTCTCTTTGGCCTTCTTTGCAGTCTGGAGCTACTTGGGCTTCTGCTCTGATTTCTTCGTGTGTCCCATAGTATACATCCTACAACCCATATCAGGCCATCACCTCTAGCTTTCTTAACTTTTGTGCCTTGGTTGCCAAGGTTTCTGCACCATGCCATAGCACTGGTCGCACCACTGTTTTGTGCACCTTACTTTTCAGCTTCTTTGGCTTCACCTTTGACACACTGTACCGTTTGGCTACAGTCCCTCTATTTCAAGCTTTGACCTCCTCATTTAGATTTCCCTTCTGCCCGACCACCTCTTCCAGATACTTGAAGCTGGTAACTCGTTCCACTGTTTTTCCTTACCAGCTTCTTCTGATTTCCCCCCATTTGTGACCATTACAAATGTCTTGGTATACTCCATTTTATCCCTGCACCTTCAGGTTGGCACTCTATTTCTCTATCAGTTGCCAACGTTCTTGTTCAGTGTGCCTGTAGTGCTACGTTGTCTGCATACAGCAACTTTGTTGATCTGTCTTCTTTGACTTGTTTGCTAATGTAGTCCATTA
This sequence comes from Protopterus annectens, assembly GCF_019279795.1. Classification (NCBI taxonomy): domain Eukaryota; kingdom Metazoa; phylum Chordata; order Ceratodontiformes; family Protopteridae; genus Protopterus; species Protopterus annectens. The sequence continues at coordinate 483,122,532 of NC_056730.1, forward strand.
CTAGTATGAACAGCAGTGAACTCTGAGGTAAATCATGATGGTCACACACTTCTACCGGGAACCTTTCTGTGTGAATCTGAACATTGAACATACTTATGTCATTGGGTCCTTGTACATAGCCTGCACTAGTTCTACTAATGTTTCTAGGACTTTGAACCTTTACAGGTTTGCCCAAAATTAGCTTTCGTGGGACCTTGTCATATGCTTTCTCTAGGTCTAGGAATGCCCAGTTGGACTCTTTCCTCATCTGTAGATTCTTCTCATCTATCTGTCTCACTGCAAGCACTGGGTTGTTTTGTGCTTCATCTTGATATGAATCCAAACTGCTCATCTCCTATCTTGCTTTCTACTGCTCTTGTTTTCATTTAGTAGTCACCCTCTCCAGAACTTTCATGCAGTGTGTCAGAGTTTGATACCTGTCTGTTACCCACAGGTTTGAATGTCTCTCTTGTTCAAGTATACGTGCACTAGAATGCTTTTTCTCCAGTCATCTGGGATTCATCTTTCTCTCTGTATATGTATGCGCATACCCTCTGGAACTATTTCTCCCCAAACTCTCCCAACATCTTGATCATATCTGCCATTACCTTCTCTGAGCTTGCTGCTTTCCCTGACTTTGTATTTCTTAGTGCTGTTCTTCTTCTAGGATGGGCTTCTCTTTTTATGTCACCGTAAGCTGTCTGCGGCTGTACAGCTTCTGTGGGGTTTCTTCATTCAGAAGCTGCTGGAAGTACTCCTTCAGTCTTTAGTCTACTGTGAATTAGTAAATAGGCTAGGCTGTTTCTTGCATCCCTTATGAAGGGTTGTCTGATGAGTATATTCTTTATTTTTCTTTCTATGCCTTGCAACCTGCTAAGAGATTTGTGCCACCTGCTGAGTCACTTTTCAGAAGCTGGTAGAGTGCCTCTGATGTCTTGTTCTTTGCAATTGCAACTGTTTTCTCAGTCTCTGTCAGCCAGCATATATTCCTTCTTAGCCTGGCCCGTTTTGTTTTCTATCTCCTTTTTCCTGCAGTCCTTCATTCTTTTCTTGACTTTCTGGACTTCTATATTCCATCACCAGCTTTTGTTATGTACCTGGCTCAACTGCATACCTGTTCTACAGTTCTCACACATGTTGTTTTGGGGTGCTGCTTTTCTTCAGCTATACCAGTTTCATCTCTTCTGGAGGTGCTAGAGCCATGAGTATTTTCCTTGAACTGTTGTGCTTTCTCTTTAGTCAGCTTACTGGTCTTCAGCCTACTCTCTGTTGACCTTAGAACCCCTCTGTGACTACTGCTTGCAGCTGATTGTGGCAACCAATGCCATATGCTGTGGGCTAACTGTTTCACTGATGTTCACAATTGCTGATTCTACCACAGTGCCCTTTCCTTACTAGGAGGAAGTCTATCTGAGTTGCATGCCAGCCACTGTTGTATGTGATCTTGTGACTGGCTCTCTTGTTGAACCATGTGATGCCCACCATCAAGCCATTTGCCAGACAGAAGTCTAGAATGGCCTCTCCTTTTTTATGCTCATTGCCCCACCCATGTGGATCTAGACAGTCCTCGTAAACTGTTGTCTGTCTTGATACATGCATTCAGGTTCCCCATTATCAACACCAACTCATGTTGTCCTGCTTTATGTAGTAAGCTCTGCAACTACTGCCTGAATGCAATCGTTTCCTCACTATCACATCCCTGCTGTGTGGGGCATAGGCTGAGATTGAGTAGTGCCCTCTCTTTATACTGGAGTCTGATTGACATGAGTCCATCAGTAATACTGATGACATCCCTCACTGTTTTAAGTCTCTCCCTCACCACAATTCTCATGACATTTCTAGTCCGTCTTCCACCTGAATAATAGACTCTGGACCCAAGCCAAGTGACTTTGCTGTACTTCCCTTCCATCTTGTCTCCTGGACACAGAGGATGTCCAGCCTCTTCTCTGCCATCATGTCAACTAGCAGATTCCATACCTGTAAAATTTTTGACCTGAAAGACCACTCTCCTAGTAGGTAACACTTCTGCTAGAAGAGTGTGTTTTAACACCTTGAAAGAACTGGATGTGCAAAACTGATTGCATAGAAAGCTGTTAAAATGCTGTGGACCTGCAAAGATAGACAGCGCTGGAGCAAAGGACTCAAAAAGACTTACCAGTTGATGCTGAGGCTACCCATCCCCTGACTAGTGTGTCCAGAATGATGGATAGACTATGGAAATGAGTGTTTGTCCACTACCTTTTCAGTCAGAGCTTTAAACTACATAGTGCATGTGGTTAGATTTCAGAAGGATTTGATTGAGAAAAGTAACTAACATTCTGAAATTGTTACCCATAGGGGATCTGAGAACACACCTGGAAACCCAAGTGGCAAGAATCCATCTCATCTTCTTGCAAATCGTGTGTTTGATACCCAATGCAACTGATGGGGACAGCTAGAGCAGAAGGCTCCAGCTTGGCAATGAGGAGACAAGTCTGGGTGCTCCTTACAGATTTCTCAGACCATTTAAGGTGACATTTGTTAATGCTTCCATTGATATAATCTCAGTGTTTGGGTAAAAGGTGAAGGACTATTTGCTGCTGTGTAAGCAGGAGAGTAGAATACAGCTGTGGTGTAATGTTTTAGGCTTCTCAGAGGACCTTTCACAGAATCAACACAGAACCAAAAATTTATGGTTCTGCAAATTCCAGCAGCTCCAGAACAAGCAGCAGTGTGGCAAGGATTACACTGGTGTAGGGATCTTCAGTTTAGCCACTGCCCAAGAGGCAGAAGTGATCACAACTGTCGGGTACAGGATGTTTTGTCCCCGGCCTATATGATCTCAGCATTAACAGATTTCCGAAACTATATCTGTAAAACTTTAACTATATGGATCTAAGATTAGAACAGTATAAAAACCAGAACAATGTCTACAGAATAAAACAACCATTAAAAACTTCATATACACTACGTAAACCTTAAAATCCGCTAGATCAGTTCTGGAACTGACAATAGTACATGACAGTATGAGATTAAATCAAAGAATACGAGCCATAAACAAAGAATGTATTTGCCAGCATGACGTCTTGCTAAAATATCTGCTTGAACTGATTTTAGACACAGAATGTATTGCCAGCATTGTCATGAGCTCCTTCTTGTGCTATTATGAGATGAAAACCATGATGTGTTGTTAGTAATGCATAACAAATGTAAAGTAGAATTTCATTGCAGCACACTAAAAAAATGTAACTACCGCCACCTGCTGGTCCTCATTAAAATAGCAATAGTAAAATTAATGTTTGAGCCAAGACAATTTGAACATGAAAAAAAAAAAAAGTTACAAAATGCTCATGCATACATACAGTTATGTTGTGCCAGTCACACAAATTTAGAATACTTACGTGGAGCTGCTCACAATTTCTTAATGGGCTAATTAAAAATATTAAACACTATGTTAACTTCCTAATTAAAATTCCAGATTGATTGTATTTTACACGTTAAAAACAAATTAATTAAATGAATAATATTTGCATATTAAATAATATGTTAAATTAGCATTTTCTTATTAAAATGTTAAATAATATATTAAATTCCTAGGAAAAATTCCTGAGTAAAATATTAAGTAGTAAAATGTTTTAATTAAATTTAATTGGGGTGAAATAGTCCGGGGTCAAACTGTCCAATACATATTCTCATAGACAATAAATGTGAATTTAATTATGAAAGTATATCCAGTTGCACTGGGGACAAATTGTCTGGGGTCAAGCTTATCTTGCTTCCCAACTGTCAGGTCTCTAGGGGATCCTTTCAATTATCTTACCAGGATGAGTTCTAAAAAGTTGCCCAACTGTCCTGCTCTGGAGGCAGTTTGGGCATGCCTTTCCCTTCAGCTACCAGTGTGGATGGCCATCATGATGATGAAGTAGATAAGGGAAATTGTATACAGAAGTTATTCTCTTCCCTTTCTGAAATGTCCACAAGAAGCCCCCTCACCCCCTGACATTTCCACCCCAGCAAATGAGGGCAGCCTTGAAGAGAATTGAAGAACTTCTACAAAAAAGAGATCCATCCAGTATATCCCACCAGAACAGTGTCTTTCCATATTCTACTCCAGTTTCTTCTTAGTGCTCAAAAAGACAAAGGACCTCAGACCCATTCTTTACCCAAGTTGACTAAACCAATTTGTGAAGGAGTCATTCTGGATGGTCTCAGTGCAATCCATCCTGCCATGCTTGCAGGCAGGAGACTAGGGTTTATGAATCTCCAAGATGCATACCTACACATTATAGTAGCCAAAACATCAAGGAGATTCCTGCTGTTCCAGGTTGGAACCAGTTGTGTCCAGTTTTGAGCCCTGTCCATTGGACTCAGCACATCTCCCAGGGTGTTTACCAAATGTGTGTGGCTCCTTTCACACTTCATATGTAACTACTTTGAGTATGGATTTTTCCCTATCTAGATGATTGGCTTTTAGCAGCCCTGTTATGGAGAAGCCCCTATTTGCAAGACAGTAGTTTCTCTGAATCTGTCTTTCTGTCGGTCTTTGAGGATCATGGTCAGTGTGTTCAAATCCCACATGAACCCATCACATTTTGTAACCTTTATTGGATGCCAGTGGGATGCACTCAACCAAAAAGCAAAGCTATGCCCAGACAGGATTTCATCCATAGTAAGCAAAGTTTCCATTCTAATACTGAATCCATGACCTTCAGTCGCTACTCTTCTCAGCGTGATGGATCTGGTACTCTCCTCTGTCCATATGGTCCCATATGCACTACTGAACATGAGAGTTTTACAGTGGATGGTCAGAAATCAATGAGATCAGTCCTGTCCACCAATGACACACAAACACACACAATAAAACTTTCAAAAACCTTCATCAAGAGTTTGTTATGGTAGCTGGTACCATAGAAGCTCTCTACAGGCACTCCATTTGCTCATTCACCTCTTACTGCCTTGGTGACCACTGAAGCATTCTGGGGTGGGGAGACATTATTTGAGTAGACTGTTCAGGTTACATTGACAGCACAAGAGGCTCAACTGCCAATCAGCATTCTTAAGATGAGAATGGTTCTAATAGAGGTGAAGGCATTTCAGGACTCTCTCCCTCGTGTTGAAATATCTCATACTCACAGACAATACGATGGTGGTATGATAACATAAATAAACAAGGTAGAGCACATTCATACCCCCAGTGCAGAGAAGCTATGAGGGTTTGGGAATGGGCCATACTGTCTCACAACTTTCTTATAGCAGCATATATTCCAGGGACATCCAATTTGACTGCAGACAGATTAGCAAACATTATTAAAGATTGGAGATAGTAGTGTGTTTGTGGAAAATTTATTTACTGAACACCAGACAGAAGAGAAGCAAATTTATGCTAGTAATCCGGAAACGTTGAGAGACATATGTGAGATTCAATCTGCTGTACCCAGCTGTCTCCAGAATGTTATTTTCCTGGAGGATCAAAGTCATTTTTTTGATGCATAAGCTAAGAAGGAAATGCAAAGAGGAGTCCAACAAAAAAGTGAGCCATCAAATAGAAGGGTGCTGTGCTTCGCGTTCTTCTGGTAATAAAGCTCATAGAGTGAGTTTGCCAGTGAAACCCTTTCCGACATTCCTAAAGAAAATGCTTGAGAGAGAGACAAAAAGCACAGAATTGACTTGAAGAATTGGGAATGCCTTAGACTAGAACCAGACTCTGGAGTTGGGAAATGGATATAAACAGGAAGAAGACCAGCAACACTGAAATTAGTGAGTAAATGTGAGACTATAAAGCATCAGTCACATTTGTGAAATGTGGCTTTACAAGAAAAAGTGGCTTAGAAAGATTGGACTTTTGTTGATTTTGTTAAACTTGTAGGATGGAAAGGCATATACACCACTTCATGTCATTAATATCTGGAAGGAAACTAAATGGAAATAGAAAAAACTGTAAGTAAAACAATTTTTGTTAAATGTATTTGTGTAAAACATTTCATGATATAAATTCCATGTTACATAAGCATTTTCATTGATTATTGTATGTGATAAGGATATTAAAGTAAACTTTTTGTTGGTTTTAAGAAATGCAGGCATTACATCTTAAAAAGAGAAGAAAGGCTGGACAAAAGAATGTTTAAGTTAATGTGCTGTAAACTTAGGCTGTTGAGGTGGGGTTGGGGTAGTATGGAAAAGTGCATTGACTGAAATAGATTTAGAGATGAGATGTTTTCTTTTATGTTTGCATAGGTAAATGTCTGGATTAATGCCATAGATTTAATATAATAACTTTTTAGTGTACAAACCAAAAATAAGAGCCAGCAACCTTGAGCTGTGTGTGGAATTTATTGAAATACAAGAAATAACAGACCGGTTTCGGCTAAGGACTTAACCTAGCCTTCATCAGTGTTAAAATTGCATAACATCTTGTCAGTGGCGGCTGGTGACTTCAAATCACAGGGGGGCTGCAGGAGACGCTGAATGGGTGGGGTCAAAGGGAAGGGGTGTGGTCAACCATAAAGGGGAGGAGCTATGCACAAAACCACAAAAAAACTAACTTTAATTAAATACGCTGCCCTGGGTGGCAAACCATCATTATGAAAGTCCAGTCAAGACAAAAATAAGTGTAGAAGAATAAAAATATTTCAATGCATTGGCTGCATGACAGCTTACTTAATATCTAGATGAAAACAAAAGGTTGTGAGGCATGAAAACATAAATTACTTTTTAAATACATTACTGGAATGCCAGTCAAAATCAAGTATAAGAAAACCAGAAGCACTCAACTCAAACTACTTCTCCTTGCACTGCAGTTCTAATTATAATATATTCAGCTTTATTAAAGTACCAAGCAACATGCTGAAAGTAGAAATCTATGTGATGCCCCCACTTGTAAAAATGTTTCTTATCCAAAAAAGACCTGCTGCCTGACAACGTTTCATGGGGAAAACATGATAAAAGTAAAAAATGAAAAGCAAACAAGAAACAAGCTCAAGATACATTGCTTAAAGGATTACTGTACAGGTTATGGACCACACATGATTGGCATTCTGTTTAGTTTACGGGTAAAGCCTGTAGAGATGACTGGAAGTCTCCAACAAGTGTAATGAGCTTTTTAAAATAATGGAATCCTGTCCTTTAATACCCAAGGCTTATACATTATCTAGTCAAGTATTCTCTGCATGGCAACAACAGAAAGGCTTTCAATGTTGGCAATTCTTTAACAGTATGCTTATTAAAGCTTACTTGCATCTTACGATGTCAGACAAGCTTACCTTATGGTCATTAAAGCATTGCTACTTAAACACAGAGCAACAGGCACTTTGAGTAATAAGCATAAATCAACAGTACAAAAATATGACAGAAACCAGACCATTCTGCAAAATCAAGGACAGATGAAAAGCCACTGTAGTACTTATGCAGTGTGTCCTCCCCATCCAAGGTAGATACAACTACTCCTTGCCTTGCTTGGACACATCCAGAGTCACTACATGGGAGAGTGGGGTGCAACAAGCATGTCACAATTTGAAATCTCTCTGGCTGACTGTGATGGCCCTGACACATTTGTCATACCTCTCAACTTCAAGAGCAAGAAATCTGGACAAAGCCATACACAGAAGTGGGACAAAGGCACAACAAGAAGGACAATTTTTAAATATTGCTCTAATAAACTTAAAAAGATAATAGAATAGGTCTTGCATTAGTATGAATTTTCTGAAGGGTATAAAATCTGAAACTCAAATGTCTGTCATTTTCTAACGTCAGTCTTTAGTGATTTGTCACTAATTTGCCAAAAAACACAATTTTATGAAAAATGGACCAAAAATGTGATGCAAAAATATAAAATAGACACACAATACAGCTTCTACCTGTCAAAGAAGGGACACTTTAATATTAGTACTGCTACCTTGAGCAGCTGACAAAATAAAAGAATCTACATGCATTTCAAGTAATCTATAACTTTGATTATTACAGTTATTTCTTAATTGTAAACCCTCCATGTTTTCTTCCAAAATTGCTATTTTATGGAGGGATTATTAGGGGAAGAGCAACATTTTGAGCCAAAAATTGGGGACAGTTGAGAGGTTGGCTATGCCTAATTCTATAAAGCAATTTATTTGCATGTACCTCTCAACCTGTTAATGCAGTAAATCTGAACAAGGCCAAATATATTGGGGCACATATAAACAGTACTAAAATTGCTCTTGTATAAATTGAGACAGTTGATAGAACGGCTCTTACTTTAACATGCATTTTTATGAAGGTTATGAAGTCTGAAACTTATTATTTAGTGACTTCTGGCAAATCATTTAGGAATTAAAACTACAAATTTTATGAACAACAAACCAAAAATAAGAAGCAAAAATCTATTCATTCTTTGAAAATCTGGACAGTTGGGAGGTATAGTTCAGCTGGGCCTGTCTGAGTTTGCTGCCCTTCCCCTGACAAAATAATGGTTGAACTGGAGCCTCTGCAGCCATTCCAATTAACCATTACTTGGCTATTTCACTCCATTTACCATAAACACTAATGTGCATACTGCTTTACTTCAATGATTGGACTTCATTTGAAAGTTTTATTTTGTATTTTACAGCACAAACATTAAGTAATCTGTTAAACAAAGCAATGCAGTCTCACAATGAAAACTTAGCATTAAAACTTCTCTGCCCTTGAAACTCACATTCATTGAAACAGCATTGAAACCCACATTCAAAGAAAATACATTTTGCCAGTGGCAGATAAAGATTAATTTTGGGCTGTTTTGAATCATAGGCCCCTTGCATATGAAACATACATGTGCTCTTTGATACACCTTCCTCATTGTACTAAAAATTATATTCCTTGTACAATACAGTACACTTGTTAGAGGGTGTTTTAAATTTGTTTTGAACATTTTTCCAGTAAGCAATGAAACAAAACATATGCACCCATAATGGCAAAACTGCCCAGTTGAGAACATTTATCATAAAAAGTCTACTCAGACTTCCACAGTCCACCATTATTAGTAAATATACACAATTCTACAGTCCACCATTATTAGTAAATATGCACAATTCCACAGTCCACCATTATTAGTAAATATGCACAATTCTACAGTCCACCATTATCAGTAAATATGCACAATTCTACAGTGCACCTTTATCAGTAAATATGCACAATTCTACAGTCCATATTCAGTGAATTCAGTTCTTGCCATAGCTGTCAACCTTAGCACAAAAACCTGGACGAAGCCAATAATGGGGAATACAGTCCCAAAAATAGGGACAAATTTAAAATATTCATCTTATAAACTTAGAAAATTGCTAGAAAAAAGGTTGTGCTACTATGTATTCTGAAGAACATGAAGTTTGAAATTCAAATGCCGGTCAATTCTACTGCGGACAGAACAAAAACAATTTTCAGCAGAGACGAGGAATTAATACTGCAGACACGTCTTTGTAAAATGGCAGGGCATCAGAGCAAATCCACACAAACACAGGCAGGAGATGCAGACTCCAAACAGAAGCCACCCCAACCAAGAATCAAACCAGAAAACCTATAGCTGTGAGGCAACAATACTACCACCGCACCATCAATTATGCAAGGAATTAAACATTCAGAAACCTGAAGTCTGAAATTCAAATGCCTGTCAATTTTACTGCGGACAGAACAAAACCAATTTTCAGCAGGGATTAAAACTGCAGACACGTCTTTGTAAAATGGCAGGGCACCAGAGCAAATCCACACAAACACATGGAGGAGATGCAGACTCCACACAGAAGCCACCCCAACCAAGAATCAAACCAGAAAACCTATAGCTGTGAGGCAACAATACTACCACTGCACCATCAAATCTGCAAGGAATTAAACATTCAGAAACCTGAAGTCTGAAATTCAAATGCCTGTCAATTTTACTGCGGACAGAACAAAAACAATTTTCAGCAGAGATGCAGGGATTAATACTGCAGACACGTCTTTGTAAAATGGCAGGGCACCAGAGCAAATCCACACAAATACAGGAGGAGATGCAGACAGAAGCCACCCCAACCAAGAATCAAACCAGAAAACCTATAGTTGTGAGGTAACAATACTATCACTGCACCATCAATTATACAAGGAATTAAACATTCAGAAACCTGAAGTCTGAAATTCAAATGCCTGTCAATTTTACTGCGGACAGAACAAAACCAATTTTCAGCAGGGATTAAAACTGCAGACACGTCTTTGTAAAATGGCAGGGCACCAGAGCAAATCCACACAAACACATGGAGGAGATGCAGACTCCACACAGAAGCCACCCCAACCAAGAATCAAACCAGAAAACCTATAGCTGTGAGGCAACAATACTACCACTGCACCATCAAATCTGCAAGGAATTAAACATTCAGAAACCTGAAGTCTGAAATTCAAATGCCTGTCAATTTTACTGCGGACAGAACAAAACAATTTTCAGCAGAGATACAGGGATTAATACTGCAGACACGTCTTTGTAAAATGGCAGGGCACCAGAGCAAATCCACACAAATACAGGGAGGAGATGCAGACAGAAGCCACCCCAACCAAGAATCAAACCAGAAAACCTATAGTTGTGAGGTAACAATACTATCACTGCACCATCAATTATACAAGGAGTTAAACATTCAGAAACCTGAAGTCTGAAATTCAAATGCCTGTCAATTTTACTGCGGACAGAACAAAACAATTTTCAGCAGAGACGAGGGATTAAAACTGCAGACACATCTTTGTAAAATGGCAGGGCACCAGAGCAAATCCACACAAACACAGGCAGGAGATGCAGACTCCACACAGAAGCCACCCCAACCAAGAATCAAACCAGAAAACCTATAGCTGTGAGGCAACAATACTACCACTGCACCATCAAATACGCAAGGAATTAAACATTCAGAAACCCTTAAGTCTGAAATTCAAATGCCTATCAATTTTATTTAACATTTTTTAATCAGGACAGTCTGACTTGGAACAAATAAACAAATTTTCAGCAGAGGCCCAGGAAGAAATAATGCAGACATGTCTTTGTAACATGGGAGGGCACAAAAGCAAACCCACACAAACACAGGGAGAAGATACAGACCCCACAAAGAAGGAACCCCAGCCAAGAATCAAACCCAAGAACCTGCAGCTGTGAGGCAACAATGCTACTACTACACCATCAAATATCAAGCATTGCAACATTTACAAACCACAGATATTATGAGGAACAGATCAGATCGAATATGAGGTAAAAATCTGAATTTTTTTTACAAATGGTGGTGGGTAGGGAACTCAAGTCTTTAACACCTGCATACAGGGTACAGGGTTCAAGCCTGAGGCATTCCCTACCACACCACCATAAGCACCTGGGGCATTTTCACACACACACACACACACACACACACACACACACACACACACACACACACACACACACACACACACACACACACACACACACACACACACACACACACACACACACACACACACACACTCCAGTAAAGCACAAGCACCATACACAAACTCCAATAAAGCACAAGCACCATACACAAACTCCAGACAAGCACCATACACAAATAAAAAGATAAAGCACAAACTCAAGCACCATACACAAATAAAAAGCACAAACTCAATAAAAATAAACATTGTAAATTAAAAGGCACCTTACCTGAATGAATACATCCAGAGTTAACGTCCGTACATACATCCTTCCCGCGCAATACTGAAGACCCGAGATCCCAATGCTCCTTCCCGACGCCGACGAGATCCCTAAGGCTCTGTCCCGAGTCCCTGCTGCTCCTCTTGCAGTCCGGACGCGTCCCATAATCCTGGCGGGTCTGTGCACTGTAAAAGTGCACAGACGCTCCTTGTGTCCCCCTATGGGGACGGCCGGGCTGCCTTGAGCATGCGCATAGACCGATAAGCCGGGACTCGGTCTATGCGCATGCGCGAAGTCCGCGAATTTTAAAAAAATATTTTTTTTTATTTTTCATTTTTTTTTCTTTCTTTTTTTATTTTTGAGGGGGCTGCAGTCCGGCAGCCCTATGCCACGAGCCGCCCCTGCATCTTGTAGTCCTTATATACAAGTTCAAAAAACTGATAAAAAATTCTGATTGGTGAGCTTATAAATGTTCATTCAAACCAGGGTGGAACAATCCACCTAACTTTACAATCCACTTTTTCTCTTTAGCATTTAGTTTGGTGTGCCAACCAATTTTATTTATTCTACTATCTGATATTCTATCAATAATAGTAAAATGAAATGTTGCTGTAGTGTGTTTTAAAGTGTGTTTATATAGGGCATTACTCATGCTTTTGCATTTGATATCACGCCAATGTTCAGAAATGCGTAGCCTGAGGGGTCTGGATGTCTGTCCTATATAAAATGCATGGCAGCTGCAGGTGGCCAGGTATATGATCTAGTCTGTGCTGCAATTTGCATAAAACCTGATGTCAAATACCGTACTACAGTTACTACTGGAAAATTATTTAGTCTTCAACACGTGTTTACAGTGGCTGCAGTGGCCACATGGCTTGCAACCCATTAACTTATCCCCAGAGATGGTAGTCTGGATCATATGTTGATGTGTGAATTGATGATGATGCTTGTAGTGGTTGAAGTAAGATCCCAAGTTCTTCCCTGTCCTGAGTGAAAAGTGACATGTATCAGCTAAGTATTGTGACAGAAAATTGTCTGCTAAAAGTATATTCCAATGTCTCCTGATAGCATCAGTGAACCTATTGGTGTTCCCTACCATATGTAGTAGTGAACTGTAAAGTGTTATTTTTGTTTTGTGATTTGTGTTTATATTTAAGAAGATCCCCTCTATCCAAATTGGAGGCATGATTACTTGCTGTTTGTACGTGGCCCATGCTGTAACCGCTTTCCTGAAACCTATGAACCAGATCTTTACGAAAAAATTAAAAAGTGTTTTCATCTGAACAGATACATCTCATCCTAATAAATTGAGACTTGGAAATATTTTTGGTAATATGGGCTGGGATGAAAGCTGGATGCTTGAAGTAAGGTGTAATATTCTGGGTATTTATGAAATACCTCAGTGTGTAGGGTGTTGTCATCATTCCTGCATATAACTACATCCAAATAAGTAATCCTGTGTGAATGATGATTCATTGTAAATTTAAACCCCACTTATTATCATTGAGATACCCCACAAATTCCATGAGGTATTCAACATCAGACCTCCACACCATTCAGCAGTCATCCAGATACCTGCGCCATATGTCAATTTCCCCCAAGAAGATGTTATGTGAGACATCATAAATGATCTGTTACTTTATGTAAGCCATGTGTACAGATCTGCATATATGGGGCAAAAGATGCTCCCATTGCAGTACTTCATACCTGAAGGTGACATTGTTGGCCATAGAAGAAAACATCCTTGGTGAGAACGTGTTCCGTCAGACAAATGAGGAAAGTGTAGAAGCCAGGTTTATATAAATTTGATTTTTGTAGCCAGTATTCAATGGCATCAAGCCGAGCCCAGTGTGGTATATTCGTATACAATACACAGACATCTAATGTACATAACCAATGATCCTCAATTTGCATATCATTTATTATGTCCAAGAATTCCATGGTATCTTGGATTCTAGATCTCTAACCCATCTCAGTAGTGGTTGAAGATATTGAGTTAGGAAATCTGGCAATGGTTCAGTCAAAGAACCATTGCCCAGCCACAATGGGTCTATCTGGAGGATTGTAAAGGTCTTTGTGGATCTTTGGTAAAAAATATATATACTGACTGCTTGGATCTGACACTGTAAGATGATATTTAGTATTTTCTGTAATACCATTCTCTAATGCTGATTCCAAACATTTTTCAAGTTGAAGTTTGAACATGGGTGTTGGATCAAGGGGCATTTTGGTTTAATATCTTCCATCATCTAGTTGTCTTTGAGCCTCAGCATCATATTGTGCCCAATTAATGACAACCACCACACCCATTTTGTCTGCAGAAATGATTACCAAATTTTTATCATTAGAAAGTTCCTGTAGGGTTAACATATCAGACTTTGAGAGATTGTTAGGCCTTGTATGAGTCATACTTAAAGTAAAGTGTACATCTTTGAGTATACTATTTTGCAAAAGACTCACACAGGGATACATTGGTGGGACAAAGGTGGATTTGTAGTATTTGAATGTATCAACAATTGAACCATCAGAAGTATTGTCATGAAAGTATAATTTTAAATTAAGAAGTCTGCAAAATGCTATGACAATTTGTGCTCGAGTATCTTCTGGAACAAAAAAAAAAAACAGGTATAAAAGAAAGACCTTTATTTAACAGTGTTATTTGTGACTCAGATAATGTTACATCAGAAATGTTTAATACATTTGTCCTCCAGCCAATGTTTACTTGTTTGTCAGAAGTTCCATCAGTCCCTCCATGCTTTTTATTTTTTCAATGTTTTCTGCCTGCTCTCTTGCAAGGCCTAAAAGGGACCATGCTGTTATTACGTTTGAGAGTGGGAGAGTCTGGGGTCTGCTGTGCATCCAAATCTGTACAGGAAGATGATTCAGCCCCAGATGAATTAGTATAAGTACTGCGTTTTCTGAGGATGGACTTAGGACATTTCCTTTTTGGGATGATGTTACTTTTGTTATTCCCCCCCTTCAAATCTAACATGTCTAGTGTGATGAAAAGGATGTCCTTTATCATAGTCGGTTTGATCTCTCTGGAATTTTTTGAGTTTCCTATCTCTAAGCTGTTGCTCAAAAGTCAGTAGGTCTGAACTAAGTTTAGTCATTTGAGTGGAATAAAATGGCTGATCAGTATATTGATTGGTTTCCTCACATAATTTGCTAATATTAATAGTTTCCGTATCAATAACTCGTTCATAATATCTAGCTAGTGTTTCCACAAATCCCATTGAACATTTTTGTTGTATTGCTAACCATTCATTGGTTAATTGCTCATCCAACTCGGTGACTAATAGTTGGATTTTGACTCTGAGTCCTCTGGGGGTTACCCCTTTAGCCATGTAGGCTTTAAATAGTTAAGGTGCCAAACATTGGATCTTAGCAGTTTCATATTTCTATTAACTTGTTGAAATAGCTTATCACAATGAAGTTGTGGATTATCAGAGATGTTCGTGCTATTGCCATTATTTTGCTCCCCAGTGCCGAAGACCCCCAAATCTTCCTTATCTGAAGAGAGTCCAACCAAAATCCGGTTTAAATCCATTATATGAAGGTTAACAGTGAATAAAGAAGCGGGATTAGCTGCAGCTGTAAATCAACAATGAAACTGTTGATTGTACCTAAAAACATGATGGCTCTGCCCTTGCATCTCCCACTCTATCATCATCCACCCACTACCTTTCTTTCCACCCCACTAACTACCTTGATTATAGCAAGCTCGGATGCTCATAAGCCTACTACTTATTATACAGCAGGAACTTCTTATTGTAACAGTTGTTAATGTCTGTTATGTACTTTGCAGATAAAGATTCTAGTTGTCTACTGATGTACTATGTTCTTCATCTGTAACTAATTGCTATGTTAATCAAATGAATTGCTTTGTAAATCCAATGTAACTACTGTCTGTATATTTTAACTGTGGAGCTTTTCTCCCTGGGCCTCCGCTGAAAATGGACCTACATCCAGTCGGACACTCCCAGTCAACAAATTTAAATAAATAAATAAAAATTGTTAGTCTTTAAAATTTGAAATCAACCCACAACTGGCTGCATGTATGTACAAAGCAGAAGGCAAATATGACAATATAATCAACAAAATGTAGGTGCAGTACCATGTCAAAAAAAGACCTTGTATCAACTTGATTGAAATAATCTAATCTTTGATCTGGACAATAATGGCCCCTGTAATATATCAAGATATATCAATCAGTCGTTAGACAGGGATTATCAATATGTAGTCAGTATGTCTCAATATCTAGATAAGCTAAATATCTAGAATACATCTGAAGTAACATCCCCGTCTAAACACAACTGTGGTGTCTAAATATGTCCAAAGACTCTTCAACAAGCAAAAAACAGTACCCCGTCCAAATCAACATACTAAACTGAAACTAAGCAGTCATATTAGAGGCCCTGACAATAATGGTCCCTGCATTTCAACAGGATATTATCTCCATTATCAAGCTGCCAAATGCTAAGCCTAAAAATAGGCCTATTGTAAATCTGTGCAGCTAAGTGGTAAGTAATAAAGCAATAGTCATGAATTGTTGTTCAGAGCCTGCAGTTAAATCCCTCGTCAAAGCCCAATTTGTCTATGGTGATATTTAACAATGTGTGTTTATCACTGTATCAACCCGAAATACACCAAACAGGGATTAAACATCTGTCCAATATCCACCAGATTGTTATGGCCAACCTCTCCTCAGTATGGAGAACATCGATATCTGTGCAGTGACAGAAACCTGGTTCAAGGCTCCAGAGAGCACCCCAGCACTACCAGGCTATACCTCATATCATGCTTTTCAGCCCCAAAACCCGGACCGAACCACAAAAGGAGGGGGAGTTTCCATATTTATCAAGGATATCCACACCTCCAGGTTAGTGGCATTGCACGAAGTATCGGAGACCATCCATGTGCAACTAACAGTGGGCAAGACTGCTTTTCAGTTTATAGCATCCTACAGACCACCCTCTCAAAGTCAGAAATCCCACTCGGCTTTCCTGAAAACATTGGAGAACATGAAGATCTCTCCGAACACCATTATATTGGGCGACTTCAACTACCCAAACATTGACTGGGAGCACTACTCAAGCACCAGCACCTTAGCCCAAAGGTTCCTGGAAATTATAAACTCAAATGCTATGGAACAACTAGTCACCACTCCCACAAGAGGGGACAACATACTAGACCTGATCATTACCAACATGGGGACTCTATGCTCCACACCAGAAGTATATCCCTCATTGGTAAGATCAGACCATAAATTAATTTCACTGGATGTCCACATCCCGACCCAACCCCCAGCCCAGAAAACCACAGTGAAAAACTTCTCAAAAGCGAACTTCTCACTTCTCAAAACTGAAGTGGAATCCTTCAAGGCCCCAGGGCCAGTGGAAACTTCGTCCCAAACTGCAGAATCCTATATAAACGCATTCTACGGACATCTCCAGGAATGCATGGATCATGCTATCCCAAACAAAACCAAGACCCAATCATCCAAAGGCAGGTGTCCAGTCTGGTGGACCCCTGCCATAAATAAACTGTACAACAGAAGGAGGAAGCTACTACATGATAGAGCAAAATCCCTAATAGGGAAGGCATCTCTGATCAGTACTAGCAAAAAATTACGATCCGTCATAAAATCCTCCAAGGCCAGCTTCAAGAGAAAAATTGCACAGGACACCAAAGACAGTCATAAGGCTTTTTTCAGTTAAGTTAGAAACCTGGGATGTAACTCCCAGACTTGTTCTGAGTTGATTCTAAACGACAAAAAATACACTGAACCCACAGATATCGCCAATATCCTGGCAGACAGATTCAGTGCAAACTTCAACACCCCCTCCCCCCCAAAAGAACAAGCATCTATCCCAGCAGAGGGCTGCCTCCCAAACATCTCTGATGCTCAGGTGAAGGCTGCCCTCTCCAAAGCAAAAAACACTGCTTCCATGGGACCAGATGGCGTCCCAGGTTGCGTCCTACATGAACTCCAAGAGGAACTAATCCCTCAAATAAAACAGCTATACAATCTCAGCCTCACTACAGGATATGTGCCCACAGAATGGCATACAGCAACAGTGGTCCCACTCCACAAAGGTGGAGCCTCTACGGACCCCGGAAACTATCTCCCCATAAGCCTGACTAGCTTAGTCTGCAAGGCCATGGAGAGGATCATCATGGAGCTCATAAACAAAGACATTGGGGACCTACAGACACTAGATCCTACCCAGTTCGGCTTTGTCAAGGGCAGATCCTGCCTTTTGAACCTGGTTGACTTCTTCGAAACAGTCACCAAAGCCATAGATGAAGGAAAGGTAGTCCACACAGCCTATCTGGACCTTGCAAAGGCATTTAACACAATACCCCACTCGGGCATCATAGATAAGCTATCCAGCTTAAATATAAACCCCTATGTCACAAGATAGGTCGCAAACTGGCTCAAAGACAGAACCCACAGAGTGAGAGTTGCTGGAGCCATGTCAGACTCGAACCCGGTCACAAGTGGCGTCCCACAGGGTTCTGTCCTGGGACCACTCTTGTTCGGTATATACTTTTCCGAGGTACAGGCAAATGTGGGAGGACTATGGCTCACCAAGTTCGCAGACGACTGCAAACTGGGCGCCATAATCAACTCTCCAGCTGACACAAACATCCTTCAAAAAGGTCTCACAGAGACAAATAACTGGTGCCAGTGCCATGGTTTAAAGCTAAATGCCAAAAAATGTATAGTAATACCCTTTGGCAAAAACAATGTGCCCACAAATTACCACATAGGTGAAAACCCATTAAGTACAGAGAAAGTTATTAGGGACCTGGGGACCCAAGTTGATAGCAATCTCTCCTTTGAAAACCACATTGCCAAAGTGGTTAGAAAGACCTTCTACATAGCCCACCTCATCACGAAGGGTTTCACATCTAGATCAAGAGAGGTAATCGTGCCCCTTTATTCATCCCTCATCAGGCCCATCATAGAATACAATGCCCCTTTTGGGATGTACCTTACCCGACACCTGCAGCAATTAGAAAGACCCCAAAAGTATCTCACCAAGAGGATCAAGGGTCTTAAACAGATGCCATATGCTCCTCGGTTAAAAAAACTCCAGCTCGACTCAGTTGCATACCGCCTACTTCGAGGCGATCTATGCCTGACATACAAAGCTATGTCAAATCCAGAATTAATGGACATGCTCCACCTCAGTAAATCTAAATCCCTTAGAGCCACATGCTCGAGGGACTTGAACCTCAGCACAGAAATAAATAGAGCTTGCTGGAGGGACAGGTTCATAACCCAGAGGCTCCCTTCACTCTGGAATAGAATTCCAGTTCATGTGAGGCAGAGCACCTCACTGAATCTCTTCAAGAAGAATCTCGATAGGTGGATGGGGGATCGTAGGTTTGTCCCAGGGATTACTCCCGTGTCACTATTAGACAGAGGCGCACAGTAAACTAAACCTTAAAAAGGGCACAGTATACTCAAATCAAGGGGTGGCGTAAGCCATACAGAATCGGGCTAGACTTATAATTGCCTCAGGGCAGATAGCCTAGTATGAACCTATGAACCTATATAGACCAATAGGGATTGAAAAGTGAAAACACAAAAAATTACTTAATGTAATGTTGGATATTCATGTGAGTGTGCCTGAATATAAATTATAAAATTAAGATTTTGCACACAATTGAAATCCTTGTCCAACCAGTAGCTAACTTTCAAAGATATACAAATTCTGGCTGTTAATTATACATTAATATCAGTTTAGTACTGATATAAACTGTTCAAAAAAAGATCAATATACACCGAACAAATACTAGTGACAACAATGAAAAATTATTTATCTACTTGTAAGTTTAAACGTGATGCCGAAAGACAGTCATCCAGTGTGCTACTGATTAGTATGAGAATACACAATTATAGTCTTAAACCGAAGTCCACTTTAAAGACCCAAAAGAAATAATAACTGCAAATGGAATAAGACATGAACATATGTTAAAGTTGGAAAAACTCTGTCCAAAATCATTACTATATTCCAGGCACTTTGGTAATGAAAACGCCCAAATATATCGTAAACAAGTAGCCAGAAATGGACACCAAATGGTATGAAAATGAAAACAGAAAGTACCTTAGGTACGAATATCTTAAATGAATATAAAATGCCCAATAATCCACTCGACTCAATGAACTGTTCTTGATAATTACAACAAAAAAAGTAGCTTTAAATTTAAGCAGATACTGTTCCTTGCCATTTAACTTTGAATGGTTGCTATAATAATACCAATTGTACATTCCTGCAGGTGGAAAAAATCTTTCCAAAGCGAACTTTTCTCCTCATGGTTGGAGACGAAAGTGCTTGATTCACTGGATGCATCTGATTTATTTTTTTTTATTTTTATTTGTTAAATTAAAGTTCTTTCTGTAAGCACTTCTTAGTTGCTTATTTGAAATTTTTTATCTTACTTCATCTTGTCACAACCAAGGCCGATTTTTGGATTGTGATTTAGTTTGGTGTGCCAGCCAATTTTATTTATTCTGCTATCTGATATTCTATCAATAATAGTAAAATGAAATGTTGCTGTAGTGTGTTTTAAAGTGTGTTTATATAGGGCATTACTCATTCTTTTGCATTTGATATCACTCACATGTTCAGAAATGCGTAGCCTGAGGGGTCTGGATGTCTGTCCTATATAAAATGCATGGCAGCTGTAGGTGGCCAGGTATATGATCCAGTCTGTGCTGCAATTTGCATAAAACCTTTTGTCAAATACCATACTACAGTTACTGCTGGAAAATTGTTTAGTCTTCAGCATGTGCTTTCTTTGTGGAACCCTTCAAGTTATCCTTTAACACCCCCTTCAGCTTTCCAAGTTCAGGCCCAAAGTGAAAGAGACACTAACTAGGTGTGAGCAGGAAGGAAAGACTCTCTCTGTTGTCGGAGTCTGTTTTTCCACACCTTCTAGACCTTATCCTAAAGATCAAAAGGGAGGAAAAATGTGGTTTTGAAAATCCCAGAGAGCCATTCCAGACACACGTGGTGAGCTTTCCCCCAGGGGTAGAATGAAAGCCGCCGGCCACACGGCAGAAGGGGTCTGCAGAACCAGGGTGACAGAGTGGCTTTCTTTGGTAAGCCTTTTCAGCGCTCCTGAAAGGAGGCCCATCTGTCCCTCTCTGGAGGCAGTGAGGGGTCGACTGTCTTTGCACCCAGATGCCTGGCTAGCAATAACAAAAGACAAGTGGGTACAAAGCTTCATATCCAGAGGTTACTCCATACCCTTTTCCTTTCCCACCCCATGCATAAAATACATTACAGATGTTCCACCCAGTCACAGGAAACAAGCAAACCTGGAAATACAGAAGTTGCTACAAAAGATTCATCCAACTGGTCCCTGCAGGCCACATAGGATCCAGAACTTACTTAAGGTTCTTTTTAGTTCCAAAGAAAACAGGGGACTGGAGACCCATACTGGATCAAACCAGACTGAACAAATCTGTAAAAAAGACAAAGTTCCAGATGGTAACACTGCAGTCGATACTTCCCTTGCTGGGAAAAGACATTTGGATGTGCTCTATAGACCTCCGAGATGCCTACTACCACATAAAAATGGACAGCACTTTTGGCTCGGAGCCAGCCACTGCCAATTTCGAGCTCTGCCCTTTGGCCTCACTACAGCTCCCAGAGTGCTAACCAAATGTATGGCAGTAGTTACCACTCACCTGAGACATTTAGGATTCCGAGTATTTCCATATCTAGATGACTGACTCCTAACCGCCACCACCAAGCATCTACTAACAAAAGCAAGAGACACCACTATGATACTTTGTTCTAGCCTAGGCATAACAATAAACTATGAAAAATCTGCCTTATTGCCGTCTCAACATATCGTTTTTATAGGTGCAGATTTGGACACGACAACAGTGATAGTAAAGCAGATTCAAGAACTTCTTTTCAAAATGAAGACCCAGGCAAGGACGGTTCTAAAATTATTGGGCACCATGGCAGCAGTAGTAAGTGTCATTCCCCTAGCGAGACTGCACATGAGAATTTTACAATGGATAATGCTCACTCAGTGGTCCATGCAGGAGCTTCCGATTTCGCATCGCATCATGTTGACAGAGTTTTGAATAAGAGACCATGTTAAGTTGTCAATCTCGCCTTCATTCTTGCTGGATGGGTTCGGAGCCGATCCTCGGCTCCGACTTGGCACTTGCTAAGCTCGAGAGCTAATTTTACCAGCTCGAGGCAACCCTGTATCCCATGATGCAAGGCAGAGATTACTCAGATCTCGTTTGCCGCTTCGCTAACGAGGTGCCTTCTTTTACCAGCTCTTGGTAAGTGAACTTTTCAGAGACTTTTCGTCTACCCCCCTTTACTTTATATATATATATATATATATATATATATATATATATATATATTATATTGTTGTTAATTATCGACTCACCTTAGCCCTATTCCCGTCAGTGTTCCCTTCTTTTTGACTAAATATTCCCTTGTCCCTAGTCAGGCCTTAGGCCTTCCCCTCCCTAAATTTTTTCCTGTCAGGGATTGTTTGTGTGTGACTGTGTGTTTTCTCTGGTTAATTTAATTTAATTAATTTAATTTAATTTGTTGGACTGAGTATTTTTTGTGTGTGATTGTGTTACTGTTGTTCATCGACACAGTTATGTCGAAAGACACTAAGCTCTCAGGCTTCAAGAAGTGTGACTCGTGCTGTCAGAAGATGTCTCTGACAGACAGTCACACTTCTTGTGCTTATTGCCTGGGACCTTCGCACCTGCAGGACTCTTGTGCTATCTGTCATGCTTTCAGCCCAAGAGTCCTGCAGGAACGAAAAAATAAACTCATATTAAGGGGCTTATTAAAGCCCGAGAGCTCCCCGACTAAGTCGGTGCCGGGGAAGCCCTCGAAACCTGTTAAGCCTTCGGCTCAAGCTTCTAAGCTGTCTGTTTCAGGTCCTTCCTCACCAGGCTCGAGATCGGCTCCGGCCGGAGCCGATCTTTCCATGCCAGTCTCAGTATCGGCTCCATCCGGCACCGATACTACCAGATCCAGCCACTCAGTGTTGGCTCCGATGGCTCCATTGATCTCAAAAAAGAGATCTCGATCCCCTTCAGTGGAATCCATGCATTCGGCTCCGAAATCACCTTTGCTCTCGGAGTGGAGCCATCGGAGCCGATCTTCTCGGTCATCCAGGCTATCTGATCACGACCTTGAGAGAGTGGTGAGTAGACTATTAAAGTCTCAGGCATTGGCCCAAATACTCCATAGCCCATCTCAACAGACGGTAGCTATATCACATCCACCGAGCATTCCTCCTCCGACTCTCTTACAGAGTTCGGAGCCGGAGCTCCTCGGAACCAGTACCGTTGTGACTTCGGAGCCGATACCACCCCTTTCGGCTCCGTCGTCCTCTGCTCCGATTTCCTCCTTGAGACCTTCATTGGAGGGATCCGGGCATCTAGTCTCCGAGAGGGCGAGTGGCATCAGACCCTTGTCCGACCCCGTTCTCCCTCTCGGAGCTTCGGCGTTGGTGAGCTCGGCCCCGACATCTGCCTCGGAGCCTTCCCTCTCGATGAGGCCTGGGGTTCCTATCTCTTCGGAGAGGGAACTTTCTGGTCTCTCTGACGGGGGAGCCTTCGATGTGATGAGGAGTCTACTAGCCCCTGGGCTTAGTCAACGGACAGTTCCATCAGCTCCTCCCACTACAGTGCCTGCTGACGTCTCTTCCCACTCTCTTGCTCCCGGACCCAGATATCCAACGTCTCAGGTTTCACCATTGGGAATATCTTCCTCTTCCGAGGCTTCTCCTGATCCTTCAGGAGAACCCCCGCGTAAGAGGACATGTAAGAGGAAACATTTAGACTCCCCTGAGTCTACTACATCAGATACTGACTTGGATGAGTCGGAGGGATCCCCAAGGTCCTCCTCTGAGGATGTCTCATTTTCAGACATCCTTGAAATCCTTAAACAGAGGGGGAACTGGCCCTCCCTTAATCCCTCCGAGGACGAGTCAGTATACCTGGAGGCGTTCGGATCTCGACCCTCCACCTCCTGGGTGTCTCCGCCTTTTGACCCTCTCATGGAGGTAGTGGCTCGGAAGGCATGGATGGCTCCAGATTCGGTGGAACCTATCCCTAGAAGACCTTCAAAATTTATTACTGCCTCACAAGATAGACAATATTTGACAAAGGGTGTCCCAGTTGATGCCATGGTGGTGGCTGCTGCCACCAAGAAGGAATTAGCTGATCCTTCAGTACCTGTCCATCCTCCTAATAAAGATTCTAGGACTATGGACAGGTACGGTAAGCGGATTTTTTCTTCAGCGACTTTTGCTATGAGATCGCTGAACTACTTATGCCACTTCACCTGCCTTCAAAGAGATGTTCTTAAAGAGTTGGGAGAAGTTTTACAGGATCCGTCAGCTGCTGGGTCTCAGGATAAGATTAGCTCACAGCTAGGAATCCTTAACTCCATTGCTAACTCCTCCATGCGGCTCATTTCTTATGCAGCCGATGGAGCGAGTAGGGCCGCAGGCACAGGAGTGGCTTTAAGGCGTCAGTCCTGGATGCACTTTTGTAATTTTGCAGACCCCTTCAAGGCATCTTTCACAAACTCCCCCTTTGATGGCTCGACCTTGTTCGGTCCTCAAGTGAAAGACACTTTGACTAGATGCGAACAAGATGGCAAGACTCTTTCTGCCGTAGGAGTCCGTTTCTCCACCCCTTCTAGACCTTACCCCAAAGGACAGAAGGGAGGGAAAATGTGGTTCCGCAAATCTCAAGGAGTCACGCCTGATGCACAGTCAGTTTACAATAATAGACGCCGCCCTAGGGGCAGAGGTGGTCCGCAGAATCAGGGTAGCAGAGAGCCTCTTTCTGACAAACCCTTCCAGCATCCCTGAGATGTTGCCCGATTGTCCGCCTTCGGAGGCAGTCGGGGAACTATCACTTTACCCAATAGCCTGGCTTTCCCTTTCTCAAGACAAATGGGTACAGTCAATTATATCCAAGGGTTACAAAATTCCCTTTATTCAAACCCCAGTTCAACAAAAGGAACCCTTCCAGACGTTCCACCCGGTCTAAGGGAATTAGCAGTACTAGAAATATCAAAACTGCTAGTAAAAAGAGCCATCCAGCCAGTCCCAGCGGACCAAATAGGATCCAGAATCTACTCAAGGTTATTTTTAGTTCCAAAAAAGACAGGAGACTGGAGACCAATATTAGATCTCAGCAAACTCAACAAGTTTGTAAAGAAATCAAGATTCCGGATGGTCACACTTCAGTCCATTCTGCCCTTTCTGGGCAAGGACAATTGGATGTGTTCGATAGATCTTCAGTATGCGTACTACCACATAAAAATTCACAGACGCTTCAGAAGATTTCTCCGCTTCCGGCTGGGGACCAGTCACTTCCAATTCAGAGCCCTGCCCTTTGGACTCACTACAGCCCCCAGAGTGTTCACAAAATGCATGGCAGTGGTTACGGCTCACCTGAGACGTCAAGGATTCCAGGTGTTTCCATATCTAGACGACTGGCTCCTCACTGCCACCACAGGCATCAGCTTCTCCAAGCTAGAAATTACACCATTCACACTTGCAGAGGGCTAGGAATTTCTATAAATTTCGAAAAATCTGCCTTGTCGCCTTGTCAATATATTACTTTTATAGGCGCAAGATTGGACACCGTACAACTTTCAGCAAGGTTGACAGACCAAAGGATCTTGGACATTCAAAGACACGTCCAAGTGATTCTATTCAGCAACAAAATTCAGGCCAGATTTGCTCTGAAAGTACTGGGTCTTATGGCGGCTGCCATAACACTTCTTCCCCTCGCCCGCTTTTACATGCGGCTTCTACAATGGATGCTATTCACCCAATGGTCCTTTCAACAACTTCCCATGCGTCACGAGATCATAGTAACTCCAACTTGCAAAAGACATCTGACTTGGTGGATATCGTCCCCTCAAATCCATCAAGGCAGACCTTTTGTTCCTCTTGCCCCGGTTGCCACGGTTACATCGGATGCCGCCCTGATCGGGTGGGGGGGCATTATCAGGGCAGAATGGTCCATGGCACTTGGCAACCTTTCGAGTACCATCTGCACATAAATGTTCTGGAGATGAGAGCAGTGCTTTTAACGTTGCAAGCCCTCAACGACTCTCTTCCCCTGGGAACTATTGCTGTCCAAACGGACAATATGTCTGTAGTGTGGTATATAAACAAACAGGGCGGAACCAAGTCCTATCCACTGTGTCGAGAGGCTCTCAGACTTTGGCAATGGGCAATCTCCTCTCACCGGTTTCTGATAGCAACGCACATCCCCGGGAAATCCAACATCATAGCGGACAGATTGAGCAGAGCTATTCTCATGCCTCATGAGAGGTTTCTCAAACAGTCAGTGACGGAAGAGATTTTTCAGAAGTGGGGTCTTCCTTGCTGCGACCTTTTCGCTACACCTCAAAACAGCAAATGCCCAGACTTCTTCTCTCTCTTCCCCCTTCCAGGCCATCCCCCCAGAGACGCTCTAACCCAAGATTGGCCCCGGGGACTTCTTTATGCCTTTCCACCTTTTCCGCTGATACCTCAGCTAATTCAGAAAGCAACCGCTTTGAGAGCCAAGTTGATTCTCATTGCCCCTTATTGGCCTCGACAGATATGGTTTCCGTTCCTACATCATTACCTTTTGGTACAGCCATGGCATCTGGACCCAGTTCCAGATCTTCTGACCCACCAGTCGGGCCAACTGCACCAATCCATACCCTCTCTCAACCTCACTGCTTGGTTGCTCCACTTCCATCCTTAGCCAGGCTTCCTATGATTTCTAATCCTGTACAGGATATCATAGTAGCTTCCCTAAAATCTTCTACGAGAAAGATTTACACTAGTAAATGGCGACGTTTCTCTTTCTGGGCAAAAGCTAGGAACATAGACCCCTATACTGCTCCAATTCATTCGGTATTGGACTTCCTAGCTGACATTTTTCTTTCAGGATCCTCTTCTTCCACAGTGAAAGTTCAACTGGCAGCCATTTCAAATTTTCATATAGGCTTTTTGGACTACAACATTATGTCACATAAACTTTGCAAGGCATTCCTTCGAGGTATCTTTTTATTGAAACCTCCGATTAGAGACCCCCCACCACAGTGGGATCTAAATTTAATTTTAACATCCTTGATTCTTCCCCCGTTCGAACCTGCAGCTGCCTGTTCTTTGAAATTGCTTTCTTGGAAGACACTTTTTCTAGTTGCCATTACATCTGCCAGAAGAGTATCTGAGCTTCATGCTCTCTGTGTTCGCCCTCCCTATCTAATATTCCACAAAGACAGGGTGTCCCTAAGAACTAATCTGTCTTTCTTACCAAAGGTGGCATCACAAACTAACCTAAATCAATCCATTGATTTTCCAGTATTTTTTCCGAACTATTCTGATAGAGCTGAACAAAAGTTACATTATCTCGATGTTCACCGCCAGCTCAGATATTATCTGGATAAGACAAAAATTTTTAGGAAATCTGATCAACTATTTCTATCCTATGCAGAGAACAGGAAAGGCCTTCCAGTTTCTAAGGTAACTTTATCCAGGTGGCTGTCTTCTGTGATCACTTATATTTATCAGCTCAGAGGCAAAGAGTTGGTTTCTAACCCAAAAGCCCATTCTACCAGAGCTCTAGCTACATCTACAGCTTTTCAAGCTAGACTTCCAATAGACACTATTTGTGCAGCAGCCACATGGGCCTCTCCTCATACCTTTGTTTCACATTACAAATTAGATTTGGTATCCAGAGACAGAGCAAATTTTGGTTCCACCATTCTCAAGAGTCTGTTCCATTGAGCCACCCAGGATAGAGGTGCTAGGGATGCGGTCCCATCCAGCAAGAATGAAGGCGAGATTGACAACTTAACATTTAGAAGTTATGTACCTACCATAACGTTCCATGTTAGTTGTCTTCTCTTGCCTTCTTTTTTGCGTCCCGCCCTCCATCCCCCTAGCCTGGTCAGACCGGGAACATTATACATATTCTATTAAGAGGTTATTAGCTTTTTTCTAGCTGTTCAACTCCGTGTCACTAGATTATGTTGATCCTTTCTAGAGGGTTATGATGTTATTTAGTATCCTTATTTTCTTCCTCCTCTTAAGTTGGAAGAAAATACTGCTATTTCTTTAGCTACCAAACGAGATCTGAGTAATTTCCGCCTTGCATCATGGGATATAGGGTTGCCTCGAGCTGGTAAAATTAGCTCTCGAGCTTAGCAAGTGCCGAGTCGGAGCCGTGGATTGGCTCCGAACCCATCCAACAAGAAAGAAGGCGAGAGAAGACAACTAACATGGAACGTTATGGTAGGTACATAACTTCTAATTCGTTGGTGGCTTCACTCAGATCAGGTAAACTTAGGTCGACCTTTTGTTCTTCCACAACTGCTCGCCACAGTGACCATGGATGCTTCCCAGATTGGGGGGGGGGGGGATTATCATGGAAGAACAGTCCAAGGCACTTGGCAGGATCACAAGGCCCATTTGCACATCAGTGTCCAAGAGATGAGAGCAGTGCTTTTTGCATTGCAGGCATTCCAAGACTGTCTACCACTGGAAACGATTGCGATCCAGACGGACAATATGTCAGTAGTATGGTACATAAACAAGGAGGAACCAAATCTTACCCCCTTTGTTGAGAGGCCCTGAGAGTATGGCAGTGGGTAACCTCCTCCCAGTGCTTTCTGATAGCAAAGCATATCCCTGGGGAGTTCAACATCCTAGCAGACAAACTGAGCAGAGCAATACTGATGCCTCATGAGTGGTCCCTGAAACAAGATATAGCGGAAATGATTTTCCGAAAGTGGGGCCAGTCCTGCTACGGTCTTTTTGCCATGTCCATAAACAACAAATGCAGCAGCTACCTTGCCCTAATCCCCCCTCCAGGGGAATCTACAAGGGATGCACTTGTTCATGATTGGCCCCTGGGTCTCCTCTATACTTTTCCTCCCTTCCCATTGATACCCAAAGTTCTTCAGAAAGCCAGCGCATTGGGAAGTACCTTAATACTCATAACCCCGTACTGGCTTCATCAAATTTGGTTCCCCTTCTTGCACCGTCATCTACAGGATGAGCCTTGGATTCTGGACCCATTGCCGGATCTTCTGACCCAGCCGGCAGGAGTGCTCCATCCATCTCTTCAAACCCTCAAGTTGACCGCTTGGTTGTTTAATGAGGGAGCAGCTGCAGCTACTCGAGTACAGTTAGCAGCAATCTCTAATTTTCACTTTGGAGAAGGAGGATCCAATGTTATGTCCCACAGATTTTGTAAAGCTTTCCTCTGAGGTACGAACCTGTTAAGACCAGCCATTAAACCACCTCTACCTCCATGAAACCTAAAGTTCATATTATCCAGGATAAGTCTTCCCCCTTTTGAACCTGTGGCATCATGTGACTTGAATTTCTTAACCTGGAAGACTATCTTCTTAGTGGCTATTACTTCAGCTAGAAGGGTTTCGGAATTACAAGCATTATCCATCAAGCCCCCATATATATATGCTGTTTCATACTGACAGTCTCACTTCGCACAAACTCTTTTTTTCTACCAAAAGTGTGCTCAGAATCAAACTTAAATCAGTCTATAGACTTACCATTTTGTTTCCCAAAGTATGGCAATAAGGCGGGAATACATGTTGAAACAGCTTGATGTACATAGGCAGTTATGCTTCTACTTAGACAAAACAAAGGATTTTAGAAAAACTGATCAATTGTTTGTGTCTTTTTCAGACTCCAAGAAAGGAGCTTCAGTAGCAAAAACCACTCTATCCAGTTGGTTGTCAGATTGTATCTCATAAACCTACCAGTCACTGAATAAACAACTTCCAGACAAAATAAGAGCTCATTCTATGAGAGCTATCTGTACCTCTTCTGCCTTCTTTGCAAGATTACCAATTGATACCATTCACACGGCAGCAATGTAGGCAAGGCCTCATACCTTTATAAATCAATACAAAGTGGATTTGGCCTCCAGGGATAGGGCCTCCTTTGGGTCCACTGTTCTGAAGAATATTCTTCTGTGAGCCACCCAAGAAAGATGATGCTAGGGACGCTATCCCATAAGTAAAAAATGAAGGCGAGATAGGACAACTGCACATAAAGAAGTTATGTACTCACCATAATGTTCCATGTGAGTTGTCCATCTTGCCTTCATTCTTGTGTCCCATCCCCATCCTTTTAGCTCCTGGAGGATCAAGAGGTTTCTAATTGGTATATGTTTGTCTCTGACCCTCTTCTTAGATTATAAAGTATAGATATAAATTGTTATACTAGCAAACAAGATCGGGGGAATGCCCTAGAGCATCATGGGAGATAGGTAGTGACCACGAGCTGGTTGCAGACCTTGAGCTTTAGTAAACGGCAGAGTCAGAACCGAGGATCGGTTCTGAACCCATAAATAAAGAATGAATGCGAGATGGACAACTCACATGGAATGTTATGGTGAGTACATAACTTCTTTTTAGTTAATACCTGTGGGTACAGCTGTCAATTTGGGGCAGTTTTTCTTATCGGGATGGTTAAACTTCATTGTTTGAAAATGTACGTAGTTTTGTGTGCTTGCTCTAAGTTAATAGGTTATAGGGGTGTTCTGGGGATATTTTGGCTTTTCATTAAAACAAAAAGTCTTGTAAAATGTGACATGGGTTCAAATGGAGATGACAAGAAATAGATGCATAATCGATCACTCTGCCAAACATTAGTGGGTGCATGAAACGCAAAAGATGGAAATAAACATTTAAAAAAGCCGTTGTATATAATAAGTGGGAATAATAACTTATCAGAATAGTTGCACTCTACGTATTGTTTTGGAACATGAATGGCGTCACAAGTGTAGACAAAATAGTTAAAACACTGAATTATATTAAGAGATGCCAAGTGCAAGTAGCAGTGCTGCAGGGGACACATTTGGAAAGAACTGAGCATGTGAATTTGATAAAAAATGGATTTCAGGATGTATATTCAAAAGAATATCAAGGACAAAGGAAAAGGGGGAGTACTTGCACTAATTGCTAGAGGAGCTAGAAGAGGGAAAAAAGATGATAATGGGAGATTTGTGGTAGTAGGGGGCTAATGGTAAGGGAGAAAGATTACGCTGTCATGTATTTAAATGTCACCTAAAACTGCTATTATGGAGCTTAAGAACATTTTGGGAGAAATAATTGGCTTTCAGTAGGGAAATTATTCACAGTTTGAGACTGGAATTTGATTTCTAACAATGAGGATATATGTTGGGGACCTAGGTGGGAAAGGAAGGAAAACATAGGTTAGATTTCTGAAGAAAGTTATAAAAATATTGGGTATGAAAGACTCAAATTCAGTAGTAGGAACTGTGAGAGAATTTACATATTATCCTCAAGATACAGTAACTAGGCCAGACTAGATAGAAATTATATTTAACAGGAACATGTGCATTTCATTGAAAGCTTCAACACACATCCAATAACTATTTCAGATCATGCTCCAATAACAACTAAGATAAAAATGCAGGGCAATTAAGTAAAAATGAGGCACTGGCGCTTCCTCAACCTACCTGTTAAAAGAGAAGAATTGAAAGAATGGTTAGTGGAAATTATTCGACGGTTATTAGTGAAGATAGAAATTTCTTCAAAATTTATAGCTAATGAGTAGGATAAATGAAAGTGGAGTTTAAAAATAGGGTAGCAATAAAAGAAAAAGACATATAGTTAAGAAGCAACAAAAATTATGTAGAGGGGCTGGCAAGGGTTAAAATATTGCGGAAAGGGATCTCATGGAGCAAGAAGAGGTGCAAATCTAGTGTGCTAGAGAAAATAGTGGAGTATCTGGATAATACGCATGAGTTTAGAAAGATTGCTGTTAAACAACTTTTTTATTTGATAACTTGAGGGAACAAATACGTTTAGCATAACAACTTGGAGACAAAGGAATGTAGATATCAAGCAAAAGTACAAATGGCAATATTTAAGGAAGTCTTGGGTATCCCAAGGCTAGAGGTAGATGTGGCCCAGCAATTAACAGTTGTCTGGAGATGAAATGAGATAAAAACTGTGATGTATAATCAATCTGAGGAAAGTCTCTAACAATACATGGTATTCATGTGGAAGTTTGGAAGCTAGGAGGGAAGAAAGTGATAAAGGTCTGGAAGGTTTTGTTAAACAGTATTTTAAAAGGAGGGGAAGTACCAACATCCTGGAAGAAAGCTGTGGTGGCTGCAATGATTAAAGAGAGTAAAGACCCATCAGCCCCAGCTTCAAATAGACCCATTTCAATTTTAAATTATGATTATAAAGTGTTTATGTCCATAATAGCTAAAAGAGTGGCAAAGGTGTTGCCAAAATTGATAGATATCAGTGTGGTTTTGTAGAGTGAAAGCAAACATTTGACAACATTAATAGAACAGTGATCCAGAGTGAAGCAGAGTGTATGAAAATACTGCTGTTGTTGGTGGGTCTTGATGCAGAGAAAACATTTGACAGAGTAAGTTGGGATTGTATGAGTAGTGCAGTGGACACATTTGTATTTCCTGATAGGGTTGTTGTTGCGTCTTTCGGCTTATCCCGGTTAGGGGTCGCCACAACGGAACTCCGGTCCGCTAATGTTTGGTAGTGGATTTTTATGTGCCGAGTTACCAGCCCTGACGCACAACCTTCAACGAAGGCACGCTCATCCACGCATGCTTCCACACAGAAGACGCTCTAGCTGAGAATCGAACGGGACAATGTCTTGCTGTGAGGCGACAACGCTACTGCAGCACCACTACCACAGATTATATTTCCTGATAGGGTAATAATGTTAATTAGGAGGATATATGAGGGATTGGAGGCAAAAGTTAAAGTGGGAGGGTTCCTGTCTGATAAGCTGTGTCTGAACAGAGAAACCAGGCAGAGGTGTTCTCTTTCCTTTTTGTTTGCATATATTTAGAGCCATTGGCAAAGAAAATAAGGGACTCAAAAAATTAAAGGATATCATTGATATGGTAGTCAAGAAAAGTTGACTGTATTTGCAGACAGTATTATTTTGTGCTATATAAAATAAGGAAAGGACACTACAGTGTTGTGGAACATTCTGAGACAGTTTCAAGTCTTTTTGGGATAGAAAATTATTGAATTCAAAACAAAGGCTATAGCTGTAAACTATCTACTCACACATGAATTGGTTCACCAATACCCATTGTTTATGGGGACGTGATAAAATTAAGAATTTAGGAGTATGGATTAAAAAGGATTCGTTCATGGCAACTATGGATATATGGGAAGAGACTAAACAAAAGATAACACAAAAACTGAGAAACTTGAAGCTCTTGTTTTATATGCAGGTCAGGCATATTTTTAACAACCATTGGAGAAGCTGTGGAAAGGAATTAATAAAGAGTTGAAGGATTTTATCTCAGACTGGAAGCACACAAGGGTCAAGTGGGATAAGTAGATCCTTCCAATAGAACAAGGGAGTTTTGGATTACCTGATTTGAAGGGATATAATTCAGTGTGGAAAGGGATGAAGATGAAGCAGGGGGAATTCAGGAAATAAGGTGAGAATGTGACTTTGGATGCAGATCCTTAAGTTAAAAAACAACAGCCATACATAAGTTTATATTCATAAAGTAGCAGAAAGTATTCTAAAAACTAAGTAAACACCAGAATAGAAAAAGGGGATTCTGCCAGTACGGATGACTGCAATTAGGGATGCAGAGAATAGACAAGAGGGACTGGAATTTGTTGGGAAGAGAGACTGGATAAGCAATTTGCAAGGAGACAATCGGAGGACATATGTATATCTCCCTCTTATGCAACAAAGTCTAGATGATTGAGGAATTTTGCTTCTAAGTGTTTGCAGAGGTATGTTATACACCAGGCAGGCTCCAAAGAAATTTTCCTCGTGCATGGCAAATGTTGGAGGTGTGATGGGGAAATAAGAGGAAACTGGGAGCATGAACCTATGAACCTATAGGCAGAGTCCCTCATTGACTCTCTTCAAGAGGAATCTTGATGAGTGGATGGGAGATCGTAGGTTTACCCTGGGTATCACTTCTGTGTCACTGTTAGACAGAGGCACAGTATGCTAACCTTGAAAAAGGGCATAGCAAAATTAATTTAATATGGGTGGCGAAAGCCATACACACTCTGGCTAGGCTTATAAATGCCCTAGGGCAGATAGCCTAGTATGAACCTATGAACCTATATGTTTTGTTAGTGTAATAGGTTGACACACTTAAAAAAATTCCCTACAGAGTACTCTGTTAGACATATTGAGTGAGCAAATAGGTATATCTAAGGAAATTATTTTTTTTCGAGCTGGAATACAGGATCTGAATTCCCTAGACGTAGTAAGGCCAGGTTTAATGGACAAAACTTCAAAATGTCGAACGCTCTCATGAGTGAAAATTCAGTAACTCAAAATCGCTATTGTGGGGGTTGCACCCCCCCCCCCGCTAAATGTATATTCCAGCTCCGAGATCGCACTACAGTGAGGAAAGGGTAAATATTCCGATCTTCACTGTACTGCGGTCCAAAAAAATAAACATTGAGTTGCTGAATTTCCACTTGTGAGCGCTCGACATTTTGATCTTTCGTCGATCTAAAGTAGATCCATAAGGCCTTAAGTTTAATTCTGTTCTGTACCAAAAAGTATTTACTTGGAAATGGAAATCCAAGTTCCAAACCAACCATATCTGAAGCAGTACATATTGTAAGAGAGAGAAAAGAACTGGAGTGGGATTTTTAGAAACGTGTAGGAACAGGTTATATAGATAAAATGGAAATTGTGGGAAGAATACATGCAGATTAATGTTTTTGAGGAGGTTTAAGAGAAGGCAGGACTTGATCTTTTTATGTAATGTTGGATTGATGATGATTGTACAGAAACATATATGTGATGTATAATGTTTGTAACTGTGAACTTTATGTATTTTTTTTTTTTTATATATACATGTATGTTGGTCTGTGTAATCATACCTCTCAAGTGTACCTCATTACGAGGAGTATTCCTCATTTGGGGTCTTAAAAAGTTCATATTCCTCGAAGTTTCACATTGAAAGAGTCAGTCACACATTCAGTGTTAGGCATTTTTGTAACTGATATCCATGGTAAATAGAACTACATTATTTTAAGTCATTAAAAAACTTTTTTATAATTAAAAATAACACGTTAACCATTCTGTGAGCTTCCTAATTGAAGCTGTTGTACGTTTTGCCCATTTGTCCCACATTATGAGAGGTGGTATTCCTCATTTTGGGGATGGAATTTTGGGAGCTATGGTAATAAGTGATGATTCAATAAAGGTATTAAAGAAAAAAATCATTGTGGTGGTGACCCCCCCCCCCCAAATTGCCCAGGCAATCTTGTTTATGCCTTCTAATGGTGTTTGCCAAGGGCAGTTAGCACAAACTTACTCATACTCTGGATTTGCTCACACAGTCTCGGGCAACTTGTGCACCCCATTTAGGAGCAAATACAGCTAACAGCTTGATTACCCATTCTAAAGACTTAAACCTTGCCTGTGATGTAAATAGGATTTGCTGGAGAGAGATGTATCCCAGAGACTACGCAGTCTATGGAACAGGCCCCCCATCTGAATTATTCAGCCTTGACTCATTTTAGGTGCTTGTTTCATATAGATGTGCAGCAGGTGTTAATGGAGTTCAGAAAACCTGCTACTAGAAAATCTTATGTTTACAGATGGAAAAGATTTTTTAAGTGGTACCAAAATGGGAACAGAGGGCCCCATGAGGTTAAGATTCCCTGTGGTCTTGAAATATTTGTATGAGCTACTCCGGGATGGTTTATCGAATGCATGTATCAAGGTGTATTTAGCAGCCATCTCTGCTTGTCTGCCATTGGATGCCCCTTTCTTCTTTTTTGGTAAAACAGTTCATGAAAGGAATATTGCATATGAGACTTTCTCACAAGCAAATTCCTCCTTCATGGGATCTCATATACATTCTGGACAAGTTAACTTTACCTCCTTTTGAACCTACTGCCTAGGCTAATTTGAAATTTTTAACCTGGAAACTGGTTTGCTTACTACTGTAATGTCTGCAAGGTGCATCTTTGAGCTGCAGGCTCTCATGTTGTGACAAATTATCTGATTTTCCACAGGGATAAAGCTGTGTTGTACACTATGCCCTCCTTTGTACTAAAAGTGGTCTCAGAATTCAACCTCAGTTAGTCCATTAACCTCCCTGTGTTCGTCACAGAACCTAAGAATAAGGGAGAGAGAGAGTATACTTCATATCTTGGATGTGCATATGCAGCTCAGGTACTACCTTGACAGAATAAAACCCTTTAGGAAGGCTGACAGTTTTTTTTTAATTTCCTTTGCAGGGGCAAAGAAGCATCAACTTGTCTCTAAGCAAACCATTGCATGTTGGTTGTCTGATTTCCGGGCAAGGTGAAGGTGCATTCCACTTGGGCCTTTTCCTCTTCAGTGGTTTATTGGAAAGGAGTGGACTATAAAAGTATTAGTGGCAGCAACTTTGTTTTGTCCATACCTTTGTGAAGCACTGCAAGCTTTATGCCTTTTCTCAATCCAGAGCAGACTTTGCTAGGACCATCATCCAGGGGCTTTTGGACCCTTAACCTTCCTCCTCCCAGTTTTGTTAAACTTTGGGAATCTATCGAAAGAGGGGAAGAAAACTCCAGGCTACCATGGTTAAACTAAATAAGGTTTATTAAAATGGTAAGCGCTTTTGCAGTAAAACAAAACTGCTTCATCAGACCATTAAATGATATGCGAAACACATATATAAAACAAAAATAAACCAATCAAGTACAAAATCACATGTTAAAGCAGCCAGATATTTAAAAATAGGTTAAGATCAGAACCAGTTGAAAGCTCTGAAAAAATATTAATTCTATACATATCCAATCAATACAACCAATTAAAGATCCATCATTTCCAATTTCATACAGGCCCATTTCAATACTAAACCATGATTATAACGTGTTTATCTATAATGGCAAAAGTGATGCCACAGTTGATAGATATGTATCTGTGTGGTATTGTGGAGAGGAGGCAAACATTTGACAACATTAACAAGGACATTGATGATCCAGAGGAATGCATAATGTAAGAACATACCACGGTTGTTGGTGGGTGTTGATGCAGAGAAAGCATTTAACAGAGTAAGCTGGGACTCTGAGCAGGACAATGAATTTGTATTCCTTAATAACATTTTAAGGTTGATTCGGAGGATATATGAAGGACTGGAGGAGAAAATTAAAGTGGGTGAGGTCCTCTTTGATAATTTCTGCTTGACCCGTGGAACCAGGCAGGGATGTCCTCTTTCCCCTTTATTCGCATTATGTTTAGAATCATTGGCAAAGAAAATAAGGGACTCAGAAATTTAAGGATATAATTGATACTGCAGTCAAGAAAAGCTGGCGCTATTTGCAGATTATATTATTTTATGCCTGACAAACCAGAAAAGGACATTACACTGTTGTGGAACATTCTGAAACAGTTTCAAGTCTTTTAGGGATGCAAAGTAAATGAAGTTAAAACAAATGCAGTAGTGGTAAATGTACCTACACATCAACTGGTTCACCAATATTCATATTTATGGGGACATGATCAAATGAAGTGTTTAGGAGTGTGGATTAAAAATTAATCCGGTGTGGCAGCCAAGGAAATGTATGAAGAAACTAAAAATATTATACAAAAACTGAGAAACTGGAAGCACTGTTATATGGATAGTAAGATGCAAGCAGTTAAAATGCTTTAGTCCCTTTAGTCTTATACCCAGGGCAGGCATATTTTTATCAACCAGAGGAGAAGTTTTGGATAGTAGTTAATAAAAAAAAAACTGAAGAATTTTATCTGGGAGGGGAAGACGGAAAGAGTGAAGTGAGATGAGATGATTCTTCCAATAGAACAAGGCATATTGGGATTGCCTGATTTGAAGGGGGTATTTCAGAGCAGAGTTAAGGCTTCTATACATAGCACAAGCAGAAACCTATAATTCAAAGTGGAAAGGGATAATGAAGAAATAGGGTGGAAGCTCAAGAAGCAAGGAGAGACTGGGATTTTGGAACAATACATACAGTGGAGGAATGGTGTTTAAAAGAAGGCAGGACTTGAATGAGCTATCTAATGTTTGACAATGATTGAGTAGATAAGTGATGCATTATGTTAGCAACTAAGATTATGTCAGTGTGGTTTGTGACGTACAATGCTTGCCACTGGACTTATGTCAACATGGTTTGTTTTCATTTATATAAATGTATGATTCCGTATGTCATATATATTTTAATAAAGATGTTATTGTTTAAAAAAATCTATCCTCTTTTGTTATATTTTCCTTTCTCAGCCCCCTCCCCGACACATCTTCACTGCTGCAAATCAAATTTCAGTCACACCTATAAATAACATTTCTTGCTGAAAGCTGATTATTTTATTTATTTTATTTTACATTTGTTAACCGGGAAATTCCAACTGGACCAGGTCCATTTTCAGCGGAGGCCTGGGGAGAAAAGCTCCAGCATCAAGTTATACAAATACAGTACATCCAGCATAATACACAAAACAGGTTACATCATGTATGCTGATCATAGTAATATAACAAGAAATTAATAAAAACACCCTAGGTAAAAGAAGATATAGAACATAGGTAAACGATAATGTCGGTTACGGTGCATCCAGCATAATACACAAACAGGTTTTATCATATATGCTGAGCATAGTAATATAACAAGAAGTTAATAAAACACTCCAGGTAAAAGAAGATATAGAACATGGGTAAAAAGGCAATGTCAGTTATACATTGGTAAGAGAAGAAAATTTATCAAGTAAGATTCTGTAGTTAAAAGTACCCTTTCAGATGACCAAGCCTAGACTTTTTCTTAAGCTCCATTATAGCAGTTTTACGTGGAATATAAATACATGTCGGTGTAAT
Organism: Protopterus annectens; assembly: GCF_019279795.1. Taxonomy (NCBI): domain Eukaryota; kingdom Metazoa; phylum Chordata; order Ceratodontiformes; family Protopteridae; genus Protopterus; species Protopterus annectens. Next base: position 483,160,997 of record NC_056730.1, read on the forward strand.
CCTCTTTCCTTGCCCTTAGCCCCTTAGTACTACAAATCTACCATTATTATTTTTGTAATCCTCTTCTGTCAGTATTGGAGCTCCTCTTGCAGTTAATATAAGTATTCCACTTTTCCTTTGTCCCAGGTATTCCTCTGAATAACCATCCTGAAAACCTTTCGTTATCAAATTCACATGTTCACTTCTTTCCATGTGTGTTTGCTGTAGCATAGCTATTTGCACTCTGCATTTTTAATATAGTTCTCTACTCTTTCTTATTTGTATTTATCTGTGAGACCATTGCCATTTGAAGTCATCACATAAAGCATCATTGTGTTAAAAAGTTATTCCCACGTTTTATGTATAACAGCTTTTTTTTAAGTGTCTAATTTCAGCTTTAGTGTTGCATGCATAGGTTCATTTTTTTATATGGTTGTTTCTTGTGATATTCATTTCAGCATATGTCACATCTTACAAAACATTTTGTTTTATTGAAAGCCCTCAAGAAAATACCCTCTAAAACCTATTAACTTAATAGTAACACACAAAACTATGTACATCAAATATTGAAGTTTTACCTTCCTAATAGAAACAAGTGTCCCAAACTGACAGCCACACTTAGAGACTTGGGTTAACCTAAAATAATGTTTATCCATGCTAAGACGCATGCTACAGCTTGTGCTTCTACTAAGTGCTGTCTGGTTTTGTCTTTTCTTTATAGCTCTCAGAGATGGGAAAATACTTCAATGCTTTCAGAAAACATGATGATCTAGCCATTTCTCTTTATCAGATTTTTTTCCATGGAAACAACAGGTTGAAGTTTTTAGTGTAAGTGGAACATTGGAAGGTTATATATACAGTCCAGTAGTATGACAATAAAAGACACACATTCTGATGTGTTAATTTTCACCTGAAAAACAGAAGTGGAATTAAGAGGTAATTACTTGAGAGAGTTAAAGTTGGCTGTACACTGATCAACAGGTTGAGTAAAGCTCTCCTTATATGGAAACAGAAACTGTGAAAATCAACAAAAGTTATAATTTTAGCAAAAAAAATCAGTCACTTGTTAGTCTGTGCACTGCATGAATGTCAGCAAAGAAGAAATTTAGATAAATTAAGAGAAACTCAACAAGAAAATGAAAAGAACAAAAAACTTTGTATGGGAAGAGTGTTGCTTTCAGCAAAAATCAGTTGAGGTTTTAGCTTTTGAAAGGGGGTGGTTTCCAGTATTTCAGAGGAAAAATAAATCAAATTAATTTAAATGTTTTTTGTAAACAAATGAGATACCAGAGGAATATATAAAGTCAAATGGCAAAAACTTGGAAAGAATAGAGGAAGCTTTAAGTAGCTATTCAGATGAGCTGATAAAACCTCTGAAGTCAGAGACTAGAATGAAGGAAAGACTGGCTGAATATAAAACAAGAAAGATTTCAAAAATAGGGTTTGAAGACAGTGCACACAGAGAAAACATAATATTTTCTTCTATATCAGAGAAACTGGAAGAAGCAGATTGCATCAATTTTAAGAAAGCATAAATAAACAACTGGACTGGTATTCCACAGCAGAATTTGTTAATTGAAAGGGCACTTTGTGTATGTTCCAAATTTGACTAAAAGAAAACAGCCAAGACTTGTATTAGTTAAGATGCAATCGTACCTGCATAAAAATATGCTGCTTGTGACAGAATTGTAGCAGAAGGGGAATGTATTAAAAATTGGGGACACCAAAGTGTTTGTGGGAAATGAGTATTCTCTGTTCATCAGGTAGAAGAGAAGCAAGTTTATCTCTGTAGTCAGAGGATGTCAGAAGGTAGGTGTGAGATTCGTTGCAATATTTTTTGATCCTCCAAGAAAAAATATTCTGAAGACATTTTGAATGCAGAGCAGTGCAAGAAGGAAATAAAAAAATATATCCAGCCAAGTGTGTGCCAACAGGCTTAATGTGACTGTGCTTCTCATTCCTCTGGCAATAGCAAAGCCTGTAGTGAAACCTTTACCATTGTTCCAAAGGAAAATGATTAAGTGCTAGAAAAAAGCCTACTTGCTGAAAAGAAAAAACAGGAATACCTTTGACTTGAATCATCGACCAGTGTTAGGTAGCTGAGATGAATTTGGAAGACTGCCAGCAATAATGTGAACATGAGAAATAAATGGGAGAATATAAAATAGCATTTCCATAAGATGCAGTTTGGGCATGAGAAATGCTTCTGAAAGAAATGTTTAAAAAAGACGGTGTGTGTTAACTGTACTCTTAATTGGTGGGAAAACTCTAAAGCATAATTTCCACTTTGTCATTTATGTTTCAAGGGACAACAAACGGAACTAAGATGTAATAAAAACATCTAAACTATAGGTAATAAAACAGTTTTTCTTATTAAAACATGTTTAAAATATGTTGAAGTGAACTGCTTGTTATATTGACTGTATGGTATGCAGATGTATTTTAAATGTGAGATTAGGGGTCTCATCAGTGATTGTTGTTTGTGCTAGTGATATTAAAGTAAGAAAGTAGTTTTTGTTATATAATGTATCCAGGGTTTATACTGTAAAAAGAGAAAGGATGTATGTAAACAATTCAACACTGTGATTTTAATCTGGTGAGATGTAAAAGTATACTGATCAGATTATGTGTGTAAACCTCTCAGACTATGTTACACCCTTGTTTTTATATGGGTGTAATTATACATTAATATTCTTAATTTAAACTGCAGATAAGAGATTTATTTTCTAAGCAAAAAGGCAAGGAAGTGGAACGCACAAAAAATGGTAGTGTTCCGGGAATTGAAAATAGCTATTGTTGCAATTGCAAATCAATTAGCTGTTTTCTCCCATTGACATGATTAAGCAGTTTCAGATTGCAAGTCTATAGCTGCAGACAATTATTCAAGAAATGACTAAAGAATATGCTGTGAATTATATTAAGATATGCGGGGTGCAAATATCAATGTTACAGGAAGAATGGGTCAGTCTTGCAAAGAAAATATTTCAAAAATGATATTCAACAGAGTATCAGGGACAAGGGAAAAGGATAACGACACTGATTGTGGGAGGGTCTCTAGTAATGATAGAAAAGGAAATGAAAGACAGTAATGGCAGATTTGTGGTAATAATGGGTTATTGGCAAAGGAGGAGGATTGTATTTATACACCACTTAAAAGAACTTGGAAAAATTATTAGCTTTCAGCCGGGAGTTTTGTTTATGGGTGGGGACTGGAACCTGACTTGCAATAGTGAGGATGTATCGGGGGGTGTAGAAGGTAAAATATTAAAAACAAAATGTCGTTAGATTTCTGAAGAAATGTATAAGAATATTTGGATGTAAGGTGTGAATTTGCTAGCATGAACTCAGAATTTACATACTATTCCTCAAGGCACAATAACTGGGCTAGACTGGATAGAAATTCTATTTCACAAGAACGTGGATATTTATTATCTGAGACCACTGACATTTAAAGCCATTACAAAAAGCATCATTGTGTTAAAGTTATTATTCCCAGCTTTTGTGTGTAACAGTTTTTTTTCTTAAGTGTCTAGTTCCAGCTTTTATGTTACATGCATACACTATTTGGCAGGTTGTTCTTTTGTACAGTTGTTTCTTGTCATATCTATTTGAGCCCATGTCACATCTTTATAAACTTTTTGTTTTATTGAAAGCCCTCACAAACAAAAAAATCCCATTAAAACCTATTAACTCAATGCTAATGCACAAATCTATATATATCTTCACATATTGAAGTTTGCTCCTCCTAGTAGGAACAAGTGTCCCAAACTGACAGCCACACTCAGACTTGATCTCACCTAAAAAAAAGGTTATCCATGCTATGATGCATAGTACAGCATTTGCATGTACTAAGTGCTGTCTGGTTTTATCTTATCCTTATAGCTTTCCCAGATGGGAAAATACTTGAATGGTTTCAGAAAACATTATATAGTATGGTATTATATAGGTGTGTATTAGGCTAATGGCCCTGGAGCCTTTACAAGCCTAGTCCATAGGATTACCCTAGCACATAACTATAATCAATCACAATATGTTAGAAAAGATGGGGACGAGAGACTAAGATAGCAACAGTGGGACGAGAGACTAAGATAGCAACAGTAGGAGGGCATCTGTATGGCTCTCAAGGGTGTAACATAGTCTGAGAGGTTTAGTTTTTGCCTGGAAGTACTTGCATAAGTATTTTATACCACAAGCAGACATCAGAGAAGTTTTCTCAGGTAGATGACAATTGCTGGAGGTATGATTGGAGAACAAGAGGTATTTAGGAAAATGTTATGGGGCATGTGACTGGTTAGTAGATTTTTTTAAATTCCCTGCTGATTATGTTGTCAGAAATGTTGGGTAAGCAAATGACTATAACTAAGGAGATTATTATTTTGAGCTGGAATATAACACCTGAATTGTCTAGACCCCACAAATCCTTGCTAAGCTTAATGTTGTTACCTGCCAAAAAAGCAATAACTGGGAAATGATAAGCAAAACCTAGAACAACATAGCTGAAATATTAAGTATTGTGAAGGAGAGAAAATAATTGTAAATATGATCTTAGGGGAAGGAGCAAATTACATAGAACTAAATGGAGTTTGTGGGATCAGTACATGCAAAGTAATGTTCAGGAGGAGGAGGAGTGAAATTTAACAGAATGCAGCATATGAGCAGTTTTTATAATGGTGTGAATGATTGTTAAAAATAAGCTGATATGTAGAATACATAAAGCTAAAGAAAAATGTTTACAGTGGATTGTTTTCTGTAACAATAATTCCTTCATCAGAGTGTTTTTGCAATGTACCTTTTGTGCATCACTTTTACTACTGTATGTAATTGACATCATAAATATGCTCATAAATCTTTACCACTGTTCTAATTGTTAAATTCTTTATTTGTCATAATGCTGTGGAGCTTTTCTCCCCATGCGACCCAGCTGGACTTCCCAAGTAAATAAATGTAAAATAAATAAATAAATATTCAAAATGTGTAAATTTAATAGAGGCGTTTAGAAAAAGAAAAAAAAAAGAGAATTACAGAATATGAAGTGTTCCAGTAGGAAATGAGAGAGAAACTTGGAGGGTAGATCAGTTTGTGATATTCTTAGGTTCTCTGCTATACCAAAAATGTTAGAAGGGGTCATCTGTGTAAACTTTATGAAAGAACAATTAAGTGGAAAGGAATCACATCAGAAGAAATGTTAATAACGCATATGGGGCCCATGCACTGACTCTAAATGTGAGGAAAAAATAGACCAGTGTTGGTACAATTGCATACCTTTCAATAAAGAAATGCTTCTTTAAAGGATGTGATAAAAATGAATTATCAAATTTAGAGAGAGCTTAAACTTCATAAAAATGCTTATTTAGGTGTGGTTATTAATATATTTCGTCAACATTTCTGTCAGACTAATCTGTAGGGAGTTTTTAAAATCTGCTAACTCCGTACATTCCCAAAACATGTTCCCAATTACCTCTCTCTCCTCCATTACACCTTTAGCATTTGCTGTCTACCTGAGGGAAAATCCTCTAAAGTCTACTTTAGATATAAAAATACTTATGAATCCTTCCATGCAGATATCCTAAATCCTCTGTAGTTTGTTGTATACTTGAGAGTCCAACATATTTCTTCCCATAGTTCCTTTGTAAATTATCCATTCTTTTCTAACCTCTTATGATTGTTGGTTACAATTATCATGTAGTATTGTATGTACCCTACTAGTTATCTTTTTTTTAGCAGCACTATATTTTCTGGACTCTGCTAAAACTCTGTTAGAGTTTGTTTCTTTAGCTCTCCCCTTTACCTTTCCCTTTGCCCAGGTTATCGATACTTTGTAAGAAAGGCAGTTTCTAACCTGCAGTCCAAACTTGAGGAAGCGTACTTGGATGTACGTGAAAGCGCTTGTTTTATATATCTCGAACAAATTTTGTTTGCTCATCATCGTGGAGGTCTCTACTTGTTTTACCCTGCAGTCCAAACTTCTGTTTAGCCTAATTCCAATACTTTTCCCTCTCAAGTAATTTGCTCCCAATACATTTTTTCCTTTACTAATTTCCTGCAGTGAATTCTTACCCCCCCCCCCCGTTGCCTATTTTCTTTGCATATGCTTGAAGTCATCTCTGTTGGTATAATCTCCTTTCTGCAGTCCCATGTTGGGTTAGTTCTTAGAAAAAGTGTTACTTTATGAATATAATAATCTGTATTGTGGAAGTGGTGGTTCTCCTTGAGGCCTTGCATCTGAACTCCTACTCTTTGTTGAACCCACCCCCTCTCAGTTTCATGATCATCCTCTCTTTCCAGTTTAATTCATAACCTTCTGTTTGAGTTATGTATATGAGCCATATGAGGTAATTCCAAACCACATTGCTGATTGGAAAGGATCAGCTTATCACCTTTAGTACTTGCCTTCTTCTCCTTCCAAATAAATTCATTCAGTGACTTCTACTCTGGTTGATAAAAATATGCCTGACTGTTGAACTGTTTATTGTTGAACAGCTACAAGGGCCTTCCCAAACATAGCCTTTTCTTCTCTTTTACTGATTGATTTTCTCTTACTTTCTTCAACTGTTTGCTGGCATCCAGACAATGTGAATACTAGCCAGTAACTGAATGTTACCAAAATTGATAACTTTTACTGACTTTTTAACAGTCGTTTTCACACATGGAGAGCTCTAATCAACCTACTGCTCAGTGTTCAACCATCTTAGAAATCCCTCTGTAATCCTATTTTGACCATATAGATACATATGGCCTGTTTCACTGGCCCTCTACATGGTTTCAGAAGTGGACTTAATACCCTTTCGGCAATTTATACCTTGACACAGAAAATCATCTTTGTGGAGAAGAGGTTAGCTAGTAGTTAGGATTGTTATAGATCTGAAAATGGCACTTGAGAGTGTGAAAGTCCTCCGTTCTAACTTGAATGCTAAAATCAAACCACTGAATAAAGGAAAAATGCACCCACAAAGGCTGTGTAGCGACTCTTCTTTAATAATCACAAACATTAAACACTTTCATCTGTCACACAGGAGACATCATCAAAATAAAAAAAAAATTCATTCCAACACATTGAAATAGTTCAAAATACACCACACCCTAATTGGTTAATTGTACATCCTATTACATTCTGTAAAAATCATCACGTTAAAACCATGTTTTTAATTATTAAAAACATATTTATAAATATATATTGTTTTATAAACAATTGTTCTAATAAAACCAGTTGTTATTTACAAAGTATGACTTGTTATTTCTTAAAACAATATTTAGTGCATTTGAGTAACAGTTGTCAACATTTTATAATGGGAAACCCTATAACATTTTAGCTTTCTCCATTAACACTGGTATTAGGGAAACAAGTCATTAAGACCTGGGGGAAATTTTGCTGCCAACCTTAGTTGCAATTTTTACTCTGTCTTACATAGGAGGTTCTCATAGTCTCCTCCTCCTAAGTCAATGTTTATTGCATCTAAAATGCCAAATTTAAAACCCGAGAAACCATTGCAATTTGTTGAGTGCCTATGTAGGTTGTTTCTTTTTTATTTTTAATATCATTGTTGTGTTAATAGATCCTACTTTTTAATGCCCTTTCCATTGTACCCTTGTAGAATCCACTACATGGGTTGCATGTAGCTAGATGAACCACCTTTTCAGCGAACCAATTCCCCTTGATAAAATTTTTTTTTGTTTTCATCTCGTTACCTAAAGAAGGCCACGGGGGTGCAACGGTTAGCATTGTCGCCCCTCAGCAAGAGGTTCTCCAGTTCGATTCTTGGCTGGAGCATCTTCTGTGTGCAGTCTGAGTGTCCTCCCCACGGTCGAGTGACGTTTAAAGACATGCAAGTAGGTATGTGCGTGCTTGCGTGAATGGGTGTGTCTTCTTTGAAGGTTGAGCATCAGGCTGACACCTCGGCACCGTAAAAATCTACTGCCAATCATTAGTGGACCGGAGTTCCGCTGTGGCGACCCCTTACCGGGAAAAGCCGAAAGACATTAGTTTTTATCTGGTTACCTAAAATTGTACTAACACTTTTGATAATAAAAGAACATTGGGAATATCTCCCGCAAGATTTTGCTCCCCCACCAATATGTTTGGAAAACGATTATTTAAATTAAAAAGTTTACACATGGAGACTGCTTATCTAAAAGAATGTACTAATTTAAAAAAATTATACCTCAGGGATTTACGTGTATGTAAGTTTCCATTTTGGTTGTTTTATGATGACCGTATGATCAATTTTATCTGTATGTTTGACAAATGGGACTTGGAACTTTTAGAAAAAGTGTTATTTTACAATGAACAGTTAAAGGATAAGATAAAGCAGGAATTGGAGAGCTTGAACAATAGAATATTGTGTGACTTATTTCTTCAATACGAGGAATTATACGAAAAGGTCATTAATAGAGTGGAAAGAAGGTGCAATACATTATTTCAAAAAAAGAAAAGGAAACTAGATAGGGACATTAAACAATATAAAGCCAGAAAAGCATACGCTATCAACCAGTTAGGTGTAGATGAGCAAGATTCAATACATGTTGGCTATAGTATAAATCATTATGATGTTAGAGAGAATGCTACAAGAGATGAGGAGTTACATGATGAATATAACAATGGGCAGCAAAAAGTTTTTCATCAGGATTTTTCACCCGTTTGACACTTGGAGAGGTTAGCGAACAGGAATACAGAGAGGAATGATGTAGTCCCCAGTTATACAGTTCCAGCACAAAAAGCTTCAAGATATGTAACTATACGAATAGGAACATTACCAAATAGTTTTTTTCACTATTTTCAAAGGTTTTAAATGTGTTCCCACCAAAATTCCTGATTTAGCCGATACTTTAATTGACCTACAGAGATGCACTAGAAAGTTGAATTTTAGTGTTGTATTTAATCAGAATAAAGACAGTGTCAATCTTGAAGGTCAAAACAATCAAAGTGTTAAGAAAAAGTGTTTTCAACCCCCCCCCCCCCACACACTTGCATCCCGTGGTAGATGTGTTTGAAAAGGCAGTCATGGAGGATGTGTATGAATTGTGGGCACATCAAAGTTCTATTTGAACCTTAGTAAAGAAGAACAAATGTTAGTGTGGAAATTGAGAAAAGATGATGGCGTACATATCATGGTGCCTGACAAAGGAGGGGGCATAGTCATTTTTAATTCAGAAGACTGTTCTAACATTATGCAGGAGATCTTATTCAGTGATGAAAGTTACACCCAGATTTCCAAAAATCAAATAAAGATTGCTTATAGGCAGGAGCGGCCTTAGGTCAACTGGTGCCCTAGGCAAAAGGGCTCCATGGTGCCCCCATTCTGGTCTACCTACACCAAATAAATACAGGAAAAGTGCCCCTACTAGAACGGCGCCCTAGGCAACCACCTAGTTGACCTATGCCTAAGGCCGGCTATGCTTATAGGGGAATAGATTCCTATTTAGAAGAATACTTTCTACAACAGCGCCTCAATGAGGACACATTGGTTTCTCACAAATGAACATCCTGTGGTTGCAGTTATATTTAGAACCCCCAAAGTACACAAAAATATCAGTGAACCACATTTCAGGCATGTAGTAGCAGCCAGATGTTCCAAAACTCATTTCATGATTGTTTATATTGACAGTTTGATCAAACAAGTGGTAGAAAAAACTCCACATTTAGTCGAAGATTCTTGGGAATTTTTGGCACAAATAAAACATGATGTCTAGACTAATGAACTTGTATTTTTAACAGTAGATATTAAAGATTTATTTTTTTCCATCCCAAAGAAGGAAGGTTTAGACATTTTTGAGGAAACCCTTTTTCCCCCATTAATATCTAAGCCATGACCAGATTTGTATGGCATGTGAACTGATGGCACTAATTTTAGGAAACTTTATTTACTTTAAAGTCCAGTATTTTCAACAACTAAAAGGTGTAGCTATGGGTGCAGCTTGCGCACCAGTATATGCCAACATAGTACTTTTTTGATGGGAAACCAAGCATGTTCTTTAAAGTAGGTTTTACAACAGCATCAAATTATACATCAGATTTTTGGATAATATATTCATCCTATGGAAGGGAACTCCGGACCGGATTCCAATTTTTTTTAAGAGTATTTGAATAAGACCTCGACATTCTTGACCTTTAGTCATGAATACAGTGCTCAGAGTATTCATTATTTAGACATGATCATCTCACATACAGATACAGGTTTAAAATCTATTATTTTCAGAAAAGACACTTTCTGTAATTCATATCTTCACTTCTCTAACCATGACCCCCTGATACAGAAAAAAAGTCTGGTAAAAGGGCAGACCATTAGGATAACTCGTATGACTTCCCAATGTAGTGATTTGAGAGTTGAACTGAAGAAGTTAGGGGACATATTTTTTGGGAGAGATTATCCTAATCAAATCGTAGACGATATATTAGAAAGTGTACTTATGGAATAGGGAAAAGATACAAACCTCGTTTAGGTATAGGCCTTTCCAGTAGTAGTAATACTAATACGAATAATATGTCTACAAAGTATGAAAGAGCATGCACCATACAACATAGTCCAGTCTCTAGAGAATTATAGGAAATTTTGACAAAAAAATTGGAATATATTCAGAGTCGTCAAGGAAGTAAAAAACATGGTGGGTGATAAACCAGTTTTTTTAACACGGTAGGTAGGAACATAAAAACATTGTTGGAAAAAAGAACAGCTAATAAAAACATATTGGTGGGGGAATGAAATCTTGTGGGAGATGTTCCCACTGCTCTTTTATTATCAAAAGTGATAGTATAATTTTAGGTAACAAGATGGAAACAAAAATAAATTTTATCAGGGGGAATTTTCACCGAAAATGTTGTTTATTTAGCTACATGCAACACACGTAGTGGATTCTACATGGACAAAATGGAAAAGGCATTAAAAAGTAGGATCTATGAACACAGCAATGATATTAAAAATAAAATGAAAACAAATGCCCTGTATAGGCACTCCACAAATTGCAATGGTTTCTCGGGTTTTAAATTTGGTATTTTAGATATAATAAATAAACATTGACTTAAGAGGTGGAGACTGGAAGAACCTCCTAAGTAAAAGAGAGTTACAATGGGAACCAAGTTTGGCAGCAAAATTTCCCCCAGGTCTTACTGACTCCGTTTCCCTAATACCAGCGTTAAAGGAGAAAGCTGAAATGTTACAGGGTTTCCCATTATAAAATGTTGTTGACATCTAGTTTATTAGAACAATTATTTATAAAACAATATATGTTTATAAATATGTTTTTAATGATAAAAAAACATGGTTTTAACGTGATGATTTTTATAGAATGTAATAGGATGTACAATTAACCAATTAGGGTGTCCTTTGAACTATTTAAATGTGTTGGAATTAATTGTTTTTTATTCTGATGAAGTCTCCTGTGTGAGAGATGAAAGTGCTTAATGTTTGTGGTTTATTAAAGAAGAGTCGTTACACAGCCTTTGTGGATGCGTTTTTCCTTTATTCAGTGGTTTGGTTTTGACATGCTCTACTCCTTTGGTTTGAATGCTAAAATCCTAGGATTCATTGACAGTGCTGTATCTTTGTTGAAAAATTATCTGTTGCAAAGAGCCTTCATTATTAATTACACCATCTTTCAGACCCTTGCACATTTATGTCCAGAGAACCTTTGGGATTCATTGTAGGCCCTGTTCTTTTTTTTCAATATTCATCAGTGACTTATCATGCTTAGTCACTCCTTCAGTAAGTCTTTGTCCAGATGATAACTTATTTCAGAGTTCAGGCCCTACCATTTAAGCTGTTGAGAAACATGTACAGAAAGATTTTAACCCTCTCTCTCTTTTCTCTTTCACTGGGTTTCTTCAAAGCATCTGAGGTTGTGCATTCCAAAAAACAAAACGCATTGTTCTTTGGGGTAAAACCTTTGCTAAGCTTTTGTTATCTCAGACCATGACAACAATATTAAAGGTACTTTGGCAGCTAATGGGACCTGTGACTTATTGTCAAACTGCATGCCACTAATATAACTGAAAAAGTTATTAAATAGCTAAAAGCCTGTTAAATAAGGTTGGATCAACTATCCCCTCAGTCCCATCTCTGAATCAAAAAAAATGTATGCCCTACTTTTAATCTCCCTAAATTTTAGCAAAAACAGCAAGACGGTTGTTTTGTAAATATAACCCCCAGCCCATGATTGTACCACATTCCTGATGGCTAACTGGCTATCCTATTCCTGCCTGTGCTGCACTGCCTTTCTTGACATATAACCTTTAAACTCTTATGTAACAGTTATTCACCATCACTTAAATTAAAAGTTAGATCTCCCTGTGTTCTGCATGCTAACATGACAGCTGTTTCACTTTAAAGACTCACAGCTCAACTGTGCTGTTAGTGAAACATAAGCTTTTCTAAAATAATACTTGCCATTTGTAACTGTATGCTTGTAGATATTTGCAAAGTAAAACTATACCCATAATTCTAAACCAAATGCCTTGGACACTTGAAATAAACTTTCATCTGTTCCTTGTGTATAGATAAGCAGTATATACGGTAACTAAAATCTCTCTCCCAGCAGTAGCCATTATCCAAGTTTATCTCTGCTCAGAATTAAATATGTTATTCTGTTTCCTGATAAACTGTCACCTCATGCCTGCATATATGTATATTGGAACATTCACGTGTCTTATAAGTGTGAATGTTTTTCTTTCTTTATACACAGAGTTCCTTGACTTACTTTAAATATGCTTCAGGCAAATACAACCTACAGTATAACAGATGTCCTTCATGGATGCATCTGCAGTCATAACAAGTGGGTTGTCCTGTCGTCAGGCAGCCCTGCAGTCGGCCGGATTCCAAAGTCCGGGTCCGGCTTCGGCTGATGTCGCACTTCACCCGACGTCATCTCTGTTGGTCTTCGGGTATATAAGCATCAGCCGACGCCATTTTCCTCAGTCTTTCTTGCCGCGTGGCGCCCGAAGCAGAAGCTGTTCGCAAGTGCCGGTCGGTCGGATCCAGAGATTACTTCTACCGAATACTACTTCGAGACTTCTAAAGCTAAGTACCCCGTTGGGGACTCTTTCTTGCCTCAGCCGATGTCAGAAAAAGTTAACAATTGTTTAACCTGTGGGAAACAAATACCTCATAAAGATTTCCACTCTTACTGTCTGCCTTGTTTAGGCCCAGCCCACGACGTAGCAGCCTGTTCGCCTGTGCCTCTTTCAACCGACGACGCTTAGGCGTCGGTCGGAGTTTGCAGAACAGTTTTTCGGTTCTGATTTTGCGTACATTATGCCGTCGGATCCTCCGACTACCCAATCTACTAAAAAACGCAAAGATAAAGACCGACACTCGCGGTCCGCGGTTTCGGCCGAAACCACGGTAAAGCAAACAGCGAGTGTCTCGGTTTCGGCCGAAACCGAGAAAACTGATCAAAGTACAGCTGAACCTATTCTTACAACTGAGGCCCCTGCTACAACTCTTGAATCGACCTCAGAACTTTTACCCACTACGGTGGTTGACTTATCAGACACCATCCCCTTGGATGTCTCTACCCCAGCACGTGGTGCTGCTAGGCCTCCAGCAGCCATGTCCATTAAGGCCTTCGCCAGGGCTAAAGCAGCCAAAACTACTAAAACAGTGCCTGTTAAACCCCCCCACATGCAGGCCCTCTTCTAGCTCTCAAATGCTTTCTTTGGCAGAAGATTTAATTTCTTTAATTAGGGGATCTCAATCTCACCCAGACAGGGCCTCTCAGCCCCCAGAGAAGAGACCTAGGGCAGAGCCCCTGAGCCAGTGTCTTCTGATGATTCTGCTGATGAATCAGACATAACTGACCAGCCAGAGGCTCCCTTCTCCAATTTTGAAGATTCTGATGCTGAAGAATCCATTCCAGCTGCTTCCCCACCAGAAGAATTCTCCTTTGGGGAAACCTTGCATGCCATGCGAGAACAGTTCCAATGGCAGCAACAGGATTTTTCAGACTCCAGAAAAAGCCTTAGGACCTTTCTGCACCTCCCACAGCACAGGCCCTTAGCTATACCTCCTGTTCTCTCTGTGGTGGATGATGCTTTCAATGATGTTTGCTCCGCTCCAGATTCTTTACCCCAGCCCCTGCCAAACCAGACAGATTTTACAGGGTGCCAGATACTCATCACCACCTTTACAAGGCCCCACTTGCAGACCCAGAAACTATATCCCAGGGTCCCAAGGCAGTAGCCGCGACCATAGCTAAAAACCCTATTCCTTCTGAAAGGGAAGCAAGGTCATTAGACAGATAGGGTAAAAGGTCTACACTTCAGCTACTCTCTCAGCTAGAGCTTTAAACTGTCAGTTTCACATGATACAATACCAAGAGTTTATGCTCGATCAGTTAACTAAAAACTAACCACAGATGAATCTCTTGATAAGAAATATGTATTAGAGATGGTAAATAACATACAACAGGTTAGCAACCATTCCTTAAAATGTGGCTATGATGCACTGGAGGCTTCATTTAGATCAGCCATGACAGGCACAGTGATAAGAAGGCATGCATGGCTAAAGGAACAAGTTTTACCGGATCATGTTAAAGCTAAGTTGCTAGATGCTCCTATGGACAAGACAAGTTTGTTTGGTACACCTGCCCAGCAGGTTATGAAGAAAATGGAAGAGAAGGCAAAATCTGTTCAAACTGTTAAAGATTTCTTGCAGGTTCAACCCCAAGGTTTAGCAGGAACTGGCCTGCCAAAATTGGTCCTTTCCTGACTCCACAAAATTTCAAAGGGGCAGGAATAGACGTCCCAGAGGCAGAAACCAATCCAGAGGAGGTGCCTACAGAGGACGACAGTGGCAAGGTAACAACAGAGGCACAGACACAGCCACTACCACTACATCAGCACAACCACAGTGACTTAATCATAAATCCGCCTACCAGGGAACAAATAGCAGCTCCTCTAGGCGGAAAGTTAACCTTATTTTCAAAGAACTGGCACTACATAACAAAAGACAAGTGGATTTTACAAACCATAGATCAAGGTTACCGGTTTCACTTCCACACTTTACCAGTCAAAGAGGAATGCCAAATCTACCTCCAAATCAAAAACAGAGGCTCTACGCCAGATAATGGAGTTAGCAAACATGAGAGCTGTGGAAAGAGTGCCAACAGCAGAACAAGGAAAGGGGTTCTATTCCAGACTATTCCTAGTTCCAAGAAAGGAAAAAGTTGGAGACCAATTCTCGACCTGTCCACCTTAAATACATACATCATTGTCCCAAAATTCAAAATGCTGACCCTACAGCAACTTCTTCCCATGCTGGGCAAGGAGTCTTGGCTGGTAACTCTAGATCTCAAGGAGGCATACCTGCACGTCCCCATTCGACCAATCTGCAGAAGATACCTCAGATTTCTTGCAGGATCAGAGCACTATCAATTCTCAGCATTGCCCTTTGGCTTATCTACTGCGCCCAGAGTATTCACAAAATGCCTGGCATCAGTAATCGCCCATTGCAGACTACAGGGAATTCAAATTTACCCATACCTGGACGACTGCCTGCTACAAGGGGACAACAAAAGCAAGCTGACAACGGATTTACAAAGGGTCATTTACTTGCTACAAGGACTGGGATACACAGTCAATTTACAAAAGTCAAGGCTGATACCATCCCAAACAAGGACATTCTTGGGCGGAATTGGACACAGTACAGCAAATGGCATTCCGGACTACAGAAAAACGAAAAGAACTTCCTCTTTACTTCTTGGCACTAACAAAACTGAACAAGTTAACAGCAAGAAAAGTTCTGCAGGCCTTGGGCTTCATGGCATCATGCATAATCTTGGTCCCATTTGCCAGACTACATATGAGGAAACTACAGTGGTACCTAAAGAATTTATGGTCCCAACACAGACACAGTCTAGAAACAGAAATCCCACTAATTCCATGCTTAAAACAGGAGTTCCTATGGTGGGCTCAGGCATGCCAGTCAAACCCAGGCCTACCCTTTCGCAGATGTCAACCAAGCCAGACCATCACAACAGACGCTTCAGACCTAGGATGGGGGGCCCACATGCTGGACAAATGCGTGCAAGGATTGTGGACACAGGATCAACTTCACCTGCACATCAATCTAAAAGAAATGCTGGCAGTAAAACTGGCAATCCAAAAGTTCAAACCATTTCTCAAAGAGGGCCAGTTGATGATAAGGACAGACAACACCACAGTCATGTGGTACATCAACAAACAGGGAGGCACTCATTCATACCCCTATGCAGAATGACCTTGGAGCTGTGGACCCTGGCACTCAGCTACAACATTCAGTTACAGGCAATATTTGTACCGGGAAAGACAATACTCTAGCAGACATATTAAGCAGAACCACTTCGGATGCCCACGAATGGAAGCTGCACCCGGACATCTTCAAGACCATCTCAAAGAAATGGGGAATGCCACAGATAGACCTATTCGCATCACCTCTCAATCACCAGCTCAAAAAATTCTGCACAAGGACATTCCACCCACTAGCATGGAAAGTGGACTCACTCTCCATCAACTGGAAAGGCCTAACAGCATATGCATTCCCACCTCTTCCTTTGATACACAAGGTACTACTAAAAATCAAGGAAGAACGTCCAAAGATAATCCTGATAGCTCCAAACTGGCCAAGACAACACTGGTACCCACTACTGAAGAGCATGTCTCGAACAATATGTGGCCAATACCCTGATGCCTTTGATGTTAACTCAGAACAACTACAGCATCATACATCCAAACCTAAATACGCTGCAACTGACTGCATGGAACATCACATAGCAGCAGCTAATCCAGAACTTTCACAAAGAGTTAAAGACATTATTCTTGAAGCGCGCAGACCTTCAACAAGAAGGAACTATACTGGAAAATGGAAAAGGTTTGTCATTTGGAGTACGGAAAGAGGAAAAGAGGTGTCAAACATAGATATGCCTAACATTCTGGAGTATCTGGCGAACTTCTTCATTCAGGCCTGTCCTACTCCTCCATCAAGATACATGCATCAGCTATTTCAGCAGAATACAGCTTTGATCCACCTGTTTTTCACCCTTTGCTCAGGCAGTTCCTCAGAGGAATCAAGAATGTAAAACCTCCAAGGAAACCACCATTACCAGCTTGGGATTTAAACTTTGTGCTAGAAAAGTTGACACTATCACCCTTTGAACCAGCAGCAACAGCAGACCTACAACACCTGTCATGGAAAACTGCTTTCCTGCTAGCAATTACTTCAGCAAGGAGGGTTTCAGAACTTCAGGCCTTAATGGCAGTGCAACCCTTCCTAATCTTCCACCAAGATAGAGTGTCCATGAGGACTAATCCTACATTTATGCCCAAGGTGGTATCCAGAGTGTCTTTAAACCAGGCAATCCACCTACCTACCTTCTTTCCCAACCCACAAAACAGAGGGAAAGAATACTGCATACCTTGGATGTACATAGACAGCTACGCTACTACTTGGACAGAACAAAAATAGCAGAAAGACTGACCAACTTTTGTAGCCTATGCAACAGGAAGGGAAGGAAAAGCTATTTCCAAACAGACAATCTCCAAATGGATAGGAAATTGCATACGATACTGTTACTCCTTCCATGGAAAACCAATTCCACAAAACATAAGACCTCATTCTACAAGGGCAACAGCCACTACCACAGCCTTCTTACGAGGAGTGGCAACCAAAGACATTATTGAGGCGGCTACTTGGACCTCCGTGCATACATTTGCCAAGCATTATAATTTGCCTCTATATTCCAGATCCCGAGCAGGGTTTGCCACTGCTGTACTGCAAGGGATCCTAAACACACCATAATCTACTTTTATCCTCCTCCCTAGTTGGCTATGGTATTCTACCCACTTGTTATGACTGCAGATGCATCCATGAAGGACATAGTACAGTTTTGTACCTACCATAAATGTAGATGTCCGAACTGGATAGCATCTGCAGTCAGGATTACCCTCCCTCCTTCCCCTCTGTGGTACTCCTAGGGTGTTTACCCTCCTAATAGCTAGCTGTTGGGGGGGAGTCTTTTATGGTGTATTTGTTTGTATATATGTACATATATGCTTATGGTTGTGTTTACCTCTATCTATTTGGAAACATTGGCATCCATCCAAATTTTAGCCTGCAAGAGGGCTACTGGCATCTGGGGCAAGAAACACTGAGGAAAATGGCGTCGGCTGATGCTTATATACCCGAAGACCAACAGAGATGACGTCGGGTGAAGTGCGACATCAGCCGAAGCCGGACCCGGACTTTGGAATCCGGCCGACTGCAGGGCTGCCTGACGACAGGACAACCCACTTGTTATGACTGCAGATGCTATCCAGTTCGGACATCTACATTTATGGTAGGTACAAAACTGTACTTTCTAGTCTTCCATGTATTTATGCTGTGAACTTGCTGTCAGATGTATAAGCCAAATTTGCAGATAGAAATGCGAGTTCAGATAAATGTAGCCATCTGGTGGTGTAACTCAGCTATTGCTGAAGAGTTCCAGGACAAGCCCAACCAACCCTGTTTACAAAATAAAATAAACACCCCAACATTATCTGGGGCACTTAGTCGTTTGTGTAGTAAATCTTTTTTCATTTTATTTTGTGAGTATTGAGTGATTCATTTAAAAACATTTTCTTTTCAGAGTTGGTTTTTGCCCAGCACCAGCTCCCTTTTGAAATATTGAGGCTCACTTTGATGAGTCCTGAGATAAAAAATAGTAAAAGACCGAAACTGCAGTAGAAGAGTGAATTTTAAACATTGCTGTCCTCTTGTAAACTTTTTTTTTGGGGGGGGGACTCCCCTGCAATCACAATGGGGGTGGGGGTAAGCCCCCCCTCAGTTCCCCCAGAATTTATATAAACAAACTCTCTGATTGCCATACCTTGGAGAAAAGGGAATATTCTGTGACATGACAGTCTTGGAGTTGGTGTATGTAAGTTCACATTTTTGATCATTCAATGTTCTCATCTCGGAGCTCTGCAAAACTGGTTCCCTGATAGCAAGTTCTTATCCCCCCAGGACTCATTATTATTTAGGCTCAGTATTCCTCCCTTTGTCTTTATGTTCTCCTGTACATTTCTATAAGGTATCTCCTTTTGGAGATGGCAATCTTATTCCTCATTTTGAATCTTTGCTTTTGTGACTTTCCCATTTTGCTTCATTCTTTTTAAATTGGGATTTTTACCCCTCTCTTACTTCCTTTATTTACCTATACTTGGTGATTACTGCATGTTGTCCCGTACATTCATAGCAACCTGTTTTGAGAATCAGAGTTTTTTCCTCTTATTCTTTTTATCTTTTCATATTAGCTTCATACAAAGGCTTTTTCATCTTTTTGTCACAACTTTTGGCATATTTCTTTTGTTTTCCAGACCATATTTATGCACAGACAGAAAGTTTTGTCACAGTCTGCCCTTATGAACTTCAGAACCATCAGTTTTAATGGGCTTTGTGCTAATATTTGAGATGAGTTTGAACAATACTGATGATCACTTATTCCTAGCTGGCTGACCATATTCATATCTGAAATCCTAACTCCTCCCCTATTTAAGAATACATGGCCACCCCTACTGTTTTAGAGTAGGCTGCTGCAGTGTCTGCTTTCCTAGATCTCCCACTTGTAGGATGGCAAGGAATGATCATTGCATGTGGGTACTTTTAACATATTCCTGTTAAATCTGGCATGTTAAAAGTTCCTGATCAGGGATTCTTTGCCCTTCTGTACCAGTCAAGATTAATTCTTTATTATTATTATTGTTGTTGTTATGGTAAACTCTCAATTAACTGGCACCCATGGGTATGGGTATTTGCCGGATAACTGTAGTTTCTGGTTGCTTGAGAGTTACTATTAAAAATAGGCCTGACTAATACTGTACACTATACTCTTTATTTGGTTTGACTTGTTCTTAGGTTGGGGGGAGAGAGAATTTATTCCTGTCTTCCTTTTTAAAACTCTAAAAACGTAAGGTATGTTTCTGCGGGAAGAAAACAAAGTGCAACATATGAAAATTGTACTATATTTCTTCATTTTTTTTTATTGCTGGTTGCTTGAGTTCCGGTTAACTGAGAGTTTACTGTATCATTATTATTATTACTACTATTAATACTGTTTCCTTCCCTGTGATGATGGGTTCTGTTTATGAATGCAGACGGGTTTAACATTTACAGTTTTGTAGTAATTTTGTATAATATTTCTGCTTGTATTTTTCTTATGAACATTGTACACATTTGAATGTCTTACTTTTACCTTCTGTGTAATTCCTGCCACTTGGAATGAATAAAGTGCATTAAAAAATGCGGTCTCTTTTGTGACCTGTATTGCTTCATTTCCTCCTTATTTACTTAAAAATTAGGTTCTCCTGTGAACTGTATATACATGCATGTTTACATCCCAATCAAGATCCTGTCTGTATATTTTCTCTCACTGTCACATGGTCAAGGTATTATTCTTCCAAGACTGTCAAGTTTTTACATAACCTTTTGCTTAAATTGAGAGTGGCAGTAGTAATTGCTTCCCATTTTTAAACGTTCACCTTTATTGATTATTCTTTTGTATATTTGTCTTTAGCTTTTTTGAAATCACTTTTTTTATGTTTTACTTGTTCCCAGTAAAGCATTTTGCGCATTAACTGCCTTGATGTACCTGTGCCACCTCTCGACCTGCAAACATTGAAAATAAGAACAAAAACCCTTCAAAAATAGGAGCAGCCAGATAAAAAACAGGACATTTAATTACCATAAAATTTCCAGTACAAATGAATCTCAGAAACACATGCTCAGAAGACAGAGAACGACAAAAATGATTTAAAATATAAGCACATTCTTAGTGTAAAATCTGTAAACTTTAATGAACTGTATCATAGTATTCTACCACACAAGGTCATTTATTTTTGCTTCAGAAAAAGAGTGCTGTAAGATATGTGTTCTCTTCTTTAAATTATTGGTGCCACTAGTATATTGGCCATGTAGTGTAGTTTTCTGTGTACTAGACACCTTCAAAAATCATGTTTGATGAGAAGGGTTCAGAAAAATGTCATAAGAGGTAAATGATGCTTGAAAACAGATATTCCTCTAAAATTAGGAGCATTCGGTGCAAGGCTAAATCGGGCCTAAAAACAGGAGCAGTCCTCTAAAGTATGGACAGGTTTGTGTGTGTCTGTGTGGATAAATATATGTTAAATATAAAAGCCAGTGCATTTCTTTGTGCCGGTCCCAAGCCTGGATAAATGGGGAGGGTTGCGTCAGGAAGGGCATCCGGTGTAAAACTTCGCCAAAACAGTTCATGTAGACACCAAGAAAAATTTTTATACCAGATCAGTCGAGGCCCAGGTTAACAATGACTGCCACCAGTACTGTTAGCCTACAGGGTGCTGGCGGAAATTGAGCTACTGTTGGCCGAAGGAGGAGGAGAGGCGGAAGACATGGCCGAAGGCAGGAAGAGACGAGAAAGGTTACGACTGTGGTAGTGAGGGTCGGAACTTTGAATGTTGGCAGTATGACTGGTATAGGGAGAGAGCTAGCTGATATGATGGACAGAAGGAAGGTTGGTATATTGTGTGTGCAAGAGACCAGATGGAAGGGGAGTAAGGCTAGGGGTATCGGAGGTGGGTTCAAATTGTTTTATCATGGTGTAGATGGGAGGAGAAATGGCATAGGAGTTATTCTGAAAGAACAGTATGCTGAGAGTGTTTTGGAGGTGAAAAGAGTGTCGGATAGAGTGATGTTTATGAAGCTGGAAATTGATGGTGTAATGATGAATGTTGTTGGTGCGTATGCTCCACAAGTTGGGTGTGCAATGGATGAGAAAAAAAATTTTGGAGTGAATTGGATGAAGTGGTGATGACTGTACCCAAGGGTGAGAGAGTGGTGATTGGAGCAGATTTCAGTGGGCATGTTGGTGAAGGGAACAGAGGGGATGAGGAAGTGATGGGGTAGGTATGGTGTTAAACAAAGGAATGCAGGTCAGATGGTAGTGGATTTTGCAAAAAGGATGGACGTGGCTGTGGTGAATATGTATTTTAACAAGAGGGAGGAGCATAGGGTGACATACAAGAGTGGAGGAAGATGCACACAGGTGGATTATATCTTATGTAGGAGGGCCAGTTTGAAGGAGATTGGAGACTGTAAAGTAGTGACCGGAGAAAGTGTAGTTAGGCAGCATAGGATAGTGGTTTGTAGGATGACGTTGGTTATCAAGAAGAGGAGGAGGAGTGTGAGGGCAGCACCAAGAATCAAGTGGTGGAAATAGAAAAAGGGTAATTGTGAGGTGGAGTTCAGGGATGAGTTAAGGCAGGCACTGGGTGGCAGTGAAGAGTTACCAAATAGCTGGGTAACTACAGCAGAGCTAGTAAGGGAGACGGCTAGAAAAGTGCTTGGTATCACATCTGGACAGAGGAAGGACGACAAGGAGACATGGTGGTGGAATGAGGAAGTACATGAGAGTATACAGAGAAAGAGGTTGGCAAAGAAGAAGTGGGAATGTCAGAGAGATGAAGAAAGTAGGAGTATAAGGAGATGAGGTGCATGACAAAGAGAGAGGTGGCGAAGGCTAAGGATAAGGCATATGAAGAGTTGTATGAAAGGTTGGACACTAAGGAGGGAGAAAAGGACCTGTACCAATTGGCTAGACAGAGGGACCGAGCTAGGAAAGATGTGCAGCAGGTAAAGGTGATAAAGGATAATGAGAGAAACATACTCACAAGCGAGGAGAGTGTGTTGAGGAGATGGAAAGAGTACTTTGAGGGGTTGATGAATGAAGAGAATGAGAGGGAGAGAAGGTTGGATGATGTAGGAATAGTGAATCATGAAGTACAATGGATTAACAAGGAGGAAGTAAGGATAACTATGAAGAGAATGAAGAATGGAAAGGCTGTTGGCCCCGATGACATACCTGTGGAAGCATGGAGATGTTTAGGTGAAATGGCAGTGGAGTTTTTAAACAGATTGTTTAATGAAATCTTGGAAAGTGAGAGGATGCCTGAGGAATGGAGAAAAAGTGTTTTGGTACCGATTTTTAAGAATAAGGGTGATGTGCAGAGCTGAAGTAACTACAGAGGGATTAAATTGATCAGTCACAGCATGAAGTTATGGGAAAGAGTAGTGGAAGCAAGGTTAAGAAGGGACGTGATGATTAGTGATCAGCAGTATGGTTTCATGCCAGGAAAGAGCACTACAGATGTGATCTTTGCTCTGAGAGTGTTAATGGAGTACAGAGAATGTCGGAAGGAGTTGCATTGTGTTTTTGTAGACTTAGAGAAAGCGTATGACAGGGTGCCTAGAGAGGAGTTGTGGTATTGTATGAGGAAGTCAGGAGTGTCAGAAAAGTATGTAAGAGTGGTACAGGATATGTACGAGGGTAGTGTGACAGCGGTGAGGTCTGCGGTGGGAGTGACGGATTTGTTTAAGGTGGAAGTGGGGTTACATCGAGAATCAGCCCTGAGCCCTTTCTTATTTGCAATGGTGATGGACAGGTTGACAGACGAGATCAGACAGGAGTCCCCGTGGACTATAATGTTTGCAGATGACCCGTGGACTATAATGTTTGCAGATGACATTGTGATCTGTAGTGAGAGTAGGGAACAGGTGGAGGAGACGCTAGAGAGATGGAGATATGCTCTAGAGAGAAGAGGAATGAAGGTCAGCAGGACTAAGACAGAATATATGTGTGTGAATGAGAGGGAGGATAGAGGAATTGTGAGGATGCAAGGAGTAGAGGTGGCGAATGTGGATGAGTTTAAATACTTGGGGTCAATAGTTCAGAGTAACGGTGAATGTGGAAGACAGGTGAAGAAGAGAGTACAGGCAGGATGGAGTGGGTGGAGAAGAGTGTCAGGAGTGATTTGTGACAGACGAGTACCTGTAAGAGTGAAAGGGAAGGTCTACAAGAGGGTAGTGAGACCAGCTATGTTATATGGGTTGGAGACAGTGGCACTTACAAAAAGGCAGGGGTTTGAGCTGGATGTGGCAGAATTAAAGATGTTGAGATTTGCACTGGTTGTGACAAGGGTGGACAGGATTAGGAATAAGTATATTAGAGGGTCAAAAAACGTATCAAAAGGAAGTTGCCGGCTGCACAAATAACCAAGCAAAAAGCACCAGTTCCACAACGATAAGGCTCAAAATAAAAGTAGAGGTTTATTAGGGCTCCTGCCAAACTCAGTAGACACAATACAATACGCTGTGTAAAATCACATCAAACGTTTCGTCAAGCCTTCTTCAGATAATACAAACACATAAAGCCACTTGTCAGTTGTTTAAATACATTTGAATATAATTGAATCAACCCATACAACCAATGAAATAAAAAGATTAATTAAGTACTTAATGATGAATTTAATAAAAGTGATAAAGTGCCATTTACAATGCCAAAGTGTAACTATAAAACCTATTTGCTTAATGAATAAGCCATATATATTGTCAATTTTAGTAAATGCTTATTTGAACCTCATTCAAAGTTAAAATTGAGAGTTAAAAACCTCATTCATTAAAAATTAAAAATTAAAAAACCTTCCTTTAAGTTACAAGTTATTAAGTAAACGATACTACACTCTACTGGTCAGAATTGATATTGCAACTTCCAATGTTTAAAAGGAATAAATAGAAAAAATACATGTATAATATGATTTACTAATGCTAATTATAAAACTTTTTCTTAAAAATACTTCTAAAATTAACATATCATAATTTAGCTGCCCTTAATTTTAAAACAGGTGCTAAGGACACCATGTCATTAATCCCTGGATATTTATTTGATTCCAAGGTAATCTGCCAAAATAATTCCCTGTACTCAGTAATGTTTCCACATTCCCCCTCTCGGGTCAGTGGGTACTACTTCAACCACAAAAAATTCAAAGCTAGAACCTTTACAGGTTAATGTGTGTTTGTACAGGGAATTATTGGCGCATGATGTTCTAATGTCATATACATGTTAAGTAAATCCTTTGTTTAATTCTTCTTTCGCTTTTACCCACATAAAAAGCATTACAGTTTTTACACAAAGCGATATAAATAATCCCTTTTGTGTTACAGTTAACAAAGGATTCACATAGTAAAGTTTTGTTCCTTGCTACTAAATGGCAGCTGTTTCCTGCTTTTAAATATGAACAATACCTACAGGCACCACATTTAAAAACCCCAACTTTTTTCTTCTTTTTATCAGTGATTCCTTTACAACCCGTCTCTATAATTCCTTTTATGTTGTTACCTTTCTTATAAATAAATTTAATTTCGTGTTCAAAAATATGACCAAGGTCCGATACTTGGGAAAAGTTATCCCATTCCTTTTCAAATATTTTCTTCACTATACTAGATTGACCATCATAGGTGGTAATGAGACCTGAAACAAACCCATCGTTTGGGTCACCGTCCGGATGTATTCCCGCTACTACTTCTGACTTACCAAGTATAGGTGCAAATCTAGTTTTCTCCTCCAGGACTTCATTCTTAATGTCCTCAAATAATACTTGTGGGTATCCTCTTTGTGTAAACATCTTATACAAGTTTTCACATTCTGTCCTGAAAGTTTCATCATCTGAGGTCATTCTACATATTCGGACTAATTGTCCTTTCAACACACTTTTTTTCTGGTGAAACGGGTGGGAACTGGAGAAATGCAAGTAAGTATTTGAAAATGTCTCCTTTCTATGTACCTTTGAAACAAATAGATCATTTGCTTTGGTAATGTTAACATCCAAGTAACATAACACACGGTGTCAAAATTCATTGTGAACTGGAGAAAGTGTGTGGTCTCATTGATGTATTCAACAAATATATCAAAATCGTCCTTTGTACCTTTCCAGAAGAAACACAAATCGTCAAGGAATCTACAATACAAGGTCCACTTGTCAAGAAACCTTGGAATCAAAATGTATTTGTTCTCCCAGTATGCCATAATAATGTTTGCATATGTAGGTGCACAATGAGACCCCATGGCCACCCCCTTCATCTGTCTATAATATTCACCTTCAAAGAATAGAAAATTGTACTTTAAAACAACTTCCATAAGAACTAAAATAGTGGTAAATTCATTTTGGGAAATACTCTTTAAAGGTAACAACATCTCTTCAAACCACTTTAAGCCAGTTTCATGTGGGATACTAGTAAATAGATCTACAACGTCCAATGTGGCAAATCCTGTTGTATCCTTATACATAGAGGTTTCTATTTTTCTAAGAAAATCCCATGAGTCTTTTAAAATGTTCTTATTCTCATTTACCAAGTGTTTAATTTTCACATCAATGTATTTAGCAAGGGGTGCAGTTATAGATCCTTCATTGGTTGTATGGGTTGATTCAATTATATTCAAATGTATTTAAACAACTGACAAGTGGCTTTATGTGTTTGTATTATCTGAAGAAGGCTTGACGAAACGTTTGATGTGATTTTACACAGCGTATTGTATTGTGTCTACTGAGTTTGGCAGGAGCCCTAATAAACCTCTACTTTTATTTTGAGCCTTATCGTTGTGGAACTGGTGCTTTTTGCTTGGTTATTTGTGCAGCCGGCACCTTCCTTTTGATACGTTTTTTGTACAGCATGGATGCCTCAACGACGAGTGCTCAAGAAGGTGAGGGTAGAAGAAACGAAATTGGTGAGCTGCGTAAGCTTGTTGGACAGCTTACTCAGCTAGTTGGTCTCCTGACGCCTGTCAGCCAATCCGTGGCGACGTTTTTAAACTCTATCTCACTGCCTGGGAATCAGGAAGCTTTGAGGCGCACGGCTCCCAATGGGGATACGGCCGAGCATATTGACAACAGAGAGAACAACGCAAATGAACAGGATGCTACAAATTTGGACTTGTTGAATGAATTTCCATGCTTTTCATTCGAGGACACGCAGGACAGGCGTCCTTTGCCACAACGGCGTGCTGCTAGTAAAACGAACAACACTACTAGTAGACAATGGTCTAATCAAGGTACTGATAGTTTATTTAGTGATATAGTAAACGGCAAGTTTGATTTCTCAAACAAAAAGAGCGTTACTACTGTTAAAGGAAACTACAACCGTATGACTAATGAACTGCACTTTTATTTAAAGAAGTACAAGATGTTTGAGATGGACAATGCATACCTTAGGCACTGTTTAAAATTAGAAATAGTGCCTAAAGGTTTAAGGGTAAGCAAGTACCCAACATTATTATGGCATACTGGGAGAACAAATACATTTTGATTCCAAGGTTTCTTGACAAGTGGACCTTGTATTGTAGATTCCTTGACGATTTGTGTTTCTTCTGGAAAGGTACAAAGGACGATTTTGATATATTTGTTGAATACATCAATGAGACCACACACTTTCTCCAGTTCACAATGAATTTTGACACCGGTGTGTTATGTTACTTGGATGTTAACATTACCAAAGCAAATGATCTATTTGTTTCAAAGGTACATAGAAAGGAGACATTTTCAAATACTTACTTGCATTTCTCCAGTTCCCACCCGTTTCACCAGAAAAAAAGTGTGTTGAAAGGACAATTAGTCCGAATATGTAGAATGACCTCAGATGATGAAACTTTCAGGAGAGAATGTGAAAACTTGTATAAGATGTTTACACAAAGAGGATACCCACAAGTATTATTTGAGGACATTAAGAATGAAGTCCTGGAGGGGAGAAAAACTAGATTTGCACCTATACTTGGTAAGTCAGAAGTAGTAGCGGGAATACATCCGGACGGTGACCCAAACGATGGGTTTGTTTCAGGTCTCATTACCACCTATGATGGTCAATCTAGTATAGTGAAGAAAATATTTGAAAAGGAATGGGATAACTTTTCCCAAGTATCGGACCTTGGTCATATTTTTGAACACGAAATTAAATTTATTTATAAGAAAGGTAACAACATAAAAGGAATTATAGAGACGGGTTGTAAAGGAATCACTGATAAAAAGAAGAAAAAAGTTGGGGTTTTTAAATGTGGTGCCTGTAGGTATTGTTCATATTTAAAAGCAGGAAACAGCTGCCATTTAGTAGCAAGGAACAAAACTTTACTATGTGAATCCTTTGTTAACTGTAACACAAAAGGGATTATTTATATCGCTTTGTGTAAAAACTGTAATGCTTTTTATGTGGGTAAAAGCGAAAGAAGAATTAAACAAAGGATTTACGAACATGTATATGACATTAGAACATCATGCGCCAATAATTCCCTGTACAAACACACATTAACCTGTAAAGGTTCTAGCTTTGAATTTTTTGTGGTTGAAGTAGTACCCACTGACCCGAGAGGGGGAATGTGGGAAACATTACTGGAGTACAGGGAATTATTTTGGCAGATTACCTTGGAATCAAATAAATATCCAGGGATTAATGACATGGTGTCCTTAGCACCTGTTTTAAAATTAAGGGCAGCTAAATTATAATATGTTAATTTTAGAAGTATTTTTAAGAAAAAGTTTTATAATTAGCATTAGTAAATCATATTATACATGTATTTTTTCTATTTATTCCTTTTAAACATTGGAAGTTGCAATATCAATTCTGACCAGTAGAGTGTAGTATCGTTTACTTAATAACTTGTAACTTAAAGGAAGGTTTTTTAATTTTTAATTTTTAATGAATGAGGTTTTTAACTCTCAATTTTAACTTTGAATGAGGTTCAAATAAGCATTTACTAAAATTGACAATATATATGGCTTATTCATTAAGCAAATAGGTTTTATAGTTACACTTTGGCATTGTAAATGGCACTTTATCACTTTTATTAAATTCATCATTAAGTACTTAATTAATCTTTTTATTTCATTGGTTGTATGGGTTGATTCAATTATATTCAAATGTATTTAAACAACTGACAAGTGGCTTTATGTGTTTGTATTATCTGAAGAAGGCTTGACGAAACGTTTGATGTGATTTTACACAGCGTATTGTATTGTGTCTACTGAGTTTGGCAGGAGCCCTAATAAACCTCTACTTTTATTTTGAGCCTTATCGTTGTGGAACTGGTGCTTTTTGCTTGGTTATATTAGAGGGTCAGCCCAGGTTGGAAGGTTTGGAGACAAAGCCGGAGACAAAGCCAGAGAGGCACGATTACATTGGTTTGGACGTGCTGAGGAGGGATGCTGAGTATATTGGTAAAATGATGCTAAGGATGAAGCTACCAGGTAACAGGAAAAGAGGAAGGCCTAAGATAAGGTTTATGGATGTGGTGAGAGAGGACATGCAGGTGGTTGGTGTGACAGAGCAAGATGCAGAGGACAGGAAGAAATGGAAACAGGTGATCTGCTGTGGCGACCCCTAACAGGAACAGCCAAAAGAAGATGATGATGATATATATATATATATATATATATATATATATATATACAGACACACACCATTATATGTATTGTATATACAGTTTACCAGTTTAATGATGCAGTTTCATAGTTAGGTTTATTTTCTAAATGTTGTGTTTCTATAAGTAAGGTTTATTTTCTAAATGTTGTGTTTCTATAAGTATTTTCTCTTCTATTTTTATGGTGTTATTTCTCTATATATTACCGAGTCCGTGTTATATAACCTTCTGAACATGGATGAACTTGCGGCCGCGGAACCTGGTTCCAGTAGCCCTAATTCAATTGATATGTCTACTTATCCAATTCCATTGGAATTACAAGATTATATGCATAATCTGGAAGACACTACAGTGAAAGCACAGGAGGCGCTAGCGAAATATAATTATGTTGGCAGCCAAGCGGACTCTCAACTAAGGTTAGTTCCTATTACTTCATTAATGACACCTTGAGCTGTACTATTTCAATTTTCTACCACATCTTTAAGTTTACAAGCACTTGTGCCTAATTTTCAGATTCAGACTTCTGATCAACTAGTACAGTTACAAACATATATACAGTCTCAATTACATGCTGTCACTCAACAGCTTCCGCATTGTTCTACTTGTAACACTACAAATGCACAAAACCTATTGTTTTATCCGATCACATCTGAAGCCACTAATAACAGCACTAGAGTGGATGAGGATAACTATAATGTGCTTTCTATTGTCAATACAACAATGGACGGTAACCCTTTCATGAACAGATCTGTGCGACGATTTAGAAATGAAAGCGTACACTACTCCGATGAACTTGTCGCCAATAATTGTAAAGCTGATATATTCAGATTAGAAAAGCTCATTAAAAACTTTAAAAATATAGAATATGATATTCTATAGCTTGACACATGCCTATTCCAAAAGATAGTTCCTTTGGGCTTAAGGTTCTGTAAATTCCCTAACAACACATCTGCAACATCGAGGCTGTACGAAGCCTTAAGAGACTTGTATAATGACACCGGCTTGCAAGCCCTAAGATTAATTACTGCTGACAGCAAAGTAAGACTTCAGGATATTAAGGCACAAATTGATTCCCTGAATGCGGAAATCTTGAATAACCCTGATTTCCACTTTTATGAACATTTTTACTTGGGAATTTCACAATGAGTTTAAAGGCATGTAACTAAATTGATAACTAGAAAACAGCAGAAACTGGACAGAGATTTGTTCCAATATGAAATCCAAACCGCTTATCCTGTAAGGAGAATCAGAAAACAACTGCCTTCCACAGGGAATCAAGCAGCAAGTAATTATCCTTCCAACAGACCAGTAGTTTACAGTTTACAGCAACTCCACGAGGCATAACGGTTGTCCATCAGCAGACCGAGCTTCCTATTCTGTTGAACGCACTTTGCATACTGTGGAGCGTACTATGCATTCTCCTATCAGAAACATCACTTTAACCAATGATAACTCATCTGCTACTATCTTGCCACCAGGAAGTCAAAGTTTTTTTGTCTCCCACTACCCCAAATCCCACCAACGATCCACCAACTCTACAGAATTCAACACAGAGAGACTCACACACAGCAAAAGGAAAAATGAGAGAGAAAGGCAAAGGAGAGATGAGGTAGTCGAGGGCAACACAGATTTCTGAATACCGGATCCAGGATAATCACCAGGAGCTTCCTACACAGCTAAACATTAACTCATTTTGTGTCAGTAACTCCAGCAATGTTAATTCGCAGGATAACATTCTTAACACTTCACAGGATGACATTATCAACTCCTTACAGCAAATGAATTTTGTTGCATTCAATCTTGCTAATAGAAAACTCCAATGAACATATTAATGTACTGCAAAAAGGATTCAATTTAATCCCTTTGCAAAGGGCTTACTTACCCGATCTTTTACTAGATCTTCACCTGTTTGCCAGGAAATTGAATCTTGGACTAATCCACAGTGATAGAAACTCAGGTAATTGCAGTGAATCTGACGGCTCAGACTCTACACAGGAATATACAACACCTTTTACCACCCTAAGACCAAAAAGCCTTTACAACCCTGTTCTCCATTACACTGTTCAAACTTTTCGTAAAGTTTGTGAAAGAGATATCAGAAAGTTATGCAACTCGAATAGTATTGATAAATGGTATAACTTCTGTAATGCAGAGATAATGGCTTTGAATGAACTTACCATTGATAAATCCTTGTGCATTATGCGTGCAGATAAAAGGGGACTGGTCTAGTCCTTATGGAATAGAATGAATATGTCAAAGAATCGAAAGTACTGTATCTAACAATGATTTCTATGAGTTAGTCGATCTTAATACAGTCCATAAACGCTTTACAGCCATTTATAATTCATTAAAACAGCTTGAATCTAATGATGCCATTTCTGTAGATAAACTTCTTTACATGTCAGTCAACCATCCTAACTTAGGCAGATTTTTTGGCATACCTAAGATTCACAAAGACCAGAGAAATCCCCCTTTTAGACATATAATCTGTAACAAGAAAACAAAAACTGAGAAAACTGCACAATACTTAGATTCTGTACTTAATCCTATTGTACAATCTACCTTATACTATCTGAAAGACTCATGGGCCTTTTTAAATGAACTACACTATATCAAAAATGAACTTTCTGTGTGTACTTTAGTTACTCTAGATATAGAGGCCCTATACATTAATATCCCATGCAAAGAGGGTATTGATTTGTTTTAATTTTTCCTTGAAAGCACACCACCTTCTCTACTGACAAAATTTACACATTATGCACGTTGGTTAACTTGGTATTACATAATTTTTTCTTTTTAACGGCAGGGTCTACAAACAGATTAAGGGGGTAGCTATGGTGTCCAAAGTAGCCCCTGCATTCGCTAACTTGGTACTCAGTTTGTGGGGAAAAAGAAAACCTGTCACATCTACACAACTTTCATCTAGTAACCATATACAAATATTACATAGATAACATTTTTTTCACTTGGAAGGGTGATCCTCCTATCCTTATTTATGTCTTTTATTTCTGAAATGCAAAGAAATATTGGATTTCTTAATTTGGTAATCTCAAACTGTGGTCAATCGGTCACCTTTCTAGACACTAAAATTGCACTGTTACCTAATGGGGAAATAAGCTCTACAGTACATAGAAAAGATGTTTACAAAAACAATTTTTTGGATTTCACCAGTCAACACCCTTTTTTATTAAAAGGAACCTAGTGAAGGGACAATTTATAATGATATCTAGACTTACTAGCCATGATGAGGAATTCTGTAAACAAGCCACCTTATTGAAACATATGTTTTATATGAGGCATTACAAGACTGGTTGAGAACATGTTTCAAGAAGTAGCCTGTAACAGATGCACTAGGCATTTTCCTATATTAAAGTATGGTTTTCAATCACAATCACAATCTGTAATGCATGACGAATCTGACAGGAGTTTGAACTTCCCCTTACCCATTCCTAGGGACATGTCCAATTTTAGAAATATCGCAAATAACTGGGATATGCTTACTAACTCAAAGGAAGATACTACTACTCTAGATAATACCCCCTCATTCTCTTTTAAAAGATCCAAAACAATATGCAAGCATCTTGAAAACAGAGACTCACAACTAGTGCTGAATGCACCTTTTCCTGGTAATGCTCCCATAGGTATGCATAGCTGCAACAAATGTGTAGTCTGCCCATATATTTTGAAAGGATCCGCTTTCACCTTTACACACTGTAAGTTCACAGTTACATTTAATGGACACTATGACTGTCATTCTACCTTAGTTGTATATGCCGATATTTGTTCTACCTGCAACAGTTTTTATGTGGGTAAAACTAAAAGATTGTCTGACAGAATAAAAGAACATTTGGGAGCTATAAGATCTAAGAATTTTAATAATGCTATTGCAAAGCATAGCACTACTTGCAATGCATTTGTTAAGTTCCAGTTCATTGGACTGGAACAGGTGGATTCTTTTTTTTGGTAATCCTGACTTGTTACTGTAAGTCAGGGAATTGAAATGGCAGGTGCTTTTAAATGCGCAGGTTTTTCCTGGGTTAAATGACAGCATTAACATTAAGTGTGCACTGAGATGGAATGATTAAGATCATATTACTAATTATCTAGCTCATGTTTAATCAATTTTATTCTCATTCTGTTTATATGATTGGTACTGTTTAAAATACTGAATACTGTTTATTCGTTACTGTACACTTGTTCTTACAAGTTGTTCTTGGCTACTGTCTTCCCACATGATGTTATTCTAATATTTGAATGTGTCACAATATTTTTTCCTTGTGTTCTAAAGAAGTTCTGCTGTCTAGCAAGAACGAAAGCTTAAACATCTGTTTTGTGTCAGTGTGTTTATTTTCTTATACAGTTTACAAGTTTAATATTGCAGTTTCATAGTTCAGTTTATTTTCTGAAAAGAAGCAATTTCTATATATATATATATATATATATATATATATATATATATATATATATATGGGTTCACTACACATTACCGAAAACCCATAATCCCGATGCCCAGAATACTGAGCCCATAATACCTAATGCCCACAAACCCGAGATTTCACAATACTGATGCCCACAATACCGTAATGGTGATAAACAGACTACAACTGCTGAAGTATAACACTACCATACATATGTTGTTATTAATTCAGGAAAAGTTAGTAAGTCAGGAAAATAGTGCACTACTAAATATATTAACAGTGTTATTTACACGTCAGTAGACCTGGAAGTGTAAAAGTGGGTGTAACAGAATGTAAGCTGTTCAATGGCTGACGATGTAGGGATGGCAAACACAGCCTGTGATCCACCTGGTAGTGTTGGTGTGCTTTATCCATGCCTCAGATCGCAAAAATGTAAGGAGGTGCTCATTATAGATGGGTACATTTATCACCTAGAACGCAAGACCGGTAGCAAGCGTTACTGGTGTTATAAATTTAAAAGAAGCAACACATGCAAGGGTCGAACGGTCACTGATTCACTCTCTGAGGGTGAATTGTTGAAGAAATCTATGCCTCATAATCATGCGGGCGATCTGTACAAAGTAGAACACTACAGCGTTCGTGGATCACTCCACGAGAAGGCTGCTATATACAGGGATACTCCGTGTTTATTAGTGGAGGATGCAGTAGCATCCACCTCGCTAGCTTGTGTTCTTTGCCTTCCAAATAGGAAGGCAATGCTTCAGCAAATACGGCGAGTTAGGTGTAAGACTGCAGGTGTGGTTCATATACCTAATTTGATACTGGAGAGACTAGATGTAAGTAAATTCCCCTTACAAACCGGTGAATTTGTTGTCAAACAGGCTAGTGACACAGGCTCAGGTACTCATGTCATTGTGTTTAGTACATTTAACAATCCAAACGATCTAAGTGTAGCAACAATTTGGTCGATGAATGGAACGTACTTCTGTAAGGGCGCAATTTGACGTCAATTATACAGTATTCATGGCATAGTTAAGTGTTGTGGCAATAGTAAGTCTGTCCCACTTATTTATGCTCTAATGTCCAAAAAGTCACTCTGTGCATATAATATGTTGTGGCATTGTGTATTACATTTGTTTGCTTGCCAGGAATTAAACCTGTCACTACAATATATCTTGTGTGATTATGAAGTAGCAGCCATTAAAAGCATTAGGCTTAACTTCAGTGTTCCTGCAAAGGGTTGCCTTTTTCACTTTGGCATGAATGTGTAGCGAAAAGTGCAACAGTTAGGGTGAGGAGCACTTTACAACAGATGCCATGGGTTCCAGTTATCTGTTAAGTATTTGGTTGGACTCGCATTCCTTGATGAGTCGGAAGTTATACCAACGTTCACTGAGTTGAAGGGGTCATTTCCTGAAGAGGGTAGAGAATTAATAAAGTATTTTACAGACTGGTATGTACTCAGTTGGGTCAGGAAATTTACTACTTAGTCAACTGCCATTAGTAGGTTTCCACCCTTATTCCCTGTGACATTTTGGAACATTTCTGAGTTAAATAGACTCTTTCTGCCATGAACCCAGAACCTGGTGGAGGCGTGGCACCGGGGGTTGAAATGTTTACTTGGGGATAGGGCTACAGATCTTTCTGTATCAATGACGTGCCTTAGTAGAGAACAGAATAGAGTGGATAGCCATCGTGGGCAGTTAGCAGCTGGATGTCCACCCTCTCCTAAACATAGGCGTGTTGTAGAAAGACAAGAAAAGTTTCAATGGTTATTAGATGATAATAAAGGTGATTATTCAACCCTAGAGTTTGTGAGATGTATTGCAAGGCTACTTAAAATGTGAGATGTTATAGCTGCATATTAGGCATTATACTGCCGTTGTTCCAGTATCTGTTTGCATTTTGTGACGTTTTTAAACTGTATTAGTCTGTTGTTATGTTAAGTCAGTGTTAAAGTAAAGTATGTTAGGGTCAAGGCATGGTGTTCAGATGTTACGGTGATGAGAGTTTGTTGTAATCATCTGTTTTCTGTCATTTGACATCTTAGGGTGGTGTGCACATAGGAATGTGGTTTGGTGTTGTGTTATCACATGAACTGCTCGTCATTGCTATTGTGCCGTGGATTTCGAGACTTTGTGCACTCGATATTGTGGGCGTCGGTATTGTGAAATCTCGGGCTTATGGGCATTAGGTATTGTAGGCTCGGTATTCTGGACGTCAGGATTATGGGTTTTCGGTAATGTGTATTGAACCCATATATATATATATATATATATATATATATATATATGCACACACACACACATATATATGTGTATATATATTTGTGGGTGGAATAATACAAGCCTGTCTCACAACTGTCCAGATTTTTGCCTCATATTTTTGGTTTGTTCCACCTAAAATTTGTGGTTTTCTGACAAATTATTGAAGACTAAAGTCACTAAATAATGACATACATTTGAGTTCTATACTTCACTTCCTTCAGAAAATGCATGCTAACACAAATCCTGTTATTGTAGCAACTTTCTAAATTTAGAAGAGCACTGTTTAAAATCTTTCCCTGTTTTTGGGCCTTTGCTCCCCCCATTATTTTAAGCTTTCTCCAGATGCTCTTGTGCTAAGAGGTTGAGAAGTATGAATACAAGGAAAGTACAGCTTACATCTTGATATACTTTCAGCAGAGGTATGAGGAGCAAGTCAGGTGCAAGTGCCGCGGATTGTACGGCACTGTAAATATTTACACAGCTAAGGTTAATGTAATGTAGGTCCATATCATTATTTTAATGAGTAACAGTATTGAAAGGGCAGAGAAAAGCTAGCCTAGGGCATTTTGCTTCTGTATCTTTTTGTTGTTTTTTAATTACTTCCAGGTTCTTAGATCTAATTCCCTTGTGTCGTCAACCAGTCTTTCAGTTTAACACATACTCAAACCAAATTCATTTGGGTCTTGTTCTTATCAATGATAACTGTATGGCACCTGCTATTCTCAACAAAGATAACTGTATGATGGTTTTGGTGTATTTCAGGCAATCTTACCTTCACAATTCAGCTTTATCTCAATTTTCATGTTTTGCAGGGGTCTAGAATGCCCTTTGTGTATCCCCCAGTACAGGTAAGGGCTCTGCCCTACACCCCGGATTTCTGAGAATAAAATATCTGAGGTTGCAGTAATTGGAAAAAAAAGAGTGAACTATTTCCCTTTTTTATAAGTTGTTGCAACCCTGGAAGTAGTTTATTTAGAGATCAGAGTGTAGACGGGATAATCCCCACACTGAGGTGCATGAGAGCACAGACCCTCTGCAAACTATTTTAAAATTGTGATAGCAATTTAATTACTATGACAAATGGTGTGCCAGGATAGTATGGGTAGCAAGTTGGGCTTCTGTGAGATGAAGTAGACTTACTGATTTGTCATATATAATCCTAAAAATGCCAACAACCTTTACTTAGTGCACCTAGCACCTCATTAAGTGATGTGGATGGTATCACTACTGTCTTCTCACAGCAACTCCTACTACCAAAAAAAAAAAAACCTTATACCCACGTCTCTTGCAACTGACAACCTACTGGTAGAATATCTTAAAACAGCGGCAGAAACAATTGCATATACACAGTGTCTGTACTTAAAAATCACTCTGACCAAGAAGCAGTAGTCCCCAAACTTTGGAAACCTTCCTACATTATTATTCCATTATGTAAGGGTGACAAATCTCTTGAGTCAACAAAATACAGATTTATACCAATCTTGTCCTCTATGTAAGTACATGAAAATGTACTGTTCTACTGTTGTTTAAATAAGTAACCGAGAACACATTATTTTTCCACAGCAGAACGTGGATTTATCCCATCCTACTGCACAGAAGTAGAAATATTAACTTTTATAAACTATATTTATGAAAATCAAGGGGAACTGTTTGCATCCTTTTTTTTCACCTATTCAAAGTATGTGATACAGTTTTATACCCCGTAGTTTTACTTAGGCTGAAGGAACTGGGCCAAACAAACCGTATAGTCCGTTAGTTTAAAAGTTACTTTATCCACCGAACACTGCATGAACTCTGTGCTTCTCAGCAAGTAACAGATGTACCACAAGGCTTAGAGTTGGGACCCTTGTTCCTTACTATATTTATAAATTAAATACATACAACCTCTTATTCAGCAAATCTGTTCCAGTATGGAGGTGACTAGACATTAATATATGCATCTTCAGTAAACAGCTCCAAAATGACTTACAACATTCCCTTACAAAAATGTCTTCTTCTAAATCCAAATAAAACAAGACTAATGGTATTTTCACCTCTAACCTAGCATGCAGACTACTGTAACCTAAAAATATTTAGTGAATAATGCTAGAATTGAGTTAAAATAAAGTAAAAACTACTGAGGATAATAACTAACGATATATTTAAGATTCAGTCTTCTTATCCAAAATGCGATTAAGAAAAAAACATAAACATAAGTTAGGACTTTTTTTTTTATAAAATTAAATCATCTCTGCCAGAGCTTGCATATAATATTATAGTTCAGACCTATCTACTCCATAGTTTCCTATATGCCTTGTCATTTTTGGCTAACCAACAGTCCTCTCAGTTTGTCAAACTGTAACAGTCTTATAATAAAGCTGCAAAATGTGCTAGTGACCATATTACTAGAAAAGTGTCTTTATTGCACTTCAGTCCCTTAACTGATTGGACTAAGTTATCTGTTAGCCTACACTCGCATTGACAGCCCGCAACATTTTCTATAGCCCAGACACCAATCAATTATTAAAATGGCACAGAGAGCCGTATTCCCTGATCTAACACTTGGTGCTCACTCAGAAACCTAAAAACTATAATGGTGAGTGTCTGTGCTCTATATATATGTTGCAAAATTATGGAACTCTGTCCCAGTATATATCAAAAATATCACATCTCGTCTACAGTTTAAAATTTCATTGAAAACATACTTATCAGTGAAATAGTCCTGCCCTTATTCTAATCTTATCCCATTTAAAACTTAAAATCCCAATGAAATCATGCATGTTAAAACAACAGTCCTGTCCTTGTACTATTACCATTACAAAGTCCCCCCACCTTATACAGCCAAATCAAATGAAGATCATAAAATCTTCACACTTCATCTCCTGTTTATAAATCTCAAGTGAACAACTTTTTGGATAAATATGCTTATGCCTCATCCTACTGTCTTGTTTTCTAAATCTGCAATGTGACTCTACACGCACAGTGTAAAATAATGCTGACTATTCTGCAGATCTGTGTGATATTAATATGTTGTAATATTATATGGTGATCATCTCTTGCATTATGTGTTTCAGTGTTACACAATATAATGTTTTTGTTAACTAGAACTAACTGCCTGTGCACATGTATGTAATGTAGAGCTTTCCTCCTGGACCTCTGCTGAGTGGACATTAGTCACTATGGAGGCTGTAACTCTTTTTCTAAGATGTAATGGACATTGATTTATTATTTGCAGTGAAAGGGGGGAGGGTACAAAGCCTGCTGCATGGAGTTGTATATAACGGGGAAATTCTCCCACAGGGAGGGAAAAAATTGCATTTTGTTTTGAACCTTGTGATTTTAGTTCAGAAGCAGAATTATTTCAACAGGGCATCTGTCAGATGTCCTAGATGCTTGCTAGCATCTTTTCTGTATAAAGGCTAAAGCTTAGTCACTTTGCACTTATATGTTTTCATTGAACAGTAAAAAATGAATGGTGAAGGTTTTCTAAATTAACAGTAGCATGGAAAACATAATGGTTGCAGGAATGGCAATGCATTCTGTTTTTAATTAAAGATTTCTTTTCATAGGATGTGGTGTCCCACAGTAAAAAGTTGAATAAGAAAAGCAAAGGACAAGTAGAAGAAATGGTGACATTTGACAAGCAGGGAATCAAAGGACTGAGCTTGGAGAAAAGGAAGAAGCTTGAAGCTTACCAGCATCTCTTTTACTTACTGCAGGTGAGTGCACTGATGTGTTGCTGTATATTGCACTTAGATTGATGGTCAGCATACTGCTTTTTGCAGTTAATGTATTTGCATATGGAATGGTTAGTGATGACTGCATGCATGTGGCACACAGAAATTTCAGTATACTTCCTGATGTTTCAGTGTAATTACTTCACATAGCCGAAGTACCATCAATGAGCAATGAACGGCCTTCTTTTTTAACTTGCTTACCATTCAACGGTCTTTTAGTTTATTATGTGCAGTGCCCAGGGGATGAACAGTAGGACTACAGTTGCATATTTCATTTAAACTGCGCTTGGTGTCTAAGGTTGGAAGTTCTGAATTTGGTAACTGACCAAGATTGCCAGATGAGCAGCTTGGTTGACAAGTGCATTATTTGGAGGTTTGGGGAGAAGCCATGTGGTGGAAATACATTGTGCAACTCTGGTACAGCTACAGCATGCAGTCTATGATAGAGAAACTGATGTCCCTGGTAGGGTATTTCGTTTCATACAGGCAGCATCCATAATGTAAAATGTAGAATGGTTGATGCATCCTTAATGCTCAAGGAGAGGGCTTGACTGACTTCAAAAGGTTTGGCACAAACAGCGGTGGCCAAACCACTTGATAAATACCAAAAGCCTGTCTTGGTAATAGCCTTAATACTGCATTTGTTTCTGACACAGAAGTTCATCCCTAGTCTGGAGAAGCAGGGGGATCTTCTGTTTGCTAAGAAGTGCTGTAGCATTTGGGAGAACTTTGGTGGTTGATAGATTTGAAGGTAGGATATGGAAAGCAAGGGAGGACGTTCCTTCAAGACACTGCAACATAAAAAAATTATGCTGTTTATCTCTTTTAGTCTCTCTCTCCAATATTCTATAATTTTTATACATTTGGATCAAGAGGACTGTACGTAATACATTGTAGTGACAAAGGGAAAGAGAAAAACTAAGTGAGTTGAGCCGACAACTAAGGGAGCGTGAAGATGCTATTTATTTTCTCAGCAGATTTTCTCTGTTTTCTGAGGTGTTAAAAAATCTAGTCAACAATTTGTAGCCCATCATTAGTGAGGATGAGCTTTTATCCAAGTTTTTTCCTAAAAGGGCAACTTTCTCCTATGGGAGATTTTACAGTTTAAAGGAAATTCAAAAAACAATTCCAACAGGTGCCCAGGCTAAGAAACTCGCGACATAAAATAATACCAAAACCAGTCAGTCCAACAAGAATCACAAAAGCTTTAATGTTCCACAATATTTTGTCCTTTAAATTTAAAGGAAATGTTAAATTTAAGGAAAACTCGAATGGAGAATGGTGAGGTGGGGTCTTACCCTTATGGTAGGTATAAAGTTTGTGAAAGGATTAGGAATTTAAATGGTATGCATATTAATGGGAGGAAATATTGGGCTGATGACCATTTTGATTGCTACTCATGTGGGGTAATATACATTTTGGGTTGCGGTTGTATACCCCCAAAGTGGTATGTGTGACAAACTAAGAGGATGGTGAAAACAAGAATTCTGGAACTTTTGGGAGATATAAGGAAAAACAAAAATTTGGATAGCCCCATGGCCCAACATTTTCACTTGGCACAGGCTGGCATGGTTAATAGCTTCTTTTTAGTGTGTTAGCTAGACCACAGAACTGTCGGGCAATAGCTTTTTGGATAAATTGTAACAAATGGAAGCAAGATTCATTTTGAAGTATAGAACCATGCAACTTCATGGTATGAATTTAAGAGGTGAATTTTAATGTTTAAAGAAGTTTGATGTATTTTCTATTGTGATATTTAGTATTTGTATTGCA
Source organism: Protopterus annectens (assembly GCF_019279795.1). Classification (NCBI taxonomy): domain Eukaryota; kingdom Metazoa; phylum Chordata; order Ceratodontiformes; family Protopteridae; genus Protopterus; species Protopterus annectens. The sequence continues at coordinate 483,202,367 of NC_056730.1, forward strand.
CTTTTTTGATACCTCATATATGGATTGACAGTAATTTGATTGTGGGGAATTAAGAGAACATTCAGATTGGATAATTGTGTGATATAGTAATTGATTTAATATAAAAGTTTCTGCTTTGCGGTGTGTAAATTATTCCCTGAAGGCATTTAGCCGAGGTATCAGAAAGACCAGTAAAACTTTATGCAGTTGAGTTGCTGAGGCTCTATTTGTTTTTTAATCCTTCATGAGCACATTACTGTTATTAAGAAGAATGTAATTAATGTTCTGTACAGGCATAATGTTTTATATAGCAATTTTAAAAAGATTTTTTTCTATGTGATGGATTATGTTCAGTGATAAATTAGGGGAGACTATTTAAAGAATTTGCTGTATTATAAAGAACACAGCTAGCATACATCCTCAAACATCACTGTTTACCCTAGGCTTGAAAAATCACATTAGTTTCCAGTTTGTGTGCTTATATTAAAGCAAAGATGCCGAAATACTGAATTTTTTGCATTCACTTCCTATGCATAATGCTTTGGTGTAGTGGACAATATGCTTTAATAGTTGTCCAGAAGATGCAGAGTTCAAACTCTGTCTGATCAGAGCATTTTTATTTTCTTATTTTGTTTTTTTTTTTTTGTTTTTGTTTTTTTTAAGGATTTTCCTACGCTTTGTGTAGAATGATTTAAGGAGGATTTTTACTGGTTGAGAGTTTGCTTGCATCATCAAACTTCCCTTATTAAATGTTTTTTTTTCTGTGCTGTTCAACTCTGAAGAAGTCTATGACAGAAGTGCTCACTTCACTTTTAACATTTATTGGTTGATTCGTTTTTCTTTCAAAAACAGAGCCTCAGCATATTTTACTTGATACAGTTTGTATTGAGCCATGCTGCAGTTAATTGAACATGCTTCTTACCTTAATAAATTACATTTAGAAGTTCATCCAGTCTGGTTAAGTTATGAGTGCAATATTTATGGATGCAGTCAAAGCATCTGACTCCATCTTCTACAAATATCTACTGTCTATCACTTGTCCACCCAGACCTTATGGAAGAATTGCACCTCTTCGTTCTGTAGCAAGTTTTCTTTACAAATGTCTTCTCTTTCTTAAGTTTTATCCTTAGACACATTATTTTTACTGTCTGTTTAAACGTAAGTTGCTCTTGATCATCTTAATCCTCAAGTGCTTGCTGCATGCAGGTGACTTTGCTAGTTAGACATTTGTGTAATTAACTTATGACAGACAAAACCTATGGTCGCATGATCCACACCACTGCCAAAAATGTATATATATGATAATCTGCAGATAAGTTAGCAGATGCCCACACTACTTGTGTCTTGGTCAAGAGTTACAGTCTTGCAGTCTGGACTGCTGGCCACCAAGTAATATTGAGGGAGGTGGTTGGTTTTAAGAGAGTATTGTAAATGTACACAGCTGTGTTGGGTACTACCTGACACCATCCTTACTCATGCTTTACACTGACTAGCTGCAGAGGAAAGTTACAGTCACTATCACCCCAAGATATTACCCATCTTGCCCCCAGCCCATTGCTTTCTAGTGCTGTTGTACCAACAGTAAGTGAACTTGTCCAAGATTATCTTGCAGGCACTCTGACACACACACACACACACACACACACACACACACACACACACTGTTTCCATGGTGGGGTTAATGATTTTCTCTATCCAGAGCCAATACTTCTTCCCCTGCATTCATGGTGGTGTACTTCACCGTCTAGACCTCTCTGGTGCACCAAAATTACAGCTATTGTTTACCCTTAAAAATAAAGCCAGAGGTTACATAATTTATGGCATCATTAGCTTTAAACAGTTCAGCCTTCAAGAGATAGAGAGTAACAATTGAACGTTTGCCAAATCTACATACACTGTCATACAAATAAATAAAATATCCAGCCACATGCTTCTGAAATTAAAATCAATATAAAACTTTATTTGGATAAGAAAAATTAGGAACAGACTTCATAAAATATGCAGACAGCTCTGCAAAGAAATACAGATGAGTTTTAACCAGATACATGACATACAGAGGAACTCTGTCAGCCTGTCTGGTCCTGTCAGTAGATAAATTACTACTGACTTAGTGAATTATCTCTACCACTGATTTGCAAGTCAAAACATCACTTGTGTAGTTTCATATGCAAGTTGCTTCCACGCTCCAACTTCTGTCTGTGAACTGCAGTCCATTCTTCTTGCTTTAAAGGCAAGGCTAAAACTTTTTTTTTGGTTGCATCATTTGCTGCAGCTGCTTGTTGAGAATCAACCTTATCCTGGTCAATTGGCCCGTGTATTCTGCATCAGTCGAGGTGAGGGTCATCATTTAAACACCCGTTAAGGATTGTTCAAGATTTAGCTTTATGCGTAATCCGTGCACACAACTAGCAGTATGTCAAGGAACGGGCTTGCACTGTGCTGAGTACAGAGGATATTCCTTCAGTTCTGCATGGAGCATTCCTCCAAACAGTCCCGTCCTTCCCTTGAAAAATGAGAGTTCCCTCTAACCGGGAAATCTCAGCATTATATGTGCATGCATCCCTCCCCACTCCCCTGTAAAGTTGATCAGGGCTATGTCACTTCACTCTTCCCTCTCCTTGCCTGGCTTTTCTAGTACCATTTCTGATAATCAAACCCCAGTTGCCTGGACCATTACCAGATCGCCTTCCCTCTGCACCATGGAATAAGGCAAAAACTATTTAACTAACAGCTTATTTCTTTCTTTAAAACAGTCCTAGGTTTTGAATGTTCTGTTCGGCTTTAATTTTGAATGTAAAATTTCCCATTTCCACAGCCATATAACTCGGGCAGTGGGAGAAGTAGAATCTAAATAAAGTAATGTATCCTTTGATCAAGAACTACATTTTGAGGAGCCATACAGCTTTGAGCACTGCAAGTGTGTGCATGCTTGAAAAGCCAATTCCACTTTAACAGCTCTGGTATATTTATACCAAAAGCACCTTTATATTCTGTACCGTTCATATTTTTACTTTCTCATTGTTTTGCATGCTGAAAGCAACAACCATGTTTTTATGAAAAAAATATTTCATTTTAACCCACTTTAGTATATCTTTTCTGTGTGTTTTTACTGGAAAACAAGTACAAGTTTCATTCATCCCGTATATACAACTTTTGAGTATATCACAGACACTGTTAGGATTAATTAGCCTGTTCCTCCGTCACTTTGCATCTTCATCTTCTGTCCAGCCCTAGAAGCTAAGTGTGTTGATTCACACTTCTGTTTCTCTTCCAAAGTGCACAATGTTTTCCCCCTTTCAGCAGTTTCCTGGCTACCATTCCAAAAAACAAGTTTTAAAATGTTGTCTTCGAAGTTCTCAAGTCTAACTACTGCACCTGTTTCAGGCTCATTCTCTGACATGGGTTTAACAACTTATGACCTTTGTCCTTTGGTTCATAGGTTGGTACTAGGCTGTCGGCCCTAGGGGCCTATACAAGCCTAGCCATAACAATTCCCTGGCTATTTCTTCCCACACTATTTACTTCCCTTTCCTTTCCTCTTGATACTCTTCTGTAAATTGTGTCATGTAAAATCTATCTTCATTCAAGCAGTAGATTCCTGTTCCTTCCTACATTTGTACCTTGTCTGAATTTCCTTCTCAGCTTGAATTTTACTTTTGGAATGCTCTTGCCCTCACCTCTAATTCCAGCTAAACAGTCCATATGGAGGCACAAAGCAAACTGTCTCAAATCCAAGCAACTTTTCCTGTTCCTCTGACAGCAAATACTCTCTAAGGCTAATCCAGACTAATCAAGGACTTTGTCAGAGAATTTAGCTACCTTTCCCAAACTATCAGTAGCATCTCCACTCCCCCTCCTTTCTCTCTCAGAGCCCCTACCTTTCACCCCCTTCTACTTCCTAAACATCCTACATAAAGGAATCGGTAACCTACTTGAAGACATGCCCACAGACTCCCTCCAGATTCAGACTACATTATTCCTTGGTTTATCTATCATTGCAGGGTATTTCTAACCCAGTCTCTTCACCTCATTTTTAACCGTTGACCAACAAACTGTAATACCACACATCTGGAAAACTGTATTCATTACCTTCTAACCCAAACAGTCTTAATCTGAAACACGTCACAGTTTCATCCTACTTCAGCCCCTACCCACTGTTGCCAAGATGCTAGAAAACAAGTCATTTATATACATCTCTCACGCTACATTCACCAGTACCAGTCTCTACCCGAAAACTGCATGGATTCCAGACAGGTTACAATATAATTTTAATTTATTTTTCTTTATTTAATGTTTGTTGACCAGGAAAGTCTTGGGCACAAGCCCTTTTTCAATGGAGACCCGGGGGGAAGACCCAAACAGAATAAACATTGTTACAATTAGCAAATTATACAATACAAAAGCTCATACAGTAGTGGTACATACATGGATAACAAGAAAAAAAAATAGAAATAATCAAGAACAGTCACAACAGTTGACTATACAAAAGAAAGAAAGTAGGAAGTATTTATTGTACATAGAATGAAAAGCAACGATTAAGAGATAAGTGAACTTAGGCACTTTGCCTAATTGATGGCATTCTCCTCAACATGTAATAAAGGTAATTTGACAGGAGTAATATTTTTTTGTAACACCTTTAATGAATTATCACTTGTGACATAAGCAAATATGCATTTATATAAAAGTAATCAAAAGTTCACGTTTACAGATACTATACTTCATGTATATTGTAATATATTTTTTAACACCTTTAATGAATTATCACTTGTGACATAAGCAAACATGCATTTATATAGAAGTAATCAAAAGTTCACATTTACAGATGCTATACTTATTGTAATATAGCATATCACACACATATACATATATATATATATATATATATATACACACACACACACACACACACACAACTGCAAATACTTTACTATCAGTTATGCAATTTATATTGTGAAACGTTTCATAGAAATACTGTTAAGAAAATAAATTTTTACTTAGTTACCTTTACTTCCTTCTTCCCCTCCCCTCAGAGTCCTTCCAAACATTAATGACATGCTTTTCATTTCCTCAGAAGGTTAACAAACTTAACAAAATTCCACTCTTTCCATTTAATCTTATACAGCCATATTTCACAGATATGATTGATGCTTTGCAGTCCCACATTTATCCACATTTATGCACTAATTTCTGTGTTGCTGGTCATAGTCTTGTTTATCTCCCAACTACAGATTCCAGGTCAGTTCCACTGCACTCCTGATTCTTCTGGTCAACTCCTATGCTTTTCTCTCTCTCAAGCATTTTCCTTTGGAACAGTGTAAAAAGTTTCACTGACAAAGTATGTTTACTTTATTATCAAAAGAATGAGAAGCAGAGTCCCATTCTGCTTGATGGCTCATTTGTTGTTGAACAAACATTTGCATTTCCTCCTTAGCCTGTTTTGCATCAAAAATGACTTTGATACTCCAGGATAAAATATTCTGAAGATAGCTGGATACAGCAGCTCACATCTACCTCTTGATATTCCCTAATTACTGGAATAAATTTGTTTCTCTTCTGCCTGATGCCACTTCAGTGTCTCCAACTTTTAATATGTTGTCCTTTTGCCACATATTAGTCAGAATTGACTCTTTCTGTTGGTAGGTTTGCATCTAATAAAAGTCTTGATTGCTTTCTAATGATATGGAGCACACACACTGCGTGTTCTTTCAATTAATACTTGCTGCTGTAGAACACCATCCATTTGCTTATTTGTGCCTTCATAAAATTAATATAGTCTATCCCTTCTAATTTCTCTGGTACAACAGAGGATTTCAGATTTTTCCTGTGTCCTGTATTCTACCATTTTTTGAAAAATCTTTTCTTGGGCAGTCTCATACTCAGCCAACCTTTTCTTTAGTTCAGTCTCTGATTTTTGCAGTTTTATCAATCCATCTGAACATCTGTTTAAAGCTTCTTCCATTTTTCCATTCTGTTATTTGAGCTGATGTACTCCTTCAGTGTTTTGGTCATTTTAATCATCTCTGAGCATATTTTACTTCTTATTTCCTCTTGATTACTGGAAGCCATGTCTTATACCAAAACTCCAGCTTAAACTCCTTTTTTTGATGAACAGCTGCAGGATTCTTCCCAGTCAGTGTTTTCTCTTTAACCTTTCTAGCTGATTTTCGTTCAGGCTGTCTTAGTTTCTTCTCTGCAGGCAATCCGGGTAATGTACCAGTAACTGAATTTTTCTCAACCTGAGAGTATCGCTGGCTGTTGTTTCTCATTTTCTTTTTTCACACTGGAAGAGCTAAAGTTAAGCTGTTGATCAGTCTGCAGCCATCTTGGAAGTCCCAGAGCAATATTTGTTGACCTCATAAAAGCTTTTGACCTAATCAACTGCGACTCCTCCTCTCTCTTCAGAAACATCAGCATTGATAAATCCCTCATGTGGTTCCAAGGCTTCTTGTCAATCAGATTCTTCGAAGTTAAATTAGGCTCTTCCTTCTTTCAGCCCATACATCTTTCAGTGGGAGTACCCCAAGGTTTTATCCTAGTTACTGTTATCTTCTCTGTTTTCATTAAAAAGCAACCTTATGACTTTCCTTCTTTACAATTAATCCTCTATACTGATAACATGGTAATCTTTAGGTCCGGCCACAAACACTATACAATTGAAACACAACTGCAAAACTACTTTAACTTCCTCAATTCCTAGCTCATTAACCACAAATTAATACCTAACCCTACAAAAACAAAGTGTATGCTAAAAACTTAAAAAAAATCACCAGAGTAACTCAGCATCGCTACCCTTTGTGGTATACCAATAGAAGCAACCAACTCTTTCACATAATTCTGTTTGTGGCTAGACCAATCACTAGCATTCCATAACCATACTGAGAAATAAAGGGCAAAACTTTACTCCCTTACCTTATGGGCCAAGAAACTCTCACCCTACCCATCCAAACCAGCCAAGGCTGCTATAGGTAAAGGAGTCCTTGCCCAGCTCAAATAGGAACTAACCATAACAGCCTCTAAGAAAAACTACTCACTACAGACTATTGAAAACAAATTCTGTTTTCTCATTACTAACTCACCCTCTCATGAGCAGCACTACTTCACCCTCGAAATTAGACGTAATATAAAACATTGGTTAAGAATCGACGAAAGGTATATGACAATCATTCAATATTCACGGTGCAACACAGAGTAGATGTATTACTAGTCCTCTGAGTGCAGTCCTCTTTCTATGTTTTTGTTCTAATTCATTCATAACTTAACTGTGTGGCATTTTTTAGGCCTTTAACCTTGTGTAAATTAAATCCTTGTGTGATTATATAACGTGTGTAGCTGAACAGAACCTGTAAACTTTGTTTATTAAGATTTATATTATTGTTTTTACCTTGGAGCTTTTCTCCCCGGGCCTCTGCTGAAAATGGACATGTATCCAGTCGGACTATCCCGGTCAACAAATGTAAAATAAAATAAATAAAATAAAAATACTAGGCTCTCTCTCATCTTTAAATTTCTCCAACCTAAATCATTCCATCCATGACAAGGAATGTCTTTTAAAGTAAGATTGTTAAAGGCTAGATGTCCTTCATGGATGCATCTGCAGTCATAACAAATGGGTTGTCCTGTCGTCAGGCAGCCCTTCGGTTGGCCGGATTCCAAAGTCCGGGTCCGGCTTCGGCTGATGTCGCGCTTCACCCGACGTCATCTCTGCTGGTCTTCGGGTATAAAGGCATCAGCCGACGTCATTTCATTTTCCCCAGTCTTTCTTGCCGCGTGGCGCCCGAAGCAGAAGCTGTTCGCAAGTGCCGGTCGGTCAGATCCAGAGATTACTACTACCGAATACTACTTCGAAGACTTCTAAAAAGCTAAGTACCCCGTTGGGGACTCTTTCTTGCCTCAGCCGATGTCAGAAAAAGTCAATAATTGTTTAACTTGTGGGAAACAAATACCTCATAAAGATTTCCACTCTTACTGTTTGCCTTGCTTAGGCCCAGACCACGACGTAGCAGCCTGCTTGGCCTGTGCTTCCTTCAACCGACGAACGCTTAGGCGTGGGTCGGAGTTTGCTGAACAGTTTTTCGGCTCAGATTTTGCGTACATTATGCCGTCGGATCCTCCGACTACCCAAATTGTTAAAAACGCAAAGAAAAGACCGACACTCGCGGTCCGCGGTTTCGCCGAAACCACGGTTAAGCAAGCGAGTGTCTCGGTTTCGGCCGAAACCGAGAAAACTGGTCAATCTTCAGCCGAATCCATGACTACTACTGAGGCTCCTGCTACCTTACCTGAATCAGCCTCAGAAATTTTGCCTACAACTGTGGTTTCTACTGATCTATCAGACACCATCCCCTTGGATATCTCTACCCCAGCACGTGGTGCTGCTAGGCCTCCTGCAGCCATGTCTATTAAGGCCTTTGCCAGGGCTAAAGCAGCCAAAGCAGCTAAATCAGTGCCTGTTAAACCACCCTCACTCAGGCCCACTTCTAGTTCACAAATGCTTACTCTGGCAGAAGATTTAATATCCTTAATTAGGGGATCCCAATCTCACCCAGGCAGGGCCTCTCAGCCACCAGAAAAGAGACCTAGAGCAGAGCCCCCCGAGCCTGTGTCCTCTGATGATTCTGCGGATGACTCAGACATTACAGACCAGCCAGAGGCTCCTTTTTCCAATTATGAAGATTCAGATGCTGAAGAATCCATTCCAGCTGCCTCTCCACCAGAGGAATTCTCCTTTGGGGAAACCTTACATGCCATGAGAGAACAATTCCAATGGCAGGGACAAGATTTCTCAGATTCAAGAAAAAGGCTTAGGACTTTTCTGCACTTACCACAATATAGGCCCTTAGCTATACCTCCTGTCCTACCTGTTGTGGACGATGCATTTAATGATGTCTGCACTGCACCTGATTCTTTACCTCCAGCCCCTGCCAAACCAGATAGATTTTACAGGGTGCCAGACACTCATCACCACCTATACAAGGCCCCACTTGCAGACCCGAAACTATATCCCAGGGGCCTAAGGCAGTAGCCTCGACCACAGCAAAAAACCCTATTCCCTCTGAAAGGGAATCCAGGTCCTTAGAGAGATGGGGGAAAAAGTCTACACCTCCGCTACTCTCTCAGCTAGAGCTTTAAACTGTCAGTTTCACATGATCCAATACCAAGAGTTTATGCTTGATCAGTTAATTAAAAAGCTGTCCTCTGATGAATCTTTAGATAAGAAATATGTATTAGAAATGGTGAATAACATCCAACAGGTTAGTAACCATTCTTTAAAATGTGGCTATGATGCACTGGAGGCTTCATTTAGATCAGCCATGACTGGCACAGTGATAAGAAGGCATGCATGGTTGAAAGAACAGGTCTTGCCGGATCATGTTAAAGCTAAGCTATTGGATGCTCCTATGGATAAGGCCAGTCTATTTGGGGAAGCTGCCCAGCAGGTAATGAAGAAAATGGAAGAGAAGGCAAAATCTGTACAAACAGTTAAATGTGTCCTACAGGTTCAGCCCCCAGGTTTAGCAGGAACTGGCCTGCCAAAATTGGTCCTTTCCTGACTCCACAAGATCCCAAAGGGGCAGGAACAGACGCCTAGGGGCAGAAATCAATCCAGAGGAGGTGCCTACAGAGGACGACAGTGGCAAGGCAATAACGAGGCACAGACACAACCACTGCCACTACAACAGGACAATCTCAGTGACTTGGCTCTATCTCCGCCTACCAGGGAGCAAATAGCAGCACCATTAGGCGGAAAGTTAGCCTTATTCTCGAAAAATTGGCACTATATTACAAAAGACAAGTGGATTTTGCAAACCATAGACCAAGGCTACCGGTTCCACTTCCACACTTTACCAGTAAAAAGAGGAATGCCAAACCTGCCCCCAAATCAAAAAATAGAAGCCCTGCACCAGATAGCGGAATTAATAAAGATGAGAGCTGTGGAAAGGGTGCCAATAACAGAACAGGGCAAAGGATTCTACTCCAGACTATTCCTAGTACCAAGAAAAGAAAAACTGGAGACCTATTCTTGACCTGTCCATCTTAAACACATACATCATTGTCCCAAAATTCAAAATGCTGACCCTACAGCAACTTCTTCCCATGCTGGGCAAGGAGTATTGGCTGGTAACTCTAGATCTCAAGGAGGCATACCTGCACGTCCCCATTCACCAAATTGCAGAAGATACCTCAGATTTCTTGCAGGATCAGAGCATTATCAATTCTCAGCATTGCCCTTTGGCTTATCTACTGCCCAGAGTATTCACAAAATGCCTGGCATCAGTAATCGCCACTGCAGAGTACAGGGAATTCAAATTTATCCATACCTGGACGACTGCCTGTTACAAGCGGACAACAAAAGCAAGCTGACAACAGATTTACAAAGCGTCATTTACTTGCTACAAGCCTTGGGATACACAGTCAATTTTCAAAGTCAAGTCTGATCCCATCCCAGACAAGAACATTCTTGGGCTGAATTGGACACAGTAAAACAGATGGCATTCCTAACTGCAGAAAAACAAAAGATCTCCCTCTTTACTTCTTAGCATTAACAAAGCAGAACAAACTAACAGCAAGAAAAGTTCTGCAGGCCTTGGGCTTCATGGCATCATGCATAATCTTGGTCCCACATGCCAGACTGCATATGAGAAAGTTATAGTGGTACCTAAAGAATTTATGGTCTCAACACAGGCACAGCTTAGAAACAGAAATACCACTAATCCCATGCTTAAAACAGGAGTTCCTCTGGTGGGCTCGGGCATGCCAGTCAAACCCAGGCTTACCCTTCCACAACTTTCGAGCAAACCAAACCATCACTACGGATGCCTCAGATCTTGGATGGGGGGCACACATGCTGGACAAATGCGTACAAGGACTGTGGACTCAGGACCAGCTGCACCTGCACATAAACCAAAAAGAAATGCTGGCAGTAAAACTGGCAATCCTAAAATTCAGACCATTCCTCAAAGAAGGCCATTTGATGATAAGGACAGACACCACCACAGTCATGTGGTACATCAACAAACAGGGAGGCACTCATTCTTACCCCCTATGCAGAATGACTTTGGACCTTTGGAATCTGGCTCTCAGCTACAACATCCAGTTACAGGCAATATTTGTACCGGGAAAAGAGAACACCCTAGCAGACATTTTAAGCAGAACAACCTCGGATGCTCACGAATGGATGCTACACCCGGACATCTTCAAGGCCATCACAAAGAAATGGGGAATGCCACAGATAGATCTATTCGCTTCCCCACAAAATCACCAGCTCAAAAAATTCTGCACAAGGACATTCCACCCACTTGCATGGAAGGTGGACTCTCTATCCTTCAGCTGGAAAGGCCTGACAGCATATGCATTCCCACCTCTTCCCTTGATGCACAAGGTACTACTGAAAATCAAAGAGGAACGTCCAAGGGTAATCCTGATAGCTCCGAACTGGCCAAGACAACACTGGTACCCATTGCTGAGGAGCATGTCTCGGGAGAAAATGTGGTCAATACCCCTGATGCCTCTGATGTTAACTCAGAACAACTACAACATCATACATCCAAACCTAAAACCTTGCAACTGACTGCCTGGAACATCACATAGCAGTAACTAACCCAGACCTTTCACAAAGGGTTAAAGACATTATCCTTGAAGCCCGCAGACCTTCAACAAGAAGGAACTATGCAGGAAAATGGAAAAGGTTCGTCATTTGGAGTACTGAAAGAGGAAAAGATGTGTCGAACATAGATATTGCTAACATTCTGGAGTACTTGGCAGAGCTTCTACATACAGGCCTGTCCTATTCCTCCATCAAGATACATGCATCAGCTATTTCAGCAGAATACAGCTTTGATCCTCCTGTCTTTTCACATCCTCTACTCAGGCAGTTTCTCAGAGGGATCAAGAATGTAAAACCTCCTAGGAAACCACCATTACCAGCATGGGACTTGAATTTTGTACTAGAAAAGTTGACACTACCTCCGTTTGAACCAGCAGCAACAGCAGATCTACAACACCTGTCATGGAAAACTGCTTTCCTGCTGGCTATTACTTCAGCAAGGAGGGTTTCGAACTACAGGCCTTAATGGCAGTGCAACCCTTCCTAATCTTCCATCAAGATAGGGTATCCATGAGAACTAATCCTACATTTATGCCTAAGGTGGTATCCAGAGTGTCTTTAAACCAGGCAATCCACCTACCTACCTTCTTTCCCAATCCACAAAACAGAGGAAAGAATAATGCATACCTTGATGTACATAGACAGCTACGCTACTACCTGGACAGAACCAAAGGTAACAGAAAAACTGACCAGCTCTTTGTAGCCTATGCAACAGGAAGGGAAGGAAAAGCAATTTCCAAACAGACAATCTCCAAATGGATAGGAAATTGCATAAGATTCTGTTACTCCTACCATGGAAAACCAATTCCACAGAACATAAGACCTCATTCTACAAGGGCTACAGCCACTACCACAGCTTTCTTAAGAGGAGTGGCAACCAAGGACATTATTGAGGCTACTTGGACCTCCGTGCATACATTTGCCAAGCATTATAATTTACCTCTATATTCTAGATCCCGAGCAGGGTTTGCCACTGCTGTACTGCAAGGGATCCTGACTACACCATAATTATTATTCCTCCTCCCCTAGTTTGGCTATGGTATTCTACCCATTTGTTATGACTGCAGATGCATCCATGAAAGACATAGTACAGTTTTGTACCTACCATAAATGTAGATGTCCGAACTGGATAGCATCTGCAATCAGGATTACCTCCCTCCTTCCCTCTGCGGTACTCCTAGGTACTTACCCTCCTAATAGCTAGCTGGGGGAGTCTTTATGGTGTATTTGTTTGTATATATGTACATACATGTTTATTTTTGTGTTTGCCTTCTACTATTTTGGAAACATTGGCATTTATCCAAAATTTAGCTTTCCAAGAGGGCAATTGGCATCTGGGGCAAGAAACACTGAGGAAAATGGCGTCGGCTGATGCCTTTATACCCGAAGACCAGCAGAGATGACGTCGGGTGAAGCGACATCAGTCAAGCCGGACCCGGACTTTGGAATCCGGCCGACCGAAGGGCTGCCTGACGACAGGACAACCCATTTGTTATGACTGCAGATGCTATCCAGTTCGGACATCTACATTTATGGTAGGTACAAAACTGTACTTTTTATTCATCTTTAAATAATGTTTGTATTTAACAACTCTGGTTGTATGATAGACTTTGATTAGTAGTAATTACAGTGCACAGTCCACCGAGAGCATGCTTAAAGACTAGTGCACATGCCGATTCTGATATGCAGAAGGAGTTTGAGTTCCTATGTTTGTGTATATTGTCTGAGCTATAAGATTAATGAGCAGAAAAGTTGGATCCTTGGAACAAAGAATACAAAGTAATTCAAATCTAGTTAGATTTTCATAGAGAAAAATGCAATAAATTTGCAGTATTTTAAGACAGATGGGAGGGTACTAACAGGCTGCAGCCCAAGGAATTAGTGCAGGAGTTTAGAACATGCAGCTTTAGTGTCTTACTTCTCAGCCACCATCTGGGAAGTGTAGTTTGTGGTAGTAATGTAGGGAGATAGCAGTCTGCTTCATAGAAACAGGGTAGTATACTTGTATGTCCGGGTGCCAGTTTTTTTTTTAAACTTCTGTATTTTTTTTTTTTTTTTTTTCCAGAGTATAGAGGGTAGCATAGATATGTCACTCACAAGTTTCTTGATTGTGTATGTTTTTTACTGTTTCCCCACATGCATTAGCAATTGTAGGCATCATTTATTTTCAAACAATGATCCTTTTAAAAATGTGATACACAGCAAGTTTTCATTGAAATTACCTTTTAAGTACTGAAAATATTAATGTATTATTCATATTTTCTATTTTTCTTAGACTCATCCTACCTACTTGGCCAAGCTAATCTTCCAGATGCCCCAGAACAAGTCAACCAAATTTATGGATACTGTCATTTTCACCCTTTACAACTACGCTTCTAACCAAAGGGAGGAATATCTACTCCTTAAACTCTTCAAAAGTGCACTGGAGGAAGAAATCAAGTATGTACACAACTTTAAAGCTGAGGCTTCAGATGTGGAGTCCTAATTACACGTGCTCTGTGTTGCCTGTTTGACTTCCACTGTGGATGTCCACCATAATGATTAATCGTCTGTGATTGCTTTTCATATAGATGTGCACAGATATCTTGTAGAGTGGGTATATTTATTACAAAAAAAAAAAAAAAGAAAGAAATATTTGACAGTGATGGTTACAGCAGTGCATCTGATATAGACTTTTAATTTCAATTATTTTTTTGACTTGTCAATAGATGCACAAGTTATACAAAGGATAAATATGCATTCCCAATATTTAGTATCACTGACTAACGTTCTTAAGTACACAGGTATTTTACTGTTTAATGTTTTGCTCTTTTTATGTTATTCCCCTTCATTGTTTTCCTTCCTCATGTGTTAATTTGGTTATAATATCCAATTTCTGTCTGGTATATCTCAACTGCTATGATTTAGGCATAGCTCTTTGATATTGGCCCTCAGAGTTAGCCTTGCTCATCCTAGATTTATGATGTTCCTCATAAAGTCAGACATGTTTTGGGATGCATACTTTATTAAATACATAAACTAAGCCTATAGAAATACTCCCTACTACTGACTATACAGATTTTCAAATATAAATTTATTTATTTACAAACATTTGTTTACCAGGAAAGTCAAACTGGGTAGAAGCCCATTTTCAGCAGAGGCCAGGGGAGAAAAGCTGTAAATTATTACAAAACATTTTAAGAACAGTAATTATACAATTTTCAAAAATAAAACAAAAACATCTGCAATTTAATTATTACACATTAGACGTAATATAAAACATTGGTTAAGAATCGATGCAAGGGATATGACAATCATTCAGTATTTAGAGAAATTTTAGACAGTTTGTAGAGAAATTAAAGGCAAGTTTGTCTAAGACAAACATGAATTGCAATATGAAGTGAAAGAAAAACAGGCTTATAGTATATTTAGAGAGGAAAATCAGGGAAGAGAATTAGATAGCAGTAAGGAAGTGAGTGAAAAAGGGAGAAGTAAGGAGGTATAAGGAATGAAAAGGAACTTCACATTTAGGGATTTAGTTTATCCTGGTTTTGAACAAGAACAGAGCCACATTTTAGCTAGGAAGTCTTTCAGAGCGGTTTTGAAAGATAGGAGAGAGGGTATATAGACCTGATGGATACAGGTAAGGAGTTCCAGGCCTTAGCAGCCTTGTATGAGTACAGACAATGCCCAGCAGATCTGCTAGGTTTGTAGACAGAAGTTTTTTTTTTTTTTTTTTAAACAAGAACCATCTTTATTAAATTGTCATGTTTGACATAGGCAATATTACATTTATGTAAATGAAAACAAACCAAAGCGACATAAACATTATACACTCCAACTGTAGCTGCAAACATTATATGTTAATTTTAGCATATCCAGTTATTGTTAGTTAACCATTGCAGAGCTCATAGCCAGGTTTGGATACACACAATGTGCCCTTTAAGTTAACAACTCCTGCTGTGTAATTCCAATCCATTTGTTTATTTGTGCTTTCATAAAATTAATGCAGTCTGTTCCATCCAGCTTCTCTGGTACAGCAGGTTTTCCCTCTGTGCTCTTTCCTGTAATTATTTTATTTTTTGAAACATCTCTTCTTGAACAGTCTGATATTCAGCCAGCCTTTTCTTCATTTCAACCTCACATTTTTGCAAATGTATCACCTCAGCTGAATATCTGTTTAAAGCTTCTTCCATTTTTTCAGCCTTTCGTTATTTGAGTTGATATACTCCTTCACTGTTTCACATGTCTCTGTGCAGTTGTCTTATATTTTTGTCTAGGTTACTGGAAGTCATGTCTGGAGCTTGCACTGCGTTTTGCTGAACAGCTGCAGTACTCTTCCCAGTCAGTGTTTTTCCTCGCCTTTTGTATTTGATTTTCTTTCAGGTCCTCTATTTCTTTTTTTTTTTCTGACATCTAGACACAGTGCACTTACTAGCCAGTTCCTGTAATTTACTCAGAAATATAAGTCCACTAGCTTTCTCTTTTGAGTTTGTTTTCACACTGGGTGAGCTAAAATTAAGCTGTCAGTCTCCATGATTATGGAATAATATGTGGCTGTCATTTAAACTCTGCCTATTCTTTCATACATTCAAGAAATAATTGGATAACTGCATGGGCACCCACAAGCTGTAGCATATGAGGTCTGGGGCATAAAGCTCCTCTGTTGCCCATAGGCTTTGTTCACCAGACATTTTAACTCAGGACTAGTCTTATTTATAACTCACATAGGGATGGGAAGATTGACTGAAAGGGTTCTTAGCCCAGAGTTCCTTTAGCCTTGTGATGAAGTGATTCAAAGCAGCAGTCTTGTCTCTTGAAGTACTAAGACTGAACAGTATCTCCTCAGATCCCATTGGGAAGCTTGTTGGTAGCACGGTATCTGAAGATAGAAGCTGGGATGTGGTCCAGTTCCCAGCTTATGGAAAAGGTTTTGTTTAAAAGCATTTTTTTTTGTGATAAAGTTGTCCATCTGGGCCAGGCCCATTTACATTGAAGATCAGATTTGCTATGTGGTCTGTGCAGTTTTGTACATTCTGTCAGAGTGGAAATCATTTAACTGACATCCAGCCTCACTCCGATACATCAAATTTTACTCATAAATCCACATCTGCTTTTGTCTGAATTGTTGCCCAGCAGTTGAAAGCAATGAATTAAGGTTTCTGCCTCCTGACTATCTCAGTCCTTTAGTCATGGATGTGATTTCCCCAAGCTCCATTCGCCTACAGTGTGACTCTTAGCAAGCCACTTAATCAAGCATTGCTGCCAGTCATATCTCTCAACTTCTTTGCTCAAGACATCAGAACAAAGCCAAAGTAATGGGGAGACAAAGGGCCAAAATCACAGACAATTTTTAATCACCCTAATCCCCTTAAAACTTAACAGAACAGGTTTTATAACATTGAGTATTTTTCTGAATAGTACAAAGTATGAAACTCTGTCTTGCATTGTTGACTGGCTAAAATTCTTAGTCTTTGCCCAGAACATCAAAAATTTTACCAGGGAGAGGCCAAAAATATCAGGGCATTCTGCAAAGTTCTGCACAGTTGACAGGTACTCTCCCTTGTCACCCCTTAACAGACACATTTGTACCTAGCAGAATTACCTGGTTAACAAATTAATTTAAAAATTATTTGGCCATGCTGATGCTCTTTTTCAAAGTTATACTTATTTGTAGACTTGAGAAATTGAGTTATCCCCAGTTCAGTCCTGTTCAAGAGAACAAATAAGAGTTAGCAATGAATACTTTTGTCATACAGTAGGAAGATTTGTTTACAGCATTCCTTCCCTTCCCATAATTGGACTCCTAAAGTTCTCAACAGAAAATCATATTTACACTCTTGTGCACCATTACAAGCCAGAAAAGCTGTCATTTCTGAAACTACAGAAAAGTTGTGTGGGCCTTTTCAGGTTCTTCCTGTTAGTCATCTTCTTGGGCATGGAATCCATCCTAAAATTCAGGTATTGGCTTGAATGGTTTCAGACATATTTGCAGTTGTTTGACTTGGCAATCTATAATTGAAGTATTCCTCCATCTGGTCTTGAGTGCATGATTTCAGTCTACTTTCTCAGTTATGTTAGGACTATTCAGCCTATTTCAGAAATTTTTAAATGTCTGTCATAGTTGTTTTACTCTTGCACCTTGTCAGCTTTTGTAACATGGTAGATAGCAGGTAATATACATAATACTGTTCAACTAAGCAATTCATGAGAGGGGCATGTCCAACCAGACCTGAGACGTACCTCCCTGGACTACATGAAAAGAGACATAAAGGAGCTCTCTGAGCATGTAGCCTAGGCCGGTATGACCCTGACCTTGAGTAGCATCTTACCCTCACCAAGAATGATGCCACAGTATGAAGACAAGATGATCAATTTCAACAATTGGCTTAAGTACTGGTGTCATTCAAAGGGGATCCAATGCCTGTCAGCTTGGGATGATATGCTCGACAAGCCACAATGCTTCACTAGGGACGTCTTGCACCTGTCACCCCTGGACTTTCGGATATTGGCAAAGGCTCTTGCTACCACCATAGTGCCTTTTTTAGGCAAGGCTCAAAAGACAAACCCACCTCCATAGGTATCACAAGGGATAAGAAACTAAGAGTAATGCTACTCAACGCCAGAAGTCTAAACCTTAAGATGCACGCACTCGAAACTCTCCTTAGCATGGAGAACATCGATATCTGTGCAGTAACAGAAACCTGGTTCAGGGCTCCCGAGAGCACCCCAGCACTACCAGGTTATACCTCGTACCATGCTTTTCGGCCCCAAAACTTGGACCGAACCACAAAAGGAGGGGGTGTATCGATATTCATCAAAGATACCCACACCTCCAGGTTGGTGGCAAAGCACGAAGCATCAGAGACTATCCATGTGCAACTAACAGTGGGTAAAACTGCCTTCCAGTTTATAGCCTGCTACAGACCACCCTCCCAAACCCAGGAAACCCACTCGGCCTTTCTCAGAACACTGGAAAATATGAAGGTCTCTCCAAACACCATTATATTGGGCGACTTCAACTACCCAAACATAGACTGGGAGCATTACTCTAGCTCCAATACCCTAGCCCAAAGGTTCCTAGAATTTATAAACTCAAATGCTATGGAACAACTTGTTACCACTCCCACAAGAGGGAAAACATACTGGACCTGATCATCACCAACGTGGGGACTCTATGCTCCAGACCAGAAGTGTATCCCTCACTGGTAAGATCAGACCATAAACTAATCTCACTGGATATTCACATCCTGACCCCACCCCCTGCCCAGAAAACCACAGTGAAAATCTTCTCTAAAGCAAATTTCACACTCCTCAAAACTGAGGTGGAATCCTTCAAAGCCCCTGGGCCTGTGGAAAATACGGCTCAGACCGCAGAATCCTTTATAAACGCATTCTATGAACACCTTCAGGAATGCATGGATCATGCGATCCCAAATAAAACCAAGACCAAACCTCCAAAGGCAGATGTCCTGTCTGGTGGACCCCAGCCATAAACAAACTATACAATAGAAGGAGGAAGCTACTAAATGATAGAGCAAAATCCCAAAAAGGGAAGGCATCACTGATCAGTATTAGCAAAAAACTACGGGCACTCATAAAATTGTCTAAGTCCAGCTTCGAGAGAAAAATTGCACAGGACACTAAGGATAATCACAAGGCTTTCTTTAGTTATGTTAGGAACCTGGGTGGTAATTCCCAGATATGCTCAGAATTAGTCCAAAATGACAAAAAATACACTGAACCCACAGACATTGCCAACATCTTAGCTGACAGGTTCAGCGCAAACTCCCCACCAAAAGGGCAAATATCTATCCCAGCAGAGTGCTGCCCCTGACATCTCAGATGCTCAGGTAAGAGCCGCTCTCCAAAGCAAAAACACAGCATCAATGGGACCAGACGGTGTCCCAGGCTGCGTCCTACATGAACTCCAAGAAGAGCTAAACCCAAACATAAAACTACTGTTCAATCTCAGCCTTACTACAGGATATGTGCCCAAAGAGTGGCGTACAGCAACAGTGGTCCCTCTCCATAAAGGTGGTGCCTCAACGGATCCTGGAAACTATCGCCCCATAAGCCTGACTAGCTTGGTCTGCAAAGCTATGGAAAGGATCATCATGGATCTCATAAATAAAGATATTGGGGACCTACAGACACTGGATCCTACCCAGTTCGGCTTTGTTAAGGGCAGATCCTGCCTCTTAAACCTGGTTGATTTCTTTGAAACAGTCACCAAGGCCATTGACGAGGGGAAGGTGGTCCACACAGCCTACCTGGACCTCGCAAAAGCCTTTGATACAATACCCCACTCGGGCATTATAGATAAGCTCACCAGCTTAAATATAAACCTCTATGTCACTAGATGGATTGCAAACTGGCTCAAGGACAGAACCCACATGGTTAGAATTGCTGGAGCCATGTCAGACTCCAAACCAGTTACAAGTGGTGTCCCACAAGGCTCAGTCCTGGGACCTCTCTTGTTCGGTATATATTTCTCGGAGGTACAGGCCAACACGGAAGGACTGTGGCTGACCAAGTTCGCAGATGACTGCAAACTGGGCACCATAATCTACTCTCCAGCTGACACAAGCATCCTCCAAAAGGGCCTCATAGAAACAGACAACTGGTGCCAGAGCCATGGCCTCGAGCTAAATGCCAAAAAGTGTATAGTCATCCCCTTTGGCAAAAACTAAGTGCCCACAAATTAACACATAGGTGGTAATCCATTAAGTACAGAAGAAGTAATTAGGGACCTGGGGACCCAAGTTGATAGCAATCTCTCATTTGACAACCACGTGGCCAAAGTGGTTAGAAAAACATTTTATATAGCCCACCTAATCATGAAGGGATTCACATCTAGATCAGGGGAGGTCATCGTGCCTCTTTACTCATCCCTCATCAGGCCCATAATTGAGTACAATGCCCCTTTTGGGATGTTTCTTACCAGACACCTGCAGCAACTGGAAAGACCCCAAAAGTACCTCACCAAGAGGATGAAAGAGCTCAAACAGATGCCATATGCTGCCCGGTTAAAGAAACTCCAGCTCTATTCAGTGGCATACCGCCTATTCAGAGGTGATCTGTGCCTGACGTATAAAGCCATGTCCAACCCGGAATTAATGGACATGCTGCACCTCAGAAAATCCAAATCCCATCGAGCTACGCGCTCGAGAGACTTGAACCTCAGCACTGAAATAAATAGGACATGCTGGAGGGACAGATTCATAACCCAGAGGCTCCCTTCACTCTGGAATAAAATCCCAGTCCAGGTTAGTCAGAGTCCCTCATTGACTCTTTTCAAGAGGAATCTTGATGAGTGGATGGGAGATCGTAGGTTTACCCCGGGTGTCACTTCTGTGCCACTGTTAGACAGAGGCACAGTATACTAACCTCGAAAAAGGGCATAGCAAAATACATTTAAAATGGGTGGCGAAAGCCAAACACATTCTGGCTAGGCTTATAAATGCCCTAGGGCAGATAGCCTAGTATGAACCTATGAACCAGAGTAAGTCAAAGATACAAATCCTCCTTTGGACTTGGGACTGACTCTTTTTAAGCCTTTCTCCCTCTGTAATCCTTAGTTTATTTCCTGGAATGTCCTGCCAGAGAAGTTCATACAGCTCTTTTCATTATATGTAAAGAACTGTGCATGTTCAGTAGAGGCATGGTCTTCAAGAAGGTAACCCTCCTACCATCCCAAAAGTAGTCTCCCAAGTTTCATTGAAAAGCCACTCATTTTTCTTCTTTTCTTGGAAGTTTCGACTTGACTGACTGTTTTATATCCTTGATAATATCATTTTTTTTCAAATTCATTTATTTACCAAGAGAGTGTGCTTTGTATCCTCACTTTGCAAAGCTGATGTATTTCTACACTTAAACTGTGTATTTCTACAGTTAAACTGCCAGAAAACTGTACTTGCACTCAGAGAAGTTTATCCAAGTTTCACTTTAATTATAGGAATGACATGGATCTTGCAGATCATGTGGACATGACCCATCTCCTCCTCTGGGTATCAGCACATAGATTTTACTTTACAGGGCTAAGCCAGTGAATTCACCACTGATAAGTTAAATAAAGTTGTACTTCAGTATTCTGAAGTATCATGTCTGCTTGTGGAACTACTTTTGTGTGTTGATCTAATCTGTATATCAGCCTAGAATAGCATAGTTAAGTAGATTTTCCCTAAATAAATCCTTTCTTAAATGTTAATGCGTATTAAATCTGAATGGAACATATCCACATGAATATTTTCTTAGTAGAGGCAGACCCAGGTCTGGTGTAATTCTTGTAAAGCAAACATATGAGGGGGTGCTGAAAAATTCTAAGCCCGGACCTCAAAGGGAATGATGTGGAGCCACGAATCGTGCACCTTATTCAACATATTCTCCCCAAAGTTCAACACACTTGGCACATCATGTCTGAAATTTCTGTAACCTTGCCAAAACAAAAGTCTGAAGTCTGGTCACAAGTACTGTTCCACTTTTGCAGCCACCTCTTAATCACTCAAAAATTGCCTCCCTTTCAAACTCTTTTTAAGGTTTGGCAAAAGGAAATAGATGGAGCAAGATCTGGTGAGTAGGGGTGATGGTCTATGCATTTAAACCCCAATTTCTTCAAAACATCCATCGTTTTGCCAGCCTTGTGAACAGGCGCATTGTCTTGCAAAAAAGAGAACTCCTTTCCCCAGCTTCCTTCTCCTTTCAATGCCTCCTTTAATCGACACAACATTAACTGTTTGACCCCTTGGAAGATAGACAGTCATTACAACATCTTCCTTTGGCCTTGGTGAACCTGAGTGCAGCCATTGCATGGACTGTTTTATCTTGGGATCATAGTGGTGTAGCCATGTTTCATCAACTAACTAGTCATTCCAAAAAGTTGGAAACAGCTCGATGAAAATGCTGCAAAAATCAACTTGAAGTGTCCACTTGACGTTTTTTCTCGTCGGCACTCAAACATTTGGGGACACACTTGGCTGACAGCTTCTGCATACCCAGTTGCTCAGTGATTATAAACCCAACACATTCCCTGGATATCTCTAGTGTCTCAGCAATTGTTTTAGCCAATATTCACCAATCTGCCAAAATCAGGTCATGGTCAACAATTTCAGGAATTGACACCATTTGAGGCCTCCCTGACCTTACTGCATCTTTAGTTTCGAAATCTTCACGCTGAAAGTTTGTACACCACTTCTTCATAGTTGAGTAAGAAGGGCACTTGTCATTCAATGTTTGCATCATACATTCATGGATTTCCTTTGGAGTTTTCTTCTGTGGGAATAGGAACTTCATGATGGCTCAGAGTTCCACACTTGAAAATTCCACACTTTTTGTTGATGTGGTTCAATCAGCGATCTGAAACAGTGTCAAAACATAGTGTTATGATTCTGCAAATTGGCACTTTAGAAGATTAAATAACTGTCTTTTCAGCTACAGAGGCAAAATAATACTCAGAATTTAGAAAGTTGGTTGGGCTTAGAACCTTTCAGCACCCCCTTGTAGTGGATACAGCTGTTTAATAGTAAGTAAGCAAAATTGAGTTTGTTCATAGGAAGTTCTGGGAGATTTTAAGCTGTGTTGAGATGTGTATAGAAAAGGCAGTCTAGCCATGAAAACTAGTAGATAGTAGAGTAGTACAGCAGGAGAGACAGGTGTTTTTTCATATTATAATTCTTGTTATGTTTTGTTTGAGTTCTTGAACCACAACATGCTGTAAAAATAGTATTAATTCAGTTGCTTCTCATCCATGCTAGCTTGGCTTCTCTTATGAAAATACCCCCCCCCCCCAATTGACTCTATTATTATTATTTTGCCAGGTTGTGTGCTTAACAGTGTTCCACTTATCTGGTATGTATATATTGTTGTAAACACTTATATGAGCACGTGTTTTAAAGAAGCTAAGTCAAAATGATTTTTGTGTAAAAACATATTTAATGAGACTACCGTTTTGTTTCATTTTTTGATAGGTCAAAAGTGGATCAAGTTCAAGACATAGTCACCGGAAACCCTACTGTAATTAAGATGGTGGTCAGTTTCAACAGAGGTGCTAGAGGACAGAACTCCTTGCGACAGCTTCTTGCTCCTGTAGTGAAGGAAATTATTGAAGATAAGTCATTAGTTATCAACACAAGTCCTGTGGATGTTTACAAGGCATGGGTGAACCAGCTAGAAATGGCAACTGGAGAAGCCAGGTTAGTTGCTCTGAGTATGCCCTTTGATTGATATTGATTGTTAAATGTGTTACTTAGACAAGGAAGAAGTAAATAGCCTGTGCAGTAACTGTCCAAAATGCTTACTTACTCACTGAGAGATATCAAATGGCTTTATATCCTTTCCCACACTGACCAGTTTACATCCTGTTTATAGTTGCTTCTGTTAGTTTATAGCAGTTGTGAAGACGCATGTGTGCTTGTGCCGGATTAGGTTCATTGGTACTTAGGCCGTTATGTGAGACTCTTAAGAGGCCTAGCCTTAATTCTTATTGTAGTTTTTAACCTTTATACTTTGGGTATGAATAAACCAGAGAAAGGCAGAACAAGGAAATGTTGGGACATTTACTTGTTGCTCCTATCCATGAGGGTCATAGATTTTAAATCATGAGGGAAATTTGTGGTTTCCCCATCCATTCAACCAAATTACATTTTGATAGATTAAGAGAAGTACTTCACTCTGGAGTTGAAGACAATTTCGTAAAAGAGGAATTGCATTCTCTGCAATACATACTTGTTCCTCCAATATGTTCTGCTTAAGTTGCAAAAGAGGTGGAGATCCCTTGAACAGGTGTTCATGCTTCCACTGGACTTAAGTGTGTGGAATAGGTCTTAAAGGATATGGTCTGTTGAGGCTGTGTAAGTGAGACACAGGTCTTGTCCTAGTAGCCTGCATGATTTTGAATAGAAGGACAAGTCTTTGGGATGGTCTGCTTAGTTTTTTTTTATTTAGACCCTTGATATGTTTTGTGAGAAAGTGTTATGGTCACTGCAGATGTAACAAGTGTTTAGACAGGTATATACGGAATAGGGCATTATATTCCATGATCAACCTGATGAGAGCTGAATAGAGTGGAAGGATTACATCCTTGGACCTGGACATCATACCTTTAGATATACGCTGTAATTGCACAATAGTGGATATGTGGTGGTCAAAGGACAGTTCATTGTCGACATAGATTTCCAGATCCCAGACTTAGGAGTTCAACTTTCGGAGGTGTATTTTCAATGTAATAGTTGCAAGGAAACCCATGATTGTTGCAGAATAATTATACATTTCTTGGCATTTAGTTTTAGTCCATGGTTTTGACACTAGATATCTGTTTGAGAATGGACCTCTTGGAGGGTTTTGGTGTCCTTTGGTGTGTTTATGATGGCACCGAGTTTACAGTCATCTGCAAACTTTGTCAGGCATAAACTCTTAACATTTGCTTTGACCTCCGAGAAGTAAATTCCAAAGAGGAGTGGCCCAAGGATAGGTCCTTTGGAGAAGGTAGAACCACCCACCTTTATTTCCTGCATTCTGTTTGTAAGCCAGTTTGCTATGCAGTGAGTTACAAAGGCATTTACATTTAGCTGGGAGAGTTTATCTTTGATACCTCAGTGTGGGATGGTGTTGAATGCATTTGTGAGGTCTAGGTATGTATTGTGTACTGATTTTCCCTCATCCATTGCTTCAGTAACCTTTTTGATGAAGTAAACCAGGTGAAGTAGGCAGGATCTGTCCTTAGTGAATCTAGATTGGCTTAGTTTCAGAGTTTGTAGACTACCTGTGTCCTTATTTATTAATTACATAATGATACTTTCCATAGCCTTAGAGATGAGGCTGGTCAGACTTATGGGTAACTACCCAGGTCCATTCATACCTCATCTTTTTGCAAGGGGTGACTAATGTCTTCCATTCATCCAACACAAGGTGTGTTTAGAAACTGATATTGAATAACCTCTGTGGAGGGTCAGGCAAGTCATGCTGTAGGCTAACCAGTAGGTTGCTCAGTATATTATCTGGCCCCATAGAAGTCGTTATGTTGGCCTTGGATAGTCCCCTGATGAATTGTTCTTAGGAAATTTAAGGGAGGGGTGTAGATGCAGATATATGATCTGGGAGTACAGGAAGGCAGAATGGGTGAAGTTTGAATTAAATTTGTTAGCTAGCATATTGGCTATGTTGTCTGGGTCTTAATATGTGATATCCTTTACTATTAGCTCTGTACAAGTACTGAGCATTTTTCAGAGATTCCTATCATAGTAAAAGAATGTTGTGTGGTTATCCTTCTCCTGGGTGGCAGTTTTTACCTCGTGTCTGGCTTTGGTTGATTTGGTCTGGGTCTTGAGTTCCTTGTTAAGTTATTAAGAGTGTTATTGCCATCTTGGGGGTAAAATTTATTTTTGCTTGCAGTAAATTTTTTATTTCTTTTATTATAGAGCCCATTTATATTACAGTTTTTGTCTTAAATTTGGCATTGTATTTACTTCTGAGGGAGACAGATGCAGCTATTTTTATGTCCATAGAATGTGGTGGTAAAAGATTCTGTATAAGTAGTGGGGCCAATGAGATCACTCCATCAGTGCAGGGTTTCAAGATGGAAGGGGCTTTTGAATTTAACCAGGTCATCTCATAGTTTTAGTGAATTAGCCTTGGCATAATGAATACTGCGGTATTGGCAGATCATACCTCTTAACATCTAAGTGCAAGAAATCTGGCCAAAGCCTAATGTAATGAGTGAACAGAGGCCCAAAAGTAGGGACAGATTTTAAAGTTGCTGTTATAAACTTAGAATATTGATAGAATAACAAGATTTGTGTTGGAGTGCATTTTCTGAAGGATATGAAGTCTGAAACACAAATGTATGTCATTATTTAGAAACTTAAGCCATCAGTGTTTTGCCAGAAAACCACAAATGTAAAGAACAGACCAAAAGTATGAGGCAAAATTCTATACATTTTGTGAAAATCTGTATGGTTTATATGTATGTGGCAAATGTTTCTGGTTTCATATTTTGGGTGAATGTGACTGATTTGTGCTCTGCTTTGACCCAGGAGGAAGTTACAATTCACAGGGAGCAAAGCGGCTCCATATTGGACAGGACCAAATCCAGGATTTTAGTGTCCCTGGTTGAGATGCAGTCTAATTGGTCTAGAGAATTTGTATTGTCTGTAGTACAGAAATTTCTTGAGATAAATGTTTGAGGATGTACAAGTCTCCCAGTTAGTGGAGTTTTAGTTGAAGTCTACTAGGAGAATAGTGCTTGGCTAAATGCATAAGGGACTTCATACTGGTTAAGTAGGAGTTATAGGCTGAGGGGGAGCAAAGATGGTATCCTGTAATTATCTGTGATGTGATAAGGGGTTTTATTAATAGGAAGTTGGGTAAGGTCGGCCACGGTGGTGCAGCGGTTAACATTGCCACTTCACAGCAAGAGGTTCTCCCGTTCGATCCTCAGTTGGGGTGCCTTCTGTGCGGAGTCTGCATGCCCTCCCTGTGGTCACGTGGGTTTCCTCCTACATCTCAAAGACATGCTGTAGGTGGATTGGACACTTTAAACTGGCCCTAGGTGTGTGTGTGCCTTCTGTGGAAGGTTGGGTACCGGGCTGGCAACTCGGCACCGTAAAACTCCACTGCCAGTCATGAGCCGACAGGTGATCCGCTGTGGCGACCCCTAACCGGGAAAAGCCGAAAGAAGAAGATGATGATTAATAGGAAGTTGGATGTGGAGGAGTTCCAGGTCATTATGTCTAACAAGCTTGGAGTTGATTTTTTTTTTAAGAATATGGATTCACGACCACATTTAGTGCCTTCATGTAATGCGGCTGGCCTGAATGGTGTGGTAAGCATTGAAATCCTGAACTAATGGAGTGCTATCTTGCGCTAGGTCTCTTTGATGAGGCATATATCAGTGTTTACCAGGGTAGTAAGTACTTGTAGGGAGTGGAGTTTTTTGTTAAGACTCCTAGTGTTGAGCAGCAATGCCTTTTATGTTATCCAGGTTCTATTTTGTTACCTTGGAGGCTTTGGAAGACTGACATTGTCTAAAAAGCTATTGTGGGTGGATAGGTTTTTAGCCAGTATACAAAAGCCTTGGGGCAACAGGCACAAATCATCCCCAGTAAAGCATCATTCTTTGTAATGGCAGAATGTTCTCAAGGCTAGGTTCATACCTGTCTCAGGCACACATTCTAAGAGGTCCATTATGTCTCACTTGATATAGTTCAGGGAAGTATGTTTCAAGTTATCTACACCTATGTGTTCTATGATTGTGTTATATGTGTATTTGTGTGTAAGGACCTGAATGCATGCATGATGTGGTGAATTCTGGCACGTGATAAACAACTAACTGTGACCCTTTTCCTTACAAAGGCCTAGAGTGTGATGCATCAGTGTGTCTTGTCATGTAGTGACCCATGAGTAGGTATTGGATTGTGTGGAGATTTGTCTTACTGGTTTTTGAACTGGGTCAGTGTGACTCTTTAGATGTATGTTTTAGAATAGTTGCTGTCTGTGTTGTCTGGTTATGAAGTTTCTGTGGGCACTCATTTCATAGGTTGCTTTCAGAGGGCCTTTTTGGTTTAGGTAGGTTACTTTTAAGAGCCTGAGCATGTATAGGTCTGTGTGTGTAATCTAAGCTGTATGTGATTGGTTTAATGTGGTGATATGACATACTGCATGTTATTTGTTGTGGCTTTGTGTGAGAGCCTTGCCTCCAGTAGAATTATATAACTATAGTGTGTCAGTTTGCTAATTATTAGGTTGTTGTCAGTAAACATGAGCTACTTGGCACTTTGTCTCAGGATGATCATTTTAACCATACTGGCTGCATGGGGAAGTGCATGGTCTGAATGGGGAGAAGTGTCTATGAAATTTGAAATTAATTACTGGAGGTGCTGTCTGTCTAGTAGTGGAAATAAGTCTGGTCTCAGTATGCTTCACTCAACTAGGAACTAGTGGTCCTTTGCTCCTTCTCTAATCAGAAGCAAAAGAGTAGCACTTATCCCTCAGCTTCCTGTGTAATGTTAATCCCAAAGTTGTTAGGTTTGGTGTACTTGCTATATAGTCTTCTCTTAGTAGATACCCTGGATAGAACCCTACTGCACCTGGATAGAACCGAAAGCCAAGCTGTACAAGGACCCTGAAGAGGTGTTCACCAAAACTGCAACCAGACCAATTAGAGAAGTCTCGTATATGCTGCCCAATTGGAAGTAAGAAGGAATCATTGTCCTCCTGCTGCTTTTCTCAGTAAGAGCAATGTAGTAGTATTAATCCAATCCCAAGATAGAACCCAATAAACAATTTTAGGCTTTCTAGTTACTGAATCAAATAGAGTGTTTAGTCAACAGAAAACCACCAAAGAACTAGATAAACGCTTGATGCTTCAGACTCCACAGGAAGACACCATCAAGCGGATTGTAAAAAACACTTCTTTAATGCAAAAACACACAAATGTTGAGCGCTTTCACCCATTATAATGTGGACTTCATCAGAACAACGTGTAAACTCAATTAATTACACATTTAAATACACCATTTTTGGCCCCCAAACCCCCTGTCCATAAAAGCACAGCTTCCCTTAAAGTGAACCCATCTTCAAAATTTAAACAACTGTTGTCATATATTTAAACTAAACACTATACATTATTATTACAAGGCACTGATAAATGATTCATTTGCTTATACCTAAATATTTGGTAATTGTCACAAACTACATCAGAATATCATAAAAATGACAAGAAATGATGTAAAAATAATTCTTGTATATAAAAAACTCCCCTGTGTAGTTGAGCTGCTACAAACACAAAGTATGAACATTCCATACATTCATTTTAATAAAATACATTTACATTACCATTTGTTTAACTCCGTATTTGTAAAATTGCTTTGATGGATATAGGATCAATAAGTCCAGGCAGGGTATAAGCATTGCTCAGTAGTTGCCACCAAACCTCTTTGTAAGCCAAGGTTGCTTTGTAGCCCCCCCCCCCCCGGGGGGGGGTCACTCCTTATTTGGTCCAAAACAGCAAACTTAAGTACTTGGCTATCCCCACATTTTTCTGTGTCTATACAGACCGTTGTTACTGTCCATTCTCCTAATACTATATAAGTGGTCATAAATTCTCTTTTTGAGACTCCTCTCAGTTTTCCCTATATAGTAACTTAAACATGCCATGCCACACATTAAGAATAATTTGGAACAGGGTAGTATCAGTAAGGGGATAGATATAGATATAAGGACCAAACATACAACAAAAATGTGGTTGTTGTAATCAGTGTCTAGCCATTTTGGAAGATGATGGAATTATTTTAAATGTGAATAAAACTATAATTAAATTCAGGCAAGGAAGCTGTAATTCCAACTTAGTAGTATACATGATTAAGTGCATGGCATGTTTATGTTACTATATAGGGGAAAATTGAGAGGAGTCTCAAAAAGAGAATTTATGACCACTTATATAGTATTAGGAGAATGGTCAGTAACAAAGGTCTGTATAGAAGCACAGAAAAATGTGGGGATAGCCATGTATTTAAGTTTGCTATTTTGGAACAGATAAGGAGTGACCCCCCCGGGGGGGGCTTTGAAGCTACCTTGGGTTACAAAGAGGTTTGGTGGCAACTATTGACCAATGCTTCTACCTTGCCTGGTCTTAATGATCATATATCCATCAAACCAAGTTTAGAAATACGGTGGGGCGCATTCATTCCAATTCCATTGCTTGACATCTTTATTTATGTATGAAAATTTTCAGGTATAAGTGGAATTGATTGATGCACTATTGGATTTTGTACTATGTGCTTTGGCAAGTTTCTTATACAGATTGCTTTGCCAGGATATCGGTACCATTAACTAATTGGATCTGTGGGAAGACTGAGGTCTACTTTGGACTCAGTTAGGGCTTTGGTCTAGGTCTAAGCTACAAGGCATATTGAGCGTATGTATAATTTCAGTATGGGCAACATCTTATAGAACTGGCTGAGACGAAGGTCGACCAGTCTTTTGGCCCTACATGGTATCAACCGGAGGTATAGCTTACTTGAAGTGTATCATATTCCATTTTTTACTTCTTATTTTTTCAAGTATATTGTTGGTTGTACAGTAATGGTATTGGTTTATAGGGTGTATACAAGATATTTTGACATATATTTTTCTGCTGCAGTATATTCTGGGCCTTTTCAGTTTCCCTTTCTTATATATTTTGCTGGCCTTATGAGGGACTGGATCGTAGGGCTGGGTTCATTGGAGTGTTTTTGATAGCAATTAGACACAGCTCTATCAGTATTTGGATAATTGTATATTGTCCACTGTCCCTGGCTTTTTAGCATTATTCTATTAGTATGGATTTATCTACGTTGTTGGAAGGTCTTTCAGTAGATCGTGATAATGTATCTGCTTTTGGACTAAAAACATTGGATTCAGGGAATGACAGGTTGGAGAAGGATGACCCGAAAAATCTATGCAGTAGTCAATTTCAGACACTAACGAAAGTAATGACGACACTTAGGTCCAATATATGGCATTTGAAACTATTCAAAGCATACAAATTAAAGGACATTACACCTAGGGGCCTACGTGTCCATTTACAACCTTTGGTAGGACAAATAGATGAGAAATTAACACAAGATTGGGCCATGGCCCAACACACAGCATCTATGCTTTTTGTGGATACTTTGAGACCATCCATGTGCAGCTAACAGTGGGCAAGACTGCTTTTCAGTTTATAGCATCCTACAGACCACCCTCTCAAAGTCAGGAATCCCACTCGGCTTTTCTGAAAACATTGGAGAACATGAAGATCTCTCCGAACACCATTATACTGGGCGACTTCAACTACCCAAACATTGACTGGGAGCACTACTCAAGCCACAGCACCTTAGCCCAAAGGTTCCTGGAAATTATAAACTCAAATGCTATGGAACAACTAGTCACCACTCCCACAAGAGGGGACAACATACTAGACCTGATCATTACCAACATGGGGACTCTATGCTCCACACCAGCAGTATATCCCTCATTGGTAAGATCAGACCATAAATTAATTTCACTGGATGTCCACATCCCGACCCCACCCCCAGCCCAGAAAACCACAGTGAAAAACTTCTCAAAAGCGAACTTCTCACTTCTCAAAACTGAAGTGGAATCCTTCAAGGCCCCAGGGCCAGTGGAAACTACGGCCCAAACTGCAGAATCCTATATAAACGCATTCTACGGACATCTCCAGGAATGCATGGATCATGCTATCCCAAACAAAACCAAGACCCAATCATCCAAAGGCAGGCGCCCAGTCTGGTGGACCCCTGCCATAAATAAACTGTACAACAGAAGGAGGAAGCCACTACATGATAGAGCAAAATCCCTAATAGGGAAGGCATCTCTGATCAGTACTAGCAAAAAATTACGATCCTTCATAAAATCCTCCAAGGCCAGCTTCGAGAGAAAAATTGCACAGGACACCAAAGACAATCATAAGGCTTTTTCAGTTATGTTAGAAACCTGGGATGCAACTCCCAGACTTGTTCTGAGTTGATTCTAAACGACAAAAAAATACACTGAACCCACAGACATCGCCAATATCCTGGCAGACAGGTTCAGTGCAAACTTCTCCACCCCCTCCCCCCCAAAAGAGCAAGTATCTATCCCAGCAGAGGGCTGCCTCCCAAACATCTCTGATGCTCAGGTGAAGGCTGCCCTCTCCAAAGCAAAAAACACTGCTTCCATGGGACCAGATGGCGTCCCAGGTTGCGTCCTACATGAACTCCAAGAGGAACTAATCCCTCAAATAAAATAGCTATACAGTCTCAGCCTCACTACAGGATATGTGCCCACAGAATGGTGTACAGCAACAGTGGTCCCACTCCACAAAGGTGGAGCCTCTACGGACCCTGGAAACTATCACCCCATAAGCCTGACTAGCTTAGTCTGCAAGGCTATGGAGAGGATCATCATGGGGCTCATAGACAAAGACATTGGGGACCTACAGACACTAGATCCTACCCAGTTCGGCTTTGTCAAGGGCAGATCCTGCCTTTTGAACCTGGTTGACTTCTTCGAAACAGTCACCAAAGCCATAGATGAAGGGAAGGTAGTCCACACAGCCTATCTGGACCTTGCAAAGGCATTTGACACAATACCCCACTCGGGCATCATAGATAAGCTATCCAGCTTAAATATAAACCCCTATGTCACAAGATGGGTCGCAAACTGGCTCAAAGACAGAACCCACAGAGTGAGAGTTGCTGGAGCCATGTCAGACTCGAAACCAGTCACAAGTGGCGCCCCACAGGGTTCTGTCCTGGGACCACTCTTGTTCGGTATATACTTTTCCGAGGTACAGGCAAATGTGGGAGGACTATGGCTCACCAAGTTTGCAGACTACTGCAAACTGGGTGCCATAATCAACTCTCCAGCTGACACAGACATCCTTCAAAAAGGTCTCACAGAGACAGATAACTGGTGCCAGCACCATGGTTTAAAGCTAAATGCCAAAAAATTTATAGTCATACCCTTTGGCAAAAACAATGTGCCCACAAATTACCACATAGGCGGAAACCCATTAAGTACAGAGAAAGTTATTAGGGACCTGGGGACCCAAGTTGATAGCAATCTCTCCTTTGAAAACCACATTGCCAAAGTGGTTAGAAAGACCTTCTACATAGACACCTCATCACGAAGGGTTTCACATCTAGATCAAGAGAGGTAATCGTGCCCCTTTATTCATCCCTCATCAGGCCCATCATAGAACACAATGCCCCTTTTGGGATGTACCTTACCCGACACCTGCAGCAATTAGAAAGACCCCAAAAGTATCTCACCAAGAGGATCAAGGGTCTCAAACAGATGCCATATGCTGCTCGGTTAAAAAAAACTCCAGCTCTACTCAGTTGCATACCGCCTACTTAGAGGCGATCTATGCCTGACATACAAAGCTATGTCAAATCCAGAATTAATGGACATGCTCCACCTCAGTAAATCTAAATCCCTTAGAGCCACACGCTCGAGGGACTTGAACCTCAGCACAGAAATAAATAGAACTTGCTGGAGGGACAGGTTCATAACCCAGAGGCTCCCTTCACTCTGGAATAGAATTCCAGTTCATGTGAGGCAGAGCACCTCACTGAATCTCTTCAAGAAGAATCTCGATAGGTGGATGGGGGATCGTAGGTTTGTCCCAGGGATTACTCCCATGTCAGTATTAGACAGAGGCACAGTAAACTAAACCTTAAAAAGGGCACAGTATACTCAACTCAAGGGGTCGCGTAAGCCATACAGAATCGGGCTAGGCTTATAATTGTCTCAGGGCAGATAGCCTGGTATGAACCTATGAACCTATAATCACATATTATGAGAGAACTATTGACTCTAACATAGATGAAGTAAACAAAATGTGTGAAGAAGTAAAGGCTTATGAGCGTGAACCCTTTTTCAACACATATTTACAGGCCTTGGCCAAAGAACTCTCCCAATTAGAGGGACAATTGGTTAAGAGGAAGACTCAGAAATTTCACAGAGATGCACTTGATTATCACCGAGGTAGACCATTCGGTCTTAATAAAAGTGTAAGATTTCAGGAAATGGCCAATAAGGGGACCAACAGGAGAAAGAGATCTAGGTCCATATTAAAACACAGAGGACCTAATCAGGAGGGAACATCTGGCGAGGATTCGTCTTCAGCCACAGATCTTGACCCTGTCTCCTTGGAGGAGTCCCCAGCAGCGAAAAGAAGGCCCAGTATGGACCCTTTAGGACCAAAAAACATCGAGAGGGTAGGAAACATTGCAGATGTAACAAGCATACAACACTTATAGAAGAGAATTTTGACACAATAGATGTCAACAATATACACAACATTTCTTCATATCCCTTGTCTGAAACCAAAATAAAATTATTAGATAAAGGATTGAATTTTGTCCCTTCCTTTTCTGTTGCTGAACACAATTTTGTGGATGATATTGATGCATTTTGTAGAAATCTTAATCTCAAAATAGTTTTTTCAGATTCAGATCAATCTCAAAGATCCACTGAATTTCGTTTCAAGAAATCCACTTTTATTCCACCCATGGACAGATGTTTCTGTGTTCAGAGAATGCATTTTGAGAGAAATGCATTTCAACATGAATCCACATGCTGGTACAAAACATAATTTAAGCAAACTAGAGGCCCTACAGAAACTTAGCTGGAAGCATGAACTGGTCATATTACTGGCTGATAATGAGGGTGCCGTTGTTATCATGGACTGGGAAATGTATGAAATTGAAGCCTTGACACAGCTGTCTAACAACATGTTTTATATGAAAATGCCTCTGGACCCTACCTTCAGGTTCAAAAAAGAAATTGATGCCTTTCAGGACTTGGCGGTGGAGGAAGGATTATTGATTTAAGATACAAAAAGGAATTGACAGTGCAGGAGCCGAAGTCACAATATCTATACTTGCTTCCAAAAATACATAAACATGCCACCAAACCACCTGACAGACCCATTGTTTCGGGTTGGGGATCCTTGATGGAACCCTTATCTGCTTTTCTCATAGAATATCTCAAACCTCTTCTTCCACTGGTCAGATCCAGAATCAAAGATACAACACAATTTTTGAACATCATCCAAGATACACAATTGGAATCGGGTTGGATCCTATGTACATTAGATGTCACAGCCCTTTATACCAATATTCCACACTGGGCTGGACTGGTAGCCATCCAATATTGGTTAGATCAAGCACAAATATATAAACCATGCTTCAATGCTTTCCTAGTCTGTTTAGTGGAACACGTCCTCATGAAAAATGTTTTCTATTTTCATGGGACATGCTTTTGGCAGCTGAGGGGAACTGCCATAGGAGTATCCTTTGCTCCCGTTTATGCGGACCTCTTTATGGGCTACTTCGAGGCACATTTGATCTATAATGCCAGTCATAATTTATTTCTGGAGAATATGGACATCTGGAGACTATATTTGGATGATTGCTGGATGGTGTGGAGGGGGGATGTCAGTCATCTGATGAAATTTGCTGAATACCTTAAAGATAACAAATGGGGAATACAGTTTACACTCAACTATGATTATAAGCAAATCACTTTTTTGGATGCATTCCTTACTCATCAGTCTGATTATACAACTTCATACTCAAGTGTATAGGAAATTCCCCCAATTTAACAGTTAATTACATGCTTCGAGCCACTACCTGGGATGTTTAATAAATAGCATGAAATGTGACCTGTCTGGGCCACTTGAATCACTTTTCAGCTGGAGCCTTCAGTCAGGTTTTGTGCTCAAGGAATAGAAGATGGCTACAGTCATTCCCCTGCACAGAGGAGGTCCAAACACTGATCCAGGTAACTACAGGCGCATAAGTCTTACTTGACTCGTATGTAAGGCCATGGAAATTGACATGATAAATAATGACATAAGTAACCTGCAAATGCTGGACACATCACAGTTTGGGTTTGTTAAAGGAAAGTCATGCCTGTTAAATCTGTTGGACTTTTGTGAGAGGGTCACCAAAGCACTGGATGAAGGTAAGTCTGTGCTTACCTCAACCTGGCCAAGGCTTTTATACAATACCCCACTCAGGCATTATAGACAGTATCACTACTTTAGATATAAACCCTTTTAATACCCATTTGACAGCTGGGTGGCTCACTGACAAAACCCAAGAAGTCAAAATAAGTGAGACCACCTCTATCAATAGGCCAGTCAGTGGCGGAGTCCCCCAGGGCATGGTACTGGGCCCACTCCTTTTTTGCCATCTGTTTATCTGAAATGAAAGTAAAGCTGAAGGTTTATTGTTGACTAATTTGCAGTTGATTGCAAGCTAGGGGTTATCATCAACTCCCCTGCAGACACTAGCATTCTTCAAGAAGTTTGATCTCTGACTAATAAATGGTGCCAAAGCCATGGTCTTAAACTCAATGCTAAGAAATGCATAATTGTACCCTTTGGGAAATCAACCATCCTGGCTAATTACCATGTTGATAATATGCCCCTGAGTTTCAACCCAGTGGTCAGGGATCTGGGTATGTGCATAGACAGTAGCCTTACCTTCGACCACCACATGCCCACAGCGGTGAGGAAATCCTTTTTATGTTGCACAACTTATAAGTAAGGGCATGGCATTTAGGACCAAAGAAGTCATTATTCCACTGTACTCCACCCTTATCAGACCAATCATAGAGTTCAGTGCTCCCTTCAGTATGTACCTGGTCAGGTTTATGCAGCAACTAGAGCTACTTCAAAGTTTTCTTACAAAAAGAATTCAAGGGGTAGCAAGCCTTCCTTATGCAGAGTACATTAAAGCCCTTTCTCTGTACTCGGTCTCCTATAGATTGCTGAGGGGTGATCTATGCTTGGCTTACAAGGCATCTACAAACCCCAGACTTGCGAATCTCCTACATATCCATAAGTCAAAGAGTACTAGAAATACAAGGTCTAAGGACCTGAATTTTGTCTGTGACATAAACGGAACATGCTGGAGAGACAGATGTGTCCCCAGAGATATTCCACCTCCTATGGAACAGGCTTCCATTCATATGAAGCTGAGTTTGTCTTTTACCCAGTTTACGCACAACCTAGTCAAGTGGATGGGGAATAGGAAATTTACACTAGGCCTGCCACCCATGTGCCTTATGGACACGGGTAGTTTACAAATGCCTGGCCCTCAATGTCCTATTTGGATGCAGGACGCCATTGTTTTGGGAAAGCTTGACTAATCTTTGAAAGGCCCCTTGGGTCACTAGCCTAGTAACAGTCTATGAATCTAGAAAATAGTCTTTTTTAATTTTTAAATGAAGAATAAATTTATTTTTTGTACTGTAAGCCATTCTGAATGATTGTAGAATCTCTTTCCCTGTCATAATGGACCTGTGTACTGAGATTTCTTACTTTTAGGCTATGTTCAGTAGTTTGCTTCAGTTTTTGTGTTGTGTTTTTCTGAGATGTGTTAAAATGACACCATTTAGATTTCATCACATGAAACACCAGTAATAACAGACCCCCACCACACATACATCTACTCTGTTTTAGAGAACCCTTTATTCCCTTGGAACCTAGTGTATGCATCTGTTCTGTACTTGCATGGTCTTGTGTGTATATCTGTACTAAATCCTGCACTTTACATTTCTGCTCTGGGAGTAGTAGTATGTCATTTGATATAGCTGTATGGAGCATTTCTACCTTGAAATCATCTTCTGTCTTAGTCTTCTTCTGTACTATTTGAGTTACTCTTTGATGCACTGCTTGACTGCTGTTCTTCCCACAGCAGAGGACCCCTCAAAGTAAGATAGAACAAACATGCATACTAATCTGCATCCACTAATGGTCTAGATCCCAGAGGCCTTTGCACTGAGTGCTTTATTCCTTCTCTCAGCAACCCCACCCCAACTCCAAGTTTGTGACACTTCAGTTACAGCAGTGTGTCAGCAAAAACTTAAGGACATTTCTGAGTTGTGTTTTAACCTTATCAGTTGATGTGTTTTCCTGTAGATGTAAATCCTTGCTCAGATGGGAATCAAAAACTATGCATCCCCTAGGGGCTTACCCCTTAAACATGACACACAGATGCCATGTGTTATGTTAAGAGGCTTAATAAATAACAGCAATGGTGGATGTGGTCTAAACTCCATGAGGTCTGTATTATAAACTGAACCTTGTAATAGTCTAATCACTGTAGATAGTTCATTAGTATTTAAATGCATCTTTTGAGCTGCCAGTGTTGTGAGGCTGCTACTGCAGTGTGACTGTTTTAGAAACCTTCATTTAAGGTTTGCATGCCTGCAATGATCCGTGTATTTCCTCATATTTTATTGTGCTTTTATTTATTTTAAAATGGTTTTAACTTAACGTTTTTATTGGAGTTTTAGAAATTGTTGGTTGGGGACATTTAGGAAAGATTTGTTTTCTTTAAAGGCAAAGGGATTAAATTTAGTAGATTTGATAGGAAGAGCTGAAAATGACATTTTTCTGCTGATGATTTGACACTGTTGTTGTGACTGTTTTGGATATCTCCCACACAATCCCTGTTTTGCTTTTAAGTTCAGAGATTCTTGATATGCCGTCTGCTACTATAAATTTAACTTTGAAACTCGTCCCAGTCTCTTGTCATCAGCTCATCTTAGTGATTACTATAATATCAAACTGGTAAGGACTTCCACTGGACTCTGAAAGCTTGAGTTATCCTCTCGTTTATGTTTCCCACCTCCATAGTGCACACTGCAATACCCAGAATATTAACCCCCTTTGTCCATCCTGCTATTAAAGTTTGCTGCATGTAGAATAAGACTACTGATAGCTGAAGAGCCTACAACACACCTCTAAGGAGTTTGGGATAAATGCTTTTATTTTGCTCCTGGTGAAAGAACGTCACTATTTCTTAGCCTTCCTAGAGACTGCTAATCACTGGAAAGCTTAACATTTGCTTCTTGGAGTGCTGTCTTGTGATTAATGCTGCTCTTCTGCTGCTTGTTTGAGAAGGAGCGGTGGGACATTTTTTCTCTACTGTCTCTTATCAGGTAGTGCATGTGGGACTTACCTGATAGTGTTGGTGGCCATTTTGGTACAGATCTCTTCAGCATCAGTTTTAGCTCGTTGAGTAGCTTGGCTGTAAGTTTTGCTGAGTTGATTTATCTGCTGTCTAGGGCATTTACCATGAAATGCTACAACACGGCCACAGACGCCTGCAACAACTGGGAAAAAAACTGTTGATCACAAGAAAGCCCATTACCTCCTTCACAGGCAGGTGGCATCTTAGGATTATTACTACTATTTTGCTTCTGATGAGAAAAGGAGCAAAGGGACATTGATTCCTGGTCGTGTTTAGCTGCAGTGAGCCTAGCACCAGTAATAGCCAGCAAGTGAATCACCACTATTCATCATTCCTGGCTAATCTCGTTTTGTTTTTCCACTGAGTACTGCTAGATTATCTGACATCTAATTTGTACTGCCCTAAATAATTCAGTAATAAATATCCAGGGTCTGCTGTAGTAGTTTGTCTCCAACCAGCTGTAGTCTGCCATTCTCTGAGAATGGCTTAGCAGTCTGTTGCCACTACATCTGTGCCCAGTTTAATTTCGTTAGGTATTTTAAGGCAGTCTAACAACTATTGCATGATTGGCAACTTCACTGCTTCTTACCAATTGGTTGTACCTGCAAGAGATGTAAAGTGTTTAAGTAAAATGGAAGCAAACCTCTCACATCAGCCCACTATTAGTAAGTATCATACTTCCACATCACATCAATCACAACACACTACTAGGCCCATTACTTGTGAAGAGGCTGTAAAAAATGTGCCAAAGCCTCCTAGAACACTGTAAAATGATTCCTGCCTTTAACATAAAGGCAACAACTTCTTCTCTGCTCAAATGAACTGCAGATCTACCCAGCTCACAAAAGAGTCACCAGGAATGCAAGCCTAGGCCCACAAGGTCCACTACGTTCTCTTCCACATAGGGGAATATTTAGTCATAGAGACTGCACACTCACCAGCTTGGACAAGAACAGATGTCTAGTCTGGTGCTAGGATCCACAATGTCACTAGGGCCCTAAGGTCTCCTAAACCAGACATAAGACTGCAACCTAGTTGGGGCTGATGTGAGAGTAAATTAACCGAGGTGCTCCACCCAGAGAGACATGCAGACACACATGATGGAACTTTCTGCAGATATGATAGACAAGAAAGGCACTGGTCTTGAGTGGTATGATATTATGATATTGATGGCCGAGTACCAAAACAATATAATTGGCTGTAACATTTGGATAAGTAGGTGGTATCATTCCAAGGGACTCCATTACGCATCAGCCTAGATGATAGATAAGACTTCTGTTTCACCATGGATGGCTTGCACATCTCGTACTAGGGCTTTTACATACTAGCAAAAATGTCTGCTGTTCCCATAGTGCGTTTTGTGGGCAAGTCCCTTAGCTGGACATTACAGCATCATGGTTGACACTAAATGATAGGAGACTTAAGTAGATAACAGAACTTTAGACCCTCCTGCAACTAAAACACATTCACATTTGTGCAGTTACTGAGACATGGTTTCAGTTAATTGGCATCTCTCTCTCTCTTTATACCATGGTTTAGCGCACCTATCACACCTTCAGGCTCTTGGCTAACTGAATGGAGGTATCTATATTTGTCAGAAACAAACACTCTCACATCAAATTACCTATAACAATACCTTTGACCTCCTAGAGATTAAAATCACCCTTAAAAGTTCAACTAATACTTCATTGAGAGCTGCAGATTACCATCAGTGTCACCTAGAAGTCATGTAAGCTACCTTAACACTCTGAGGGTTTAAATATCAAACTACATAACTTATTGCTAGCGGATGTCAGCAATGCAGGCATTGATTGACATGCATACAGTTATAAAAATGGATATGCTGAGCATTTCCAAGACTTAATGCCAGTGTAAAACTACTCACAAGAGGGTCTAAAATCTATGGCAACTTAGCACCCATCTGTACTTCATACATCTACTCATTCCCAGTTAAGTGTAATCACAATCACAGAGCTGTCATCTTCCCTGTTAGGTCTATTGGTATCACCCTACCACCAAATGAGACCATCTTTACTTCTCCAAGGCAGATCTACTTTAGCTTGTGGAAAACCTTTCCAAAATTCCCAACGATCCCCCACAAATGGAACCAGCTGAGATGAATGTCACATTCACCTCTCCTTTACTAACACCTAAACAACTGCATAGAAAAGTCAGTCCGTCCTCCCTAAATATAATTGTAAATTCTAGAATAAACCTCTCAGGTGAAACTCTCATATTAGTGAACTGTATAACAAAATAAGGAAAGGAATGAGAAGTTGCTTGAAAGCCCCATCTCTCTATATCAAGACCACAGTGGATCATGGCAGCTAGGAACTTAAGAACAGTTTAAAAAATGCAAAGCAGAGTGCTAGCTTAAGTTTAACACGGGTACTAAATGAAAT
This sequence comes from Protopterus annectens, assembly GCF_019279795.1. Taxonomy (NCBI): domain Eukaryota; kingdom Metazoa; phylum Chordata; order Ceratodontiformes; family Protopteridae; genus Protopterus; species Protopterus annectens. The sequence goes on from NC_056730.1 coordinate 483,243,841, forward strand.
TACAGATCTTTTTTTTTTATGTAAAAAAAAATAAAAATAATGTCCAAAAATGCACTGAGCTCATCCAAAATAATATCACACATTTTGATTCCTTAGGATATAACCAGTATATTAGCAAACACATTTCTGTTCAGCCAGAGCCTATTCACACTTTGTACCTAATGCCTGGAGAATGACCTTATGACTACCCTACCCAAGGGTAACCCCTTTGAAGACGTGGAAAATTATAAGCCCCTCAACTTTACCAGCTTTACATGCACAGTGATAGAAGTGATAGAATGTATCATAGCAGAGCTCATTTATATATACATAGGCAACTTAACTGAACTAAATCCCAATCTTTTTGGTTTGTGAAGGGCAAGAGCTGTCTCTTGAGCTTAGCAAGCTTTTTTTCATCATGATAGAGTAGCATAACTTTCCTTGTATTCCATGAGAATTACTCTAAGGTACCCCATTTTCAAGCCATAAAAGATCCACTCCTGTTTGACCTCCCATTTCTTCACAAAACCAGTGTCAGTGCAAACACATGTACTAGGTACATAAATCTACATCCACAAGTAAATACGACATGCTGAAAGAATAGACTGCTAACTCAGCATAGTCCCGGCCTGTGTAAAAAGCTTACCACCACAGGTCAAGTAAAATCATACAGCCTTGCCTGTAAGGCTAGTTTTGATGACTGGATGGGTCAACACCAATTTCACTGAGGTTATCATGCATGGCCCTGCTCATTTTGGGAGGTGAGCACTGTTAAGTGTTTGCAAATGGTGTAGATAAACTAAAGTGCATCTGCCTAAAGGTGTATATGGCTGGGAATTTTATGGTCCCCTTGATTGCTTGCCTACTGGTGGTCTAAAGTTCCAAAATGCTTCTTTTTTAAGGCTATATAAATGTATATCTGTCAGGAACACGCATTGTATTATATTAATCCAAACACTGTGCTGTACATGCCATGAGCTGTTTTTATCAGAATCAACTTTTACAGTTATATGTTTGGGCATGTATTTTTTATCTGGTTTCTTCAATGGACTATCATACCTGGCAAATTTAATATTGCTGTTTATAATGGACTTCTTGTCTTTCATTTGGGATGGTTCTTGCTGCACAACCACTTCAGTTGGTACAACAACAGCAGGAGTCTCTTCCTGTCAGTAATCAGTCAGTGATGTTGCATAGTGCAATGAATCATTGACGATGGTCTAGTCAACTGAATTCAGGTAGTGACCAGGGCAAGGGAAGGTACACACATGCACACTTTGTGATAGATCCACATTAGAGGCTGGGAACATGCTGTGTGATGTAATCCAGGGTGAGGCAGGGATACTGACTGACCCGCAGCAGATATGTAGCACTACACCAGCATGCTTCACTATAAGTCCATTTATCAAACATCTTGAGGTGCACATGAGCTAGGGAACTTAGAATGTCGCACACAAACACACTTGGCAGCTGTACCAGGATGCTTGATTATCTCACTGGTCAGGGACATTGTAGGACCTGATAACAAAGATATACACGTGTGTGTGTGTGCGTGCGTGCATGTGTGCTTTTTTCCCACTTTCTGAGATTTAAGAAAGTTAGTTACAGATTTGCTGTTCTGAACTGTTTGTAAGTTTCTAGAAGGCTAGTGCTTGTTTGGGCTAAAGCGAAGTCTCTGTGTTCACCAGTGGCAGTGGTTAACACTGAACAGCCTGCCTGTCTCTGTAGGAGTGGTTAATGCCTAGAAGCTGTAGTATTATTGGCCATTTTGGGTCACTTCTAACTCCTTGATCTCTCTCTCTTAAAACCCTACAACTCACTTTTTGTGCGGTTTGGCGCACTGAGCAGCGTCAGGCAGCGCCGCCTAAACAGGTTTAAACAATTCCAGGCTCTACAAAGTCTGCTCTTCATTTTTTCCCTTAGAACTGTTCAAACTCTCAAAGTAAGCACTCTATTCTCTTTCTAAAGCCCTGCACTTGCTCAGTTCTTATAAGGAAACACTAACTAACTAAAGCACTACCCTCCTAGACTTCTCATAAGTACTAGGCTCCCGATTGGTCCTTCCTGATCAAGTGAAAAATCAGTTTCCTTTTTTAATCTGATCAGTGAAAAACTAGTTCCTTATACTAATCTGGTATGTCCAAGTGTCAGTTTCAGGGTTACTCTCCAGTCCAGCTGGTGAATCTGGGAATTTTGAGGCAATGTTACAATTACCTTATGTACACAGACAACCCTCTCCTCCTTCCAGCAAACTCTAATACATGTGAGAGATGCAGTTACACAGTCAAACTGGAGGCAGAGCTCTCTCAACCCAAGACTGGCACAGTCAGTCAGGAGGAAAAGGTAACCACCCGCACCACAAATCCAGTCTCACATAGACCTATTGCATCTGCATACCCAACACATAAACGCACAAAAACATACCCGGAGGCTCTAAATAAAAATCTGCCTAAGCAGCAAAGACCTCCAAAGCAGATGTCCAAGCAACAGCCACCCCTCAACAATACCCATGAATCACATATCTGACAAAGTCAGTGTGCCTCACAGTCGCAGCCCTTAAGGCTAAACAACACACCAAATACACTAGTTATAGGGCACTCTATTGTCCGGCAAACTGGCGTCACGCTCACCAGACTGAACAAGGAGAAGGTCACTGTAAGCTGCCTGTCGGGTGCCAGGATCCGCCACATAACGCAAGCACTCAGGTCACTCCAAAGCAAGTACAAATATGACACCGTCATTGTCCATGCTGGTGTGAATGACCTGAGACGTACCTCCCCGGACTACATGAAAAGAGACATAGAGGAGCTCTCTGATCATGTAGCCCAGGCTGGTATGACCCTGACCTTGAGTAGCATCTTGCCCTCACCAAGAATGATGCCACAGTATAAAGACAAAATGAGCAGTTTCAACAATTGGCTAAAGTATTGGTGTAATTTAAAGGAGATTCAATGTCTGTCAGCCTGGGATGACATGCTCGACAAGCCACGTTGCTTCGCTAGGGACAGCTTGCACCTGTCACCCTTAGGCTTTCGTATACTGGCCAAGGCTCTTGCCACCCCCATAGTGCCTTTTTTAGGCAAGGCTCAAAGGACAAACCCACCTCCATAGACAACCCAAGGATAAAAAAACTAAAGGTAATGCTACTCAATGCCAGAAGTCTAAACCTCAAGATGCACGCACTCGAGGCTCTCCTCAGTATGGAGAAAATCGATGTCTGTGCAGTAACAGAAACCTGGTTCAAGGCTCCTGAGAGCACCCCAGCACTACCAGGTTATAACTCATACCATGCATTTCGGCCCCAAAACTCGGACCAAAGCACAAAAGGAGGGGGAGTATCTATATTCATCAAAGATACCTACACCTCCAGGTTAGTGGCACTGCACGAAGCATTGGAAACCATCCATGTGCAACTAACAATGGGCAAAACTGCCTTTCAGTTTGTAGCCTGCTACAGATCACCCTCCCTTTCACAGGAACCCCACTTGGCATTCCTGAGAACACTGGAGAATATGAAGGTCACTCCAAACACTATGTTATTGGGTGACTTCAACTACCCAAACATTGACTGGGAAAACTACTCAAACCCAAACACCCTCGCCCAACGGTTCCTTGAATTTATAAACTCTAATGCGATGGAACAACTGGTCACCATTCCCACAAGAGGGAACAACATATTGGACCTGGTCATCACCAACATGGGGACTCTGTTCCACAGCAGAGGTAAACCCCTCATTGGTAAGATCAGACCATAAACTAATTTCCCTGGACATCCATATCCCGTCCCCACCCCCAGCCAAGGAAGTAACTGTAAAGAATTTCTCAAAAGCTAACTTCACACTTCTCAAGACTGAGGTGGAATCCTTCAAAGCCCCCAGGCTAGAGGATAATACAGCCCAATCCGCAGAATCCTTTACAGTTGCATTCTATGAGCACCTGCAGGAATGCAAGGATTTTGCTATCCCAAATAAAACCAAGACTCACTCCTCCAAAAATGGGAGACCTGTCTGGTGGACCCCAGCCATAAATAAGCTATACAACAGAAGGAGGAAGCTACAACATGACAGAGCAAAATCCCAAAAAGGGAAGGCATCTCTGATCAGTATTAGCAAGAAACTACGATCCCTCATAAAATCATCAAAGGCCAGTTTCGAAAGAAAAATTGCCCTAGACACTAAAGATAATCACAAGGCCTTCTTTAGTTATGTCAGGAATATGGGTGGAAACTCCCAGATATGCTCTGAATTGTTGCATAACGGTACATAATATACCGAGCCTACAGACATAGCCAACATCCTGGCAGACAGATTCAGTGCTAACTTCTTCCCCACTTCCCCCTCAAAGGAGCAAATGCCTATCCCAACTGAATGTAACCTCCCTGACATCACAGATGCACAGGTGAAAGCTGCCCTCTCCAAAGAAGAAAACACAGCATCTATGGGACTAGATGGTGTCCCAGGCTGCGTCTTACACAAGCTCCAAGATGAACTGAACCCTCACATTAAGTCACTGTTCAAGCTTAGCCTTACTACAGGATATGTACCCAAAGAATGGCGTACAGCTACAGTGGTCCCACTCCAAAAAGGTGGCACCACAACAGACCCCTGGAACTATCGCCCCATAAGCCTGACTAGTCTGGTCTGTAAAGCTATGGAGCGTATTATCATGGAACTCCTACACAAAGACATTGGGAACCTCCAGACACTGGACCCTACCCAATTCGGCTTTGTTAAGGGCAGATCTTGCCTCTTAAATCTAGTTGATTTCTTTGAAACAGTTACCAAAGCCATAGATGAGGGCAAGGTAGTCCACACAGCCTACCTGGACCTCGCAAAAGCCTTTGACACAATACCCCACTCGGGCATCATAAATAAGCTTACCAGCTTAAATATCAACCCCTATATCACAAGATGGGTTGCAAACTGGCTCAGAGAGAGAACCCACATGGTCAGAATCGCAGCTGCCACGTCTGAATCCAGACCAGTTACAAGTGGAGTCCCACAAGGCTCAGTTCTGGGACCTCTGTTATTCGGTATATACTTCTCTGAGGTTCAGGCTAACACGGGGGGACTATGGCTGACAAAGTTCGCAGATGACTGCAAACTGGGAGCCATGATCGACTCTCCAGCTGACACAAGCATCCTCCAAAAGGGTCTCACGGAGATGGATGCTTGGTGCCAGAACCACGGCCTCAAGCTAAATGCTAAAAAGTGCATAGTCATCCCCTTTGGGAAAAACAAAGTGCCCACAAATTACCACATAGGTGGTAATCCATTAATCTGGAAGAAGTAATTAGAGATTTGGGGACCAACGTAGATAGTAATCTCTCCTTTGATAATCACATTGCCAAAGTGGTTAGAAAGACCTTCTATATAGCCCACCTTATCACGAAAGGATTCGCATCTAGATCGAGAGGTCATTGTGCCCCGTCTACTCATCACTCATCAGGCCCATAATTGAATACAATGCCCCTTTTAGGATGTACCTTACCCGACACCTGCAGTAACTGGAGAGACTCCAAAAGTAGCTCACCAACTCACCAAGAGGATCATGGGCTACAAACAGATGTCCTATGCAGCTCTACTAAAGAAACTCCAGCTCTACTCAGTTGCTTACCGCCTACTCAGAGGCGATCTATGCCTGACGTACAAAGCCATGTCTAACCCAGAATTAATGGACATGCTCCACCTCACAAAATCCAAATCCCTTAGAGCTACACACTCCAGGGACTTAAACCTCAGCACAAAAATAAATAGGACATGCTGGAGGGGACAGATTCATTTCCCAGAGACTCCCCTCACTCTGGAATAGAATACCAATTCATGTTAGATATAGCCCCTCGCTGACCCTCTTCAAGCGAAATCTGGATGCGTGGATAGGAAATCGCAAATTCACCCCTGGGATCTCTTCTGTGTTCCTGCTTGACAGAGGCACAGTAAACTAATCTTAAAGGGCTACCTTCTGTGACCTACTATACAGAGGCACAGTAGGCTAATCTAATAGGGAGGCGAAAGTCATATACACTCGGGCTAGGCTTATAAATGCCCTAGGGCAGATAGCCTAGTATCTACCTATGAACCTATGTGTCTGTGTGTGTATATATATATATATATATATATATATAGAGAGAGAGAGAGAGAGAGACATGTATACATATCACTTCTACTCATGTCTGTAGACGACCCCCCCCCCCATTTCCTTGTTACAGGATTGGTTGTGACACTTTTGCTCATCTTTTGGTAAATTCAGTTTCAGCATGTTTGTCACATACATATCTACAGTTTACTTTATGCAATATATTGTCTTTTCTGTGAGTTAGGTAGATTTTAATTTAAATAATTTACCAATTATTACAGCTTCAGGTTCCAACATTCCCTTTTCTTTTGAATTTTTACTTTACCTAGACCCTGTAAATCTGGTAGTCTACTGAAGTTACTGTCATAATACTAATTCTGTCTTCGGTGATTTCTTTCCAGTATTTGCTTTGCTTTATTGTGGTTGCCAGTCGATCTTCAACCCCTCAACATTTAAGATAGAGTGAAACTGACTCCTTGTGGTGGAGTATTCCTGTTTTCCAGACATGCAAGATGACAGTCCTCATAGATGTTGTAATAGCTCATTGTCATGAGATTCTTACTATTTGGAGAGATGCTCATTATTTCCACCACCTCAGTGGCATTTTGGGTTATCTGCCAGGGTAACCCAGTACTAGCCAATTGTCAAAAGGTCAGTCTCCCCTCACTCTCTTTTCCTGTGACAGCTGATTGGCTGAGCATAACTTGAGAGAGAAGTTTTAACTGTCAAAGGGTGTGTGTGTTTAATCTTTTTCTGCCATCCAATGAAGAACTTCCTCGGACTCTTCATACATCCACTGCTGATTTTTCCAGATCATTGCTCAGTTAAGCCCCATTTGGGAACTCCATTCTCTCATTTTTATATTAAATTTGTTATTCAGTTTGTTTGTTCAGCACCATCAATCACCACTCTACAACAACTCACTCAGGAATCCTTTAGCTTTGTCAAAAGATGGATCACTCAAATTCAACTTATCCTAAACTGTAATAAAAATAAATTGTTACTTTTCACCAACAACAAAACCATGCCTACCCCTCTATCCTTTACTATCTCCTCCAAAAATGTCACTGTTATCTATCCGTCTGACCACACCAAACTCCTGGGCATTGAAATTGACAAAAGCTTACTTTTCGACATCCATATTTCACAATCAAAAAGGTCCATAAAAAAATGGCAACACTATATAGACACAGACATCCCCTCACAAGATAAGCTCAGATTACCCTTGCCCAAACTCACATACTGTCCACTGTAATGTATGCCACTCCTATCTTTACCCAAGTTAGAAAACTTGACCTTGCCAGACTAGAGTCATATTATAACAAAATCGCTAAATTTGCTAATAACTGCACCTTCAGAAACCCACCACTGCCAGGCTGTAAGGGAACTACAATGGTAAGAACTTTCCCAACTACTAAATTACTTACTAGCTAGTCCTTGCCTACAGTGTTGTAAGACATCCTGAAAAAACCCCAGCACTAGGCCAACACCTCACCCACTATAATACAAATCGTCCTCTCTGCTCATCTGACAAATCTCTGCTCTGTATCTCAAAGGCTAACAATACCGCAGGAAAAGCTCTGTTCTCTCACACCATAGCTAGAACCTGGAATAATCTCCCTTCTGCTCTCATTTTTGCCTCAACTCTTACCCATTTTAAAAACTCACTTAAATCACACTTAATGGAAAAATGGCTATGCCCTTGCATCACATAATCCCTTCTGTTCATTCATTCCATAAAACTCACTGCCTATTTCAACCACTGTGTACGTCTTTACAGCTTTATGAAATTCTAACTGCTTATAGAAATTGTAAACTTATCACATGAATATCTATGGTTAATATGTTTTATTCTCTGTATATATATCTATATATCTATATCTATATATATATATATATATATATATATATATATATATATATATATATAAAAAATCGTTTTTTCCATATTTGCTTATACAGTATTTTTCATATTGTTTTTCATGTATTTCTTCGTATTGTTTTTTATGTTGTTTTTCTCATATTTGCTTCAAAATTGTTAATCATATTGTTTAATTTTGGTACTTGCTATGGAGCTTTTCTCCCAGGGCCTTCGCTGAAAAGGGACCTGTGTCCAGTCGGAATATCCCGGTAAACAAATGTAAAATAAAAATAAATTAAAATAAAATAAATTTAAATATGTATTTGTTGAAGTATTTTATTTATTTCAGTGTTTACAGTAATTCCTGTGAGAATTTATGCTTGTAGCAGTGTTTATGTTTGACAATTGCTTGTTCTGAAATAGTTGACTTCATTTGATCTTCAACCTGTGGGTTTACGGATCCGAATCTGATCCGAGACAGCCACATCACTAGTATCTGATCTGAGCTTCAAGCTCCTCCCCTTACCCATAATGCCCCCATCTCCTTCCTTCCCTCAGATCTTGTTCACCGCTAAAAAGTTACCCATCATGGTCGCAGAGCTCCTAGCGTTTTTTCTTGGGTAAGTTATTTCCTTGCCAGGATTAGTGTAGTTTCTTCCTATCCTCTCCCTTAAACCGCTCCTACCTGGCTGTTTGTCAGTTGTTTAAAAAAAAAAAAGTTAAAAGTTATTCTTGTAGTTCTCTCTCTCTTGGCCTCTCCCTCCTTGCTGTGAGTGCGTGTGTGTGAGTCCCTGTGGGTACTTGTTGTCTCCTATTATGGTTGAGACCCCCAGCCAGTTTTTAGGAAGTGCACAGTGTGTGGCCATAAGCTCAACCCAGCTGATGGCCATACTCTGTGCGTAGTGTGTTTGGGCACAGCCCATTTGCGCACCTCCTATCCTATTTGCACGGGCTTCAACCGCTAGGCACTTCAGGACAGGAGGGCTAAGCTAGTGATGAAGGGTCTGTTTCCCTCATCCGGGTATGGCCATCCCCGTAACCACGGCTTCGGCTGCTACTACTTCTGCTTCTTCTCTTTCCCAGGCCTCTGGGAATCAAACTCCTGCCATGAGGTCTGGAGAAGGAGAGAATGTCAGAAAGGACAGATCCAGGAAGATGTCTCCAGACTGCTCAGCTCCGGTGGGGCCTTCTGCAAAATTCAAGACCCACCCCCCCAGTCCTAGTGCTCCTCGGCTCCGATCGCCTAGGTTCTCACCAGAGGCATCTAGACCACCGTCTAGAGCTTCCCCTCATCGGAACTCCCAGCTTGTGTCGGTCGCTTCCTCCTGCCGATCCACCCGTAGCCTTAGCGAGGCAGAGATAGACAGGATGATGCAGAAGTTGATCCACACCCAGCTCCAGATGGGAGTCTTGACGGCCCCCTCTCCCTTCAGAGCGGCAAGCTCTCAGCCTTTCTTTACCCCTAGAACTCTTTCTCTGATCCAACCGTCGGAGTCTTTGGATCCAAGGACTCTCTGGGTCGAGGGGGGGTTGGCTCATATGGTACCTTGTACCTCGACACTAGTCATTGCATTGAGTGCCTCGGCATCAGATCTGAGGGGGTGCTGTAGGTGCCAAGCTTGGTGGAGCACAGTCATCCCCTCGGCACCTTGGCCCCAGCGGTTACGGCTCAGACTCCCCTGTCGGGTCCAATGGGAATGGCTCCCTTTGTCACCTGTCAAGATGTCCCTTCTCCATCGGCCTTCGACGTGGTGGAGAGAGGGTACTCTCTAGCTGTTTGAGACGCCTGACCATCTCCTCCTTGGACTCTGCCCCGACTCCCTCTGCTCTGGGTACAGCCCTGACCTTCCTGCCATCTCAGGGGACAGCCTGTGCCGAGTTTGCCTCAGGAAGCGCCCCCCCCCCCAGGATCAGCAAGAGGTTTGCAAGCTTTTCCCAGAGTGTCCCACTGAGCAGGTTCCTCGCAAATGGATTTGCAACAGGAGGCACTTGGACTCCTCTCCCAAGTCCCTCACTGAAGACACTGACTTGGAGGACGGGGAAGGTTCCCCCCGATCACCCCATCCCCCCCCTGAGGATGTCTCCTTTAGAGACTTCATGGAGCTCCATCGCCGGGGGGGTCCACCTAAATACAAACCTTGGATGATGAGTCAGTGTTCCTAGAGGCATTCGGCACAGGCCCATGCACTTCCTGGGTGTCCTCTTCTGCCAAGCCCATTCCCAGACGTCTTGATAAAGTGTTAAGCCCCCCCCCCCCAGACAGGACTAGCTGGAGAAAAGAATCCCTTGTGGATGCCATATTGGTGGCCCCCTCCCCCAAAAAAGAGCTCGTGCAGGAGAACTCTAAGATCCATCCTCCTGACCAGGAGTCCTGGACAATGGACCATCTAGGGAAGCGGGTGTATGCTTCAGCAACCTTTTCTGTAAGGATGCTGAACTACATGGCACACGTCATCTGACTGCAGCAAGACCTAGTAAAGAAGGTTGCTAAGTCATCCCTAGAGCCCATATTGGCAGAAAGCAAGCAGGTGTTTTTGCACGGATGGCCACTCTAAAAGCAGTAACGAACACATCCATTCATCTTCTCTCCCTTGCTACAGAGGGAGCTTTTAGGGCGGCCAGTTCCGGCATTGCCATGAGGTGCCACGCCTGACTCCAGCTGTGTCAATTCTCGGAACCCTTCAAGACGTCCTTTGTGAATGCCCCATATGATGGTTCTTCCCTATTTGGGAAAACAGTTTGTGATACCTTGGTCCAGAGTGAGAAGGATGGGAAGACACTGTCTGCCGTCTGGATCTGCTTCTCGGCTCCTCAAAGCTCCTTTTCAAGGAATCAGTGAGGGACAAGAAGATGTGGTTCTGGAAATCTCAGTCCTCCCAGGACAGTCAGGACTCGCCTTCCCCAAGACGCAGAGGGGGCTATGACAGATGCCGCCGAAGAGGCAGAGGGGGGTCTAAGTAATTTCAGGTCTCGAGAACCTTTCTCTGACAGACCTGCGCAGCAGCCTGAGGGGCTGCCTGACTGCTTATATCTGGAGGTAGTTCAGGGGTCACCTTTTTCTCCACCCAGCGGCATGGAAGTCCATAACATCAGACCGTTGGGTGTTGCAAATCATATCCAAAGGCTACTTCATCCCATTCACCAATGCACCTCTCCCCCCAAAATGCCTCCCAGATGTTCCACCCAGGCAGAGGGAGGCAGCAGCACTAGAAATAGACCAGCTGCTAAGAAAGCTAGTCATCCAATCCATCCCCGTAGACCAATCCTGATCAGGCATTTATTCCAGGTTCTTTTTAGTGCCAAAGAAAATGGGGGACCTAAGACCCATTCTGGATCTATCCACCTTGAACCTGTCAGTAGCCAAGGAGAAATTCCAGATGGTCACTCTTTAGTCTATTCTCCCTACCTGCCGAAAAAAGATTGGATGTGCTAGATCGACCTTCAGGACGCATACTACCATATCAAGGACAGGTACTCCTGCAGGTTTCTCTGCTTCTGGCTGAGATCCAACCATTATCAGTTTAGAGCCCTCCCCTTTGGTCTCACCACTGCCCCCAGGGTGTTCACCAAAGTGATGGCAGTTGTAGCGGCTCACCTGAGGCTTCATGGAATTCAGGTCTATCCTTACTTAGCGATTGGCTCTTTACGGCCCCCACCAGGTTTCTACTTTGCCGTGTCAGGGATTATTTCCTCTTATTAGCAAACAGTTTGGGCATCACCATCAATATCAAAAATCATCCCCAATTCTGGTTCAGGCTCTAGAGTTCAATGGCGCTCGGCTGGACACTATCCAGATGAAAGTTTACATCACCCCAGAAAGGGTGCACAATCTCAGACTTCATGTCTTGCACATTTTCCAAATTCATCTTCCTACAGCATAGGTTCATAGGTAGGTACTAGGCTATTGGCCCAAGGGTCTATGTAAACCTAGCCAACAAAGTTCCCTGGCTTACGCCACCCAAGAAAGTTATTTTCCTGTGCCACTGTTGAGCAGAGACACAGAAGTGATCCCCGGGGTGTATTTCCTATTTCCCATCCACTCATCAAGATTTTTCTTGAAGAGTGCTAATGAAGAACTTTGCTTGACATAGATGGGTAGCCTGCCCAGAGTATGGGAAGTCTCTGGGACAGGAATTTATCCCTCCAGCATGTCCTGTTTATTGTGGTGACTAGGTTTAGGTCCCTAGAGCGTGTAGCTCGGAGGAAGTGGGATTTCTTTAGGTGTAGCATGTCCAACACCTCTGGGTTTGACATAGCTTTATATGTTAGGCAGAGATCACCTCGGAGTAGGCAATATGCTACGGAATAAAGCTTGATTTTTTTGAGGCGGTCAGTGTAGGGCATTTGTTTGAGGCCAGTAATCCTCTTTGTGAGGTACTTCTGTGGTCTTTCCAGCTGCTGCAGATGTCTTGTGAGGTACATTCCAAAAGGGGCATTGTACTCTATAATGGGTCGAGTAGAGGGAACAATGACCACTTTTTTCCTGGATGAGAACCCTTTTATGATGAGGTGTGCCACGTAGAAGGACTTCCTGACTACTGTGGCGATGTGACTATCAAAGGAGAGACTACTGTCCACCTGGGTCCCAAGGTCTCATCATGCATTGGTATTAAGTAGATTGCTGCCTATGTGATAGTTCATGGGTACAGAGTTTTTACCAAAGGGGATGACACTGCACTTTTTGGCATTGAGCTTAAGGCCATGGCTCTGACACCAGGCATCTGTCTCAGCGAGGCCCTTCTGTAGGATGTCCACATCATTTGGGGACTTGACTATGGCTCCTAGTTTGCAGTCATCTGCGAACTTCATTAGCCAGAGGCCTTCTGTGTTAGCCTGTACTTCAGAGAAGTAGATACCAAACAGGAGAGGTCCCAGGACGGAACCCTGTGGTACTCCACTTGTCACTGCTTTGAGGTCAGATTTGGAGTCTGCAACTTGTACAGTGTGGGTTCTGTCAGTGAGCCAGTTGGCAACTCATCTTGTGACGTAGGGATTTATACCTAGTTTAGTGAGTTTACCTATAATTCCAGAATGGAGAATGGTGTCAAAAGCCTTGGTGAGGTCAAGATAGGCTGTGTGAACCACCTTACCCTCATCTATGGTTTTGGTGACTGCCTCAGAGAAGTCGATCAGGTTCAGGTGACATGATCTGCCTTTCACAAACCCGAACTGGGTGGGATCCAGAGTTTGGAGGTTACCAGTGTCTTTGTTTACGAGTTCCATGATGATACTTTCCATGGCCTTGCAGACTAGGCTAGTCAGGCTAATAGGTCGATAGTTCCCGGGATCAGTGGTGGCTTCCCCTTTGTGTGGAGTGGGATAACTGTTGCTGTGCACCATTCAGTGGGCACAAAGCCTGATGCAAGGCTATTATTGAACATGGTGCTTAAGTGGGGAGCCAGTTCGTTCTGAAGTTCGTGTAAAATGCAGCCTGGTATGTTTTCCGGTCCCATGGATGCTGTGTTTTTGGCTTTAAGAGAATGCAGCTTTTACCTGAGTAGTTGTGATTTCAGGGACTCTGCATTCTTCCTGTATAGATATGGGCCATTTAGGGGATGAGAGGGGGTTTAAGTTAGCACTGACCCTATCTGCCAGGATATTGGCAATATCAGTTGATTCTGTAATTTTCTTGCCTTTGTGCTGTAACTCAGAGCAGATCTGGGTGTTGCCATCGAGATTCTTGACATGACTATAGAATGCTTTGTGGTTGTCCTTGGAATTAGTGGCGATTTTGTTTTCGTAGCTAGCTTTGGAGGATCTTATAAGGGATCTTAGCTTCTTACTGAGGCTGATCAGGTAGCTCCGCCACTTATGGGATTTTACTCTCTTTTGCAACAGTTTCTTCCTTCTGTTGTACTGTTTGTTTATGGCAGGGGACCACCAGATTGGCTTCCTTTGTTTGGAGGATAGCGTCTTGGTTCTATTTGGGATAGCACGATCCATGCACTCGTGTAAATGCTTATAGAGTGCATTTACGTAGGATTCAGCAGTTGTAACTGTGTTGTCCATCTGCACGGGTGTCATGAAGTTCACCACTTCTGTCTTAAGAAGCATGAAGTTGGCAAGCTACAATTTGGATTGCAGTTTTGCCCAGAGTTACTTGTACTTGGATAACCTCGGATGCATTATGCTGAGCAACTAGCCTGGAGGTGTGGATATCCTTAATGAATATGGACACACCTCCGCCTTTGGTGTTTCGGTCCAGGTTACATGGCCAAAAAGTGTGGTATGAGTTATAGCCTGGTAGTGCAGGGGTGCTCTCTGGAGCCTTGAACTAGGTCTCAGTCACTGCACAGATATCGATGCTCTCCATTTTAAGGAGTGTCTCGAGTGAGTGCATTTTGAGATTTAGACTTCTAGCATTGAGTAGCATTACCCTCAGTTCTTGCTTGCCTGTTCCTGTTATGGTGGTGAATTTGTTATTTGAACCTTGCCTAAAAAAGGCACTATAGGGGTAGCAAGAGCCTTAGCCAGTATCCGGAATCCCAGGGGCGTCAGTTGCAGGCCTTCTGTAGCAGAGCATAGTGGTCTGTCGACCATGTCATCCCAAGCAGACAGATACTGGATCCCCTTAGAATGACACCAGAAGCTTAGCCAGTTGTTGAAGTCAATCATTTTGTCCTTGTACTGCGGTATCATTCTGGGTGATTGCAGAATGCTACTCAGGGCTAGGGTCATACCTGCCTGGGCTACAAGATCGGAGAGTTCTTCCATGTCTGTTTTCATGTAGTCCAGGGAGGTATGTCTCAGGTCATTCACACCAACATGGACAATGACAGAGTCATATTTGTACTTGTTGTGGAGTGACCTGAGTGCATGAGTTATATGGCGGATCCTGGCACCCAACAGGCAGCTGACAGTAACCTTCTCCTTGTTTAGCCTGGTGAGTGGGACTTCAGTGTGCCTGACTATAGAGTCACCTATGACTAGTGTGTTGGGTACATTGTTTTGCCTTATTGGCTGTGGTTGAGTGGCACACTGAGTCTGTGGGCTATGTGCCATTTGGGTTGTGTTGGGGGATGGAGGTTGCTTGCGTTTCTGCTTTGGAGGTCTCTGTTGCTTAGACAGATTATTATTGAGAGCCTCCGTGAATGCTTTTTGTGTTACTATGTGTGGATTTTGGTGGTGTAGATTTAGTGAGACTATGTAATGAATGTGGTGTGGTGCAAATGTTTACCTTCTCTTCATGACTGTCAAGTTCATTCTTGGTTTGAGAGAGCTTTACCTCCAGTTTGGCTAGAGAAGTGCATCTCTCACAGGTTGTAGTGTTGGGTGGTAGGAGGAGAGGGTGTTCTGTGTACATGAGGCAATTTATACATTGCCTCAAGATGCCCAGATTCCTCAGATAGACAGGAGAGAACACTGGGAGCTGACCCTTGGACATGCCTGAATAAAAAAGTATTTTCCTATAGATAAGTGAGGAAAGTGAGTACAAGAGCTGTTTTTCTCTAAGCAAGTGAGAAAAGTAAGTACAAAAACTGTTTTCTTCTAGGAAGATTGAGTGCTATACTTAGTAGTTTATTTAGTGCTTACAAGTTCTGAACAAGTGCTGAGCATGAATAAGAAAATGTAAGTACTAAAATTAAGAATCTGTATCTGCGCTAGAGTTACAGGACAGAAACAAGTCCAAATGCAGGCTTTCAAATCAGAAAATTGAAAGCGATGGAAGAGATTGCCCAAACGGCCAGTACCTACATTTTCTGGGCCAGAACCACTCCTTATGTGGTAGACAGGTTACCTAGTGCTTACCACTCCCACTGATAAGCTAGAAAGCTTCCCTGCAACACAGAGAGGCTTGGGGGATCAGAAACTTACATACAGTCCTGGATACAGCAAATCTGTATCTGGAACACTAGTTATAGGAAATGTAGGATACAGGTTTACAGTTTTTTTTTTTTTTTTTTTTTACAGAAAAGTAGCAAAAACAGTAGTAAAAACAATTCACATGTAGTGCAAACCAGCACACTTGGGTATGTAGCAATATTAGACCAAACACAGTTTAAAAAAATGCAATTAAAAGGGACTAAAAGCAAGTGCAGAGAGTTTATTAGGTAGAATGTGGTAAAGAGATGGGACTGGGGGAGTGTCCCAGATCAAATCTACAGTGGGGTGGGCAACTGCAAAAGCTACCAAATTTAAACTACAAACCAAAAATAGGGAGGGTGGGTGGGACAAAACAGTTTTCAGCAGAGATCTAAGCAACAACTAACAGTACAAACTCTAAAAACCAAAAAATATACTCAGCTCTGTATATTTGCAGATCAGTCTCTCAGAACAGTGAGACAACAGTTTAACAGAGATCTAAGCAACAACTAACAGTACAAACTCTAAAAACCAAAAAAATGTACTCCGCTCTGTATATTTGCAGATCAGTCTCTCAGAACAGTGAGACAACAGTTTCAGCAGCAATCTATGCAACAACTAACAGTTGTCTTTTGGCTTTTCCCGGTTAGGGGTCGCCACAGCGGAACTCCAGTCTGCTAATGATTGGCAGTAGATTTTCATGAACGCCGAGGTGCCAGCTCGACGTTCAACCTTCAGCAAAGGCACGCCCATTCATGCATGTCTTTCGAAAGCTCACCCAACCGCGGGGAGGACATGTAGACTCCACACAGAAGGCACTCCCTGCACTCCAGCTGAGAATTGAACGGGAGAACCTCTTGCTGTGAGGCAGCAACGCTACCGCTGCACCACCGTGGAGAAAGCAACAACTAACAGTACAAACTCTATAAACCAAAAAAATATACTCAGCTCTGTATATTTGCAGATCAGTCTCTCAGAACAGTGAGACAACAGTTTCAGCAGCGATCTAAGCAACAACTAACAGTACAAACTCTAAAAACCAAAAAATATATACTCAGCTCTGTATATTTGCAATTAGTCTGGAAGGCAGTCTCTTAGAACACAGGTTCCAGCAATTAAAAAAAAAAAAAAAAAAACAGCAGAGGCTGTTCTTTGAGCACTGCGTTCCATAGCGGCCACAATCACTGTCTTACCCCTTGCTTGCCTTCACCTATGAATCCTTCAGGGAACACTGGCAGTACAATGGTCCCTATTAGATTTCCCTCTTTCTCATCTAGTCTGCATCTCTTGGGTTTGCAGGGAATCTTTAATGGTGGATTTTTTTCCCGGATCTTGTCAGGGGACATCCCTTTCTTCTGCCCCTGCCCAAGCCATGGTTACCTCCCAGGTGGGGTGGGGGGCATTTCTTGGGAAGGACTGTAAAAGGTAGGTGGTCCCCTTCCGAGACCAGTTTTGCATATCAACGTCCTGGAGATGAGGGTGGTGCTTCTAGAGTTGCAAGCTCTCCATGCCCATCTTCCCCTAGGGACTATTGCGATACAGACGGACAACATGTCAGTGGTCTAGTATATCAACAAACAAGGAGGAACCAGATCTTACCCCCTTTGTCGAGAAGCCATGAGAGTGTGGGAATGGGTGATTTCCACCAGCCATTTTCTGGTGGCAATGCACATTCCGGGATGGTCCAACATTCTAGCGGACAGGTTCAGCAGGGCTAGTCTGATGCCTTACGAGTGGTCTTTGAATCCTTCAGTAGCGGAGGAGATCTTTCTCAAGTGGGGTCAGCCTTGCTGCGATCTCTCTGCATCTCCTTCCAACGTGAAATGCAGCGAGTTCTTCGCTCTGAACCCCCCTCAGGAGGAAGTCCTCAGAGACACTCTGGTACATGCTTGGCCTCCCGACCTTTTTTATGCTTACCCTCCATTACCTCTCATTTCAAAATTTCTAGAGAAAGCTTGCAGCCTGGGGAACACAGTAATCCTCATTGCCCCATTCTGGCCTCGTCGGGTCTGGTTCCCCTCCTGTTGGTCTCACCTAGTAGTTGCACCATGGATCCTGAGTCCGGATCTCATTTTGCGCACCCCTCGGGGATCCCTCACCGAGATCTGGACAATCTGAGCTCACAGCTTGGCTGCTCCAGTTCCCTTAATTATTAGGACCTCCTGGTTTATCCTCTCCGGTGAAAACCATTTTGGTAGCGGCTCACAAATGTTCCATTCACAGACTATATTGTAGTAAGTGGAAGTGATTCTCTATATGGGCTTCTCGGTGGGATTTAGATCCCTTTACAGCTCCTGTCTCAGCAGTCTTAGAGTTCTTGGCAGGGATTTTTCAACAAGGTGCCAGCTCTTCTACGGTTAATTACAAGCTTTAGTCTCTCTCCTCCCTTTCAGCCCACAGCCTCGATAGACTTGCAGTACCTGTCCTGGAAGACTGCCTTTTTGGTGGCTATTATGTCTGCTAGGAGAGTATCGGAACTTCAGGCAGTGTCTATCAAGGTTCCATACATGATTTCCATAGACAGGGTCTCCCTGCGCACTAATCTGTCCTTTCTTCCTAAGTTGGCATCGGAAGCCAACAATAATCAAACTATTAATCTTCCTGTTTTCTTTCCCAGTGTATCATTCGGGCTTAGTCTGACAAAGGCATTTCCCCTCTGGGTCAGGTAAAAGTACATTCCACCAGGTTCATGGCCACTTCAGCAACTATTTGTTCCAGGGTGTCACTGGATGATATTTGTTCTGCAACTACTTGGTCCTCATCTCATACCTTCATTTCACATTAGAAATTAGACATTGTTTCCAGTGGTAGGGTATCTTTTGGCTCTGTGGTGCTCTGGAATATCCTTCCATGAGGGCCACCCAGGTGTTAGTAGCTGGGGACTCTGTCCTACAGGTTGAAGATCAAATAAAGTCAACTACTTCAGATAAAGAAGTCATGTACTCACCATAACATACCATCTCAGTAGTTGTACTTCATTTGTCTTCAACCATCCCTCCCTCCTTCTCCTGACATTGTCACTATTGCCCTAACCTTGTATTCAGGAGGTGCGCACCATAGTGGCTCTCCTTGCTTTGTTTGGCTTAGGGATATTGGGGAGCCTTTAGTGTTCAGGTCTCTTTGGGTCGGACTTATGTTTTATTAAGCAGCAAACTCGATCTGAGGGAAGGAAGGAGATGGGCATTATGGGTAAGGGGAGGAGCTTAGAGCTTGGATCAGATGCTAGTGATGCTGCCGTCTTGGATCCAATTCAGATTCGAAACACTCAGGTTGAAGACAAATGAAGTACAACTACTCAGATGTAATGTTATAGTGAGTACGTAACTTCTCTTTTTTTTTTAACTGTTTCTGAGGAAACTTTCAGTATGTCTCCCAAAAGTGCAGTGCATGTGTAATTGAGAACATGTTTTCTGCAAGTGCACTGAGTTGGCGGAGTTTGATTCCCTATGGAATGCACCGTCAGAGGTGCTCTGGTTGAACAGATTGATGTGACGAGGGAGATGATTTTTCTCAGCTATAATACAGAATTGGAATTGTGTAGACATGGTAAGGCCTTGTTATGTCCAATTATGGTGGTTGCCAAAAATGCAATTACTAGAAAATGAAAATCAAAATCTAAACTAACTGCACTAGAAGTAGTGAATATAGCAAAAGACATAAAACAACTGGAATTGAGATCTTTAGAAAAGAGTAGGAGCAAACTGCGTAGGAAAACATGGGAATTGTGGGTACAATACATACAGGGGAGGAATGAGGTTTAACAGAAGGCAGGACTTAAGTGAGCTATGTAATGTTTGACTGAAAATGACTGGGTAGATTATAAATGATGTATGTTTGTAACGAAGTGTGTTAGTATGGTTTGTGATGTAAAATGATTATGTCGGTGTGGATTGTTTTCATTTACATAAATGTATGATTGCATATGTTGTGATGGTTTAATAAAGATGTTTCTTGTTGGACACTAGGGGCAGTCAAGTGTAGTCCAAAAAGCACCCGTTTTTGCAGTTATTCTGCTTTATTTTCACCTTTTGACAGGAAAAATATTGCAGAACTGATTTTTTCAGTGTTTATACATTGTTTATTAAATGTGTGGCTCTGCTCTGTGTGTTTTTAACATCAGATTGCAATTTTACTGCAAATGAAGTTATTTGAATGTACAGTAGAGATCTTTACTCCGTGACAAGAAAATGTTGTTTAATTTGCTACTAAATGTATTGTCTGCAAGTTTAATGTGGCTGAAGTTCATGCAGTTAAATTTTAAAACTGGTTTGGTACATTGTTTGCGTTGGTGTTTGGACTTTGTGTACTACAAATTCTTTAACTTCCATCAGTTGTAAAAGAATTCCGAACACATTTCAAACTGTTTTTCTGAAAATAATACAGTTTGGGGTTGTTTACTTGTGTGGAGGCATATTTACTACTAGAAACTTTAAGTGCTTATTGTAATACATTATCCAGTATTGTCAGTTTATTATTCTGGCTAGTGTTCTCTCCCCTGATTTGATGGATCCTAACTCTGGCCCAACCCCCATCAAATCCGCTTGCACCTAAAAAGGAAAAAAAAATAAAAAGAAAAAAATAAACCTCAGCCTACAGTCAGTGATTCTGTCAGAGCCACTGCTAGCTCCACAGACCACTTACCTTTTTGTCCGGTCTCCCTCCATTATAGCTTTGCTGGCCACTATGGAATGGGATTTAGACTTATTCTCCAGGGATGTTTGAGGACCTAGCGCAGGTATGAGAGAACCAAACTCTTTAGGTGCAGGAGTAGTCTGGAGTAAGAGACCATCTGATGTTGTCAGTCTTCGTTTATTCTTGACAGATGGGAATCTGTTCCGATCCTCAGAACCGACTCTGCCGTTATACAGCTTGTGCCAGTCAAAAACTCTTGAGCCAAGTCTCTACCCCCAATGCCCCTGTGTTCATTACCTCAGATCTTGTTTGTCACTCTGTCAGCAAGATGCGTCAGCCTTCTGTGAGCTAAGTGTTGCCTTATTTTTCTACTTTTAGTGAGAAAGTTAAATCTTTCACCTTAAATTCCTTCTTGTTCTATCATTTTTCTTCTATCTTACTTATAAATTACTGTATTTCCCTTCTCTAACCACCCTTTTTCTAACCCATCAGGTTTTTTCTTCCTATCATCATTGGTACTAGTCCCTTTTTACCTCCGGTAATCTTATCTGCCATCGTTTGTAGATTTCTTCTTCTTTCCTCTTGTGTGCATGTGGGTGTACAAGTGTGTGTTTTTCGACCGTATTTTATTTTCACCCTTCATTTTTGGATATGTCTGACAAGCCAACCATGACTGATCTCCTGACAACCCCCACCCCAAGGCTATGTCAGGTTTCAAACTTTGTAAAGACTGTCATAGGAAGATGCCCAATTCTGATGGGCATTTTTCCTGTGCATACTGCTTAGGGGCACTTCATTTAGAACTGGACTGGGAAATTTGTAAGGGGTTCAGTCAAAGAACTTTGGCAGAGTGTCAGAACCAAGCTCTTGCTTAAAGGTCTCCTTAAATCCCCCTTCAGTGAAGCTTTGTCCTTCAGAAAAGGAAAACCTGTCTGTACCCACCTCACCCTTGGCTCCAGAGCCTCCCAAACAAAATCCTCTGTTCTGAATTCTTCAAAACCGATGACCAAGGCTCGCTCCTAGATTACAGACTTGTGACCCTCAGCACCATCAAACTCTATGGTGCCGTCAACTGCCTTGGTGCCAACATCTATGGTTACTGGTTCGGCACCAACTTCACCTATTTCAGTGCAACCTGCTACATCGGCACCAACGCAATTTCAATCTACCGTCTCAGTGCCAAAACCTATATTAGAATTTCCCAGGACAAGATCTTCTCCTATGATAGATCCCTATGTAGGACAAGTACTAAGTCCATTTTAAAACACCTTGAGTCTCCTTCGGCCCTTTTGGTATGGTCCTTCAGGAGTCTCTCAGAACTGGATGTCATTAGATTGGTAGATCAGCTGTTACTGGCCAGAGGTATCCCTGCCCCTTCTCATCCCTCTTTCCCATCTGGATTGAGGATGTTTTCTCCTGGGTCTCCTAATTATCCTCCTCTGACAACAACCGCAGTTTCAGAGCCCAGCACTTTGATACCCCCAGTACAGGCTGTCTCTGTGCTGGTAGTTGCTCCGACCTCTTCAGTTCCTGTTTTGGAGCCGACTGAGTCTCGGGGTTGAGATCCCTCTGTCAGTTCTGTGGTTCCTGGGTCGACACCCACTTTGGAAAAAGTGCCAATCTTGGTTCCACAAACCTTGGCGAATGTGGGTCCAACCTTGGAGGGTGGCTTCTCAGAGTGGAGTGGGACCTCCCTTCTGAGTTGGTCTTTCTCTGTTCCAGGCTCCCACTCCTCTTCAGAGGGTGCCACTTTTGGGTTATGGAGAGGGCCTCGCCTTTACAGGCTCCCAACTGGTCCCACCCACATCGGAGTGCCATGTTTCCCTTTCCTCCTATCCAGAGCTGACACCTGTCTGTATGACAGGACAGTGAGCACTGAAGCTTCTAGTTACCTATGTACCGAGTCCCTTCTTCAGAGTCCTCCCCAGAGATTCCCACTGAGGAGCCAACCTGAAAAAAAACTTAAAGAGAAGGCGTCTGGATTCCCCTTTAGAATCCATCATGGAAGACATGGATTTCGATGAAGGGGAGGGAGGCTTCCCCACGGTCATCCCCTGAGGATGTTGTCTTTGGAGACACCCTAGAGATTTTGAATCAGAGGGGTAATGAAGTCCCATGACCCATACTCAGAGGAAACTGTTTACTTCCAAGGCTTCAGTGCTCGGCCATCTACCTCCTGGGTATCCCCACCTGCTGACAACCTGGTAAAACTAATCACACAGCGGTGCTTGGAAGGCTGTTGATGCCATACAGCCTATCCCCGGGAGACTGGACATAATATTATCCCCAATGGAAGACTACCAATATTGGGCAAAGGGTTTGTCAGTAAATGCCATGGTGGTGGCGGCAGCCACTAAAAAGGAACTAGCCAATGAGAGTCCTTCTATTCATCCTCCTAACAGGGAGTCCAGGGTGATGGACAGGTTTGGAAAATGGGTCTATGCTTCATTGACCTTCTCTCTTAGGCCCTTGAATTTTATGGCACATTTTACAAGACTCCAGAGAGATCTGATTAAGGAATTATCAGAAACTCTAGCTGAGGCTGTGTCCAGAGAGGTACAAGATAAAGTTGCCTCGCAGCTAGCCACCCTGGAGTCTATTTTGAACTCCTCCATGCAACTCATTGCCCATGCAGTCGAAGGGATGACCAGAGCAGTGGGTTCCAGAGCTGCCATTAGGCAACAGCCTAGATGTGCCTGTGTGACTTCGCAGAGCCCTTTAAATCTTCCTTCGTCAGTGCTTCGTTTGACAGTTCTTCCCTGTTTGGCACTAAAGTTAAGGACACATTCACCAGATGTGAAAAGGTTGGCAAGATCCTGTCTGCCATGGGCATTAATTTTTCTACTCCTCAACGATCCTTTTCAAGGAATCAGAGGAGTGGGAAAATGTGGTTCAGCAAGTCTTGGGGACCTTTCGATGACGCACATGACAGCGGTTCCCCTCGAGGCAGAGGGGAGAACTCAGATGGAAGACGCCAACCCCGAGGCAGAGATGGCCTGTGAAACCAGGGATCCAGAGATTCCTTCTCTGGACAGCCCTACCAGTTCTTCTGAAAGGAGGCCAGATTGCTTAAAGACTTTCTCTCCACCTGTCAGCCTGGTGTCAAATAACCAATTCATGGGTGCAGAAGATCATTGCCAGAGGCTACAGTATCCCCTTCAATATAATTCCCTGCACTCAAAGGAAAATTTTGGATGTTCCACCCCATCAAATGGATCAAGCTGCCCAAGAGATGCACACGCTGCTTCAAATAAAGTCATCCAAGAAGTCCCACCAGACCTGCTAAAATATGGATTCTACTCAAGATTCTTTTTAGTGCCAAAAAAGACAGGGGACTGGAGGCCAATACTAGACCTCAGCCTTTTAAACAAATTTGTCCAGCAGACAAAATTCCAGATGGTCACGGTCTATCCTCCCTTTTCTGGAGAAAGCCGATTGGATGTGCTCTATAGACCTTCAAGATGCATATTATCACATAAAAATAGACAACCGCTCAAGAAGGTTTCTCTGTTTTTGACTGGGAGCCAGTCATTACCAGTTCAGAGCATTACCATTTGGTCTCACCACAGCCCCCAGGTTGTACAAATGTATGATGGCCGTCACGGCCCACGTGAGATTACATGGATTCTGGATGTTTCCTTTTCTAGACGACTGGCTCCTCACTGCCCCCACCAGGCATCCACGTATTCAAAATTTGTACTTCGTTACACATGTATTCATACAGCTTATCACAACAGTAAACTATGAAAAATCTCAGCTGTCCCCCGCTCAAAACTTGGAGTACATCGAGGCACGACTCGATACAGTCTCCTACAAAGCCTCTGTACCACTTCACAGGCTTTAGAAAATAGGATGCCAAGTTCAATTCATATTATCAAGGTGAAAAGTACCTGCTCTCCTTGTTCTGCAAACCCTGGGCTCCATGGCAGCAGCTATCACCTTAGTTCCCATTGCATGGTTTTATATAAGAATACTTCAATGGCTTCTAGACTTACAATGGTCCATTCTTACTCACCCATTAAGTCCCCAATTTTCATAACACAAACCTGCAAGAAAGACCTGTCTTGGTGGATGGAGTCCGAAGAGATCTTAAAGGGACGACCGTCCCCCCCCCCTCAACCAAAGGCCGTAGTGATCACTGATGCCTCCTAGATGGGCTTGGGGGGGGCATTATCTGGGAAAGACAGTCCAAGGCACTTGGTTTCCCCAAGAGGCCTACTTGCATATCAACACCCTGGAGATGAGACCAGTGCTCGTAGTGTAGCAGACCTTTCAGAATTTTCTTCCTCCGGGAATGGTTGCAATCCAGTCAGACATGTCGGTAATCTGGTACATCAACAAGCAAGGGAGAAGCTCTCAAGAGTTTGGCAATGGGAAATATCTTCCAACTGCTTTCTTGTGGCAATGCACATCCTGGGGAGTTCCAACGTGATGGGCGTACAAGTTGAACAAATGAATATTACTGCCTCCCGAGTGGACTCTGAATCCTGAATTGGCAAAACAGATATTTCTGCAACCAGTTTGCCTTCCTGATAAACAACAAATACAGCACATACCTTTCCCCTACTCCCTCCACAAGGAGAGTCCCCCAGAGATGCTATCCTTCTAGATTGGCCCCCGGTTTTCCTTTATGCATTTCCCCTCATTCCCTTTTTTCTGAAGAAAGCCAAACGGTTGCAATCCAGAGTAATCCTCATTGCTCTGTTCTGGCCCAGGCAAGTTTGGTTTCCCTTCATATGGTCTCACTTGGTTCACTGACCTTGGATTCTGGACCCAGCTCCGAATCTACACTCACATGCCCAAGGGCTGTTACACCCAGAACTTCAATCTCTCAAGCTCACGGCTTGGTTTCTCCAATTCCAGTAATCAGGCAATCTACTATTACTTCCCCTGTCTGAAAAATTCTTCTGACTTCTCATTAGACCATCCACTAGGAAGTTATATGACAGCAAATGGAAAAGATACTCTTTGGGCTTCTGAGAATAATCTAGATCTCATTTCAGTTCCTGTTGAAAAAAATCTTAGAATTTCTGGCAGATCTTTTTAATCAAGGAGCATCTGCCCCTACGATCACAGTTATTCTAGCAGCTATCTCCAATTTTCACAGTGGTTATGGTGACCACTCTCTAATCTCTCATTGCTTATGTAAATATTTTCTTAAAGGACTTCTTTTGTATAAAAACCCCATTCAAGGATACATTACCACCGTGGGATCTTACTTTCATTTTGCAACATTTGGTATTACCTCCTTTTGAGCCAGCAGCCATTTGTCAACTCAAATTCCTTTCCTGGAAAACCCTTTTTCTAGTCACCATTACCTCCCCCAGAAAAGTTTCAGAAATACAGTCACTTTGAGCAAAACCGCCATATATAATCTTTCATAAGGATAGTGTCTCCTTGAGAACTAATCCTTCCTTTCTTTCTAAGGTGGTCTCTGAATCAAACAGCAATCATTCCATTCATTTATCAGTTTTCTTTCCAAATTTCCCTAACAAGGATAAATACTGTCTGTATATGCTAGGTATTCACAGACAGCTGAGATTTTATCTGGACAGGACTAAAGATGGCAGATCTTCAGACCAACTGTTTGTTTCCTTTTCAGGACCAAAGACTGGTAAACCAGTCTCCAAGGTGACCTTGTCGAAAGGGCTAAGAAATTGTCACCTTTATTTATGATCATAACAATCGTAAATTGCATGCTCCTGTAAGGGCACACTCAACCAGATCAAGGCCACTTCAGCTGTTTTTCATTCCAAGGCTTCTCTGGATGAAGTATGTTCGGCAGCCACTTGGGCAACTCCTTATACCTTTATCACTCATTAAAAATTGGATATGGTCTCCAGGGGAAGAGGATCATTTGGTTCTGTGATGCTTAGGAATATCCTTCCATAAGGCCATCCAGGGTATAGTTAGCTGGGAACTCTGTCCCATCTGTCAAGAATAAATGAAGATTGACAACATCAGATAAAGAAGTTATGTACCAACAATAACGTTCCATCTGTGTTGTCAATTTTCGTACATTCTTGACATCCCTCCCCCCTTACCCCCTCCTTTCAGATATCCTGGAGGATTATACCTTTGTCCTGGGCTTATGCTAGTGTTTTTACCTGAACACAGATCCCTCTTTATTATTATTATTATTATTATTATTATTATTATTATTATTATTATTATTATTATTATTATTATTATTATTATTATTATTATTATTATTATTATTATTATTATTATTATTATTATTATTATTATTATTATTATTAGTATGTTAGATCCTTCATCTTGCTGCAATTTTGCAAACTCGATCTGAGGTAATAAACACAGGGGCATTGTGGGTAGAGACTATGCTCTAGAGTTTTGGCTGGCACGAGCTGTATAACAGCCGAGCTGGTTCCGAGGATCAGAACCACTTCCCATCTGTCAAGAATGAATGAAGATCAACAACACAGATGGAACGTTATTGTGAGTGCATAACTTCTTATTTTCCCCAGATATAATACTCTGTCCACAAATATTTTATCTAGTAGTGAAATTCAAAAGGTTAAGAAACAGAGTCTCCATCAAACAGTTGATAATCAAATTATAGCTGTTTACAAGGCTGATACAATTTCTTTGGCTAAGGGTGTTCTACAGACAGCTAGTTCTGGTGGTTGTGTTCCCATACATGGCTCTAGTGGTAGTTTGGCTAGTGACCTTTCTGTTTCAAAGAATGATGAGAAATCTGATGTGGACAATGGTCGTTTCATTGGTGTTTGGATTACTAGTTGGTTCGACCCTGCATTGCCGTACTGGTAGAGCGTTTTATTCGTTTTTTTGGCAGCCACCATAATTATACACAGCAAGGCCATACCATGTCTAGGCAATTCAGATTCTGCATAATAGCTCAGAAAAATCATCTCCCTCGTCACACCAATCTGCCCACCCAGCATGCCTGATGGTGCATGCCACAGGGAATCCTTAAGTCCACCAACTCACCGCACTCCCAGAAAATATGTTCCCAGTTACCTCTTTATTTCCCATCACACCTCCAACATTTGCTGTCTACCTGAGTAAAAATTCTCAGGAGTCTACTGGGGAATAAAATATCTATGTAAACATTTCCAAGGAAAAAATCCTAAATCTTCTAATTTTGCTGCATATTCAGGAGACATATATCCTCCCATTGTTTTTGTCAATTGCTTAACTGATTTCTCTTCCCAATCCTTTCTGACCTCCTTTTGATGATTCTTGTACTTATCATGCAATATTTTACATGCTCTACTAATTATTCCTTTTTTAATGGCAGCTTCTGTTCTAGATGCTACTAAAAACTCTACTAGTGCTGGTCTTTCATTTAAGACCATCTCATTTCTTATTCTTTGCCTATACTTTGATATCGGTTCTTGATAGGGAAGGCAAACTCTAACCTGCAGTCCAAATAAATTTTAGGCGTCTTCCCATTCTGTCATCTTTCCTTCTCTAGTTATTTGCTCCCAATACCTTGGTTCCTTTGCCAGTTTTCTCCAATAAATTCCAGCCCCATCTTACCTGTTGTCTATATCTCTAATTGCAGTCATCCTTATCGGCAGAATCTCCTTTCTCCAGTCTCGTGTTGGCTTAGTACTTAGGATACTTTACGCTACTTTATAGATACAATGTCCTGTATGATTATTGTTCACCTTAAAGGCCTACATCAAAAATCCCAAATCTAAAGTCTCTCCTTGTTTCTTGAGCTTTCCCCCTGTCTTATGATCATCCCTTTACACTTTGAATTATAGTTTTCTGCTTAAGCTATGTATAGGAGCCTTAACTGTGTAGCTCTGAAATACCTCATCTAATGTTGTAAATCTTTATTCATTCATTACCGATAGGACTTTGGTTCCATCCTAGGAACCGACATGGCTGTTTACAAGCTCACGCCAGACAAAAACTCTAAGCTAAGACCCACCCATAATGCACCTCTCATAGTCTTTCCATATCTCATTTGCCGCATTTCTCGTCAGACGTTCCAAGCCTTCTCTCTCAAAGCTAAGTGTAGAGTTTTGTGTAAATTCCTATCAATACCATACCTTTTAGTCAGTTTTTCTTCTCTCGTCTGTAGACTCCTCTACTTGTTCTATTCCCTACCCTCTACCTTTATACCATCGTTGGTACTGTCCCTCTCTCCTACCTTTGATAGGCCCTCTTTCCTACCACTTGTGGTATTTCTAAGTACCATTGTTGGTACTCTTTTTTTTTTTCTATCCAGATATAAAAAAAAAAAACAATTTCTCTTTGACTCTGCTGCTGCTGTTTTTCACTAGATTAGTGTGGTGTTTGTCACTATGTCTGAAAAAGCGAAGTAGGGGTTTAAGCAGTGCGATAAGTGTGGGTGTACAATGCACAACTCAGACGGTCACTCTCGGCGAGTTTATTGTTTGGGTGTTGACCACATAAATGCTTCGTGTGGAATCTGCTCCAGCTTCAGTAATCGCACTTTAGCTGAGCGCAAAAACAAATTGATATTGAAGGGTTTGATGAAAACTCCTTTTTTGGGGACTCTCTCTGGGACGGAGGTCTCACCATCTCCTAAGACTAAAAAAACACAAAGAGAAACAGAGTCACTCATTTCCTACATCTCCGTCTGTTTCGGAACCGAGTAGATACCGAACTTCTCCAGCACCTTCGGCACAGACAACCTCTGCACCAGGCTCTGTCTTCTCCCTCAGTGCCGCCTCTAATTTTGACTTCTGTTACTGTACCGGCTTCAGCACCATCGTCCTCGGTCTTGACACCAGCTTTGGCTACCATACCCGCTTCGGCACCATCCCCGGCCATGGTGCCATTAGCTTATACAGCTCCACAGACAATGACCCCATTGGTTCCAAAGGTTGAACACCTTCACAGAACCAGATATTCTCCAACGTCCGACCCTTTTTCGGGGCACCAGTTTAGCCCCTTTCTTGAAAGACCTGACTCTCCTTCAGCAGCCTGCTACAGATCCACCAGGAGCCTTTCAGAACAAGATGTAGTGCGGATTGTGGACCAGCTTCTGGCAGCTAGAGGATTGCCCACCCCTGCTAGGTCTTCCATCTCCTTTGGAACGGAACCTTTCATGGCATACTCACCAGTATATCCTCCTCCGGCCTCTTCCCAGGCCCTGGAGACTTCGGTACCGATGACCACCCTGGTGCATACTGTGTCTGCTCCGACTGCGGAGGTTTCCCTGTCGGCACCAATTACTGTTGGTGCAATAGCTCCATTGGAATAGATGCACTCCCGGAGCAGTGATTGGGCTGTCGGCACCGTGGTTCCTAGTTCTGCACCTATTTTTTCGCTGGCACCATCTATGGCCACGGCTTCACCGACAGCTACCAGTCCTCTTGGAGCTCTTCACCTGGAGGCAGGCTCCTCAGGGCAGGGTGTGATCCCGGTTCTGAGGTTGCCCTTCTCGGTTCCGGGCTCCCATCCCTCTTCAGGTGGGCTTGCTTTCCAGGTGATGGAGAGGGTCCTTGCCTCAACAGGCTCACAGTCAGCACCAATCGCATCGACACCAGAACCCCCCTCTAGCATGCAGCTGTCGCAACCCTAGGACCCCAAGCATGGGAGCCGCAAGAGCTTCCCTTGAAGGGAACCCTTTCTCCGGAGTCCTTTTCAGAAGATCCCACTGGGGAGCCACCCCAGAAGAAACAGTGCAAGAGGAAGCACCTTGATTCCCCTAAGGAATCTGTCACTGAGGACACCAATTGCAATGAGGGAGTAGGGTCCCCACAGTCTCCCCCGGAAGACATCTCATTTAGAGACATTCTCGAGATCCTCAAGCAGAAGGGATACTGGAAGTCCTCTAACCCTTCGGAGGAATCTGTGTTCTTGCAGGCCTTACGTGCTCAGCCATCTACTTCCTGGGTGACCCCACCTGCATATGAGCTTGTAAAACTGATCATGCAGCGTGCCTGTAAGGCCCCGTACAACATAGAGCCTGTCCCGTGGAGGCCAGACAAAATTTTATCCATCCATAAAGACCAGCCCAACTGGTCCAAGCAGTTGGTAGTTTATTCCATGGTCATGGCGGCGGACACCAAGAGGGAACTGGCAGAAGATAGTTCCACTCTTCATTCGCCGAACTGTGAGTCTCAGGCTATGGACAGACTGGGGAAGTAAACCTATGCTTCAGCGACCTTTGCCATTTGATCACTGAACTATCTGGCACACTTCACTCGCCTCCAAAGAGACCTAATTTCTGAAATGTCTATCTCTTTGGCGGGGGTACTGCCTGATGAGGTGCATAACACTGTCGCCTCACAGCTGGCTTCCCTGGAATCTGTCTTAAACACCTCAATGCACTTGATCTCACACCACTGAGGGGGCAGCTCGAGCAGCCGCATCAGACATCTAAATGAGACAGCATGGTTGGATGTGTTTGTGTGATTTCACAGATGCCTTTAAATTTTCCTTCGTCAATGCGCCTTTTGACGAATCTTCCCTCTTTGGTCCCAAAGTAAGAGAGACACTATCAGGAAGTGAGAAAGACAGAAAGAACTTGTCTGCTGTGGGCATACGTTTTTCCACACCCCCAGAGATCCTATTCCAGGAAAATTGTGGTTCAAAGTCCAAGGATCTTTTTGTGACACTTGTGGTGAGCAATCCCCACAGGGCAGTGGGTGCAACTCATTCAGAAGAGACACCTTTCGGGGCAGAGGGGGTCCGTGTAACCAAGGTGCTAGAGATTCCTTTTCTGGCTGACCCTACCAGTGCTCCTGAGCAGTGGCCTGATTGCTTTCCTCAGGGAGCAGTCGGACGTCAATTTTCTTTGCACCTACAAGCCTGGCAACTTATCACTACCGATGGATGGGTGCAGAGAATAATATGCAGAGGCTACCATATCCCACTCGATCTTACTCCCTGACCCGTCAAACGAATCCCTGATGTTCCACCCAGTCAGAGGGAGGTATATGCCTTAGAAATCGAAAAGCTGCTAAGAAAAAGTTATCCAGCCAGTTCCACCACACCAGAGGGGATCTGGTTTTTACTCGAGGTTCTTTTTAGTGCCAAAAAAGACAGGGGACTGGAGACCAATCCTGGATCTCAGCTTACTGAACAAATTCATAAAACCTTGAAAATTCCAGATGGTCATGGTACAGTCCATCCTCCCCTTTCTAGGAAAGGACAACTGGATGTGCTCTATAGATCTCCAGGATATATATTATCACATAAAGATGGACCAGTGCTCTTGGAGATTTCTCTGCTTCCGTCTGGGAGCCAATCACTACCAGTTCAGGGTACTGCCATTCAGTCTCTCGATAGCCCTCCGAGTGTTCACCAAATGTACAGCAGTTGTAGTAGCTTATCTTTGACTACAAGGATTACAGGTGTTTCCATATCTAGATGATTGGCTCCTTACTACCACGACCAGGAATCCTCTCATACACAGCCTCTCTTATACTTCATGCCTTGATCTTTGCTTAGGGATTACGATGAACAAGGAAAAATCTCAAATGTCCCCATCAAAAACACTGGAAGTTATTGGAGCGATCTTCGACACAACATCCTCTCAAGCTTCCCTTCCTCCTCACAGAGGATCAGAAGTAAGAAGCCAGGTTCAAGTCCTTCGCCAACAGACTTTTGTACCAGC
Source organism: Protopterus annectens (assembly GCF_019279795.1). Taxonomy (NCBI): domain Eukaryota; kingdom Metazoa; phylum Chordata; order Ceratodontiformes; family Protopteridae; genus Protopterus; species Protopterus annectens. Next base: position 483,275,778 of record NC_056730.1, read on the forward strand.
ACGCCTTGTACTACAACTTCTGGGTTCTGTGGCAGCAACCATTACCTTAGTTCCACTGACGAGGTTTTACATGAGACTAGTACAGTGGCGGCTTTCAACATAATGGTCGATCTTAACCCATCCTCTCGACTAGTTGATTCGCCTTACAAATCTTTGCAAGAAAGAAATACTTTGGTGGATGAAGCCAGAATCAAATGTTTGGTGTCGACCATTCTGCCTTCCCCAGCCCAGGGCCATGGTGGCCATGGACGCTTCCCTGCTTGGGGGGGGGGGGCATTTCCAGGGGAAAGACCATCCAAGGCACCTGGTCCCCCATGAAGGCCAATTTGCACATAAATGCCCTGGAATTGAGGGCAGTTCTCTTAGCGTTGCAAGCGTTCCATACATCCCTCCCTTCCGGGGCCATTGCAGTTAAATCGAATAACATGTCAGTCATCTGGTGTATAAACAAACAAGGCGGAACCAGGTCTTACCCCCCCTGTATCGGGAAACCATGAGAATTTGGCACTGGGCGATAGCTTCCAACCGCTTTCTTATAGCAACGCACATTCCCGGGAGTTCCAACCTTATTGCGGACAGTCTGAGCAGGAACATCCTGATGCCTCACAAGTGGTCCCTCAGTCCTATAATAGAGGATCTGATCTTCTGTCATTGGGGCAGGCCTTGCTTCCCCTGTAAACAGCAAATGAAAAAGCTACTTTGCCCTGATCCCCTCAAAAGGGGGAGTCACCGAGGGATGCTGTGATGCACGATTGGCCCCCGGGTCTGCTGTATGCATTTCCCCTGTTTCCCCTCATCCCAAAAGGTTGAGAAGCAACGTGATCCTCATTGCCCCCTTATTGGCCCCGTCAAGTCTGGTTCCCTTTCCTGTGGCCTCATCTGATTCACAACCCATGGATTCTGGATCAATCCCAAGGTCTGCTTTCTCACTCTCAGGGACTGATTCACCCCAATCTCCCCAGCCTCAAGCTCACAGCTTGGTTTCTCCACTTCCAGTTATTGCCAGACTACCTGATATTTTATTTCCTGCCCTTGAGATTCTTCTGGCTTCACACAAATCTTCCACCAGGAAAATTTATTGTAGTGAGTTGGGGTAGGTTCTCTATGTGGACCAAAGATCATGACATAGACCCGTTCATTATGCTTATTCAGAAGAATCTGCAATACTGACTATGTTAATACCTGTAGGAGATTCAGCATCGACAATTAGTGTACGTTTAGCAGCTATCGCAAATTTTCACAATGGATTTGATAATTCTGTTATGCCACACCATCTATGCAAAACATTCTTGAAAGGAGTATTACATGTTAAACCTCCTGTCAAGCCCCCCATAGAGCCTTGAGACTTGACTTTGGTGCTGCAGTCATTAATAAGCCTTCCTTTCGAACCTTCTAATTCATGTGATGTAAAATTTTTGTTTTGGAAGACTCTTATTCTAGTAGCCCTTACCTCAGCAAGAAGAGTATCTGAGTTGCAGGACTTGAGTGTTGAGATCTTACTTGATTTTCCACAGGGAAAGTGTGTCCCTACGTACTGACCCATCCTTCTTGCCCAAGGTCATTTCTGGGTTTTCAATTAACCAATCTATTGACCTGCCATTTTTCTTCCCTCAACATTCAAATAGAGGTGAATATCTTGTGCATACCCTTGATGTTCATAGGCAACTTCGTTTTTGCTTTGACAGAACTAAACCTTTCAGAAAAATGGATCAGTTGTTTGTGGCCTTTGCAGGACCCAGACTGGTTAAACCTGTCTCCAAAGTGACTGTATCTTCCTGGCTTAGAAATGTAATTACCTTTATGTACCATCAGAATAAACTGTCTTTACCTTCCAGAGTAAAGGATCATTTCATTAGATCATTGGCTACTTCTGTGGCTTTTCATTCCAGAGCCTCTGGATAATATCTGCACAGCAGCCACTTGGGGAAGACCTCATATATTTATCACTCATTACAAATTGAATTTGGTCTCCAGGGGACGAGCATCTTTTGGTTCTGTGGTGCTCAGGAATATCCTTCCTTAGGGCCACCCATGACTCAAGTAGCTGGGGACTCGGTTCCATCAGTAAGGAATGAATAAAAATTTACATTAGATAAAGAAGTTATGTCTTACCATAATGTTCCATCTGTGTTGTAGATTTTTATTCATTCATTACTTCCCACCCTCCTTTCCCCTGCCTGGTTTCCTGGTGGATTTTAGTATTTCCTAGTTAAGGTATTTGCTCAGACAGAGCCTCCTACTGTCTCTTTTATTAGCTCTATAATATGAGGGTGGGCAAACTCGATCTGAAGAGACTATGAGAGGGGCATTATGGGTAGGTCTTACCTGAGAGTTTTTGGCTGGTGCGAGTTTGGAAACGGCCTTGTCAATTCTGAGGACGGAACCAAAGTCCTATCAGTAATGAATGAATAAAGATCTACAACACAGATAGAACATAACGTCTTTTTCAAATCAGGTAATCCAAATCTGCCCTGGTCTACTGGAAGAATCTGCTTTTCCCACTTGACTCTGGCTGTCTTCTCCTCCCAGATTAAGTCCTTCAGCTCCTTAATTGCCGAACACAACTTCTCCTCTGGTTGATAAAAATATATCTGTCCGGTTTACTATCATGTTGTAGAGACTAACTTGGTTGGATGGTAGTACCATTGACCCAGGATGGCAAAAACTGACAGTGTCTAAATCTGCTAATGTTGAATTACAAATCGAATGGGATTTTGGGATGAGCGCTAACATGGGTCGACATGGGGGCGAGATTTGTACTTCTGCATTATCAGTGTTTGACTTTGCCAGTGTTCGAGGTTCTGACTTTGAGCAAAGTGTATTTGACCGAGTCCATCTCAACAACATAATAGTAAATCATCTGATGTGTTTATAAGACTAATGGGACTAAAAACATTTTAACTGCTTATGTCTTTCTATCCATATAACCATTTTTTAATCCATACTTCTAAATACTTCATTTTATTATGTCCCCATAAATATGGACATTGATGAACCAGTTCATATGCAGGGTACATCATTTACAGCTGTTGTCTTTGTTTTTGCTTCATTAATTTTGTATAGCGAAAAGATACAAAACTGTCTCAGAATGTTCCACAACACTGTAATGTCTCTCTCTGTTTTTGTCCGGTGTAAATAATATCATCTGCAAATAGAGCTAGCTTTTTTTTGACAGTGGTTCTAAATATAATGCAAATAACAAAGAGAAAAGAGGACACCCCTGCCTGGTTCCTCTACTTAAGCAGAAATAATCGAGAGGACCCCACCTACTTCAATATTTGCCTCTGATGCCTTGTATATCCTCCTAATTAACTTTAGAATGTTTTTCAGGAAATGCAAACGCTTCCATTGCCCTGCTCCTAAAATCCCAGCTTACTCTGCCAAATGCTTTCACTGTATCAAAACTCACCATCAACAATGGTATTTTCTTAACATTCTGCTTCCCTCTGGGTCATCAGTGTTCTGTTAATGTTGTCAAATGGTTGCCTCCCCTCCACAAAACAACCTTGATCCATGTCTATCAATTTTGGTATTAGTTTTGCCATTCTTTTGGCCATTATAGACATGAACACTTTATAATTGTGGTTTAGTATTGAAATGGGCCTGTATGAAGCTGGATCTGATGGACCTTTACCTTTTTTAGGTGTTACAGCTAACACTGCTTTCTTTCAGGATGTTGGTACTTCTCCACCTCTTAAAATACTGTTAAAACCTTCCAGATGTTTCAGTGTTTTCCCTACTAACTTACAAACATCACAGGAATACCATGTTTTCCTGGGGACTTACCTGTAGATTGGTTATACATCACTATTTTTATCTCCTTGTCTCCTGTCTTAACCGTTGGCAATTGAGCCTCATCTACCGCTAACCTTGACATATTTAATTCTTCCATAAACGTCTACATTTGCATCTTTTCTTGGTTTCCATATTTCACTGCTTTATACAGACTTTTGTAGAATTTCTGACATATTTCTAATACCTCTGTATGATCTCCTTCCTTTGTTATATGCTCCCTGTGCTTGGTGGCAGCCTTTTCTACTTTCTGTTGCCTGAGTAGTTGTGCTAAAAGTTTCTGTAATCCAGTGTTATCAAAAAACAGTTGTTTAATGGCACTTTTACAAAACACAAGTGTATTATCGAGGTAATCTGTTATTTTTCTGCTTAGCATTCTGCAGTTGATCCTCTTCTTGTTCTGTGAGATTCCCCATATTCTGCAATACTCTAACATTTGTCAGTCTCTCTAAATAATTCTTGTTACTTCTTAATCATAGCTCCCTTTGTTTTATTTTCATCCTATTTTTAAACTCCACCCTACTTTTATCCCACTGTCTAGCTATATTTTCATAAGTAATTTCTATCCTCTCGAATAGCTCCTGAATAATCTCCACTATTTGTTAAATTCCTTTCTTTCAGTAGATAGGTGGGAAAGCTCCAGTGTCTCATTTATATTTCATTACCCCGTGTTTTTATATTGGTTATTATTGGCGCATAATTTGAAATAGTTAATGGATGCATATGAAGACCTTCAGTTAAATGCACATGTTCCTGTGAAAAGTAAATTCTGTCTAGCCTAGCCCAGTTTTAATATCTTGGGGAATAATATGTAAATTCACTCTGAACTCCTATTACTGCATTCACATGTTCCATGCCAAATATTTAATGAATTTCTTCATAAATCTACCATCCTTGTTGCACTTTCTTTTCTGGGCCCCCCAGGCATATCTTCATTGCTGCAAATCAAATTCCAGTCCCCACCTGTAAGTAATATTCCTTGCTGAAAACTATTTCTCCCAGAATTTTCTTAAGTTGCTTTATAGCAGTTTTAAGTGGAATATAAATTCATGCCAGTGTAATCATCCTCCCTTGCCAGTAGTCCCTTAGCACTGCAAATCTGCCAGTATTATCTTTTTTATCCTCTTGTATCACTGTTGGAGCTCCTCTTGCAATTAATATAAGTACTCGTGTTTTCCTTTGTCCCAGACATTCCACTGAATATCCATCCTGAAAAACCTTTATCAAATTCACATGTTCAGTTCTTTCCAAGGGTGTCTCCTGTAACATAGCTGTTTGCACTCTACATTTTTAATATAGTTCACTATTCTTTCTTTTCTGTATTTATCTGTGAGACAGTTGACATTTAAAGACATTGCAGAAGGCATCATTGTATTAAAAAGTTGTTATTCCCACCTTTTATATATACCATCTTTTTTGTTAAATGTCTAGTTCCAGCTTCTGTGTTGCATGCATACACTGTTTGGTAGGTTGAACTTTCATACAGCTGTTTCTTATCATATCCATTTAAGCCCATGTCACATCCTACAAAGTATTTTGTTTTATTGAAAGCCCTCAAACAAAAAAGAAGAAACTCTAAATAACCCCCAAAACCTATTAATACTAGCACACAAAACTATGTACATCTTCAGATATTGAATTTTACCCTCCATATAGAAAGAAATTTCCCAAACTAACGGCCACACTTAGACTTGAGTTAACCTAAAAGAAAAGATATCCATGCTAAGATGCATGTTGTGACCTATGCTTCTACTAAGTTCTGACTGGGTTTGTCTTATCTTTATAGCTCTCCCAGCTAGGAAAACCCCTGAATGCTTTCAGAGAACATTATCCCCTAGCCAGTTTCTCTTTTCACCCCAGCCAGTCACTCTCCAGCACACTGTAACCAGATTTTCTTTATCCGATTGTCTCCATGGAGGCATGAAAACCAGACAGCTAACATCTCATTATCGGATTGTCTCCATGGAAATGTGAGAACGAGACAGTCAGTTTCTCATTATCAGATTGTTTCTATGAGAGCCAGATACAGAATTGCTAATAAGTATACATTCATTTGCTGGAAAAAAACTCATAATATTCAGTATTATTTTTCATTTACTTGCTTTCTCTTAAAACATGTTACTAAATCAATCAAAGGTCCTTAATCCAGCCATTCTAACATGCAAGAATGAGAAAAAGCACATTCATTTTTCTTTTGTCATGCTCTTTTAACCAGGCTTTTTTCAGATTGCAGTGTTTACATTTCTTAAAACTGTATAAGAAAGAAAGAAAGGAGAAAAACATTACCTATTTCCATTCCCCATTACACTTAAAAATAATTCAGAAAACTTTACTTTATAGCATGCAAAGAAAACTATGACTATAAAAATAGTACTATTAAGAAAAGCATGTTTTCTTCACTTAAACGTTCTCCACTCCCCCTCCCCAAAGCATTTTTCCAAACATTAATGTCATGAAGTAGAGCATATACTTTAGAGTCCCCCACAAGTCCAACAAATTCTAAAAAAGTGCAATATTTCCAGATTTTCTTGTGTTATATTTCATAAATATAATTATTGCATTGTAATCCCACATTGTTACTGTTTTTATTACTGTTCATCTCCAACTCCCAAAGCCTATCTCTCTAGTCTTCTCTCATGCTCCCTTCTTCCTCGCCAATGTTTTCCATTGAAACTGTGGAAAAGTTTTCACAGATACAGTCTCTCTGTGGTCTGTATTACCAGAATAACAAGAAGCAGAATCTCATCCTGTTTCACAGCTCACTTTTTGTTGGACAGATGTTTGTATTTCCTCCTTAGCATGTATTTCATCAAAAAATGATTTTGTCCATCCAGGGGAGAATACCTTGAAGACAGCTGAGTACAACAGTTTGAATCTCACACCTGAGTCATAACATTCCCTAAATAGTAGAATGAATCTACTCTTCTTCTGCCTGGTTGTACAATGAGTAATCATTCTCCATAAGCACTCTGCTGTTTCCCACTTTTAGTATGTTGTCCTTCTGCCCCAGTTTTGTCAGAATCAGCTCCTGCTGTGCTAGTAGGATTGCATCTTTACTATTAAAGGTCTAGGTTGTTTTCATAGCCACGTTTGGAGCATACACACAATGTGCCCTTTCAACTACAACTCCTGCTGTGGAATACCAGTCCTGTTGCTTTTCTGTGCCTTCATAAAATTAATGCAATCTGTTCCTCCCATCTTCTCTGGTATAGCTGAAAATCTCAGGGTTCCCTTACATGCACTGTCCTCTAATTGTATTATTTTCTGAAACACTTCTTCCTGAGCAGTCTCATATTCAGCCAGCCTTTTTTTTCATTTCAGCCACTGATTTTTGCAGCTTTATCACCTCATCTGAATATCTGTTTAAAGCTTCTTCCATTTTGTCCAGCCTTTTGTTGTTTGTGCTGATATAAACCATCAGTGTTTTGTTTATTTTAACCAGGTCTGTGTGCAGTTGTCTTGTAATCTTCCTGTAGGTTACCAGAAGTCATGTCTGGAAGTTGCATTCTTTCTGCTGAGCAACTGCAGAGCTTTCCCCAGTCAGTGTTTCTTCCTCACTTTTTGTAGCTGATTTTTTCCAGGTGCTTTGTATTTCTTATGTCCTGGCATCCAGGCAGTTTACATACTAGCAAGTTACTGAAATTTACCCATAAACACAAATGTCTGCTGGGCTTCTCTATTGAGCTTCTGTTTTCATACTGGGAGAGCTGGAGTTAAGCTGTTGCTCAATGTGCAACCATCTTGGAAGTACTCCTAAATCTTTTTGATACCAAAAAAGGTGCATTCCTGGAAACCTGTAGTATATTTGTCCTTTCTAAACACATTTCTTAAAGTTCCAAAATTCAAAATCCTCACTTTACGTTAGTTCCTAGCATTGCTTCTAGACCAATATTTCATGGTGACTATTTCAGGGATGCTTATCATTATATTCCTATTGATTCCAATTTAAGGATTTTACTGATTTGTGTAGCTTCAGTATCTAGGTGCTTGGAGTCGTTCTATAAGGTCACACCCCCTCCTTTCCCACCTGAACCTTTAAAAGTCCTTCCTTACACCATGTGAACAAATTGCTTTCCTGGGGTGTTTGAAATATAGAGTAAAAACGATGACCTTCCTGCCAGAAAACAAAGTTCTGGCTAACTTGGATTTTTGTCTTCTAGATGAGTGATATCAACAAGAAAATTCATTAGAATTCTAGGCCTCATGGTACCACTAGCCAGACTACAGGTGAAAAAAAAATTAATGAAACTTGACATTTTGGACCCAGCACCTTCATCCTTTGGCCTTCCATGTGCCGTACTGGGATTTGTGAAACACAAACTGCAGTGGTGGAAGGATCAACAGTCTCTGAATCCAGGACTCCCTTTCTGTCTCTTAAGACCCTAGTCCATTCTGTCCAGGCTGACCCTTCATATTTTCAGTAGAAGCAGTGTCCATGGGAGATTCATGCAATGTTTGTGAGGTCCACAGAACATGTCAGAGCACATAAATGTAAAAAAAATGTTGGCAGTGGTCCATGCCTTAAACGTTCTTCACTTACGGACCCGGGTCCTCTTGTAGTGATTACAGACATCATTACTGTGATGTGGTACTTGAACAAGCACGGTAGTACAATGTCATACCCTTTTTGACAGTTGGCAGAGTTGACTGTACAGCATTCTCTAACTCTTCGGCCTTTATACATTCCGTCAGAGCAAAAAAACAATGGTAGCCAGACTAAGGTCATGGACAGATACTCAAGAGTGGAAGCTCCATGTAGATTTTTTTTTTAGGACTTGATCCAAATCTGGAGGCACCTCTACTATATCAGTTCACCTCCTTTCGGAACAGAAAACTGAAAAAAAATTCTGTTCAAGGCATCCTTACAGACATGCTTGGAAGACTGACTCTCTATCATTCCCATGGTTGGGAATGTTCTTTTATGCGTTTCCATCCTTTCCAATAATTTACACGGTAGTTCGAAAAATCTAGAAAGAAATTAACACAGATCATCATGGTAACCATCTTTTGGCCCAGGCAGAGTTGGTTCTACCGTTAAATGGAATTGGCCAAGGGCAATCACTAGAAGCTTCCTCACATAATGGATCTACTGTCACAGTGTCAGTGGCAAATGGTACACCCCAGCTTAGAGCAATTGCAACTGACAGCCTGGATAATTCAATTTTGATACCTTTTTAGGTGCTTGTTAAATGACAGTGTGCAGCAGGTATTTAAGGAGGCAAGAAAACCTGCAACTAGAAAATCTTATGCTTGCAACTGGAAGAGGTTTTTTGGATGGTACCTAGAATTAACAGAGATCTTAAGAGTTTTGACCTCCCTGATTTTGAAATGATTGTGTGAGCTAGTTAGAGATGGTTTGTCATGCACTTATTTCAAAGTGCATCTTGCAGCCATCTCATCTTGTCTGCCTTTGGATCCCCCTCTTTTGTCTCTTTTTATATGGTCAGTTTATGAAAGAGTCTTGCATGCGAGATCCCCTGAAAAACAAATTCCTCCTTCATGGGATCTCAGTTCTATTCTTGAAAAATTGATCTTGCCTCCTTTTAAACATCTCAGTCTGATTTACTGTTCATTACTTGGTAGACTGTTTTACACATTGCTCTGGTATCTGCAAGGTGAGTTTCTGAGCTGCATGCTCTCATGGTGAGACAGCTCTATCTGATTTTTCACAAGGGCAGGATCATGTTACACACTAATCATGCTAAAGTTTTTTCTGAATTTATCTTGAATCAAGCAAACAATCTTCGAGTGTTCTATTCTTATCCAAAAAAAAATAAGTAACAGAAAGAAAAGATTCTACATATCTAGTGCTGCAGAAGAGTATGCTGTTGTAAGGCTTTCGAGGATCAACGGTCGGTTTGATGCATTTCTATTACTGGGCAGATAAGTTTCCTTTGGGGAAACCTTCCATTTTCTAAATATTTGATTTTATACTTTCCCCTTCGGGAAGTTATATTATAGCTAGGAGTTTTGTATTTTAACGGACTGTCATAAGACTGTATTGTACTTTCCAAATAGGGAGCTTATTTTTCCTGTCAGTTTAAAAGTTATGTAAAGTAACTGCAAACACGTTTTTTTTTTTTTTGGAGGCTGGTAAAGTGTTTCAAAGTGCTTTTTACTGGGGTTTTTTAGTGAAAAAAGTGACTTTAAAGACTAATAGGTTTTATTGGCATTTGCTGCTTATCTTCTGTGAGAAAGAGGCACCGTTTTTGGCTTGACCATGGAACAACCTACTGGTCCCATGGTTAGTCCTCCTTCCAGCCACAAAAAGAAAAAAAAGTTAAACAGCCTTTGCCACTACAGCAGGCTAGCAATTTCCTTAGCTGCAGGTGGATAATTCCGCTGTGGCTATTTGTTGTACCTCAGACGGCTCATCTTTTACCCCAGATCCCTGTGGTGTAGCACTTATAGCCAGTATGGACATGGGGTTAGCCACATCCGGTGCTGTTGGTAGGGTCTTGTCACTGGGCAAGGGAGAGCCACTCTTGTCGGTCCTTAGAGATGGAACAAGGAAGGCTTCCCTGATAGGTCAGAATGCTGTGCTCATCCCTGGGGAGGTTTTTTCTGTCCTTAACATGGTTGGTTCCATTTTTCCAGTGAAAAACAGAAAACTAAGCACGTCTACTCCTCCTTAAATTGCATCAAACAGGATTAGTTTACTGAGTCTGTCTCAGTTTTTAATTCAGGTTGTCGATCATCCTCCTAAAGTAGTTTCTGGTAGAAGAAAGTGGGCTACCTCTTTTCCTGAAGAGATTCAAGATTTTGAATATGAACAGGAAGATGAAGGGACAGATATAGGTTTTCTCCTCAGATTGCTGATTCAGAATCTGTGAAGGGCTCAGTTTCTGATTCTCCCCGTGGGGATTTCTAACATTGGACTTAACAGATACTTATCATCATATCGATATTCATACAGACTTCAGATGTTTCTTAAGGTTTTGTGTTAATGGATCACATTGTCACTTCTCTGCCTTACCCTTTGCACTATCTGCTGCACCAAGAGTGTTTGTAAAGTGTCTAGCTCCATTTGTAGCTCATTGCAGGCTGTAAGGGGTCCACATTTTTCCATATTTAGACAACTTGCTTATCTTTGCAGAGTCTTTTTCTAAAGTGTCAGTAATCTCTGTTTTGGATGAGAGATATCTTACACAAACTGGGATTCCAAGAGAACATTCAAAAGTCAGTCTTGACTCCTCCACACAGGATTGAGTTCCTGGGACATCAAGTAGACACCTCCGTTCAAAGAGCTTTCCACAGGAAAAATGTATCTAGATCTATTTCTCAGGTTTTCCACTCAAATTTCAGTCACTGAGAGGAAATACCTCAGGATTTTGGGTCTCATGGTTTCTGTGAGTCTCATGATATCCCTGGCATGACTCCACATGAGAAATATGCAGGGGTATCTGAAGTCTGTTTGGTCTCATCACCAATACCTTTGGTCTTTTCAAATCCCAGTCCTGGAGTTTATCAGAAGGTAAATCATTTGGTGGAGTCAATAGATATCCATAAATCCATTTCTTCCTTTCTCCTTCCCTATTCCAAAGCAGACACTCAACACAGACACCTCAGACTTGGCTTGGGGAGCAGTTTCAGGGGTGCTAAAAGTGCAGTGTGTGTGGCAGCAAGGACAAATGCAAGCATGTAAATATCAGAGATATTTGACCTGATCAAGGCACTCAACTCTCACATCATCTTTGGTCACTAATACCTCTTCAGGTTGATACAGACGTAACATATATATGTATATATATATATATATATATATATATATGTATATATATATATATATATATATCTATAGCTATATATAGATATATATGTGTGTGTGTGTGTGTGTATATGTATATCTCTTTGCATACTAATCGTGTCAGCTTAGAACATAGCTTTATGGACCAGTCTCGCTCTACAGACATCCTACATTCTGTCAGAGCAAAATTGTGGGGCAGCCAAGTTGAGCAGGGCCATGGCAGACCCTCATGAATGGAAACTAGATCAGGAGGTCTTTAAAGATTTGATCCATCTATGGAGAGTTTGTCAGGTAGACCTCTTTGCTTCCTCTGAACAATCAACTGGCAAGATTCTGTTCCAGGACTCTATGCAGTAAGGCCTGGAGACTGATGTCTTTTCTTTCCTTGGCCAGGAATGTTCCTGTATGCATTTCTATCCTTTCTACTAATATCCAGACTACTTCTGAAGATTCAGAAGGAATCCCCAAGATCATTGTTGTGGCTCCCTTCTGCCAAAGGCAACATCGTTTTTTCCTTCTTTTGCAAATGGCCAGGGGCAGTTACTGCAAGCTTCCTCAGACTGGCTCTATTCACACAAGAACTGGGGTGTTTGATACACCCAGACATCAATTAACTTCAATTGACTGCCTGCATGACAGGGTCTTAATTCCATTTTAAGGCCTGTTTGTTGAGGATGTGCTGCAGGTACTAAATGAGACAAGAAAGCCTTCTTCTAGGAAGTCATATATTAGCAAATGGAAATGTTTTCTAGTTGGTGTCAACAACATAACTAGCACACATTCTGGGCTAATGGTTCTCTGTTTTTTCAATATTTTTGTAAGTTATTATCTTACTTCTTTTCTTATTCATCTGTCAAGGTTCATTTATTGGCCATTTATGCATGTCTGCCCATGGATCCTCCTCTTTCTTTGCAGTTTCATGTCAAAATAATTTGAAAGGAGTTTTGCACCGAGGCCACCAAGAAAACTGGTGGCCCCTCCTTGTCATCTTAATTTTGTGTTAAATAAACCAACACTTGCCCCATTTGAACCAGTTAACCTGGCTGAGTTGAGGTTCCTAACATGAAAAACAGATGTAATGTGGTCCTATCTTGCCTGCATTCATTACTGACGGGCTCGGAGCCGAGAATCGGCTCCGACTCGGCCGATAGTTACTACCACGAAGTCTCTAATTGGCTGGGCTAACCCATCATCCCAAGATGCACCACGCCCAAACCCCAGATCTCGTTTGCCGCTAAGTTAGAGTCCCTTTCTCCCTGCCTGCCCTTCTCTTGTGTTTGTGTGTTGGCTGTGTTTACTATGTCGGGTAAGGACCAGAAGGAGCATAAACCTTCTGGTTTCAAGAAGTGCGCCAAATGCTCTTACAAGATGTCTTTGACGGATGGCCATGCCATCTGCGTGCATTGTTTGGGCGTCATACATTTGCAAGAATCGTGTAGCATGTCACTCTTTTAGTTCCAGAGTCTTGCAAGAGAGAAAAACAAATTGATTTTCAAGGGCCTTGTAAAACCTGCCTTTGAAGAAGCTTTGGAATCTTCTTCCCCTAGTGGAAAATCTAAGCCTAAATCAAAAAAGAGGTCTCTGGCTCCGTCTAGTTCTTCGGAGTCACCTGAGAAGAGATTGAAGACAGTTTCACCTTCCTGGGCTCCATTGGCCTCGGAGCCGCAGGACAGTATTTCTGTGTCGGAGTCTACTCCCTCAGCTCCATTGGTGTTGGCGCCGCAGGAGGTTTCCGTGGTACTGGAGCCGACATCGGTTCCGATTCTCCTGGAGCAGATTCGGAGCCGTTCTCCTAGTCTTATGCTGGATCCTTTGGAAAAGATTTCTCGACCCCCTTCTGTGTCCTCCAAGTCTTCCAGGTTGTCTGATTCGGATGTGGATAGGGTGGTACAGAGGCTCCTCCAGTTGCTGATGTTGACTAAATTATTTTCTGCTCTGACCCTGTCGGCTCCGGAGCCTGCCCTCTTGTCGGTTCCAATTATTCCTCCTCCGAGCACCTCTGTGTCAGAGCCGGAGTGCTCTGCCTTGAGTGAGGTCCTTGGGTCGGCCCCTATACCCCCGTTGGGCCTTTTGGTTCCGACCTCGGCTCCAACCTTCTCGGTTCCATCTTCTGGTTTCGCTACTTGGGTTTCCTCAGTCGGACCCGAGGGGGATACATCAGGACTCCAAACCTCGGATCCGAGTCTCCCTCTTGGTGCATCGGCTAGGGGAACCCCGACTCTGATTATGGTTTCAGAGATGGGTCAGTCCTCGGATTCTGGTGGACCCGCCTTCAAGGCCATGAGGAGCGCACTGGCTAGCTCCTCAGTGACATCACTCGAATCAGCCACTCCTTCCCAGGACACCCCGGCTAGTGCCTCTGATACCCCCCTATCAGTGGACAGCGGAGCTCCAAGGCCTGAGGATACCCCCATGCGTGGTCCCCAGCTTTCTGAGGGCCCATCAGAGTCCTTGCCTAAGGAGCCTCCCAGAAAGAAATTGTGCAAGAGGAAGCACATAGACTCCCCAGACGAGTCAGTCACCTCAGATACCGACCTCGATGATGCAGAGGGGTCCCCTAAATCGTCCTCCGATGATGTCTCATTCTCTGACATCCTGGAGATTTTGAGGCAGAGAGGTGATTGGCCTTCCAAAACCCCTTTGAGGAGGAGTCGGTCTTCCTCAAGGCCTTCGGAGCCCGACCTTCCGCTTCCTGGGTGTCTCCACCCTTCGACGAATTGTTGGACCTTATTTGTCGAAGGGTGTGGGAACACCCTGACTCCGTGGAACTGGTACCCAGCTGCCCAAACAAGTTTCTGTCTGCACCCCCAGGAAAAGAGTTATTAACTAAAGGAGTTCCTGTAGATGCCATGGTGGTGGCGTCTGCCCCTCAACAAGAAGTTGCAGAGGCTTCTGCTTCCGTTCATCCTCCTAACAAGGAGTCCAGGAGTATGGATCGGTATGGGAAGTGTACCCTGTCTTCAGCGACATTTACCCTGCGGTCGTTGAACTACCTTTGTCACTTTATTCGGCTCCAAAGGGATCTCCTCAAAGAATTGGGAGATACCCTATCGGGTAACTTGCCTGAGGTGGTGAATCAGACTCTCAACACCCAGTTGTCTACCCTTTCCTCTATTGTCAACTCATCCATGAGGCTCATATCCTATGCGGCCGAGGGGGCAGGTAGGGCAGCTAGCTCAGGCGTAGCCCTCCGGAGGCAAGCCTGGATGCGCCTGTGTCACTTCGCGGAGGTCTTCAAGTCTTCCTTCACGGATGCTCCCTTCGATGGGTCCTCACTCTTTGGACCCAAAGTGAAAGACACTCTCACCAGATGTGAGCAGGAGGGTAAGACTTTGTCTGCCGTAGGGACCCATTTTTCACTTCCCTCTAGGCCTTATCCCAAGGCACAGAGGGGAGGGAAGATGTGGTTCAGGAAGTCTCAGATGTCTTTCCCTGCCAATCATGGTGACCCCCCCCTCCAGGGGCAGAGGAGGGGGGAATTACTCTGGAAGGCGTCGCCCTTGGGGCGGGGGAGGCCCCCGCAACTCAGGAGACTGCAGATCCTTTCGTGGATCCTCCTACCAACATCCCTGAGGGACTGCCCGACTGTGCTGCTCCGGAGCCGGTCGGGGGCCGTTTTTCAAGGCACCCTCAAGCCTGGGAAAGCATCACTCAGGATCGATGGGTGCTCCGAATAATTACCGGAGGTTACACCATTCCCTTTATCACATTCCCTCCCTCATCCAAGAAAATCCCAAACGTTCCACCCAGTCAAAGGGATCAAGCAGCGCTAGAGGTCTCAAAAGCTGCTGGAAAAAGGAGTCATCCAACCAGTCCCCTCAGACCAGATTGGATCAGGAACTTACTCAAGATTATTTTTGGTGCCGAAAAGAACAGGGGACCTGAGACCTATCGTGGATCTCATCCATTTAAACTGCTTCGTCCTGAAGTCCAAGTTTCGAATGGCCACTCTTCAGTCCATTTTTCCCTTATTGGAAAAAGGAGTATAGATGTGCTCCATCGACCTCAAGGATGCCTACTACCACATCAAGATAAACAAGGCATCCAGGAGTCACCTACGCTTCTGGCTGGGAGCCAGTCATTTCCAGTTTCGTGCCCTGCCCTTTGGTCTCACCACAGCCCCCAGGGTGTTTACCAAATGTTTAGCAGTGGTGACAGCTCACCCGAGACGTCAGGGATTCCAGGTGTTTCCATATCTGGACGACTGGCTTCTCACCACTCCCACCAGGCATCTACTTGTTCGAGCAATGAAGGCTACCATCACATTGGGCCAATACCTAGGGATTACCTTCAACTGGGGAAAATCTGTCTTGCGGCCATCACAGCGTGTTGCATTTATCGGCGCAGAGCTAGACTCCGTCCAAATGAGGGCTTTTCTTCCAACAGAAAGAATAAAAGTGCTACAGGCTCCGGTTTTGGCTTTACTACCCCTCAAGAAAGTCCAGGCCAGACTTGTTCTTCACCTACTAGGATCAATGGCAGCTACCATCATGTTAGTACCGCTAGCCAGGCTACATATGCAGATCCTCCAGTGGCTTCTGTCGGTCCAGTGGTCCTTTCAGGAATTCCCTCTGTCTCATTCGATTCTTATCATGGAACAATGCCGACAGGACCTATGTTGGTGGCTTCATTCACCCATTCTGGACAAAGGGAGCCCCCTGACCCCCCCGTCTCCT
Source organism: Protopterus annectens (assembly GCF_019279795.1). Lineage (NCBI taxonomy): Eukaryota > Metazoa > Chordata > Ceratodontiformes > Protopteridae > Protopterus > Protopterus annectens. Next base: position 483,291,993 of record NC_056730.1, read on the forward strand.
ACTGCCACAGTGACCACGGACGCTTCCCAGATAGGGTGGGGGGGCATTATCTGGGCAGAACGGTCCAAGGCACGTGGCAGGGCCACGTGGTACACTTGCGCATCAATTTCCTAGAGATGAGGGCAGTGCAACTAGCGTTGCAAGGACTTCAGATCTCTCTTCCCAAGTGAACGATTGCTATTCTTTCCGACAGCATGTCAGTCATGTGGTACCTGAACAAGCAGGGAGGAACCAAGTCCTATCCCCTCTGCAGAGAGGCCATGAGAGTGTGGAACAGGGCGGTGTCTTCCCAACATTTTCTAGTGGCAACGCACATTCCGGGGAAGTCCAATGTGATAGCAGACAGGCTAAGCAGAGCTATTCTGATGCCTCACGAGTGGTCCCTGAACGACCGAGTTGCAACTCAGATCTTCTCCAGGTGGTGTCAACCTTGCTGCGATCTGTTTGCCAGTCCCCTCAATGCCAAGTGCACCAGGTACTTCACTCTGATCCCCCCTCAGGGGGAGTCATCCAGGGACGCTCTAGTCCACGATTGCCCCCCCCCCGGTCTGTTTTATGCCTTTCCTCCATTTCCTGTATTATCAAGAGTGATTCAGAAGGCAACTTCTTTGGGAAGCAAGATGATTCTATTCGCACCACACTGGCCCCGTCAAGTTTGGTTTCCCTTTCTTCAGAAGTACACAGTGGACGGCCCTTGGACTCTGGACCCAGCTCCAGACCTATTGACTCATCTGTCGGGGCAGTTCCATCCATCACTACGAACCCTCAGGTTGACAGCTTGGCTTCTCCACTTCCATCCTTAGTCAGACTACACTCTTTTTCGTCTGAGGTGGTACATATCCTGTCTTCCTCCCACAAGTCATCCACAGAAAGATATACTGTAGCAAATGGAGGAGACTTGCTATTTGGGCTCCAGCACATAATCTAGACCCCTTCACAGCCCCCTTTTCTGCAGTCTTAGACTTTTTGGCTATGCTCTTCAGACAGGGTTCCGCTCCCTCTACCATTAAGGTACAGCTGACGGCCATTTCTAATTTCCACGTTTCATATGAGCCTTCCCTTATGGGCCATAAACTTTGTAAAGCCTTCCTGAAAGGAGCCTGGTTACTTTGTCCCCCAGTAACACAACCAGTCTTGCCATGGGATTTAAACTTGGTGCGTCGAACCATAACTTCTGCTCCCTTTGAGCCGGCTGTCACTTGTGAATTAAAATATTTGTCTTGGAAGACAGCTTTTCTGGTCGCCATTACTATGGCCAGGAGGGTATCGGAGCTTCAAGCCCTTTCCATTAAAAGCCCCTATTTCATCTTCCATAAGGATAGGGTTTCCTTGAGACTCAACCCTTCCTTCCTAAGGGATCTTCCAACTTTTGTCTTCATCAATCCATTGAGTTGCCAGTTTTCTTTCCAAAATTTTCAAACAAAGCGGAATTCAAATTTCACCAGCTGGATGTACATAGACAGCTAAGGTTTTATTTGCATAGGACAAAACTCCACAGGAAATCGGATCAATTGTTTGTGTCCTTTTCAGAGAACAAGAATGGTATCCCTGTGACTAAGAGTACTATTGCTAGGTGGATTACGGACTGTATTTCTTTTATTTATGAATCAGCAGGCAGAGTTTTACCTTTCCCGGTTAAGGCTCATTCCACCAGGGCTATGGCTGCCTCAGTAGCTTATCATGCTAGGCTCTCTTTGAATGACATCTGTGCTTCGGCCACCTGGACCTCTCTGCACACCTTTATTTCTCATTACAAGCTGGATGTGGTGTCTAGAGGCCAGGCTTCCTTTGGTTCCATGATGCTCAGGAGTTTTTTTCCGTGAGCCTCCCAGGATATAGGTGCTAGGGACGCTGTCCCATCAGTAATGAATGTAGGCGAGATAGGACCACATTACATCAATTAGTTATGTACTTACCATAACAATAGATGTATGTGGTCCATCTCACATACATCTCCACCCACCTTCCCCCTTCCTGGTGGACTTGGAGGAAATTACGTTCGTAGACCCTTCTGAGGATGTTATTTTTTCTTTCTTCTTGCTTGTGTTATTTTCTGTGAGGTTGTATATGTAACACTATTATATGGTTGGCAAACAAGATCTGGGGTTTGGGCGTGGTGCATCTTGGGATACCGGGTTAGCCCAGCCAGTTAGAGACTTCATGCTAGTAACTATCGGCCGAGTCGGAGCCGAGAGCCCGTCAGTAATGAATGTAGGCAAGATGGACCACATACATCTATCGTTATGGTAAGTACATAACTAATTGTTTTACTGATTGCATTGACCTCAGCAAGCAAAGTATCTGTGCTGCAAGCTCTTATGTTGAGTCATCTCTATCTTATTTTCCACTGGGTTGTGGTTTCCATCTTTTTTGCTTAAAGAGGTATCTAAATGAAGGAGAATGGATAAACTCCATAGCTTGAATGCACACAGACAACTCTGGTATTGTCTTGACAGAACTAAATCTTACAGATCTTTGGATCAGTTGTTCATTTCTTGTGAAGGTAAAAAAGGACTTGTATCAAAACAGACTATTTCCAAATGGTTGTCTAAGGCTATAACCTTTATTTATACTTGTCATTCCAGGCAGGGTCAAGGCCCAATCTACTAGGGCTTTGGCTTCATCTGTGTTTTTTTGGAAAGGATTGGATTCTAGAATGATTATTTATTTATTTGGCGTTTGTTTACCAGAAAAGTTTGACTGGGTCATGAGGTACCCATTTTCAGCAGAGGCCTAGGGCAAAAAACTCCAGATACATATGGTTAACTGAATGAAAAGCTAGACATATGTAATAGTCATAACATTCAAGCACAAATATGAAAACTAACACATTAGTTTGTCAGAATGAGAACTTAACAGACATAATAAAGTCTTAACATTCAACCCCAAAATGTGAAAAACTGTGCATTAGTTTGTCAGAATAAAAACTCAACAGACATAATAAAGTCACAGTGTTCAAGCATAAATTACATGGAAAGCCTGACAATAGAAAGATGCAGCATTATTTACATAATAGATGATTATTGTAATAATTATTAATATTCTGCAGGTATTGAAATATTAACAGATTATGATGGCGAAGGCTTAGGATAGTATGAGTAGAGAAGGGTATGATGTGATGGAGAGAATAGTAGGACTAGATGTGAGTGTAACGTCAGGGGAGTATGTGTAGAGGAAGGGGGGGGGGTAGGCTAAGTCAGTAGTGGGGTTAGAGAGAGTAGAAGTAGAAAAAGTTATGAGTACCTCAGCCTGGGCTCATACAGGAGCAAATCCAAGCTTTGTTGAAGTATTGTTTTAATGATTTTTGAAGGAGTGCAGGTTCATAGGTTCATAGGTTCATACTAGGCTATCTGCCCAAGGGCATTTATAAGCCTAGCCCATAGTTATGTGGCTTTCGCCACCCCTTTAGTTTGAATAAAAACTATGCCTATCATTTTGCTGTGCCTCTGTCAAGCAGTGACGCTGAAGTAATCCCTGGGGTATATCTGCAATCTCCCATCCATTGGTCAAGATTCCTCTTGAACAAGACCAGAGAGGTGCTCTGCCTCACATGTACCGGGATTTTGTTCCACAGCATAGGGAGTCTCTGGGTGATGAATCTGTCCCTCCAGCACGTTCTATTTATAACCGTGTCAAGGTTTAAGTCTCCGCCCTTGTGGTTCTGAGGGATCTAGATTTTTGAGGTGAAGCATATTCATCAAATCTGGGTTTGACATGGCCTTATATGTCAGGCACAGGTCACCTCTGAGCAAGCGGTATGAGACTGAATAGAGCTGGAGTTCTTTCAGTCGGGCAGCATAAGACATATTTTTGAGACCCTTTATCCTTTTGGTGAGGAACTTTTGGGGCCTTTCAAGCTGCAGCAGGTGTCTGGTCAGATACATTCGAGCGGGCATTGTACTCATTCATAGGTCTAATAAGTGATGAGTACAGCGGGACCATGTCCTCCCTTGATCTAGATGTGATTCTTTTCATGTTCACGTGGGTGATATAGAAGGTTTTCCTAACTACTTTAGCAACATGAGTGTCAAGCGAAGGCTACTGTCAACCTGGGTCCCCAGATCTCTGATGACTTTTCTGTGCTCAGTGGATTGCCACCTATATGGTAGCTAGGGGTAGCCTTGTTTTTCCCAAAGGGTATGACTATGCATTTTTTGGCGTTTAACTTCAGGCCATGGCTCTGGCACCAGTTATCCATTTCTGTGAGGCCCTTCTGGAGGATATCTGTGTCAGATGTGTTTTCGACTATGGCCCAGTTTGCAGTCATCTGCAAACTTTGTCAGCCATAACCCTCCTGTGTTTGCTTGTACTTCAGAAAAGTAGATGCCGAACAAGAGTGGACCCAGGACTGAGCCCTGTGGGACACCACTTGTGACAGGCTTTGAGTCTGACATGGCTCCAGCAACTCTGACCCTGTGGGTTCTGTCACTTAGCCAGTTTGCAACCCATCTTGTGATGTATGGGTTTACATTCAAGCTGATGAGTTTTTCGATGATACCTGAGTGGGGTATTGTGTGAAGGCCTTTGCCAGGTCGAGGTAGGCTGTATGGACTGCCTTTCCCTCATCAATGGCCTTGGTGACTGTCTCGAAAAGTCAACCAAGTTTAAGAGGCAGGATCTGCCTTTGACAAAGCCAAACTGAGTTGGATCCAAAGTCTGCAAGTTCCCTATGTCTTTATTTATGAGTTCCATTATGATCCTCTCCATGGCTTTGCAGATAAGGCTTGTCAAGCTAATGGGGCGGTAATTTCCAGGGTCTGTGGAGGCACCGCCCTTATGAAGTGGGACCACAGTCGCCGTCGCCACTCCTTGGGTGCGTATCCTGAGGTGAGGCTAAGATTAAACAGCTGTCCTAACTGTGGGTTTAATTCCTCATTGAGTTCATGAAGCACACAGCCGGGGACACCATCCGGTCCCATGGATGCTGTGTTTTTGCCTTAGTGAGGGCAGTTCTCACCTGGGCGTTGGAGATGTTTGGGGGCTACAATCCTCTGGAATAGATATCTCTCCTTTTGGGGGAGGGAAAGTTTGCACTGAACCTGTCAGCCAGTATGTTGGCAATGTGTGTAGGTTCAGTAATTTCACATCATTTTGAACTAATTCTGAGCATATCTGGGAGTTTCCTCCTAGGTTTCTAACATAGCTAAAGAAGGCCTTATGATTCTCTTTAGAGTCCTTGGCGATTTTTCTCTCAAAATTTGCCTTGGATGATTTTATGAGAGCTCTTAGTTTTTACTTATAATGATCAAAGGTGTCTTACCTTTCAAGGATTTTGCTCTATCTTGTAGTAGCTTCCTCCTTTTGTTGTAGAGCTTGTTTATGGCTGGGGTCCACCAGACTGGACGCTTGCCTTTGGTACAGAGAGTCTTAGTTTTGTTTGGGATTGCCTGATCCATGCAGTCCTGTAGGTGCTGGTAGAAGGCATTTGTAAGTGATTCAGCGGTTTGAGTAATGTTTACCACTGGCTCAGGGGCCTTAAAGGAGACCACACTAGTTTTAGAAGTGTGAAATCGGCTTTTGAGAAGTTTTTCACTGTGGTCTTTTTGTTTCAGGTGGGGCGGGATGAGGACCTCCAGCGAGATTAGTTTATGATCTGATCTCACCAGTGAGGGGTATACTTCCGGTGTTGAACATTTTGATCCCATGTTCGTGATGATGAGATCAAGTATGTTTTCTCCTCTTGTGGGGATGGTGACTAGTTGTTCCATGGCATTTGAGTTTATGAACTCCAGGAATCTTTGGGTTAGAGTGTTAGGGCTTGAGTAGTGTTCCCAGTCTATATTAGGGTAGTTAAAGTCACCTAGTATGATGGTGTTTGGAGATACATTTATCCCTCCAATGTTTTCAGGAAGGCCATGTGAGGTTCCTGAGTTTGAGAGGGTGGCCTGTAACATGCTACAAATTGCAGAGCAGTCTTGCCTATGGTTAATTGCACCTGGATGGTCTCCGATGCATCATGCGTTGCCACCAACCTTGAGGTGTGGGTGTCCTTTATGAATATGGACACCCCCTCCTTTCTTGGTGTTGTCCGGATTTTGGGGCGGAAGCATGATATGAGGTGAAACCTGTTAGTGCTGGGGTGCTCTCAGGAGCCTTGAACCAGGTTTCTGTCACAGCACAGACATCGATGTTCTCCATATTGAGAAGGGCCTCGAGTCGTGCATCTTGAGATTGAGACTTCTGGCATTGAGCAGCATTACCCTTAGTTTTTTCCTTTTGGTGTTCTAGGGTGGTAGGTTTAGAATTTGAGCCTTGCCTAAAAAGGCACTATGGGGTGGCAAGAGCCTTTGCCAATATCCGGAAGCCCAGGGTGACAGGTGCAAGCCGTCCCTTGCGAAGCAGCGTGGCTTGTCCAGCATGTCATCCCAGGCAGACAGACATTGGATCCCCTTTGAATGACACCAGAATTTAAGCCAATTATTAAAGCTGATCATCTTATCACTGTATTGTGGCATCATTCTAGGTGAAGGTAGGATACTGCTCAAGGTCAGGGTCATACCTGCCTGGGCTACATAATCAGAGAGCTCCTCGATGTCCCTTTTCATGTAGTCCAAGGAGGTACGTCTCAGGTCGTTGACACCAGCGTGGACAATGACTGAGTCGTACTTGTACCTGCTGTTGAGAGACCTGAGTGCTTGCGTTATGTGGCGGATTCTAGCGCCTGACAGGCAGCTTACTGTGACCTTCTCTTTACTCAGTCTGGTGAGCGGGACATCAGTGTGTCTGACTATGGAATCACCAATGACAAGTGTGTCTGGCATTTTGTTTGGCCTTAAGGGCTGTGACTGTTTGACACTCTGACTGTGTGGTCTATGTGTTGCATGTGTTGGGTCGTGAGGTGGTAGTTGTTTGGGTGTCTGCTTTGGTGGCCTCTGCTGTTTTGGTAAATTTTTGATCAGAGCCTCCGAGTATGTCTTTGTGTGAGTATGTGTATGATTTGAAGTTGTGATGGTACCATGTGTGACTGGGTATGTATTGTGTGTGGTTACCTTCTCCTCCTGTCTGGTCTTGCCAGTCCTATGTTGAGAGAGCTCAGCCTCCAGTTTGGCCGTATAGTTGCATCTCTCATGTATTTGTGTTTTGTGGGAGAAGGAGAGGATTGTCTGTGTACATGAGGCAGTTGTAACATTGCCTCAATATTCCCAGGTTCACCAGTTGAGCTGGAGAGGACACTAGCAACTGATCCCTCGACATACTAGAAGTAGTAGATAAAGAGACTTTCAAGGACTCCGGGGGAAGTGGGTTTTAGGCTGGTGGGGTACTATCTATAATAAGAGTGCTTTATCAAGGTGCAAGTACTGTAGGAGTAAGTGCTAGGCTTTACAGATAGAGAATAGTCTACTTGGGAATCAAGTAGAGATGAACTTTTCAGTTATAGGATATGCTGGTTAGATCAGCAGTACAGCTCGAGGAAGGTAGTTTTAAGGAAAATTGGAAGAGTGGAATTTAGATGGCCCAAATAGTTTAACCTTGTTTAACCGCCTGCTCTTGTGTGCAACAGTGGTAACTCAGCTAAATCACGCTTACAGCGTTTAGCGTGTTTTATAGCAGGGGCTGAAGGGAGCTAGGAATTGGCCCAAAACGACCAATGGACTACTAGTTTCTGGCTGAAACTTCACCAAATCAGACAAAAGGCCGCTCAGTGCTTCCCACTCCCACTGGTAAGCAAAGAAACTTCCCTCCTTCCTAATAAGGTAATGGATCAGTAACAGGAACTAAAAACAAAGCCCAGGGATCAGCAACTCTGAAACTGGACTACTCTAGTTCAGTAAGCCGTGAAAACAAGAGATTTTTGTTTTATTACAGAGACAAGGAAAAAAACAGACAGTAATTGCTGTAAATCGGCTAAGCGCACTTTAGTGTGTAGCCTACAGAAACAATTTGCAACAATTAGTAACTTAAAGTGCAATAAACAGTGTAAAATGCAGAAATCACTTAAAGTAGCAATAAAACAGGCGAAATGCAGTTGCTAGCTTAAATAACAGTGGGAAAGCCACAAAAAATACTTATATCTGGTAGAAAGTCACTCTTTTAGCTCTCTGCTGCTTGGATCACTCTGCAGGCCACCACGAGGATCGGTGCTGAGTTGGTACAAGCTGGAAAACGCGTGTTTAGCGTGCTTTATAGCAGGGGGCTGAAAGGAGCTAGGAATTGGCCCAAAACGACCAATGGACTACTAGTTTCCGGCTGAAACTTCACCAAATCGGACAGAAAGGCTGCTCAGTGCTTCCCACTCCCACTGGTAAGCAAAGAAACTTCCCTCCTCCCTAATAAGGCAATGGATCAGTAACAGGAACTAAAAACAAAGCCCAGGGATCAGCAACTCTGAAACTGGACTACTCTAGTTCAGTAAGGCGGAAAACAAGAGATTTTTGTTTTATTACAGAAACAAGGAAAAAACAGACAGTAAATGCTATAAATGCTGTAAATCGGCTGGCACTTTAGTGTGTAGCCTACAGAAACAATTTGCAACAATTAGTAACTTAAAGTGCAATAAACAGTGTAAAATGCAGAAATCACTTAAAGTAGCAGTAAAACAGGAAATGCAGTCGCTAGCTTAATAACAGTGGTTAAGCCACAAAATACTTATATCTGGTAGAAAGTCACTCTTTTAGCTCTCTGCTGCTTGGATCACTCTGCAGGCCACCACGAGGATCTGTGCTGAGTTGGTACAAGCTGGAAAAGCAGCGTGTTTAGCGTGTTTTATAGCAGGGGCTGAAAGGAGCTAGGAACTGGCCCAAACGACCAATGGACTACTAGTTTCTGGCTGAAGCTTCACCAAATCGGACAAAAGGCTGCTCAGTGCTTCCCACTCCCACTGGTAAGCAAAGAAACTTCCCTCCTCCCTAATAAGGCAATGGATCAGTAACAGGAACTAAAAACAAAGCCCAGGGATCAGCAACTCTGAAACTGGACTACTCTAGTTCAGTAAGGCAGGAAAACAAGAGAATTTTTTTTTTTTTTTTTTTTTTTTTTTACAGACAAGGAAAAAAACAGACAGTAAATGCTATAAAAACAATTCACATGCAGTGCAAGCTGGCACACTTGAGTATGTAGCAATATTAGTCCACACACAGTATGAAAAAAATGTAATTAAATTAAAAAGGACTAAAAGCAAGTGCAGAAAGGGTTTATTAGAGAGAATGCGGTAAAGAGAAGGGACTGGGGGAGTGTCCTAGATCAAATCTACAGTGGGGCGGGCACTGCAAAAGCCACCAAATTTAAACTACATCCAAGAACAGGGAGGAGGGGTGGGGAAGACAGTTTCAACAGAGCTAGATCTGAGAAATCAGTCCCCAAGTTATAACAACCACAATAAAATGAAGGAAATATACTTAAATCAGCTTATGTCCAGTTGATGTATGCAGACAAATCTCAGTAGCAGCAACTCTACTTAAAATGATTACCAGAGATGTAACCAACACAGGTTTTAAAGTTATCAGAAAACCCCCCAAGCTAATTAACACTTAAAGGAATTTCAGAGCAGTTTAACAACTAGTACAGAGCTTCAGACACACACACAAGACAGTTTCAACAGAGCTAGATCTGAGAAATCAGTCCCCAAGTTATAACAACCACAATAAAATGAAGGAAATATACTTAAATCAGCTTATGTCCAGTTGATGTATGCAGACAAATCTCAGTAGCAGCAACTCTACTTAAAATGATTACCAGAGATGTAACCAACACAGGTTTTAAAGTTATCAGAAAACCCCCCAAGCTAATTAACACTTAAAGGAATTTCAGAGCAGTTTAACAACTAGTGCAGAGCTTCAGACACACACACAAGACAGTTTCAACAGAGCTAGATCTGAGAAATCAGTCCCCAAGTTATAACAACCACAATAAAATGAAGGAAATATACTTAAATCAGCTTATGTCCAGTTGATGTATGCAGACAAATCTCAGTAGCAGCAACTCTACTTAAAATGTTAGTAGCAGTTTTGATAGTTAAAGGAAGGGAGTTCCATAGTTTTGCCAAAGAGCATGAGTAAAGGCTTAGGCCTGGGATTTTGTTAGGTTTGTAAGTTGTGAGTAGATATTTATCTTCAAATCTGAGTTGTTTGGGATATAAAAGTTGATTCATGGGCTAAGAGCAGGACAAGATAGTGGGATGTGGATGATTTTGTATATCACAGCAAGTTGCACATATTGGAGTTGGAGGGGGGAGTTCCAGCCATCTTAGGGAATGTAGGGATTTACAGTGATGAGTTAGAGGGGGTTGCATTTATGGGAAATTTGGCAATTTTGTTATAACAACTTTCTATTTTTTTTCTTAGCCCCATATAACAGTGAGGGCAAGATGTAAGTTCTGGCGAGGGTAGTAGCTGCTGTGAGGAAGTTTTTATTCCTGTGTAGCATGCCTAGTTTTTGGTGTTTTTTTTTTTTTTTTTTTTTTTTTTTTAATAATGTTGTCTATGTGTAGGTCAAACATGAAATTATCGTCAGTTGTGACACCTAGTGGTTTGGTTCAGTTTCAATTTTGTTGTCTGAAAAGATCCTGAAGTTTATTTTGTTGGAGCAATGGGGTTTGTGGGTGAAGAGAAGGAGCTTTTTTTTTTTTGGTTCAGTAGGAGTTCAGCATTGGAGAGCCATTTCTCTGTGGAAGAGAAAGCTTGTTGTGTTGTATGTGAGTTAATGTGTCTTATACACAAATGATAGTGGAGTCATCTGCATATTGGATTAGAGGGCCTTCACAGGAGTATGTATGCAAGTTATTTTTTAAGACAATAATGGGCCAAGGATGGATCCTTGAGGTACACCTGGGGGGTGATGTGATATGGGGAGATAGAGCCATGCCATTTTACTGTTTGCTGCCCGTCAGCTGTGTAGCTAGAAAACCACTGAAGTGAGGAGGAGGAGGATAGACCAATGCTGGAAATTTCTTTAAGGAGTTTGAGGTGAGATACCATGTCAAATGCTTTTGACAAGTCTAGAAATACTGCAGATACTGGTTTGCCAGTGTCACGGGCTTTGTTGACAAGAGTCCATGAAAGATAATAAGGCTGTTGAGGTACTGTGTGCCGGTCTAAAGCCATGTTGAATGTTGGAAGGTAGGTAGTTGTATGTAAGATGGTGAAGAAGTTGTAGGTGCACACATTTTCTAGAATCTTAGATGGGGGGACAAGGATGCAGTAGGGTGAAAGTTTGTGATGACAGTGGAGTTGCCTCCCTTATGTTAAGGGATAATGCGTGATCTTTTCCATAGTTTTAGGGACGTGCTTCAGCTATGGATCTATTAATTAAGTTGCTAACAGGGAATGCTTATTTTCTCTGTGGCAAGCTTTAGGTATTTTCCGTGGAGGTTGTCTGCTGAGGTTGTGCAAGGTTTCAGTTTTTGTAGTAGTTTTTTATTTGAGATAAAGGGATGGGCTGAAAGCTGGGGATGGTTTGGTTTTTGGTTATGAGTGAGGTGTTGCTTGTGTATGTGTAATGTGTGGGGTGTGTAGAGGTTAGTATTGGGGTATTAGTAGAAGTAGTGAGTTGGGGTGGATGAGTTTTTTTTTTGTTAGGTTGGGTATGGACTCTATAAAGTGTGTTGAATTTGGTGGCTGTTTGAAGAGGTGGTATATTGGGGTATGGATTGGGATTATTTTTATTTCATGGGTGGAGTAGTGACATTACAGAGGACCAGCATTTTTTAAGGTTGTTTTTGTGGTTATCTTGAATATAGGAATAGTATGATTTTTTTTATTGTGCAGTATTTGTCTTTTGGTCTGATAGCGGAGTTTTTCTGTATAACTGAAGATTTATGTTATTTTTATTTTTTTAATCAAGCTGTTTATTCTTTGTCCCAGTCTTTTATTAAAATTTTACATGATTTGGTGAGCCATGCCATGTTATTCTAGAAGCTGCAACTTGGTCCTCTGTATGTACTTTTAGAAAGCACTGCAAGTATGATCTCTTCTCTAGGTCCAGGTCAGGTTTTGCTAGGACCCTTCTCCAAGGCCTCTTGGACTCGTTTCCTTATACCTCCCAAATGTATTAAACTATAGTAATTTAACCATATAGCTAAGGCTACTGCAGCAGTGATCAATATGATGAACATAGTACAGCTGTGAAGCAAACTTAACATGACAACAGATATTTGAATGATCACTGCTGCAGTAAAAGCTCCCTTCCTCTATCTCCCTTGGTTTTTGTTCTGTTTTTTATGCCAGGGTGTGGACATAATTTATTTGTGTTCATAACATTGTCCTTTCAGGCTCAGCTTCCATCTTGCTATTAGTAGGAAAGCTCTTGAACTGCTTGGTGCCCAAACTTGTGTTTTAGTCAGTTCAGGTCGAGCTGCCTGAGAGTTTGAGTACTTGGAAGCCGGTCTGCCATTATATCCTTGGCAGGATGTAGCCCATATAACTAAGGCTACTGCAGCAGTTATCATTTGAACATCTACTATTATGGTAAGTTTACTTACAAAACTACACTTTCGTTGTTTCTTCATTCCTTTTTCATTGTATACATTTGGTAACTGTGTACGCCCACTGGACATAAGTGTCTCTTGGGGAAAACCAGGAACACTTTTGTTTAAGTGACATAGTCTCTCAGCAAACAAAGGAAGGTGAAAAAAATCAAACCCTCTGCCCTTGCTTACAGAAAAAAGCTCATTAACAATTTGGAGCCATAATCATCTGTACTATTTCCCAGTCCTGCCAGTCCTAAAGTGCGGAAAAGTTTGTATATATCAAGAAGTCATATTCTTGAAGTGGAAAAAAATGGATCCCCACACACACACACACACACTAGGTAAACTGTTTTTGAGACTGCCTTACATTGGAGCAAATTATGTATTGTTGGCAGATGTGTGTGTTTGTGTGTGTGTGTGGGGGGGGGGGGGGGGCAGCTGTTCATAGTCCTTATCCCATTTTCCAGATTTTTAGTGGTAAATGGCAAGCATAATATTCTGTCCTTTGGGAGAGCAAATTTTCCATTTCTTTTGTACTATCTAGGATGAAACTTGTTTGGTCTCGTTTACTTCACAGACAATGGTTTGTGGGAGAAATTGTTCTGCATGGTGTGGTAGTAATGTTCCTAAATGATAAATATTCTGCAGATGTGCAGCATGATTTCACTCAGCGATGCCTTGTTAAACATGGTTGATTACATTGATTGCAGCAGAACTGGTACTTATTGACAGGGTTAAGGCAGTTAACAAGTTGCTTCCTGTAGTCCTGGGTTTGATTCTCTCAGCCTCCATTTGCATACTGTGTGACTTTGAGCAACTCCACTGTGTGCACCTACTGGCATGGGGAAGTTTTCCAGAAGTTTACCAGTACCTTGCTTGGAATTTGTGGTACTAACTTCAACAGTGGACCAAGTGGCGTGCATCATCCTTCCTTTCAGCCTGGTACCCTCACAGGGTCCTATACTTTTCAAATCTATTGACTGATTTCTGTTCTATCAATCCTGATTGATTTACAGTATTTGATGCTAAGCTCCATTTAGGGTTTGTTGTTTAGTATTAATCTAATGGTCAGATGGAGTCAACCAACTTCGGTTACTTAAATGTTCTGATTTCAGCAGTAAAAGATCTTAAGGAACATTGAGCTTGTAGCATTTATTTTCATACAAGGTTTTTGTACTCTCACACACACACACACACATATATATATATATATATATATATATATATATATATATAGATATAGAGAGAGATGCACAGATACGCATGTGTGTATGTGTGTGTGTGTATATATATATATATATATATATATATATATATATATATAAATGTGTATGTGTGTATAGATATATAATGTAATTGTGTCTGTTTGCATTGTTGTTTGTTTGAATTCTGTGGTTAATCTTGGGCTGAGAGAGTTTACTACTTTAACTTCCCCAATGGTCAAAGAGGGCTTCCAAGCCACAGCCAAGAAGACTTTCACAGACCCTCCCTTTTTGGATGCGCTCATGGAAATTATCCTTTTTTTAAGACATGCACAAGCTGTTTGACTTGTGATGGAATCTTTCCTCATGGATGTGGAAGTATCGTTTGATGCCCAGGTAAGACGTGGCAAAGACCTTTCTTGAGATATTGCCGTCTTAAGTGTGTAGCCCAGCAGCACAGGGCCCCTGACACAGAACACCCAGCTATCCACTAGTACATTGCATAAGCTCAGGCCACCCCTATTTGGACTTTGTAGAAGAGATTTATCTATAACATCCTTCTGCCCTGGAAAGGGATATGAATGTTCCAAGGTCTTTGTTTCTGACTGATAAGGATAATGTGACCTCCCTTTCAGATAAATTCTTCATTCAGTCTGATGAAGTCTTGTATGGGACTAGCTTTTTTCTTTTCTTTCTTACCTTGTCTTCAGAAGAGTGTAAAGCAGTATCATAAAGAAGGATAAGCCTTCTGAAGCAATGGAAGCTGTTCTTAAAGGTGTGTATTGAGATGCAGTTTGCATGGGCTTGAAATGTCCGTGTAGAGTTCATATAACATGTTTAATCCCCCAGTGGAGTAGAGTAGCAGCCTTCTCATGGCAGATTACTTGACTGATTCAGTTAAATGGCTGTCTCATTGCAGATTACTAGATTGGATCAGTACAGCACATGTCCCAGAGACCACAGCACTATTCCACTTTGCCACCATTTAGACTCCAGCTTTGAACAAGGTATGCAAGACGGTGTTCTATTCCACATTATGCCTCTTAATCCTTTTTTTTTTTTCGTCTTACCTGCCAAAATTCATTCCTCTCCCATGATCAAGGCTGTGAGAAAGTCAGATTCTGAAGTCAAACTGCCTCTGGAAAAAAACTCACATGATAGCTTCCTCACTTGCACACTGTAATATTGATAGTTTTGATGCTGAGCCTAGGGCAACATTTCAGGGAATATGCCTGCACTAGATGGCATGAATTATGCTGTCCTTTTGTAATGGTGAGATTAGGTAGAGTATTCTGGATTTCCATGTTGTGGGCTGTTCTCCTTTATTTAGCCATTGTGGGCTCTGGTTGATGATATGCAGAAGGAAAACAGATGTTCATTACTCTGAATGATCTAGCTGAGCCCCCTCCTCATAGTATGAGAAGAGCACTTAAACATTAGTCTGCTTTGCCACCACCCAAAATGTTTGCCTGTAAAGTTTTCCAGGAAATAGTACCACCAGTGATACTTCAGTAATTCCTGACTTCCATGTAGGACTGACTGCCCATGGAAAGTCAGTTTTCTGAATTTGCTGCAGCAGAGAGCAGAATTAACTGTGTTAAGAGGGTTCTGGAGGTGGTGTGAGGTGGTTATATCTTGAGAATGTCTGTTTCTGAGATATAGCTGTGCTAAGGGAATTTCCATCTCAGAAATAGACAATAGACAATCTCAAGATATAACCACCTCACACCACCTCCAGAACCCGCTTAACACAGTTAAGTGGAGTAGAGTAGCAGCCTTCTCATGGCAGATTACTTGACTGATTCAGTTAAATGGCTGTCTCGTTGCAGATTACTAGATTGGTTCAGTACAGCACATGTCCCAGAGACCACAGCACTATTCCACTTTGCCACCATTTAGACTCCAGCTTTGAACAAGGTATGCAAGACGGTGTTCTATTCCACATTATGCCTCTTAATCCTTATTTTTTTTTTCGTCTTACCTGCCAAAATTCATTCCTCTCCCATGATCAAGGCTGTGAGAAAGTCAGATTCTGAAGTCAAACTGCCTCTGGAAAAAAACTCACATGATAGCTTCCTCACTTGCACACTGTAATATTGATAGTTTTGATGCTGAGCCTAGGGCAACATTTCAGGGAATATGCCTGCACTAGATGGCATGAATTATGCTGTCCTTTTGTAATGGTGAGATTAGGTAGAGTATTCTAGATTTCCATGTTGTGGGCTGTTCTCCTTTATTTAGCCATTGTGGGCTCTGTTTGATGATATGCAGAAGGAAAACAGATGTTCATTACTCTGAATGACCTAGCTGAGCCCCCTCCTCATAGCATGAGAAGAGCACTTAAACATTAGTCTGCTTTGCCACCACCCAAAACGTTTGCCTGTAAAGTTTTCCAGGAAATAGTACCACCAGTGATACTTCAGTAATTCTTGACTTCCATGTAGGACTGACTGCCCATGGAAAGTCAGTTTTCTGAATTTGCTGCAGCAGAGAGCAGAATTAACTGTGTTAAGAGGGTTCTGGAGGTGGTGTGAGGTGGTTATATTTTGAGATTGTCTATTTCTGAGATGGAGCTGTGCTAAGGGAATTTCCATCTCTTCATAGCTCCTAGAGTAGACCAAGAATCATCATCATCTCAGGGGAGCATATAGAGCATGGCTTTCCTTAAAAGTGATGCAGAGGATTCTTTTCCTGCCTCTTTCGTATGCTAAAAGGAATGGAACTATTTTTCCCTCCTCTTCAGCAAACAAAATCAAGAAGCACAATATGTTATGTCATATTTGGGATTGTAGCTCTCCAGAGGGTTATGCTGCTGCTGCCACTGCAGGACATGTTGATGGTGTTACTGGACCCAATGAATGCTTTTTGGAACATAAGTGTTTGGGGAATGCACAGCTAGATTAGTTGGCTTGCTGTGGTCGACTTCACATTTGTTGTAAAGTGCTGTCATTTTGATTCTCCTTTGTAACTAGGTATACCAAGGTACTTGCTATGGTAGCCAAGGCCTTGCAGGAGAAGGTACTTACTATGATCTATTTTTTGTAGCCATTTGCACTGAGCAGTTGTTGGGATTTCCTCTGGTAATATCCATACCTTGACACCGTCTGTGCCTTTGTTCCTACACCAGAAGCAGTTGTTTCAGGCTAGGACACCATTGATGTCTTTTCTGCCACTCACACAGTTTGAATCATAATTATAATGTTTGTTGTGTCAAAAGCTCCCATGGTTCTAGCCTAATACTCTGAAAATACATAGTCAACAAATCACAATCCATGATGTAGCACCAGCACTGATTGTGCGGTCTGGAAGCAGAACTTGATGTGAAGCATTGCCACAAGTACAAGCTCTTCAGCTCAGTTACCTGCAGATGATAAAGGAAAAGCTAGAAGCTTATCTCAACTCTAAGGTTGTGATGGTGGATAGTGCCCAGATCAGTGATTGCTTGCAGGGTCCCTTGTGTTATCAAGGTCCAGTGCTAGCATGACATGTAAAGGTAAGGGAATTAGAGAACAGATTCTGCTGCAGCCTCCTTTTAATTTGATCTAAAAGATGGTCTGTCTTTTTCTTCATGAGATGCAAGAGCTTTTTGACTGTTGAGATGTTGAGTTGGCCTCATCGGAGTGCACCCACCAGAGGCCAGTAACTAGAGAAGTGTGTGAGCTGTGTCCTTGACAGCCACCTCGGAAGATGCACATCAAGGTGTTGATGGTATGTTAACCAGGATGAAATGTATGGAGCTTACCATTGTTGGGGTGTTTCAAGTCATTTTGCACTAGATTGCTTATAGCAGTTGGGACCATTAGGTGGACCCTTTGGGATCCTTTGTTACCTCTTGAGCTCACAAGGT
This sequence comes from Protopterus annectens, assembly GCF_019279795.1. NCBI lineage: Eukaryota > Metazoa > Chordata > Ceratodontiformes > Protopteridae > Protopterus > Protopterus annectens. The sequence continues at coordinate 483,309,445 of NC_056730.1, forward strand.
CAAAGGTTTGAAGTCTTGTCAGAGCTGGCCTCAAGGATGCAAGAGTATACCCCTAAGGAATATGAGCTGATGTCAATGATATGCCATACTTAGGCCTCTTACAACTGAGCATAGCTTTTGAGTGTGCTTTCTGGTGTGTTAGCACTCTGTTATTCTGACACATGTTCATTATTGCATCACTCTTTGAGGTAGTTCAGATTAGTTCCTGCAGAGTCAGGTTTAGGGGAGAGTATCCATTCCCATCAGTGCTTAAGGAAGAACACTTTCAATAACATGAATCTTTGAGTCTTTGAACTGGCAAATATAAGAATATCACCTCTTCATGCATCCCCCCTGTGCAGATGATAGCTTATTTTTGTGGTGTTTCACTGGCTCACAAGGTCCACTGTGAGCTGGGCTGTAGCTCCTCTGCCTTCTACCTGGAACTTCATTCATCACTATGTGATCAAGAAGGATTAGGAGTCCTTGTTTATCCTATCCAAGAAGCTTGTTTTGAAGGATGATACTTGTTTGCTGGAGTCTCCAAATTCTACTCTGTCTGCTACCCTGAATGTGTATTCCCACTATAAAGCCTGGTTAAAGTAAAGTTACATCCTGACCAAGGATTCTGAGGAAGACACTTTGATCCATATTGTGTCCAGAAGATGACAGTACCTTTCAGCCTTATCAGCTGGTAAGGAGTATAAGGCTTTTGCAGGGGTGGTGAGAGGGTTTTCTCCTTCTGTCCTTTTTGGATTTAGGTTCTTCACCTATTTGCTTCACCTGTACAGGTTTCTGTCTGTCTTAATGGACCAAGCAGTAAAAAGGCTGGCAGATCTCCCAGAGTCTGGGATCGTGGACAGTTAGGGAAATGACTTGTCAAGTCTTCTGTAGTGGACTTTTATATAGCCCATTCTAATTTTGTCTGTGCTGATTCTGTGATGAGAGCAACAGCTTTGAAAATTATTTTTCACCAGCTGGCATATCTCAAACTCTCCTCCTTTTGGGATTAATTTAAGTAGATCACTTTGGATGTCGCCTTCTGGAGTGATGTCTTTCTTAAGCATGCCTAAGATATTGTCCAAAACCTTCAAAAGAGGAAATGGGTGTTTACCCCATTTGTGTGTTTGGCAAGCATGTCATATCTGGATCCAAGTACTCCATCCACAGGGGTTGGCAAATTGTTTTTCAGTATTAAAGAACGTCTTCTTTAGATGGTCCTAGTTTGTTTATCCAGGAAACTGAAAAACGGGGAATGCTGCAGTGGTTATGCTGGTGTATAAAAAGTGGTTGCTGTAACAGCAGGACCCACCAGTCATTTACCCTAAGGCTTCTTTACCCTACAGTTGAATTTGCTGGTCTTCTTTCATCTTTAAGTACATTGAGAAAGTAGTGTGTAGCAGATCTGCAAAAAAATACATATATCACTCCCTCTCTTAAGAACCCTTTACTTTGGTTAAGTACTCTGCCAGCCTAAAGAGAAAAAAAAAACTTTGTAGACCAGATGTCCAAGTCAAAGCTTGTCAGTGAAGGGGAGCTGATCTAGTTTGAACAGCTGTATTTGGCTCTGTGCTGTAATATGGATGAAGACTAATATTGCATGGCTTATGTGGAAGTCCTTTTTATGTTTACGTCAATCCCTCCATTTTATAGGTGTTTGAAGATGTCTTTGAAATTTCTTCCCTTGAGATGGACTCCCAGCCTTTATTCATTGAAAAACCAGATAGGTATTGCAGAGTTAAAGAAAAGTTCATATACCTGTATATAATACATTCAGTGGACCATACCAGATGCTGCAAAAAGGTCCAAATTAGCTCAAAGTCTAAATGCTCTTCCCAACTGACAGAGATAACATTCTAGACTAGTCTGGAAAGTCTGAATACAAACCCCATGCTTATCCTTAAATGGAGAGCCTTTAAAAAGAAGCTATGAAATGGAAGCTGTAAGACAGGAAAAGAGGGAATGATTGCTGCCCAAGATGGCCTCTTCTAAGTATTTGATTGATATGATTGGGGATGCAAATATTTCTGTCTGTGATTTGTATTTTGTGATAGGGAAGATCATTTTTGTCTCCCCTTGATCATGCCAGCATGTCAACACTGAAGTTTTTCTCATGGAAGATTCCTTTCTTATGTAGCCTTTACCTCAGTAATGAGAATTTCAGAACTACAGATCTTAATTTGGAGAAAACAACAAAACAAGTGAGAAGGTATGGACACAGACAATTTTGATATTACATTGAAAGAATAAATGAGTTGAGCCAAACCAAATTTCTTTTTGGCAGACCAGTATCCAAACAGACATTGTACAAATGGATAACAATTGGCATCACTTGGTTATTCTCATTGTTGTAAGACATTACAAGGTAGGTGAAAGCATAGTTTGCCCTGCAGCAGCCACTCCTACACCCTTCCTTAGAAATATGACAGCCCAGCGTATTTGTTGGGTAGTTACTTGGATTAAAAGTCACAACATTTACAAATACTACAAGCTGGATGTGCAGTTCAGAAGTAGGGCAGGGTTTGCCATAGCTGACTTACCTGCAGGGTATGTGTATACCTCCTTCCTAGGGCTTTTGCCCAGGCTTATCCCCAAGTAGCAAGTGTTCTCTGTTCAATGATAATGAATGTTGTTACAATGATCCTTATAGCAGTGTTTTGAATATTAGGCTGAGTAGACACAGTGTGGTATCCCTTCCTCCCACCTCATGTGAGTGCTTCCCTTTGGAAGAGGGGTGAAACATCAAGCTGCTTTCCTTCTAAGAGAAGTGTGGGGGGGGGCAGAGGATGAATGCACCTTCATGTTTAATCCCCGGTACTCTCTTTCTCCGAATCCCTGTGAAGTCTGGTAAAATCCCCATCCAGGGGGATTGTGACTAGTCAACACTCAACCTGACCATAGTCTTTGTAAGTATCTCAGGCTCCATCTATGTTGGTTACTAATTGAGATTCTTTTTACCCACTGGATCCAACAAGGAAGGGTCTTCATTGTTAGATGTGTCAGACGTGATCTTCCATATCACTTGATCTGTGAGAGGGACCCTCTTAGATGAGTGAAGAGTACCATCTCCATTCCTTTGTTCGTGGTTGTACTCTCCATTAAGCCTTAGCTATTAAGAGTTCCCTCTTAAGTATATACTTCAATATGTACTACTTTAAACTGAAGGTATCAAAAGAAGCATTCATTGTTATTTCCTGATTCACAGAAAGGTGCTTGCTCTTGGGAGTGGTTGAATTAATTGGCTGAGGAGATGTGTATGAGTATATATCAGGCATCACATGATGTGTATAAAAACAAGCCTTGTGTGCATTCTCTGAACACTGGGTCTTCTAAATGTTGTAAAAACCTGATTGCTAGACAAGATGAACTTTCTGTAAAACCCATCAAGGAAGACCTGTTGTGTATATCCTCTGATTTGGTAAGGAATGTTTCTGTTCCGCCTCTGACTTGTAGGAGAAGGTATAGAATTTTCTCATACTTTAACCTGAAATGAGTGACTGCTGTAGTTTGAAGCAAAAAATCCTTACCATTTTCTTGATTTAAGATTTCATTCTTTGATGTGTTCTTTTTCAATTTTTCTTAATAATTAGGGTTTCTAATAGTAACCATTTGAAATGTTAGAACCTGCTAGACCGAGTCTTGAAACACTGAGACTGAATGACTTATATTTACTAAGTCCAATATGACATTTCTCCGAATATTCTCTTTTCCCCAAATTATGCTTATACAAGTGGTACAGTGAATTATTTTCTGTTTAAACTGTGAGCTTTGGCCAGCTAAGACCTGCATGCAATCAACTGAACGCATAAGTGAAGTTAAGTAAATTTTTATCTGCACTTTTTTCAAATAATACACAATTTAAATTAATTTGTTTGTGTTGCATTGAGCAATATCTAGTTGGAAGTTGTGACTCTGTTTTTTCAGTTAAGGCTTGTTAAAAAACCTGCATAGCCAGTGATAAGTGGGGGTAGTTTACGTCATTGTTATTCAGTTTCTGTCTTCTACAAGTGGTACAGTGAATTATTTTCTATTTAAATTGTGAGCATTGGCCAGCTAAGACCTGCATGCAATCAACTGAACGCACAAGTGAAGTTAAGTAAATTTTTGTCTGCACTTTTTTCAAATAATACACTATTTAAATTAATTTGTTTGTGTTGCATTGAGCAATATCTAGCTGGAAGTTGTGACTCTGTTTTTTCAGTAGGTCCCCACCCTCCCTGTTTTTGTTTTGGTTTTAATCTTGTTGGCTTTGAAACTGCCCGCCCCTCTTGTAAATTTGCACTTGGATACTCCTCCTGGACCCATCTCATTTGTTCACTCAAAAAAAAAAAAATTTTTACCTGCTTTTACTGTACTTGTGTTTCTTCCTACTTTATTTTGCTTTTGCGTCATCGTAAAAGTACTCAATTGTATTTATTACTGCTTGGTGTAACTCATTCTAAGCCTTTTAGTTTAAGCACTTGGGCTTCAGACCAGTTGTTTTACATTAAGAAGGTTTGTGGTCTGCACTCTAGTGACAGAACAGGTAGCTTACATCCTTCTAAGTTGGGAACTGCTGATTGAGGGCTCAGTGTCTGTTATTCTAAAAGTGTATTAATTCTGGTTTAAGCACTTGGGCTTCAGGCCAGTTATTTTACATTAAGAGGGTCCGTGGTCTGCACTCTTGTGGGAGGAGAGGCTGGACTCTGCCCTTCTGAGCTGGGAATTTCTGGTTAAAGGCTTATAGTGCCTGCATATTTGAACTGCTTCTTACTGAAATTGGTACACCTTGTTTGCTGTAGCATAGACTAGATCCAGGCCTGCTGAATCTAGCTTTGTTTGTATAACTTGAGCACTAATCCAGGCATTCTTTAAAGTATTCAATTGCATTTATTACTGCTTGGTAGTAACTTGATTAAAGTGTAGCTATCATTCTAAGTCTTTTGGATTAAGCACTTGGGCTTCAGACCAGTTGTTTTACATTAGGAAGGTTTGTGGCCTGCACTGTGGTGGCAGGACAGGTAGCTTACATCCTTCTAAGTTGAGAACTGCTGATTGAGTGCTCAGTGTCTGTTATTCTAAAAGTGTAGTAGTTCTGGTTTAAGCACTTGGGCTTCAGGCCAGTTATTTTACATTAAGAAGGTTGGTGGTCTGCACTCTTGTGGGAGGAGAGGCTGGACTCTGCCCTTCTGAGCTGGGAATTTCTGGTTAAAGGCTTATAGTGCCTGCATATTTGAACTGTTTCTTACTGAAATTGGTACACCTTGTTTGCTGTAGCATAGACTAGATCCAGGTCTGCTGAATCTAGCTTTGTTTGTATGCTTGTTGTTGTTTGCTTATTTCCCTGAAATGCTAATTCCACCTAAAACGCGGCTTTTCAGCGCTTCTGTGGATCCCTAGTGATATCTGCATTGCTTATTGTATTTATTTTCTTGTTTCACTTGAAAGAAAGTTACTGTTTGTCATTTTTGCATTTAAGTTACCTGTAACACATTGCATTTAAGTTACCTGGCACTTGCTCAGTCGGCACTAAAAAATTAAAAGCACTACACCCTCACAAACTCCCCTTGAGTACCTTGTTCCCCAGTGGCCCTTTTTTTCCAATTATAAAGGAATTCCCAATACTATTCTAGCATGTCCAAAGGTCAGTTGTCAGTCTCCTCTCTGGTCCAGCTGGTGAATCTGGAAATCTTGAGGCAATGTTACAACTGCCTCATGAACACAGACAACCCTCTCCTCCTCCCAACAAATTCCAACACATGTGAGAGATGCAACCATATAGCTAAACTGGAGGCTAAGCTCTCAACTCAGTACTGGCATAACCAGTCAGGAGAAGAAGGAAACCACACTCACTACAATTCCAGTCTCACATAGACCTACCACGACAGCAAACCAAACACATAAACACACAAAAACATACTCGAGGCTCTAAATAAAAATCTGCCTAAGCAGCAGAGACCTCCAAAGCAGACACCCAAGCAACCGCTACCCCAAAACAAAACATGTGCAACACATAGCTCACAAAGCCAGTGTGCCGAGCAGTCACAGCCCTTAAGGCTAAACAACACACCTGATACACTTGTAATACGTGACTCTATCGTCAGGCACACTGACGTCCCGCTCACCAGGCTGAACAAGGAGAAGGTCACGGTGAGCTGCCTGTCGGGCGCTAGGATCCGCCATATAACACAAGCACTCAGTTCACTCCAAGGCAAGTACAAATATGACTCAGTCATTGTCCATGCTGGTGTGAATGACCTGAGATGTACCTCCCTGGACTACATGAAAAGAGACATAGAGGAGCTCTCTGAGCATGTAGCCCAGGCTGGTATGACCCTGACCTTGAGTAGCATCTTACCCTCACCAAGAATGATGCCACAATATGAAGACAGGATGATCAATTTCAACAATTGGCTTAAGTATTGGTGTCATTCAAAGGGGATCCAATGCCTGTCAGCCTGGGATGACATGCTCGACAAGCCACGATGCTTCGCTAGGGACGGCTTGCACCTGTCACCCCTGGGCTTTCGGATATTGGCAAAGGCTCTTGCTACCCCATAGTGCCTTCTTTAGGCAAGGCTCAAAAGACAAACCCACCTCCATAGGTATCACAAGGGATAAGAAACTAAGAGTAATGCTACTCAACGCCAGAAGTCTAAACCTCAAGATGCACGCACTTGAAACTCTCCTTAGCATGGAGAACATTGATATCTGTGCAGTAACAGAAACCTGGTTCAAGGCTCCCGAGAGCACCCCAGCACTACCAGGTTTATACCTCATACCATGCTTTTCGGCCCCAAAACTTGGACCGAACCACAAAAGGAGGGGGAGTATCAATATTTGGCAAAGATACCCACACCTCCAGGTTGGTGGCACAGCACGAAGCATCAGAGACTATCCATGTGCAACTAACAATGGGTAAAACTGCCTTCCAGTTTATAGCCTGCTACAGACCACCCTCCCAAACCCAGGAACCCCACTCGGCCTTCCTGAGAACACTGGAAAATATGAAGGTCTCTCCAAACACCATTATATTGGGTGACTTCAACTACCCAAACATAGACTGGGAGCATTACTCTAGCTCCAACAACCTAGCCCAAAGGTTCCTAGAATTTATAGAATTTATAAACTCAAATGCTATGGAACAACTTGTTACCACTCCCACAAGAGGGGAAAACATACTGGAACTGATCATCACCAACATGGGGACTCTATGCTCCAGACCAGAAGTGTATCCTTCACTGGTAAGATCAGACCATAAACAAATCTCACTGGATATTCACATCCCGACCCCACCCCCTGCCCAGAAAACCGCAGTGAAAAACTTCTCTAAAGCAAATTTCACACTCCTCAAAACTGAGGTGGAATCCTTCAAAGCCCCCGGGCCTGTGGAAAATATGGCCCAGACCGCAGAATCCTTTATAAACACATTCTATGAACACCTTCAGGAATGCATGGATCATGCAATCCCAAATAAAACCAACATCCAATCCTTCAAAGGCAGATGTCCTGTCTGGTGGACCCCAGCCATAAACAAAGTATACAATAGAAGGAGGAAGCTACTACATGATAGAGCAAAATCCCAAAAAGGGAAGGCATCTCTGATCAGTATTAGCAAAAAACTACGGGCACTCATAAAATTGTCTAAGGCCAGCCTAGAGAGAAAAATTGCACAGGACACTAAGGATAATCACAAGGCTTTCTTTAGTTATGTTAGGAACCTGGGTGGGAATTCCCAGATATGCTCAGAATTAGTCCAAAATGACAAAAATACACGAACCCAGAGACATTGCCAACATCCTAGCTGACAGGTTCAGCAAACTTCCCCACCAAAAGGGCAAATATCTATCCCAGCAGAGTGCTGCCCCCGACATCTCAGATGCTCAGGTAAGAGCCGCCCTCTCCAAAGCAAAAAACACAGCATTAATGGGACCAGACGGTGTCCCGGGCTGCGTCCTACATGAACTCCAAGAAGAGCTAAACCCAAACATAAAACTACTGATCTGAAGTAGCTAACTTCATTTGTGTAGCAACCTATGGGTATCGGATCCGACTTTGGATCCGAGCCGGCAGTTTTCAACAGCTTAGATCCGAGCTCCTAACTCCTCCTCCTACCCATAAACCCCTGCCAATCCTGACTGACCCCAGATCTAGTTTGCCGCGCTTGTCGTCAGCAGCTGGGTTTTCGAGCTCCAGTCTTGATCGTTAGTTGTGAGGAAAAAATAGAAAATGTTATTCTTTTCTATCCCTTTAGTGCGAGTGTGTTGTGTTTAGATACCTTTGGTCTGTAAACCCTAGTGTTAATTCTATTTTAGTTATATTTTTTTCCCTCCCTCTCCCTCGCTGGTTTGTCAGGGTCTGTGTGCGTGTGTTGGGGCCTAACGAGTGTGTCCTCCTTAGCTTAAATGTCTGAGGCCCCAAAACCAATCTTTTCTAAATGCACCGAGTGTGGCAATAAGCTTTCACCGGCTGATGGCCACACTCTGTGTGTTCTGTGCCTTGGGGTTGGACACCTTTCCTCTGGGTGTTCCATCTGTGCGGCGTTCAACCCCAGGGCACTTAAGGACCGGAGATCCAAGCTGATCCTGGCGGGTCTCTTGCCCCCGGATTCGGCCTCCGGTCCTACCGTGGCTTTCGCTTCGGTGGCGGCCACTCCTGCCTCTCTCCCCCCTGGCCGGGACACAACCTCCCGCTGTAGGCCCGGAGGAAAGGGAGGCCAGGAAAGACAAAAGGAGGGAAAAGCACCACAAGCGGAGGGCCGAGGCCTCCGCGTCGCCCCCCCCCCCCCCGCTAAGCGGTCTTCTCCATCCGGGGCTTCTCGGTCTCCTCCCTCTCTGATCCGGTCTCCATGTTTTTCACCGGGTCCTGAGGAGGAGGAGACCCGATCTCCTTCGAGGTCATCGAGGCAGCACTCCCTTCCCTCCTCGGTGGCCTCATCGAGATCCACTCGCAGCTTTTCTGATGCGGATTTGGACCGGATGATGAGAAGGTTCCTCCAGGCCCAACTGCAGATGGGAGTGCTCCTGCCTCCCCCCTGGAGGGGGGGGGAGCTCGACCCCTTTCTTTGCCCTGATAGCTCCTTCTCCGTCCCGCCGGGTTCGGAGCTTTCGAAGCCGGACAGCCTTGGAACCGGGGGTGGGTCGGCGTCAACAGTCTCGGGTACTTCGGCCCCAACGCTTCCCTCGAGCCTGTCGGGTCCATTTTTGTCGGATCCAAGCTCTTGGAGCTGAGGGCTGAGCTTCAGATCTAATTGTTTCAGTATGCCTTTGCCGCCGTCCAGGTCGGAGCATACTGGTCCGTCAGATCCAATCGCTTCCATGCCGGCCCCGGTCCACCTGTCTGATCCGAGTGAGGGTCTGCTCTCGGATCCCAGAGAGAGCGGCTCTCCCTCTGCATTTGACGTGGTGGAGAGGGCCCTGTCGACTGCTTCCAGGCCCCCGGTCCTTGCCACGGCTCCACCCCGCAATCCTTCTCTGTTGGGTCCGACTTCCATCACCCGGCCCCAGGGACAGGCTGCTTCAATGTCCCAGGTCGTTCCCCTGGAACAGGATATTGCTGGTGAGGCCTCCTCGGACAGCCCCCTCCCCAAGGAGATCCCCCACAAGCAGAAGTGCAAGAGGAGGCACGTAGACTCCCCTGAGTCCTTGACTGAAGACACTGATTTGGAGGAAGGGGAAGGCTCCCCAAGGTCACCCCCTAAGGATGTCTCTTTTGGAGACATCATGGAAATGCTCAGGATCAGAGGTGGGTGGTCTACCCCAAAGCCGTCCTTGGACGAGTCCATGTTCCTGGAGGCGATTGAAGCAGGCCCTTCTACCTCTTGGTTGTCCCCTCCAGCCGACCCCCTGGTGGACCTGATTACCACCAGGGCGTGGAAGGAGCCGGACACTGTGGAGCCAGTCCCAAAATGCCCTGACAGGAGTAGGCCCCATTGGAGCAAGGGTCCCCCGGTAGATGCCATGTTGGTGGCTGAGGCCACTAAGAGGGAACTAGCTCGAGAGCCCCTCGGTCCACCCCCAGGGCAAGGAGTCCTGATCGCTGGACCGCTTAGGGAAGCGGGTGTTTAGTTCAGCGTCCTTTTCGGTTAGGTCTCTAAACTATATGGCACACGTTATTCAATTGCAGCGGGATCTCATTAAGGAATACGCTGCATCGCCCCCGGAGTCCATGTCGGCAGAGGACAAACAGCTGTACTCCACCCATATGGCCACTCTTAGGTCCATTTCCAATACCTCTATGTGGCTACTATCGCATGCGACAGAGGGAGCCGCTAAAGCCAGCGGAGCAGGCCTCGTCATGAGGCATCAAGCCTGGCTCCGGCATTGTAATTTCGTGGAACCCTTTAAGGCATCATTCGCAAATGCCCCTTTTGATGGTCCTATCCTATTTGGGAAGACTGTTCGCGACACCTTGGTCCAGATCGAAAAGGCCAGGAAGACGTCTGCAGTCTAAGTCCACTTCTCTGCTCCCCAGAGGTCCTTCTCCAAGCACCAAAAAGGACAGAAGATGATGTGGTTCCGTAAGTCGCAACAGTCCCAATCCGCTCCGGATCCTCAGTCCTTCCATGGCAGAGGAGGACAGGGGGGACGCCGCCCTAGAGGCAGAGGGGGCCCGAAGAACTTTGGGTCCAGAGTGCAGCAGCCCTGAGGGGCTGCCCGACTGCTCCACTCTGGAGGCAGTCGGGGGACGTTTCTCGAGACACCCGGCAGCTTGGGAGTCCATCACAGCAGACCACTGGCTGCTTCGCATCATATCCAGAGGTTACCAGATTCCTTTCTCTTACCCCCCTCTCTTCCCCAAGCACCTCCCCGATGTTCCACCTGATCAGAGGGAGGCTGCAGCTGCGGAAATTCAGCAGCTACTAGAAAAAAGTGCCATCCAACATGTCCCCCCAGACCAGCTCGAATCGGGTTATTACTCCAGGTTCTTTTTGATGCCAAAAAAGACGGGAGACTTAAGGCCAATCCTCGATCTCTCCCTCTTGAACCTGTCAGTAACCAAAGAGAAGTTCTGTATGGTCACTCTTCAATCCATTCTCCCCCTTTTACGGGAGAACGATTGGATGTGCTCTATAGACCTCAAGGATGCGTACTTCCACATTCTCATGGACAGACGATCCAGGAGGTTTCTCCGCTTCCGGCTAGGGGCCAGTCATTAACAATTCAGGGCTCTCCCCTTTGGTCTCACCTCAGCCCCCAGTGTGTTCACCAAAGTGTTAGCAGTGATAGCGGCCCACCTGAGGCTCCAGGGAATTCAGGTTTTTCCGAACCCGGACGACTGGCTCCTGACCGCCCCGACAAGGCATCTACTCTGCTCAGCCAGGAACTATTTTATTCGCATTGCTCCCTGGCTAGGGATCACAATAAATATGGACAAATCTTCTCTCACCCTGACTCGGGTCATAGATTTTATTGGGGCCAGGTTAAACACAATCAATTTTGTAGCCTTCTTAACCCCAGAACGGCTTCATGTGCGGGCCATCCTTCTATCTTCAGCTCCTCCTGCGGAATTGGTCCTGAGGGCTCTAGGCTCAGCGGCAATCAGCTTATTGCCAATGGCACGTCTGAACATGAGGGTCTTGCAATGGACCCTCCAAGTCCAGTGGTCTTTTCGTCACTTCCCTCTGAGTCATCCCATTCCCCTCAGCAGGGCTTGCAAGAGGGCTCTCGTATGGTGGCTACAATCTCCGGACCGCCACACGGGACGCCCCTTCTCTATGACCCCTCCCCTTGCCATTGTGACCACAGACGCCTCTCGCCTCAGGTGGGGGGGCACTCTTCGGGCAGGACTGTCCAAGGCACGTGGAACAACACGGAGACCTCTCTGCATATCAGTGTCCTAGAGATGAGGGCAGTGCTGTTAGCGTTGCAAGCACTTCAGGACCTTCTTCCTGTAGGGACTATTGCGATCCAGACGGACAACATGTCGGTTGTCTGGTAAATCAACAAACAGGGGGGAACCAGGTCTTACCTACTCTGTCGAGAGGCCATGAGAGTGTGGAATGGGCGATCTCCACCAACCGTTTTCTCATTGCAACGCACATTCCGGGATGGTCCAACATCCTGGCGGACAGACTCAGTCGCACCATCCTTTCCCCTTACAAGTGGTCTCTCAATCCGCAGGTAGCGAATCAGATTTTTGCCAAGTGGGGGCATCCCTGTTGCGATCTTTTCACCTCTCCTTCAAACACCAAATGCAACAGCTATTTCGCTTTAATTCCCCAATTCGGGGAATCCCCGAGAGATGCTCTGGTGCATGCTTGGCCTCCCGGTCTGCTGTATGCTTATCCGCCTCTTCCCCTAATGCTAAAGTTTCTACAGAAAGCCAGTCGGTTGGGGAGCAAGATCATCCTCATTGCCCCATTCTGGCCTCGTCAAACCTGGTTTCCTTACCTTTGGTCTCATCTGGTGAATCCTCCTTGGATTCTAGGTCCCCTCCCGGATCCGATTTCCCACCCTCTGGGTCTCGCAACCCCGAACCTGGTCAGCCTCAAGCTCACAGCTTGGCTGCTGCAGTTCCACTCGTAGCTAGGACTCCAGGCATCTCTTCCCCAGTCAAAGCCATTCTAGTAGCAGCCCACAAGCCTTCTACTAGGAAGATTTACAGTAGCAAATGGAAACGTTTCTCGATTGGGCAGAACGTCAAAATCGGACCCCTTCACAGCTCCCTTACCTGCTGTGTTAGACTTCTCATCGGGACTGTTTCACCAGGGGGCTAGCTGTTCCACCGTCAAGGTTCAACTAGCAGCTATCTCTCACTACCATGTCGGACATGATCTGCATCCTTTGATCACTTCAAAATTGTGGAAGACCTTTCTGAAGGGCACCTTCCTGCTCAGACCTCCGGTAAAGGAAGTGGTACCTCTGTGGGATTTGACATTAGTGCTTCAGGCCTTGACAGCTTCCCCCTTTGAGCCTGCAGCTTCAGTGGATCTCAAGTACTTGTCTTGGAAGACCGCCTTTCTCTCGCCATCACTTCGGCTAGAAGAGTTTCGGAAATTCAAGCCCTATGTGTAAAACCCCCGTATCTAACCTTTCACAAGGATAGAGTTTACCTCAGGACCAATCCCTCCGTTCTCCCTAAGGTTGCTACCGAGTCAAATATTAATCAGTCCATTAACCTGCCAGTTTTCTTCCCCAATCATCAGAACAAAAGGGAATACAAACTACACCTTTTGGATGTGCATAGACAACTTTGATTTTATATTCACAGGACATCTGGTCATAGGCAATCTGACCAGTTGTTCGTCTACTTTGCCAAAACGAATTTGGGTAAATCGGTATCTAAAGTCACATTGTCTCGATGGATCTCACAATGTATTCTTTTGGCTTATGAAAGTTCTGGTAGGCCCGCACTTCAGGGAGTCCATGCCCACTCTACACGATCTATGTCCACCTCTGCTGCCTTTAGATCCAGGTTATCCTTAGATGATATTTGTTCGGCTGCCACTTGGGCCTCATCTCATACCTTTATCAACCATTATAAACTGGATATTATCTCCAGAGGGAGAGCATCCTTTGGCTCTGCAGTGCTCCAGAACATCCTTCCATGATGGCTGCCCATGGTAGCCCATAGGTTGCTACACAAATGACGTTAGCTACTTCAGATTAAGAAGTTATGTACTCACCATAACGTTCCATCTGAGTAGATAAACTTCAATTGTCAGCAACCGCCCCCCCTCCTTCCCCCTGACCCTTGATTGTTCACATTTGTTGTCTTCAGAGTTGGTCTTTGATATTGATCTGTCTTTAGCAGTTGCTGTTTTAGGGGCAAACTTGATTTGAGGTCAGTCAGGGTTGGCAGGGGTTTATGGGTAGGTGGAGGAGCTAGGAGCTCGGATCTAAGCTGTTGAAAACTGCCGGCTCGGATCCGAAGTCAGATCCGATACCCATAGGTTGCTGACAAATGAAGTTTATCTACTCAGATGGAACATTATGGTGAGTACATAACTTCTTATTCAGTCTCAGCCTTACTACAGGATATGTACCCAAAGAGTGGGGTACAGCAACAGTGGTCCCTCTCCACAAAGGTGGTGCCTCAACGGATCCTGGAAACTATCGCCCCATAAGCCTGATTAGCCTGGTCTGCAAAGCTATGGAAAGGATCTTCATGGACCTCATAAATAAAGATATTGGGGACCTACAGACACTGGATCCTACCCAGTTTGGCTTTGTTAAGGGCAGATCCTGCCTCTTAAACCTGGTCGATTTCTTTGATCAGTCACCAAGGCCATTGACCGAGGGGAAGGTGGTCCACACAGCCTACCTGGACCTCGCAAAAGCCTTCGATACAATACCCCACTCGGGCTTTATAGATAAGCTCACCAGCTTAAATATAAACCCCTATGTCACTAGATGGGTTGCAAACTGGCTCAAGGACAGAACCCACATGGTTAGAATTACTGGAGCCATGTCAGACTCCAAACCAGTTACAAGTGGCGTCCCACAAGACTCAGTCCTGGGACCTCTCTTGTTCGGTATATATTTCTCGGAGGTACAGGCCAACATGGAAGGACTGTGGCTGACCAAGTTCGCAGATGACTGCAAACTGGGTGCCATAATCGACTCTCCAGCCGACACAAGCATCCTCCAAAAGGGCCTCATAGAAACAGACAACTGGTGCCAGAGCCATGGCCTCAAGCTAAACGCCAAAAAGTGTATAGTCATCCCCTTTGGCAAAAACAAAGTGCCCACAAATTACCACATAGGTGGTAATCCATTAAGTACGGAAGAAGTAATTAGGGACCTGGGGACCCAAGTTGATAGCAATCTCTCATTTGACAACCACGTGGTCAAAGTGGTTAGAAAAACATTTTATATAGCCCACCTAATCATAAAGGGATTCACGTCTAGATCAGGGGAGGTCATTGTGCTCTTTACTCATCCCTCATCAGGCCCATAATTGAGTACAATGCCCCTTTTGGGATGTACCTTACCAGACACTTGCAGCAACTGGCAAGACCCCAAAAGTACCTCACCAAGAGGATCAAAGGGCTCAAAGAGATGCCATATGCTGCCCAGTTAAAGAAACTCCAGCTCTACTCACTGGCATACCGCCTGCTCAGAGGCGATCTGTGCCTGACGTATAAAGCCATGTCCAACCCGGAATTAATGGACATGCTGCACCTCAGAAAATCCAAATCCCATCGAGCCACGCTCGAGACTTGAACCTCAGCACTGAAATAAATAGGACATGCTGGAGGGACAGATTCATAACCCAGAGGCTCCCTTCACTCTGGAATAAAATCCCAGTCCAGGTTAGGCAGAGTCCCTCACTGACTCTCTTCAAGAGGAATCTTGATGAGTGGATGGGAGATCGTAGGTTTACCCCGGTTATCACTTCTGTGTCACTGTTAGACAGAGGCACAGTATACTAACCTCAAAAAAGGGCATAGCAAAATTAATTTAAAATGGGTGGCAAAAGCCAAACACACTCTGGCTAGGCTTATAAATGCCCTAGGGCAGATAGCCTAGTATGAACCTATGGCAATCTCAGACTTGATGCAAAAAGAGGTTTAAAGGAGAAGAGTGATTTTCGAGATTCGCTGTTCTCCTGTGTTTTCTTTCTTTTTTTTTTTCCGGCTTCTTGCTGCTCAGCATTTCAAGTGCTTACATTTCAGTAGGGAGGCTTTCTAATGCTTTGATAGGAAGAGACCCTATTCCTAATTCAGAGCATAGTTAAAGTCTGTGAAATTTGGATTGCTTTCTTGATTGCCAAGAGTGTTCTTTGCACCAGCAGTGTATCCACAATTGCCTCTTTGTGTACTTCTTATGGAGTTACTTGTTTTGGTAGCATGTTTGTATATGCTTGACATTTCTATTGTTTTTATTATTCCTGTTGCTTCAACTACTGTTGGACCTCTGGGTATCTTTATTTGTTGAAAAATGCTTTTGGTGAATTACAGAATAGCTAGTTCAGTGCATTGAAAATGAACTATTTTGACAGTACTGGCTTTTCTGGGTGAGAGATCTAATAACAGCAAGGATGTGGGAATTTGCTCTTTCCCTACTGAAGTACGGCCTCATTGTTGGTGTATATAAATAGCAGGGGGAATGGGGTGACCTCCCTCTGCATAACAGATGTTTTTTTATTTTTTTTTCCTGTCAGAGTTTTATTGTGTTCAACCAATCAAAAGGCTCAAGGCTCAAGTTTCAACTGTGCAGTATATCTACCTGTGCAATTCTAAGTGGTGCTAACAGTTACAGATGCAAAAATGTGATGATGCCCTAGTGTCATGTCAAATGTTACAGAAGTATTTTTTTTTTGGTTGTATTTTTATTTATATCCATTATATTTATATGTATTGTCTGCACATAGAGCTCAAAACAACGAAATTTTGTTTAGCCTGCACTGAGGCATGGGTCTACATGACAATAAGTTTTACTTTGACTTTATATTTTCTTCATCCGTTGGTTTTAATCACAAAATATTAGAAAACATTAACAAGTTACGACAACAAAAAATCTTTTAACACATCTCAACTAGTAATCAAAATGGTTAATAAGTTAAAAATGGTAAGATGACATCAGTAGGTAGTTATAAATGCATTTGCACTAAGACTACTCATACTTTACAGAGTCAGATAGCCTATTACTGCAGCTGAGACCATAGTGGTCTACAACCCGAGAGTCAGATATGGAATAAATAAATTCACATAAAGATGGCAATGTAAACAATTGAGAAAGCAGCTATAAACAAAGTAGTATATTTGAACTAATTATCTATGTTCATTTTATGAACAAAAATCCAAATGTAACAGTACAAGATTTAGAAGTGAGCCACTTAACTGCACTATAAACAAAAACTGAATAAAATGATTTACATACTTGCCTATACATTTGAGCATATTTTCAGCTACTGCAGTTTATATGTCGTACTGAAATTCGTCTGTGCAGCTTATAATGACTGTAGAATTTTTTTTGCAGTAAGGGAAACTTTTAACCGATTATACAAGTGAAAGTTCCTTAGGTCAGTGTCATTAGCTATAAAGCCACTCCATTCAGTTATTTATTAATTTTACATTGTGTGTAAATATTTCTACTTTGGCCTTTGTCATTAGAGTTTGAATTAATTTTCTGTTTTAGATGCTATGTTTTTAAGTGCAGTAGAAATTTGTTTGATGTGGCCACAGTTGACAATATGTCCCTTTGTGAAGTGTATAGTAGTAACATTTTGAGAGATGAGTACATGTTTTAAAACATTGTTGGGTAGAGGAGGCAAAAGCATAAGAAGCGAGTACAAAAAATAAACGTTTTTATATCCCTTCATGCAACTCTGATACAATGGTAAGAGTTGAAGAGCTTATCAGTGAGGTGGAAAGAACTTTGTTTAAAGGAAGTTGGATGTCTCAGCACCTTGTGAAGTAAAGTTGCATTGCTTGAGTATAAATTGCATACCACAGATATATGGCTTACAAATATGGTCAAGTTTTTTAGATGGAGGACATTGATTTTCGTTTTTCTTTTCACAGCAAGTTACCATATGATGTAACAACAGAACAAGCATTAACACATGTAGAGGTAACAAACAAGTTGGAGTCTTCAATTCAGAGTCTTCGTGCAGCCACTGATAAAGTCTTGATGTCGATTTTCTCTTCACTTGATAATATTCCGTAAGTTAGTCATTTGTCTTGCATTCTTTTGATAGACTTCTAAATCATCTGTCTTGCATTCTTTTGATAGACATTTAAATTTGCTGTCTAGATGTTAAAATTTTATTTATATCAAAAAGTAATTGAAATGAAAAGAAAAACCACAACAAATGAATACCGGGGAATTGGGAAAGTCTGAGTTTCTCAGAAGTTATTTCCTCTGGTCATTTCATTCACAGTAGTTTAAATGCTTTCACTGGGACATCTGTAGAGGAGAATATGTTTTAGTTGTAGCTGTCAGTTCTCAAAACATTTCCTCGTGCATGTTTGATGCTGCATATTGAATGTAAGACGTTTTGTGTGTGTGTATCTCTCTCTCTCTCTCTCTATATATATATATATATATATATATGTGTGTGTGTGTGTGTGTGTATATATATATATATATATATGTAATGCTACTCAATGCTAGAAGTCTAAATCTCAAAATGCAATCACTCGAGGCACTCCTTAAAATGGAGAACATCGATATCTATGCAGTAACTGAGACCTGGTTCAAGGCTCCAGAGAGCACCCCTGCACTACCAGGCTATAACTCATACCACACTTTTCGGCCATGTAACCTGGACCGAAACACCAAAGGCAGAGGTGTGTCCATATTCATTAAGGATATCCACACCTCCAGGCTAGTTGCTCAGCATAATGCATCCAAGGTTATCCATGTGCAGCTAACTCTGGGCAAAACTGCATTCCAAATTGTAGCTTGCTACAGATCCCCCACCATGCCCCAGAATTACCAATCCTCTTTTTTTGATGTACTGGAAAATATTAGCACCCTAATAATGGGCGACTTCAACTACCCCACCATTAAC
The DNA here is from genome assembly GCF_019279795.1 of Protopterus annectens. Lineage (NCBI taxonomy): Eukaryota > Metazoa > Chordata > Ceratodontiformes > Protopteridae > Protopterus > Protopterus annectens. The sequence goes on from NC_056730.1 coordinate 483,327,865, forward strand.
TGGGAAAACTACTCGTGTACCAACTCCTTAGCTCAACACTTTCTGGAATTCATAAACTCCAATGCCCTAGATCAACTTATCCACACCCCCACCAGGGGCAACAATATCCTAGACCTAGTCATTACCAACATGAGTGACCGGTGTTCCACACCTGAAGTCAACTCCTCATTGGTCCAGTCCGACCATAAACTTATCACCCTTGATATCCACATCCTGCCCCCACCCCCCATTAAGGAAACCACAGTAAAAAATTTCTCCAAAGCCAACTTCATGTTTCTTAAGACAGAAGTGGTGAAATTCATGACACCCATGCAGATGGACAATACAGTTGCAACTCCCAAATCCTACACAAATGCACTCTATAAGCACTTACACGAGTGCATGGATCATGCTATCCCAAACAGAACCAAGACGCTATCCTCCAAAAAAAAGAAAGCCAATCTGGTGGTCCCCTGCCATAAACAAACTGTACAACAGAAGGAAGAAACTGTTGCAAAAGAGAGTAAAATCCCATGAGCTAGTTACGAAAACAAAATCACCACTAAATCCAAGGATAACCACAAAGCATTCTATAGCTATGTCAAGAACGTAGATGGCAACACCCAGATCTGCTCTGAGTTACAGCACAAGGGCATGAAAATTGCAGAACCAACTGATATTGCCAACATCCTGGCAGATGAGTTCAGTGCTAACTTTAGCCCCTCTCACCCACAAAGGGGCCCATATCTATACAGGAAGAATGCAGTCTCTCTGTAATCACAACTACGCAGGTAAAAGCTGCACTCTGTAAAGCCAAAAACACAGCATCCATGGGACCGGACAACATCCCAGGCTGCGTTTTACATGAACTTCAGAATGAACTGGCTCCCCACTTAAGCACCATGTTCAATAATAGCCTCACATCAGACTTTGTGCCCACTGAATGGCGCACAGCAACAGTTATCCCACTCTGCAAAGGGGGAGCCACCACTGATCCCGGGAACTATCGACCTATTAGCCTGACGAGCCTGGTCTGCAAGGCCATGGAACGTATCATCATGGAACTCATGAACAAAGACATTGGTAACCTCCAAACTGTGGAACCCACCCAGTTCGGGTTTGCGAAAGGCATATCATGCCTCCTGAATCTGATCGTCTTCTTTGAGGCAGTCACCAAAGCCGTGGATGAGGGTAAGGTGGTTCACACAGCTTATCTTGACCTCGCCAAGGCTTTCGACACCATCCCCCATTCTGGAATTATAGCTAAACTCACTAAACTTAGGTATAAATCCCTACGTCACAAGATGGGTTGCCAACTGGCTCACTGACAGAACCCACACTGTAAATGTTGCAGACTCCAAATCTGACCTCAAAGCAGTGACAAGTGGAGTACCACAGGGTTCCGTCCTGGGACCTCTCCTGTTTGGTATCTACTTCTCTGAAGTACTGGCTAACACAGAACACCTCTGGCTAACAAAGTTCACAGATGACTGCAAACTAGGAGCCATAGTCAAGTCCCCAAATGATGTGGACATCCTACAGAAGGGTCTCGCTGAGACAGATGCCTGGTGTCAGAGCCATGACCTCAAGCTCAATGCCAAAAAGTGCAGTGTCATCCCCTTTGGTAAAAACTCTGTACCCATGAACTACCACATAGGCTGCAATCTACTTAACACCGAATGTGTGATAAGAGACCTTGGGACCCAGGTGGACAGTAGTCTCTCCTTTGATCACATCGCCACAGTAGTCAGGAAGTCCTTCTACGTGGCACACCTCATCATAAAAGGGTTCTCATCCAGGAAAAAAGAGGTCATTGTTCCCCTCTACTCATCACTCATTAGACCCATTATAGAGTACAACGCCCCTTTTGGTATGTACCTCACAAGACATATATACAACAACTGGAAAGACTACAGAAATACCTCGCAAAGAGGATTACTGGCCTCAAACAGATGCCCTTTGCAGACCATCTGAAAAAACTACAGCTTTACTCCATCGCATATCGCCTACTCAGGGGCGATCTCTGCCTAACATACAAAGCTATGTCAAACCCAGAGCTGTTGGACATGCTCCACTTAACGAAATCCCAATCCCTCCGAGCTACACGCTCTAGGGTCCTAAACCTTGTCACCACAATAATTAGAACATGCTGGAGGGATAGATTCCTGTCCCAGAGACTTCCCATACTCTGGAACAGACTACCTATCTATGTCAAACAGAGCTCCTCATTGGCACTCTTCAAGAAAAATCTTGATGATTGGATGGGAAATGGGAAATTCACCCCGGGGATCACTTCTGTGGCTCTCCTCGACAGGGGTACAGGAAAATAATTTTCTTGGGTGGCAAAAGCCAGGGTACATTTTTTGGCTAGGCTTGTATGGGCCCTAGGGCCGATAGCCTAGTACCTACCTATGAACTCCAGAAATGGCTGCAGAAATATTAATATATACGTTGAACTTGAGTGTCAAACTAATTTATTTATATCTGTGTATATGTATGTATTTGCGTATATATACACTTGCTTGCATACTTTTAACAGGGTTTGTAGGCTGGATCCATAAACCCATTTCTGTCATAACCTGCATCATAGCCATAGTATAGTGTAGAAAGTGGATGCATCATCCGTATATCCTTGCATTTTCTAAACTAATAAATGTGGTTGAGGAGTCATGTTGATAGCAAGCTGAGCAGAGTGGTAGGTCAGACTTCTCTAGCCCCCAGTGCTCCAGTCTCCATCTCTTCTGTGATACTCCCAGATGCTCCCAGGTATGCTGAGGGATATCATCCCTCCACTATGTGTCTTGGGTGTACCTATTGAGGACTGCCTGGTACATCTTCATAGAAGATGTCTGGGTGCATCCTCAAATGGTATCCGGATCACCTCAGTTGAGTCCTGTAAACAGAAGGAAGCAAGATCCTCCCAGGTTTTGTATGCTTTTCACTGTGTTATAGTGAGTGAACCCTGACAGTTGTATAATTGGCTATGTGTGCATTACTATAGATGAGGAGAATGACCATTAAGTTATGACTTTTACCTGTGATGCAGTCCTTGCTTCTCCACCATAGTCCAGTACAATACCTGTAGCATGGTCTGTAGCTCAGTTTCCACTTTGTTTCAAACTTTGCTCACGAGCAATACCCCCACCATGTTTAACTCTTCCAACTTGTAGAGAGCCCAAAAAGCTAAATGTATACACTTTGTGGGCTCACCACCCAAATGGTGAAGGGTAGCAGTGAAATGCAGTGCCAATCAAGTAGCAGACAGTAAGGCAGGATTATGATAGACTGAGAGAGACTACACTGGGGCAGTGGAAACTTAGTCATGTCACCTTTCTGCATGTCAAGGGGCCAGACGTTGCAAAGAGGATGAAAAATACCAGCTAGATTAAGTTGGTCTTACAAGTATGTGTAACACTGACTCTCGAACTTAACTTCTTGAGTTAGGGTGATCTCTCCTCTACCCTGGATCTGAGCCTCTGGTGAGGCCCTAGGTAAGGTGTGTGGCTATATGTCTCTGGATGTGTGCTATTCAGCTGGAGTTTGTCCCATTAAATAAAAAATTCACTTCTATGTGATTCTGAGTTGCTGAAATGAGAACTCTTAAAACTATACCTAACATTTATTCAAGAGTATAGACCTTATTGAAAATAGGTGTGCTGGTTGATATATCAGTACCTGTAGATTCTCTAGTTCTGCTGGGAGTTATTAACACTTCATTTGGGGATTGCAGGAATATAGAGATACCTAAAGGTGTGTGTGATTGGGAGGCAGGACGTACACATCCATAATAAATGGGGTGCCAGATTATGTACTTTGGAATGAGATATGAGCTGCCAACATTCACAGCAATATATACAGTATTAATTTAGCAGCTGTTTAGATTACTAGTACATGTACATGATATTACAATTGATCATACATTTTAGTATTAAGGCAGATGTTTAATAAAGAGTATTATGAGCGGGTCACTAATGCTAACTGTGTTGTGTGTTTGAGACATGGATCCAAGAAATTCACCTAAAGAGCAAAGTTTGAGAGGTGAATCTTGGCAACCATGTCGAGAACACAGAATATTAGGTTAGCATCAGCGACCCGCTCATAATTCATGGTAATGCATTGAGCTTTATCTGCCCCATGTACTACTAGTTGGAGTAAAAATGGAAAAAAAAAACACTAAATGTTTTGCTGGCTTTCAAAGCCATAATGCACTTAGTGGACACTGTTTGAAAGGCAGTGTAAGTTAGCCATTTAAGTTTACACTTGCCTTCAGTGCCCCTCAACTGTCCAGACTTTTGCCTGTACTGTTGGGTCTGTTCTTCATAAAGTCTGTTTTTTTCAGACAAACTACTGAGGATTGAAGACAACTATGTAATGACATACATTTAGGTTTCAGGTATCATATCCTTCAGAAAATCAGGCTGAAACACATCCAGTTCTAGTAACTTTTTAAGTTTGAAACTAAGTTAGGGACATGTTACAGACTGAGAGCAGGCAGAAACAAATCTTTTATTCTGTTGCTGTTTGTACTGGCAGATTTTACTGCCTAGCCGGAGACCTGACCTTACAACTTTAGCGGGAATACTTAACATTTGTTAAGGTCAGGTCTCATGCCACTCAGGCATTTAACATTTAAGATTTGTCTTTTTCTAAATATTGAAGCATAATCAGTGCACTCAGTGCACTACAAGATCATTATTTAGTTGATCAGTTTTATATGGATATTTTTAGTCTGTGTATGTAAAGTGGATAAGGTACCATATACTAAGATGTGCTCCTGTTTAGTTGTACAGCATTTGTTTGAAATGTAAGAGGAATATGATTTCATGAAACTTAATATCGAGATTCACTGGTTAATTTATTCCAGAAGTTTAGACCCAACTTACAAGATATTCTATAGTGAGCCCATAGGGAAGAATTTAAGGTGGAAGAGTTTTGTGAGTGTGCTGATGTTAGACAGTGATCTTGGTAAATTAGTTTGTAGAAAAGAAATTCTTTGAGCTGTGTTGACAAATACCATCATTGTGTACAGATCTCTGGTGATGTTCTCTGGCAGTTGCCACATTGTAGGATTTTTTTAACAGTTTCCTGATTAATTGCTGCCTGATTTTCCCATGTAATGACTTTGCTAGTTTCTTTGACTGTCTGTCAAATTGCCAGTAACTGTGTGTGTGTAAGCACACATGCACCCATGCATGTGGTGGGTGGGTGGTGTTTGTGTTCTGCAATAGACCAGTGCATTCTTCAGAATAACCTTCAGAGCCTTACTCCCTTTCACATGGGGATGAGCTTGGGCATCCCTGTAACTCTGTAAATGATAAAGTGGGTTGCTGCAAGATTGATGGTTGGTTGGATTTGTCCCACAGTTTTAATTGCTATGGAAATTTTGATAATTTGGGTCATGGAATTCTTCTTGTGCCATCTTTTGTCGCACTGTTTCATTTTTACTTTTTAGTTATTTAGTAAGTTGCTTATATTCATTTGATATAAACTGTCTAGTAGTTTGTGGAAACAATTTATTTTATATATTCTGATTATCTGTGAAGCTACTTGTGGTGGTTGTAGTGGGGGGTTGCTATGTTGTTAATTTTCCAGAATCATGGTGTGTACACAGGCAATGGTTACTAAGCGGATGAGCTGTAATATTGAAGTGTTGTGGCATTTATCTCACCGATTTCTGAACATGTACTGTGTTAATTATCTTGGGGTATCATTGTGATGCATTTGTGATGTTATTAGTTGTCAAGTGGAAATTAAATGCTGGAGTTGAAGTTTGGGTTTGATATTCCAATTTAAACTATGGCCCTCAGCAAATTTATTTACATTCATCCTTTAGTTCAGATCAAGAAGAAGGTTGTGATGTTGAGTGCTGCTTGACAGAGTTGGCAGGTAGGCTGTTGCTTCATATAATGCTGACATTCAGTGAGAGTATTATATATAAGCCAGTCAGGCTCACAACCTTGCAGACCATGAAAAAGGGATGCCTGTAGTTTGCTATTTGGGCAAAACTGCATTTTCCTTATTTTAACACCATAGACATTGCATGTGAAGTAGTTGTAAAGAAACCATATAGAGGAATTTTGGATTAGCTAAGATCCAGCTGTTGTATACTTCCTAGATTGACATGGGCTAATTTAAGGCCAATCACGATGTTTATTTGCTAAAAAACAAAGTAAAACAAAAAGTAACTTGTCAGGAGTGTTTCTTAGTGTTGGCCCCAGAATTCAGTGTTAAGCCCGCCAAGAGTGTAATTTTTCATTTGGCTAGGAATAAAGATTTATAGGTTCATAGGTGTATACTAGGTTAACAACTAATGGGACCTTTGTAAACCTAACTAAGCATCCTAAATGTATCCTGCAAGTTGTTGTACCTTAGAGGTTACTTTAAGAGGTATATGTAAACTAAGGCATGATTTACAGGCTGACTGTGTCCATTAGAGACATAGGTGCTAGAACAGGGCTGACTTTCCGATTTCCAATCCACTGGTCCAAGTTACACTTGAGTAGTAGTAGGGAAGACCTCTGCTTCATATGGATGGAAAAGCCTGTTCCAGAAAAGGGGAATTCTCAGAGGCATATAACTATCCCTCCAACATGTCTTATTTATGTTGCAAGGAAGGTAAATGTTTTGATCAAGTAGTTTTGAAGTTATTGATTTTGCAGATATGTGAAAGTTCCTTAAGAGTATGATGCAAGGATGCCTTGTATGCCAGGCATAGAGATTGCATTTCAGCAGTCTGTTGGATGCAGAGTATGGATCGAGACAGGGCTTTGAAGCGATCTGTGTAGGACATGTTAACACCCTGTATTGTTTTTGTGAGGAACCTTGCTGCATGTTCAGTTGCTGCATGTGCCTGGTCAGGTGCATACTGAAGGTGGGACTTATATAAGTAGGGTATTTGTTTTGTTTTATCAGATTGTTAATTGGACTTAGGGTTAAAGACTGCTTGGGCACCTAGTCTTCATGGGGTGTCAGTATCACAGCAGACTGAGATGCCTACTTCATAGTGGCTCCCAAAACAAACCTTTTATAGCTTGAAACATCTTGCCACCAAATAGTCTGTGCTTGTATTTCAAATGGGAGTACACTGCAACAAGGCTCTTACAGCATTAAAATGTCCTGGAGCAGAGACTGCTGTACAGCATGCTTTGTATGGTCTTTCTTTTCCTTAGAATATTACAATTTATGGCAATTTCAAAGCATTTCCTAGAGTTCAAAAACAAACCCTTAACCTTCAGTCTTCCAACAGTACTTTCTCACAGATGCCTAGTACCACAAAGCTTTTTGGCAAGAAGACAGTTTAATTGTCAGATTTTCAGGCTTCAGAAGGCTTTGTGGTTACCTTCAGGTATACTGGCTCACCACCACTGTGTTCATGTTTGGGTGGGGTTACTGACTGACATTGACATGTGATTGTGGCAGTGTTAAGTGTGATGGACATTTTTAGACTGTGATCACACAGCTATTGCATTTTTAAGGGGGAGGCCTTTTACAAACATAAGATCAAAACCGGGGGGAATAAAAAATTACACAAGGACACAAGTGAACTTATTCTTGGAGCCAAGCAAATGGCTTTAAGTATGTATCTGTTATATTCTTGGCATGTTAATATGTTACTTTTTTACTCGTGTATCTTGCTCATCTATGTATTTAACCTGAATCAAGCTACTCTGCTTATATGTACTAGTGTTGCATATCTACTTAATCTTTTATTAGCTACTGTTCTGCTAAGATCCTTCTAATGAGTCCAGTTGTGTGGAACTAAGCTGCGCTGGTACAGTGCTAGTGTTGTTGCCTCACAGCAAGAGGTTCTCCTGTTCGATTCTCAGCTGGAGTGCCTTCTGTGTGGAGTCTGCATCTCCTCCCCTTGGTCGAGTGGCCTCCGAAAGACATGCGTGAATGGGTGTGCCTTTGCTGAAGGTTGGGTGTTGGGCTGGCAACTCGGCACCATAAAACATCTGCTGCCTATCATTAGTGGACCAGAGTTCCACTTTGGCGACCCCTAACCAGGAAAAGCCGAAAAGACAGACAACATACATACATGTGGAGCCACTTACTCATTTGTGTTTTCATTACTATTTTTATTGATTGTGTTTTGCTTTGTAAATCAATAGTATAATGTCATTACTATCCAGGTTCTTATTTCAGCTTGAGTTCTTGGGCCCAGGGACATTTTAAACTGTGTGTTACTATTGTTTAACCTTATTTCTTTATTTATTGCAGTTTACTTTTACGCCTGCATTATGCCCATTAGTAAAAACAAATTTACCAGCTCAGGTTCATCCCTGTGGCATATTAGCCAGCATGTTTTAATATAACTGCAGTGAACCTGAATTTGCTGTCTGTGTTGGAAGTTAGAGGAAGTTCAGATGCACCTAATATCTGGTTGACTCATTGTATCATATTTAATTTATTACTGAACTATAAACAGTGGATTTAAGTATTTAATTTGTATAGTTGGGTAGTTTACTGGCTGGCTGCAATGTACTAAAAGACTTGAGAAATTATTTAAATAGGCACAGCTGTGGTCCTCCTGTAGTTTTGTAGTAGGTGTAGTCTAAGGATAATTCTGTTTAAATTCCAAATTATCAGGTCATTTTTTTTGTTACACATTATTTTTATTTTTTTCTAGCTATGCGATGAGATACATAGCCAAAGTTCTGAAGAACTCTTTGCATGAAAAGTTTCCAGATGCAACAGAGGATGAGCTGTTGAAGGTAGATTTGTGATTATATTCTTAAATTGTTACCTTGCTAATTTTTTTTCTTTATAAGTCTAGCTAATGGTTTAAACAAGTGAAAAGTAAACCACAGTTGTTTCATAATACCATTTACAGATTTTAAAGCCGTAATTGACCCAGTTTTTTGCAGTAGAAGTGATACATGCACATACTGCTCTTTCAAATATATTAGAGTTATTTGTAGTGTAAGAGTGGACAGCTGCATAACTGTAGGGATGTAGCAGGCCACCAAGAAATGCTTTGAAAAGTTTTGCACGTCTGTGCTAACATTTGAAAACCAGGCATTTTTTTTACAACTTAGTATTGCTTGTACTTCTCAGCAGACCACCTCTTGTCACCCATCACATCCTAAATTTATGGCCTCTCAGAGCCATCCACTTGCTTCCCCATTGTTTGTCAACTCTTCTTCTACATCAGCCTTACGTTATGAAGTGACGACTCCTCAGAGGGCAATGACTTCCCTTTTTAAGGATTGTAGCCTTTATGGTCATCAGCATGTGTTATGTGCTGGCCCAATGTGAGTAACAACTTGAAGAGGAAATTGGGAATGTTTTACCACTTGAAGCCAGAGATGAGCTAAAGTCACATTTGTGCAGGTTGAGAAACCCACGCCCATTATTTCATTTTTATCCCAAGGAGAACATATTATATCATGACACTTTCATTACACAACTCTGTCTTCCCCCTCTCCCTAAATACGTGCACCCCAAATCTCTACTGGAATTTGATAGAAACAATATTGCAGGGTCCCCCTTCACCTAGAAAGAGAATTTTTGAGGTAGACCTTTTTCTCTTCTCCACTGATCATCCATTATCATGGATCATCATTACTCCTGCTTGTTGATATCACAGTCAGTGCCAATACCTTTTTTGTCAGTGGGCTGCTGGAGACAGAATTTTTACTTACTGCGGAAGTATCGGAATGCCATTAAATCCATAAATGGATGCATTGCTAAAGAAGCTCCCCAAAACTGTAAGCACCTGCAGTGCTAAATGGAAAACTTTGTTGAAGTAATGTGGAAAAAGGTTTGTGTTAACAGAGGTGTAGTTCTTAGAAGAAGCCATGTCTTTCCTTTAAAATGTTTTTTTCCATCAGAGTGAACAGGTAGATTTATTCACTATAATAAAGCTTGGGCATACAGTACTGTTAATTTGTATTTTTTTCTTTGGAAGATTTTCCATTCATTGTTCCTGGAGGAAAGGGTTTACACTTAAAATGCAACAGCAAGGTCTGTTGCTGTGTTGTATGAATCAGTTACTTTACTGACCTGCCCCTGGCTGTGTTTTTAACATGGCTAAGATTCATTTGTTTCATTCATTATGTCATTCTGTAGTTTCCTGCTTAGTCCAGTGAATAATCATGGGGAGGCCAGAGCTTGCCTGATCTGCAAGCTAAAGTACATTGCATATTTTTCATATTGCATTAAATTGTGGTGTCATTTTTTTGTCAAACTGCATGTTGACATTTAGCGTTGCCACCTGTCTCTCCTTCACACAGAACAGTCCCTATTTGGGCAGTTGCATCGTGCAAAAAAAAGTTAACATTTATGAAGTTTTCTCTAATAGTTACATAGAACAATTATTTTGTAAATAAAACAACAGAATCGGATCAAATTCAACAGCAGTGAGCTCTTACTCTGGCAAAAATGTGAAGACCATTCCTTTGCATTGGTTGAGAGTATGATTTGTCCTGCAAAATCTTACATTTCCTTAACAAAAAGTCCCACTTTAGGCAGTTCAAAAGGCAGGAACCCTAATGAAATTTTCTGTTTTTCATAGGTGGTGCACATTTTTTTAGGCTTCTTGCAGTTGTTTCTGCTAAGGGTTTTTGTTATAGGGTCAAGTAGGAGAGCTGTCTTTCCGGATTTACTCTAATCCATATTCCTTCCAGGTACCTGGGTGAGAGGTGAAGGTTCTGAAAACAAAGCAGTGAAATGCTCATTTGTTAGATTCTGTTTTCCATTTTCATAAATGCTCCCCACTTCAACAGTGTTGAGCCATGTGTTGTGTGTGTGTATATAATGAAGTCTACAGATAGTGGCCTCACAGTGAGCGACAACCCTCCCCCCCCAAGATGTGCTTTGTGTAGTTTCAGGGGAAGATGGATGAAGAGTCCTGTGTTATTCCTCCCCAGGAGCCAGACATTTGAGTCACAATCAAGACAGCTTTCAGGTTATCCAACTCTGCCCTTTCAGTCCTCATTCAAACTGGTTGTCTTTATAAACTGTCTCCAGAGTGAGAAGATGAACTCATAAACTGTCCCAGTGCTCAGTCCTATATGATCACTTTGGCATTGTAGGTCTCCGAGTGCACAGCATCTTTCCACCTTGTTGTTGGAGAAAAGGTCTAGAAATTTAGAAAGATGTGGTTAGAAATTGTATTTATTTACTGAAAATTTACAGGTAAAGTCCAACTGGGCACAGATGCCCTTTTTCAGTGTAGGCCCAGAAGGAAAAGATCTAACGTTTCTGTTAGATTTTATGAATATAAATCTGAAATTAATTATGTTGTAAATATGCTGAAAGAAAAGGCTTGCTTAAATGCAGAAACAAAGTTTAAGTAAAATGTGATCAGCAGTCATACTAAATGACCATGGCTTGGAAAAGGAATCTGCTGAATGGACATTATTCCCTTACAGACTCAAAGCAGGATATGTATGCAAGAACAAAAATGCAAAATCTGCTTTTTAAGAACAATGACATGTTATTCTGCATGGAAAAACAGGATGACAGATGTTTTTATACAAAGATCCAAATAAAATACAGGATGTTCACACTGTCAGAAAAGTTGATCTCTGACAATGTGTTTTCTCAAAAATATGTTTTTCTTCATAAAAAACAGGATATGCTTATCAGCATTGGTACAAGAACATATGGTCATATACACAGATTCAAATAGAATACAGGACAATGTGTTTCCTCAAAAATATGTTTTTCTACATGGACATCAGGACACTGTTACAGGATATTCACACTGTCAGAAAAGCTGGTCTCTTACAAGACATTGTTAAACAAGGAAGTTTAGTATTGTTTCTACAGGATAAGCAATTCTCCAAAATATGTTTAAAAAGAGTATATAAAGAGCTGTATAAATCCAGTTGTTTAGGGATATGGTAGGAACACATTTGGTGTTCTGAGGTAAATGTTATATCTCTCACATCATCTGTACTATATGAGAAGTAAAGTTGGAACAGTACTTTTAAGCTGCAACGTGGTTTCGTTTGATTTATTATAAAAAGTTATTTGTTACTGCTCTTTAAAGTTGATGCTGCAAAGTATATTCTCTCATCAGTGTATATTCTGCAAGTTTCTGTATGCAACAGACTGTGAATGCAAATATAATCAGACTTTGAATTTTAGCAAGAATCCATCCAGGCAAGAAGCAAGTAAGAGCCATATATATATATTTTTTCAATGGCGAGGCAGCTGAGTGACTAGCTCCATATAATTTTTCAATGGCAAGCTAGCCTGCATTTGAACCTACAATCTGCATTCAAACACAGAAGGAGTGATGGTAAGCCCTGCAGAGGGTCACTTCAGTTAAATTGCAGTAACTAACATTTGTACGTATGTGTCAATTCTGAACAGAAGTATTCCAGTTTATGCAGCTTGCAGTAGTAAAGTTTTTTTAGACGTCTACAATCCAGAGTGAGACTAGTTCAAGAAATTCGCAGTGCCATAAATTCTTCAAGAAAAGGGGATATCCACTAGCCCATCAGTCCACTGCCTGTTGTGCTTTCCCAGCTTCTCAAGTGACTTTGAAAAATTTCCAGCCATCTGCAATAGCAGCCTGATCACCTGTTTTCTTGCTAACTGGTAAGACTTTTTTCTGTGTCACATATTTAGTGTGGATGATGTTAAAACAGTTTGTATATTCTTAAGAGAGTTTTTATATTCTTAAGACAGTTTGTATATTCATATATAGTTTCTGTATTCCTAGACAGGTTGTATATTACTAGATAGTATGAATATTATTTATAATTCATGCAGGAGTAAACCAAACTTTAGTAAATTGCTATGTTGGTATACACAGCACATTAGTAAATGTAAAACCTTATTAGGGCTGGTTGATAGTAAGGCATTATGCAAATGTATTACAATATTTGACTGGTATCTCAAATAAAACCATGTGAAATATGACAAATGTTTATTGTGTGTACAATGTCATAAAAATACAGTGCATGACATTATCCAAAGGTTAGACTGTACAGACAAAAATTGTAAAGGTAAAGAACCAAGAAAAGTTATTATGTTGACATTATATTCAAATGTTAGACAGTTATGTTCTGTCACCAGATGTAAAAGGTTTATTTCAGAGTTGCAACAACAGTCAAATCAGTTACTGATAGACACTCTAGTACATTTTGTTACAAAGAAATGTAATAAACTTCTAAAAGACAGACACAATGAGTTCAGGAAGCTTAGACAAGTTATACACACATCTTTTCAAAAGTGCATAGGAGTTTCAAATTCAGCAGAACAGCTTACTAAAGAATGTCAGAAAGACCATGCAACATCACAGGAAATTCAACTTCAGTTGCAGGATAAAGGCAATAAATTAGCTCAACTGACAAAGACGGGGAATTTCCTGCATACACAGTTAATCTGTGCAAAAGAAATATATTTTATAATATGTTTATGTTTTGAAAATGGTTAAGCATGCATGCTAGGATGGTAGGGACATGACATGCTTGTATAAAGATATACATATACAAGACAGACATGCATGTGTGTTCTTTTCATCTAGAGTACATCTGTTACAATACACAAGAATAACAGGCAGACAACAGCAAATATAAATAATATAAATATAAATGTGTTGGTTAAACTAATTCTCTAACATAACCTCTACCAACAATCCTACTCTTATTTCACTTTCAGCCAGTGCCCACATCCCTCATCTTTAACCTCATCCATAAACTGATACCCACCACACTCTCTGCAGATCTACTACCTGCAGAATACCTCCATAAAGCTGCTAAAGTCATAGCCTACCCCATTTCCATCCTCATTAATAGAACCAACTCTGAAGGAACTATCCCCTTAATCTGGAAAGTCTCTCGCATCATCCCCCTTCACAAAGGCGGTGACTCCAAGGAATTCGCCAATTACAGGCCCATAGCCATACTGTCTCCTCTGGCTAAAATAATGGAGAAATGTATTCATCTACAACTGTTACCCTACCTACTTGAAAACAATCTATTAGCACCTTGTCAACATGGCTTTAGACCACATCATAGCACCACCTCCACTCTCCTATCCTTTACTAACCAAATTAATAGTAATTGTAATAATGATACCCCATCCTCAGCCCTTTTTATCGACCTGTCTAAAGCATTTGACATGGTTAACCACCACCTTCTCCTAGACACACTCAAAAACTTATCATTGGATGCCCTTACTATACAGTGGTTCCAGTCATACCTAAATAACAGAGAGCAGGCTGTTCTTTGGTAAAACAATTTATCTTCCCACCTCCCAGTAGCATTAGGGGTCCCTCAAGGATCCATACTGGGTCCTTTACTCTTCTCCATCTTTACAAATGACCTCCATTCTGTAATTTCACAAGCTGACTGTATCCAATACGCAGATGACTCCACACTCATATGCTCTGCTACTACCCAATCAGAACCTCAGTTACTAGCCCAAAAGACCTTTAGCACAGTTGAAAACTGGTTCCTACAAAGATGTCTTATCCTAAACCCCAACAAAACAAAAATGCTACTATTCAACCCCACTCGCAGAACCTCCCCACTTAACTTTACTATTATCTCAAATAAGGGAACTATAATATCCCCAGAAACAACCACCAAACTACTCGGAGTACTAATAGATAATCACTTGTCTTGTGAACTTCACATTAATAACACCATAACAACAATTAATAAGAAACTAGGTTCCCTCTATAGAATCAAACCCTTTCTAACTCCTCTAGCCAGGGCCACCATTGCTCGCACACACCTTATCTCTACCCTCCTCTATGCCTCCCCTGTCTATACCAAAATATGCAAGAGTAGCCTGAATAAACTGTCATCCTCCTACAACAATATAGCCAGATTTGCAGCAGGATCCTCCTATAGAACTCATCATTGTATCAACTTGAATAAACTCGGATGGCTAGAACTGCCAAATATAATACTGTTCAATCAACTAACAGTAGCCCATAAGATCCTGTATCTACCTCAGAATACACCCATACTCACATCCCTAGTCATCCCCTATAACAATCTCAAAACCTTGCACTCATCTGACAAACTACTTGTACAAATATCCAAATCCAACAATTCAGCTGGTGACACCCTGTTCTCTAATACAGTAGGCAAGGCCTGGAACAACCTTCCAAATCAGCTAACCTCACTATCCTCTGTTAACTTATTTAAAAGCAAGCTCAAACACTACCTCAAATCACACTGGCTATGCCTCTGTGATAACCCAGACTTAACACCATACCCCCTTCAAGACTCCCATGATTCCCAGCCTCCTTTGAATGTTACCCTGTGTTAACTGTCTAATAGCAGTGCGCTTGACCTTACTGAGGATTCTTTCCTCATGTAAATATGTATATACTGTGGTATTTCCTAGCAGGTTTATCACACCTCAACTCTTGTAAGACTAAACACGATTATTGTATCCTGCTATTTGCTTTTGTACACTCTATCCATTCAAACTAGTGTTTATCTTCTGACTTCTTGTGTGACCAAAGTATATACAGCATCTTAGTTATAATTTCCATTATTATTTCAAACTACTATGATACCGAGGTCTTTTTTACATCAAGCTTTTGTTCTTACTGGATACAGAATATAAAATTCCTACTCATGTAAGATATCATAAAAGTTTGTAATGTACCAATGTCTACTTGAAATATATGTCTTGTCCTATTTTGCTAGTGTTATTGTATTGTGGAGCTTTTCTCCCCGGGCCTCCACTGAAAATGGACATATATCCAGCTGGACTAGCCCGGTCAACAAATGTAAAATAAAATAAAATCTATTTTGTTTTTTACAATTTGTTTATAATTATATAGTAACACCAAACAGTTAAAGTTCTGAATTTTAAAAAGAAAATCACAGATGGTATTATTCAAACAGTTTTTGTAAAATTAATGTCAGGACAGTTAAATAGATAAATAAATAAAAAATACTGAAATCCATGTAAGGTAATTGTAAAATGATGTCTATTTATGTTGTATAAATGCATAGTTATGCAAATCACAATCACATTAAAGGAAAAATGCCAAAAGAATTAATTATAGTTTACAGAATATGAAATGTGAGCTCAGACCTTCCTAGACTGAATGAATAGTTACAGGAAATGCTGGAAAGATAAGATAAACAACAAGACTGATTGCCAGATAAGTAGCTTGAGTTTTTCTAAAGCATCATTGTTATTAAAACATAATTGTTAAAATGTTTACAGGCAACACTATTTGGTAATTGTAATAAAATGCCACAATTGTGCATAGATGTCACTGATAATCTGTTTGCAAGTAAATGTTAAAAGGACAAAAAAAACTCAGTTGTATCAAGTACAGCCAGCAAATGGGCTATAGTATATATACAGTTCAAATCAATTGTGCAGGAGAATGTAAATGCCTACTAGTGGTAGTAAACAGCAAAAGCTTTATAAAAAATATCAAATCAGACAAAAGTTCATAATTTAATGAAATAAATGTATAACCAAAGTGTTGGGCTGACATACATTCTATTCACAGCATAGGGCAGGTAAACAGTGCTGAAGTACTACAGGAGGGGTACTTTCTCAGTTTTACACTGACTGTATAAGAGGGAGGGGCACTTTCTCAGTTTTACACTGACTGTATAAACAGACTGTGACAAGGGTCTGAAGTAAAGCTACATAAAAATAAATAATAAGGGTCTAAAATAAAGCTACAGGAAAAAAAAATATCTCATTCCTTCTTGACAATACTCTTTTATGGGGAGGGAAAAACAGGTATTAGTGTATTAGAAATACTGGTAAACTGGATTAAACCTGACAGGATAAGATATTTTACAAGTTGTTAATAGCTATCATAATGGTTAAACAAGAGATGATTTAAAATTGCTTTATTAAAGCTATACAAGAGAGAATAAAGATATGCAAAAATGCATAAATGTTTCTAATAGCAAGATTGGTCACTATTTTTAATATGTTTTTGGCAAAACAATGTTGGTATAAAAAAGCATGAATATTTTTAATTGTTGAGTATGTAGTTTAAAATAACAGGACATATGGATTTGGTGTCAATTCCACTAGATATTTCTAGAGACAAACATTTTCCAAGATTTTGCTTAATATTAATGTTATTAAATTTGTAAGATTAGACTAAATGTACTTTATAGTCATTGTATGTACAAATGCAGAAGAATTCAGTACAAATTAAATAAATGTCTAGTAATAAATATGTGTGAAAAAACAAGTTTTAAAAAAATGGGTCCAGTATACCTAGTAAATTGAAATGCATAAATAGCAAACAGTCTGTGTAAATACATACTGATCAGGATACATTGTAATCAGTATTCAACCAAGATGTTAATGGGCAGTTCAAAGACATGACCACAATGTTATGGTTAAAATGACATTGAAATTGTGTGTTTTCAGTAGTGTATAAATGCTTGCAGTAGCACATAGTTATTGTCTCATAGTTAATTTAACAGCTGCAAAGAGTTAATGAAACAGTTCTAAGTCATAAATTAAATTCTGTGATTGCAAAAGAATAAATTGATCAAGTTAAAGCAGACACAGCTCATAACTGATAAAAAATATTTTTACAGAATGGTCTGCAAAAGAAAAAGTTGTTAAATACATTCAGTTTTGGTAGTAATACTTAATATCATTGTATTAACTATGTAAAATTGCATTTTGATTTGTTGTATCAAACTAAAGGTTTGTTTCTTAATGTATTTTCTATATAAAATGTTTTGAGTATGTTTAAAAACAGAGGGAATTGTTAGATTTTATGAATATAAATCTGAAATTAATTATGTTGTAAATATGCTGAAAGAAAAGGCTTGCTTAAATGCAGAAACAAAGTTTAAGTAAAATGTGATCAGCAGTCATACTAAATGACCATGGCTTGGAAAAGGAATCTGCTGAATGGACATTATTCCCTTACAGACTCAAAGCAGGATATGTATGCAAGAACAAAAATGCAAAATCTGCTTTTTAAGAACAATGACATGTTATTCTGCATGGAAACACAGGATAACAGATGTTTTTATACAAAGATCCAAATAAAATACAGGATGTTCACACTGTCAGAAAAGTTGATCTCTGACAATGTGTTTTCTCAAAAATATGTTTTTCTTCATAAAAAACAGGGTATGCTTATCAGCATTGGTACAAGAACATATGGTCATATACACAGATTCAAATAGAATACAGGACAATGTGTTTCCTCAAAAATATGTTTTTCTACATGGACATCAGGACACTGTTACAGGATATTCACACTGTCAGAAAAGCTGGTCTCTTACAAGACATTGTTAAACAAGGAAGTTTAGTATTGTTTCTACAGGATAAGCAATTATCCAAAATATGTTTAAAAAGAGTATATAAAGAGCTGTATAAATCCAGTTGTTTAGGGATATGGTAGGAACACATTTGGTGTTCTGAGGTAAATGTTATATCTCTCACATCATCTGTACTATATGAGAAGTAAAGTTGGAACAGTACTTTTAAGCTGCAACGTGGTTTCGTTTGATTTATTATAAAAGGTTATTTGTTACTGCTCTTTAAAGTTGATGCTGCAAAGTATATTCTCTCATCAGTGTATATTCTGCAAGTTTCTGTATGCAACAGACTGTGAATGCAAATATAATCAGACTTTGAATTTTAGCAAGAATCCATCCAGGCAAGAAGCAAGTAAGAGCCATATATATATATATTTTCAGTTTCATATTTAATGCAATCAGTATTTACATTAACACATTTTATAATGCAGTTTCAAAGAATGCATAGTATAATCATCACTATAAGAAAATGTGTTTCGATATTCACAAACATTAAAACACAAGGATTGTATTGAGAATTTACATTTAGAAGAGTGGTGTATAAGATTGGTAGGAGTAAGAAATGCATTAGACTGAGGTATTACAGAGGGTAAGGAAGTTTACATAACCTTAATAGTTTTTCACCTGTTCTAATTTTAGTTCCTTTTGTCGAGAAAGGCTGTGGAAAATCTGAGAGAGTAGACTTGATAGCCACAGTAGTGGGATACCTTGCATCATACTCTAACTTTGACTATGCTGTTGCATTGTCTGAGTTCACAGGCTCAGGTGTGTATCTGTACAGGATGTTGTGGCTGAGATTGTTCTCCCTGAATCAGAAAGAAAGCTCTGTCCATTTTTGAAGATCTGCTTCTGACAAGCTGTCCCAAAACCTCTTGTGACAAACTTCTGTGGAGAGGCTTTATGATGTCTTTACTACCACTTCCACTATTTCATCTTTTGGACTTAGCCATCCTCAAAGGAGAATGAGACCTTCTTGGGATCTGAGGAAAGCCCTTAAATGTTACACGATCTTGCCCCCAGTGGTACTGGTGAAAATGTCTAAGAGGATGACTCCTCACCTACTTCATCTCAGATGTTCATCATTAAGTCAGTGTTGCAGTAGTCTAAGCTGTATGAGGTGTATCCTGTCAGGGACTTAGACCAGCCAGCCAACTTCTAAAGTTTTAGGACATCTTCCACTGTACAGCTCAAGTAGAGAAGTATAAAATCAGTGACTAGGATGACAAAATTTCACAACTTTCTTACCATTGAAGTGCACTCTTCTCTGCATTCTTTGGGTGATTGATACGTAGCTAGCACTTTATCAAGGCTGGGCAGATAAGTATCCCACTGGGGAATACCGTTCACTTAATTTCTCATGGAGCAGCCTTGTTTGACTAGAGGCTGAAATTGTGTTTTTAGTGGTTGTCACTTAATATTTTCCCTCAAATCTTACATTTTTCTGGTTATTGTTCCCTGTGGAAAATGCCTTTCAAATGTTTATTTATTTTTGTGAGAACAAGTTTACTTTTTTCTTAAAACTTGTGGCTAGGGGCTAAGACTTGTAGTTTTGGGAGTTGTCATTAAAATGTTTACCTCAAAACTTATTTTTCAAAGCAGGTTATTTTACAGACTATCCTAAGCTCAGCTACCCACTGGGCAGTCCTCCCTGTCTGTAAACAAGATAGTCTTGGATCCTTGTGGCTATTCTCTTAATGCTCATCATTTTTTACGAGGAAAAGTGGTATTTTTCTGTCAAAAGTATTGTTTGGGATTGTGGTACTTTGCTAGGTGATTGTTACTAAAATAAATTACCTCAGAACTTAACTTCTCTGTCAAGAGGTAAGACAAGACTCTTTAAGGCTTTGCTAGCTGCTTGTCAGACACCTTCAGTAGGCAGGCAGTCTAAGCCCCTATGGGGATTATCTTATAATTTATAATTTTTTGTGTGGAAAACATAATTTTCTGTCAAAAAGTTTTGTTATGGATAGGTGTGGTGTGTTTAGTGGTTGTTACCAAAGAATTTTACCTCATAACTTTTCTTACAGGATGTAAGACTGACTTTTCAGAGCTCAACAATCTGCTTGTCAGACATTTTGCAGCAAGGACATGGACCTGTGTCCTGGTAACTGTCTTTCCCTCCCCAAGTTGCAAGAAAAGAAATGTTATCCTGGAGGTTTCTGCCTTCCCCTTTACCTCAGACCCTTATAGGTAACTCCACTGTAGTCCTATGTTGTTCATCAGGCCAGTCATCATTTTCACTTGACCCCCCCTCTGTTGCTACTACTTGGGAAGCAACTAAAGCTCAGGAGCCAGGCAAGTCTTTGTCTGTTAAAGGAGATTAACTCCAGGTAATGCTCCTTCACTAAGCGAAAATGAGGACTTTCATTCTGGGGAAAGGACCGTCCTCCTAGCCATTCTATTTCTGGGGGGTGGGTGTCTTCCCAGAAAATAAAAACATAAGATTAGACATTCATCTTTTCCTAAAACAGATGAGAGGATTGGCTGTGCCTACTCTGGTCGTGTTAGTCATTTCTGAAAATGGAGACATCATCAGGTTTCATTTTAGAGTATACCCTTTATAGGGATGATTCTACAGTTGAGAAGCCAACAGGCTTTTCTTCTAGGGGCTACCAAATGAACATAATTCTGGCTAAATGAGTCTCTTGGAAGTTCCTGTTAAATACCCACCATCATTTCTGCTTTGCTGGAAGTGATGGCATTTGTAATTTTTTTTTATTTCCCTTCATGAGGCCTTCAGTGAGTTGCATGCTGCTGTTGAACAGTCTTTAAAGTGTTGCATGCTGCACCAACCTGGTGTACCTCATTTACCTAGCTGTTCTTCCCTCATTGTGTAAATTAGATCTTAATTTCTAATGCTTATTTCAAGGGGCTGGGGTTTATACTCTCTTATGCTTGGTTATACACGCTGAATGGTATCTTTTAGAGAAGAGTCTGAGTGTTATCGGTTTCAAGTAGAAAAGGGCCCCTTGTGTTTTGCTGTGTTAGCATTGGACAACCACCTGCTCAGAGAACAACTGCTTAACTGATTACAAATCCATAATTTAGTATGCCAAACCAGGGAAAGGGACCATGTTGTACTACTACTACTGTATGTCAGCACATTATGTCTGGGACTTCAAATGGTTTTAAGGCTGCCACCCATCCCGTTATCAGTGGGACACTCACGGGTTGAGCTGCCTCATTACATTGCCCGCTGTGCAAGGTAGTGGGACTTGAAAAGTCCTTTTGATTGCACTGAATCACCTTGGAAAGCCACAGTTACTTCCTGCTTTTCCATGGCAGTTGTTACATTACCTGTCTGGATCTGCAGGCAGAGCTATTCCCTGTTAGGTCTGTGTGCTTTGAATCCTGTAGCAATTGGCTGCAGTTCATGAAGGGGGGTGAGGATTGGGGCAGCAAGAGCCCTGCAAAGATTGCGGCTGTAGAGCAGTTTGCTTTTAGCACTTCTACAGCCACTAAAGAAAAAGACCAAGATTTTTTTTCCCCCCTAACGAGCCAGCCAGCCTTTCACTAAACCATCCATTCATTCATCCAGCCAGCAATCCAGCCCTGTCCATTCATCCAGCCCAGTAATCCAGCCCATGCATTCATCCAAAAACACACACAACGCACCAGAAAAAACTTGATATCCTTTACTGATGTCTCTGGTACCTCGGCTTACGCCTTCAAGTAATAACTTTTTACATCAAGCAGCATCCATTTATACAATAATTTAAAGATTTTTTCATATATTCAAATCATATTAAATATTCCAAAATATATCCTATTTCAAGTACAAACAAATGTTCTTAACAGTAATGAATACAACATTAAATATACTATCATGTCTTGTCCTGTCTAAACATTCCCAAGCTACCTAGAATGCTGGAGAGAAACTCAGCAGTATGTTCATGTTACATATAGCCTCTGTTCATGAATATCATAAAACAGGAGACATATATACATAACTATAAACTATTCACATTCAAATCCAATTCCATATTTAACCCCCTGGAGTGTAATGTTCTAAAATTGATTATACATTCCGTTTCCAGTAGGGTTAAATTTCCTGCTACTTGTTCTCCCCTCTGTGGTTTGGATCTGGCTAAAACACCGAAAAAGAAGGATTCATCTGAGCCCTCATAGGTCCCATAAAATGTTCTGCTACAGGACTATCAATCCTGCATCTTCTGGTATCTCCCATGTGTTCCATGAATCTCTTTTTGACAGCTCTTTTTGTTTTCCCTATATACCACATAATTGGAGTACACCCACAGCCAATGATATATATCACTCCCCCTGTTTCACAATTATACAAATCCCTTGTGGTATAAGTCTTCCCATTAATATTGGTTCTATGTAGATTCCTAATCTTCCTACATACAATGCACTTACCACATGGATAACTTCCTTCCTTTCTTACCATGTTTACTTTCCAATTTGCCTATAGACAACAGTTCTTTTAAATTTTTTGATCTACTGTAGGAAAATGTTACCTTATCCGGAAAGATCTTACCATATTTGTCATCACTGAAATTGATGGGCCAATATCTATTAATCAGCATTCTCAATGTATCCAAAAATGGGGAGAATTTGTTCACGTAAAATAAGGCATTTTGTTCCTTGCCCTTCTCCAGATGCTGCTTGTTGTACCCCCCTGTTCTAACAATTGTATCTTCCTTATGGTGTGTTAGCCCCAACCTCTTCCTAACCTTGTTCTCTGCTGATCTTAAAATGTTTTCTGAATATCCCCACTTTGTTAACTTGTCCCCTTACCTTGCCGAATTCATGTGCCAAATTAACTTTATTAGACGTATTATTGGCAATATGCAGATATTCACCGTAAGGATGCTATTAAATGGGGGGCGTGCATACTGTCCACTGCCAAAAAATTATTGACTGCGGTGCTCTTAACAAAAAGTTTAAATGCCACTGTGAAATGCTCATTTATATAAAACTCCAGATCTAAATATTGTCACTATCCTATTGGTGTTAAAGGTAAACCCAAGGCAAAAATTGTGTTCATGCATGTTGGATATAAAGTCACCAAACTCTTCCATTTCCCCTTTACAGATGAATATCAAATCATCTATATATCTTTTGAATGTTGCAACCCTATTCTTATAAAATTCTGTATTATATATGCTTGTCTTCTCAAAAAGGTCCACAAACAAAATTGCATAAACCGGGGCGTATGAAGCCCCCATCGCTGTCCCTTCTAGCTGCAAAAAGAAATTATTGTCAAACACAAAACAATTATGCGTCAGAGAAAATTCTAACAGCCTGATGAAAAAATCCATCGGTGGGCCTTCCCCTAACATATTCCTAACCGCCTTTAATCCCCATTCATGTTTAATGTTGGTATAAAGGGACTTAACATCTATGATGGCCCAATAATAATCATGGGACAACTCCATACCCCCTAGTAAATCTGCCAACTCTTTTCCATTCTTAATGTGGGAAGTGACCTTGCTTAAATGTTTTTTTCAAATGAAAATCCAAAAATAAACAAATATTCTGCAGGAGAGACCCTTTACCTGATACTATTGGTCTTCTGGGGGGGGGTTCTCCACATTCTTATGCACCTTGGGTATTACCTTCAAGATCGCATTTCTAGGGTTGCTAATATGTAACTTCCTTGCATTCCCTGAGTTCAAAAAACTAGCCTTTCTCCTTTCTCGTACATTTCCAATAGGGCATTATTAAATTATAAAATAGGATTATGGGACAATTTTTTCTATGTTAAACTATCTTCCAACAATATATAGACCATCCTATTACATTGCATTTTACTCATAACCACCCAGTTTCCGCCCTTGTCCACCTGAGTGAAAATGTACCTATCATTGTAACCTCTCACCTTCTGCAAAGCATCCCATTAATTTTTAGTTAAGTTGAACGCTCTAAAGTATTTCCTAAACATATCATATTCTTCTCCTACCTGCTTGTATAAAACATTTTCAAACGTTGTAATACTAGTGGACATTTTTGGTGGCATAAAAGGGCTCCTCTATGGTACTTGTGGCACTGTCATCTTGCTGTAACCTGTAAAAAAAACCCCTCACCTTCATTAACAGCACCCCCATTGTCAATAACTTCAAAATCAGTGGCTATATCATACTCTTCATTGGAAGATGACCCTTCAAACTCATATATCGACATATTCAATAAGGGATCATCTTCATTCTCACTATCTGACTCATATGTAAGCATGCCCCCTTGAATTGCATCCCCCACACTCATATTGCCATTATGCACATCAACATTTTTAATCATACATTGCTTATTGTTAAAAAATACTTTTAAGTGCAATTTTCGACAAAACTTACTTATTTCCAAAACCAAATCCGACAGGCTTGGGCAAAAGGTGGGGATATATTTAATACCTGTATCCAACAAAGAAAAATCATTAAAGTCCAAATGCAGGTCTGACAAGTTTATTACTTTTAAATTGTCCAACTCCTTTCTTAACCCCATATTTGGGGTTATAGTTCTGTCATTCCCTCCAGCCTTGCAGCTGACTGGTTCTGTTTCAGTTCTGCCTTCTCCTGTTGTTGCGGCCATACTGGTTCCCCTCACTCTGCTTTCTGCCATCTCCATTGGAACTTGCTTGCCATCTATGGCCTCGGCCCTTGTTGTTCTCCGAACTCTCCTTCCTGGAATTGGACCCCATCGATTCCTCGCTAAGCTCATCAAACGAGACACTTTTTTTACTACTGTTCGAGGCCACCTCTCCTGAAGATATCAAGGAGTCCCGAACCTCCTGATTTCTGCTACCCTGACATCTAGTCTTCTGTCGGCCTCTCGAATCCCTTCGTTGCCAGGTGAAAATTATGTTGTTCCTGTAATCTGCCATGTCTCTTTGCAGTTTCCCTTTCTTACGAGCCATTACAGATTCTTCTTCCTTATCCACCTTTTCTCTCATATCTTTCACTTTCAATTCAAAGACAGTACTAGAAATTTTCTTTGCCAACTCCATCTGGGTTTGGAGTACTTCTGCCCTAAGTTTCTCCTGCTGTCGCATGTTTCGTTTGACGAGAACTCTCAACCAAGCCTTGGTGCACGCCAACGAAGCAGCATTTCACTCATTTAGCAAATCACCTCAGTCTTCCGCAAATTCATTAGCCAGCAGCTTACTGATTCTCAAACCCCTTGGGGTAATGTCTAAGGACAAGTATTTTTCAAGCAATTTTATGTCATAGTATAATGTTACCTCCTTAACGAGCAGTCTTTCTAATTTTAAAAAAATCAACCCCATTCAGGCCTTCATCCTCCATCATTAAAGGATCTTCTTCCACTGCCCTGGATTCCTGCTCATTCCAGATATCAGCACAGGTAAAAAGAGATCCATTTTCTTTTTTGGTGTGTTGGCCAGACCCAAACCACAGAGGGGAGAACAAGTAGCAGGAAATTTGACCCTACTGGAAGCAGAATGTATAATCAATTTTAGAACATTACACCCCAGGGGGTTAAATATGGAATTGGATTTGAATGTGAATAGTTTATAGTTATGTATATATGTCTCCTGTTTTATGATATTCATGAACAGAGGCTATATGTAACATGAACATAGTGCTGGGTTTCTCTCCAGCATTCTAGGTAGCTTGGGCATCTTTAGATAGGACAAGACATGATAGTATATTTAATGTTGTATGTATTACTGGTTTTTAAGAACATATGTTTGTATTGAAATGGGATGTATTTTGGAATATTTAATATGATTTGAATACATGAAAAAATCTTGGAGCAATAAAGTTATGAGTGGGTTCAATAATATATAAAAAAACATGCACAAAAAGTTGCTTGCAGATTATTCTATCAGGCACGGGCACTTTAAGGAATGGGGTCGTCATTCTATTGTTTTATTGGATCAATAATTGAATAATTAACTGTTTAAATTATTGTATAAATGGATGCTGCTTGATGTAAAAAGTTATTCATTGAAGGCATAAGGAGACATCAGTAAAGGATATCAAGTTTTTTCTGGTGCGTTGTGTGTGTTTTTGGCATTATGTTTGGACTATTGTGCATTTTGTTCATACATTCATCCAGCCAGCCATTCATTCAGCCAGCCAGCAATCCATCTGTGCAGCCAGACATTAATCCATCCGTCCAGCCAGCCGTTAAGCCATTTATCCAGCCATTCATCCATCCAGCTGCTACTCCAGCAGTTAGCTAGCCATTCCAGCAGCCAGCCAGCTAGCTACTCTAGCCAGCTAGCCACTCCAGCAGCCAGCCAGTCAGCTAGCCACTCCAGCAGCCAGCCAGTCAGCTAGCCACTCCAGCAGCCAGCCAGTCAGCTAGCCACTCCAGCAGCCAGCCAACCAGCCACAGCAGCCAGCCAACCAGTCACAGCTAGCCCCTCCAGCAGCCAGCCAGCTAGCCCTTCCAGCAGCCAGCCAGCTAGCCCTTCCAGCAGCCAGCCAGCTAGCCCTTCCAGCAGCCAGCCAGCTAGCCCTTCCAGCAAGCCAGCCAGCTAGCCCCTCCAGCAGACAGCCAGCTAGCCCCTCCAGCAGCCAGCCAGCTAGCCCCTCCAGCAAGCCAGCCAGCTAGCCCCTCCAGCAAGCCAGCCAGCTAGCCCCTCCAGCAAGCCAGCCAGCTAGCCCCTCCAGCAGCCAGCCAGCTAGCCCCTCCAGCAGCCAGCCAGCTAGCCCCTCCAGCAGCCAGCCAGCTAGCCCCTCCAGCAGCCAGCCAGCTAGCTCCTCCAGCAGCCAGCCGTTGTACCCATAACAGCATCTCCCTCACCACTGCTGTGGTGACATCATAGTAGAGGATGTGGCCAGTGTCATATAGGCTACACCCTCATGCCCCACTTTTGCCTTCTTAAAATGTGGCAACCCTAAATGGTTTGTAAGCAGCAGTTCTCATCCTAAGCCTGGAAAATTACCTTGTGGACATACTGAGTTTTGTCAGAGCTTGGTCATTGGTGGCTGAATTTAGATAGTCCGAATTCAAGCTCTCTTTGTGGTCTGGAAACTCACATACTTAGACCTCGTTACATGCTAGCAGAATATGGTCTTTGTGATGTTTTTCTGCTTCAGCATAGCTGTAGGGAGTGGATAACAGATTCATTCTTTCTAAAGTGAAATAACTTGTTTTCTTATGCATCTGTCACATTTTTGTGACTAACTTCTCTTGTAATAAAGTTCTGACTTAGAAATTGGAGCTTATTTACAGTAACCTCTGGTGTAGTCTAAGATATTGGATAAGTTGGAGACTGGATTCCTTCACCTTTTCCTTTCAGAGATTCTCCAGATATGGGGCTGATATCTGGGCTAAATTTTGAAAATCTGTGTTTGATTAAATGTATTGCAAGGAATTTCAGAAATAATATTCACAGTTCACAAAACCTCTGTAGTTTTTTGATGTCTGTGTGACTTGTGATGGAGATGAGCAGTATTGCAGGTCATCCACTGAGATTATAGGGGGTAGAGATGTCTCTGATGTCATTGCACTACCAACCACTAAGGTAGGAACAGTGATTGGCTACCATAAGGATTATAGATCCCAGCCCCAGACACACAACTCCCTAATGTGTCTCCTGCACCCTGAGAATACAGATGAGTTACCATTGAGGTTGATTTCTGACTGATTCAGTGCCCTACCCAGTGAGCAGTTTCAAGGAGGGTGGATCCAGTTGGAAATCCAGGGGATGGACTTGCATGGAAGCCAAGATAACATGATGGGGTGTATGATGCTAGGAAGTGAGGAAAAAAAAAAAGTCCCTTCAAGCTATCTCTTAATAGATCCCCACTCTGCCGATGATGTAGGAGACTTGAAACTAATAACTAAAACAATCAAGTATGTCATCAAGTAGTTTAAGATCAGGTTTGAACTTGGATTGTTCCAACTCTAAAGATAACTATAAGGGTTTCTTCAGCTATACAGTGATTGGCTACCATAAGGATTATAGCTCCATGGGACCTGACAACATCCCAGGCTGCATTCTATATGAATGCAGAATGAACTGGCACCCCACCTAAGCACCATGTTCAATCATAGCCTCACCTCAGACTTTGTGCCCACTGAATGGCAGACAGCGATGGTTATCCCACTCTACAAAGGTGGAGCCATCACAGACCCTGGGAACTACCACCCCCATTAGCCTAGAAAGCCTGGTCTGCAAGGCTATGGAACGTATCATCATGGATCTTGTACACAAAGACATTGGTAATCTCCAAACTCTGGACCCCACCCAGTTCGGGTTTGTAAAAGGCAGATCATGTCTCCTAAACCTGAAAGACTTCTTTGAAGCAGTCACCAAAGTCGTAGACAAGGGTAAGGTGGTTCATACAGCCTATCTAGATCTCTCCAAGCCTTTTGACATCATCCCCCACTCTGGAATTATAAACTCACTAAACTTGGTATAAATCCCTATGTCACAAGATGGGTTGCCAACTGGCTCACTGACAGAACCCACACTGTGAAAGTAGCAGACTCCAAATCTGACGCCAGACCAGTGACAAGTGGAGTACCACAGGGTTCAGTCCTGGGTCCTCTCCTGTTTGGTATCAAATTTTCTGAAGTACAGGCTAACACAGAAGGTCTTTGGCTAACGTAGTTCGCAGATGACTGCAAACTAGGAGCCATAATCGAAACTCCTAATGATGTGGACATCCTACCAAAGGGCCTCATGGAGACTGATGCCTAGTGTCTAAGCCATGGCCTCAAGCTCATTGCCAAAAAGTGCTTTGTCATCCCCTTTGGTCAAAACTCTGTACCCATGAGCTACCACATAGGTGGTAGTCTACTTAACACTGAAAGTGTGATGAGACCTTGGGACACAAGTAGACAGTGGTCTCTCCTTTCATAATCACATCGCCACAGTAGTCAGGAAATCCTTCTACGTGGCACACCTCATCACAAATGTTTCTCATCCAGGAAAAAAGAAGTCATTGTTCCCCTCTACGTGTCACTCATTAGACCCATTATAGAGTACAAACGCCCCTTTTGGCATGTACCTCACAAGACATCTACAACTGGAAAGGCTGCAGAAAAACCTCAAAAAGAGGATTATTGGCCTCAAACAGATGCCCTACGTAGACCGTCTCAAAAAAACCCCAGCTTTACTCTGTCGCATATCGCCTACTTGGAGGCGATCTCTGCCTAACATACAAAGCTATGTCAAACCCAGAGCTATTGGACATGCTCCACTTAAAGAAATCCCAATCCCTCCGAGCTGTACGCTCTAGGGACCTACACCTTGTCACTACAATAAACAGAACATGCTGAAAGGATAGATTCCTGTCCCAGAGGCTTCCCATACTCTGGGACAAACTACCTATCTATATCAAACAAAGCTCATCATTGTCACTTTTCAAGAAAAGTCTTGATGATTGCATGGGAAATAGGAAATTCACCCCAGGGATCACTTCTGTGGCTCTGCTCGACAGGAGCACAGGAAAATAATTATCTTGGGTGGTGAAAGCTAGGGTACCTTTTTGGCCAGGCTTATATAAGCCGTAGGGCCTATAGTACTAAACTTAGAAATTATGCCTATTACTTTACCAAACTTATTTCCAATACAGTGCCTCACTGTCATGCCAACGTTATTGATAATCTCCTTGCAGACAGATTTGGTGCTTACTCCTTACCCTTAACTTAGCCAGATATTCTCCCCACTACCAACTATCACATCCCTCTTAAAATCACCCTGGACCAAATTATATATTTGCATTATTTAAAACCAAATTATATATTTGCATTATCCAAAACCAAAAATGGCATACAATATTATAATATTGCTATCTGTCTACTTGTTAGTGGGTAGTCAAGCTCCTATTAAACTTTTTCAGTTTGCCTGTCCATGGGCTGTATTTTATTGGCCTCGCAAGTATTGCCTGTAAAATTATGGAGCACAAAATTACCGCGCTTACAGTGCAATGACAGGTGACTCTCAAATCCTAGACTCTGCTGAATGTAGATCTTTAGAAGGTGGGTCAAGCATATACTATTCTAACTTGATTTGTTTGAAAGAGACGCTGAAACCTGGGATGAGGGCTTGACAGTCCATACTGCTTACCTTGACCTTGCCACGATCTTTGGCATCATTCCATATGCCAATAATTGTAGAATAGTCAGCTTGAGGAAAGACGTCACACTTTCCTTTTTCCATATCACTGGTAACCCTTTCAGATGTGATACATTTATCTGTAACTTGAAATTTATATTGATAAATCTTTCTTTTGATCATCATGTCTTGGTTGTGGTTAAGAAGGCCTTGTACTTTTCTAATTTGATCTGTAGGGGTATCTCCTTTAAATCCCAGTCTTTTTCCCTGTATACTCTTCCCTTTTTAGACGTATCCATGAGTACAGTGGTTCTTTTAGAATGCCCCTCACACATTGGCAGTCTGAAAGGCCCCAAAGGTTTACAACTGGGAAGAAGTCTGTACTACATGATCTAGGCTACCTTGAAACTCTAAAAGCCGTACCATATATGATTGTGTCTGATATAGATTGCTGACTGGTAATCTGTCTTTAGCTTTTGAAGACTGAAACTCCTTACACTGTTCATCCTTCACCCTTGCTGAACCAACAGTCTTAACACTTGTGCCATAACTCTCAACTTTCACCACTAGATCAACAACTGCTGGCATGACAGTTTTGAAACCCAGCACCTTCACTTCATTTGGAGTAAACTCCCTTTACATCTCAAACAAAGTAACACCTCATCTACTTTCAAAATTAGACTTAACTTATTAGATGGGAAATACATTTATGCCTGGTTTATGTGTAAATTATCTGCTTACAAATTGTAGCTAACATATTCTCAATAGTAAGTGGTGTCCTGGATGAGCTTTGGTCATAAACTTAAAATAAGTCTGTGAATCAGTTTCATATGTACATTTCAAACTAATCACCATGGAAATCCACATCTCACCCACACCCCCTGCAAAGGTAACCACAATGAAACCTTCTCCAAAGCTGACTTTGGGCTTCTGAAAACAGAGGTGACTAACTTCACGGCACTCATGTCAATGAAAGATAGATGCATGTCTGCCGAATCATACACCAATGTATGTATGAACACTTGCATAAATGCATGGAACTAGCCATACCCAACAGAACCAAGATGCTCTCCTCCAAAAAAAGGAAGCCAATCTGGTGGTCCCCTGCCATTAATAAACTCTACAAAAAAAAGGAAGAAACTGATGCAGAAAAAGGCGAAGTCTCGAGACTGGAAAAACTCCCTTATTAGCCTCAACAAAAAGATGAGATCCCTCATCAAAACCTCTAAAGCCAGCTATGAAGGCAGAATTGCGGCAGGCACTAAAAACAACCACAAAGCCTTCTGTAGTTATGTCAAGAATCTCAACGGCAATGCCCAGGCTTGCTCTGAGTTACTGCACAATGGTACCTCCTATACCGAGCCAACAGATATTGCCAACATACTGGCCAACAGATTCAGTGCTAACTTTACCCCCCCCCCCCCAAAAAAAAAAAATGATCAATCACAATACCGGAGGAATGTCAGGCACCTAGCTTTACTGCAGCACAGGTTAGAGCTGCATTGTCTAAGGCCAAGAGTACAGCTTCCATGGGACCCAGCAATATCCCTGCATGTGTTCGACATGAACTACAAAGTGAACTGGCACCACATCTGTGGGGCCCTGTTCAGTCATAGCCTCACATCAGGCTTTGTCCCTACCAAATGGTGCACTGCTACAGTCATCCCTCTCCATAAAGGGGGAGCGACTACAGACCCAAGGAATTATTGCCCCATTAGCCTGACTAGTCTGATATGTAAGGCTATGGAGCACATCATCATGGACCTAATTAACAAGGATATAGGGAATCTACAGACTCTAGATCCTACACAATTTGGTGTAGTAAAAGGTAGATCATGCCTGCTTAACCTTGTTGACTTCTTTGAATCAGTCACCAGAGCTGTGGATGAGGGCAAGGCAAGTTCATACAGCCTACCTTGATCTGGCCAAGGCCTTTGATACCATTCCTCACTCAGAAATTATTGATAAACTCACCAAACTAGGCATCAACCCCTGTATCACTAGGTGGGTTGCAATTTGGCTCACAGATAGAACCCACAGTGTGAAAGTAGTGGACTTCAAGTCGGAGTGCCAACCAGTCACTAGTGGAATCCCACAGGGATCGGTCCTTGGTCCTCTCCTGTTTGGCATCTACTTCTCAGAAGTTCAGGCCAAGACGGAGTGACTCTGGCAGACCATGTTTGCAGACGACTGCAAGCTGGGAGCCATTATTAACTCCCCAAGTGATGTAGACATCCTACAGAAAGCCCTTACTGACACTAATGACTGGTGTCGAACACATGGCCTTAAGCTTAATGCCAAAAAATGCTTCATCATCCCTTTTGGGAAAAACTCGGTTTCCACTAATTACCACATTGATGAAAACCCACTGAATGCTGAAGGTGTTATAAGAGATCTGGGGACACAGGTTGACAGCAACCTCTCCTTCAACCACCACATTGCCGCTGTGGTCAGAAAGTTGTCATACAATGCACATCTCATTACCCAGGGTTTTGCATCCAGGAAGAAAGAGGTCATTGTCTCTCTCTCCTCCCTCATTAGGCCAGTCATCGAGTATTGTTGTGTCTTTTGGCTTTTCCCGGTTAGGGGTCGCCACAGCGGAACTCTGGTCCGCTAATGATTGGTAGTTGATTTTTACGTGCCGAGTTACCAGCCCTGACGCACAACCTTCAGCGAAGGTACGCCCATTCACACATGTCTCCACGTAGAAGATGCTCTAGCTGAGAATCGAACCGGACAGCGTCTTACTGTGAGGCGACAACGCTACCGCAGCACCACCACCGCGGAGACATTAATGCCCCCATTTGGCATGTATCTCAATAGACACCTGCAACAGTTAGAAAGGCCACAGAAGTACCTCATGAAGAGGATCCTAGGCCTTAAACACATGTCCTATACGGACAGAGTAAAAAAACTCCAGCTGTTCTCTGTCTCATATTGTCTGCTAAGAGGCAATGTTTGCTTGACTTACAAAATCATGTCTGACCCAGCTCTGTTAGAAATGCTACATCTAAAGAAATCCTAATCCCTTTGCACCACACTCACCAGAGACCTCAACCTCATTACCACAATCCACAGAACATGCTGGAGGGGACAAATTCATAATCCAGGGACTGCCCATACTCTGGAATAGATTTCCCATACATGACCAGCAGAGCACCTCACTGGACCTCTTCAAGAGAAATCTTGATGAGTGGATGGGAAATAGAAAGTTCACCTTGAGGGATCACTCCAGTGGCTCTACTTGATAGAGGCACTGGGAACTAATGTCGGGCGGCACGATGCCAGGGCACTTGTATGGGCTAGGCTTGTAAAGGCCCCAGGGCCATTAGCCTAGTACACACCTCTGAACCCATGAATACCTAAGTCTTATGTGCCTTTCTTGGCATTAAAGTAAACCATCTATCAAAGACAGACCAACTCAGCATAATTGAATAGCATGTCATATCAGCATAACTGAATAGGTCCTTGTTTTGAGGCAGTTGTCAAATAATTGATCCCCTCCTTAGTACTTAAATGTTGTGGTTGAGAGATTTTCACTTAACTTTAAACCTACAGCTTACCTTATTTGTGCACAGATTATTTCTGATTTGTCCTTACTAGAACATCTTCAGAATATGTTTAACATACAGGATTATGAGCAGATTGCTGATCATAACTGACTCGTGTGTTCAGTATGTGGATGCCAAGAAATTCAACTCAAGAGCAAGAACAGATGGCCAAATATATTACCCATTCAGAATCGCAAGTGATTAATTTATTATTTTCAAGAATATTGACAGTGTTGCCTGATGCAAATTGTTTAGTTTTGGTTACCACTTTACATGAAGAACAATGACCACATGATGAACATCCCACAATTTTAGTACCATCCAATCCACAAAAATTTGCTTGTGATTCTGAGTGAGTTATATCTTTGGCCATCTGTTGTTGCTGTGCCTTTTATGTGGGTAAAACCTTGCAACAATTTAAAACTAGAATTTGTGAGCATTTAAGTAAAATTAAATGCCACAAGGGATCTAATGATTTATATAAACAGAGTAAACATGCCACATTCTTTGTGAGAATTGATGGGATTTTTATGAATGTTTTTAACAAGCTAGGTTGGCAAAATATTTTAGCCAACAAAGAACATTTTTGGATTGTTAAATTAGGGGCATTATTTCCCCCAGTTCTTAATGAATTGTATGTATATATGTATCTTTCTGCACTTGATATTTATGTTTAGCCCTTCAACATGACATCATAGCTACCAGTTGATCTTATGGGCCATTAGAGATCATGCTGTAGTTTTGTGTTGAGAAAGGCTTTTGCCAAAACATGTCTACATTGTCCTGACCGTTTTTGGAATGCCCTGATTTGGATCAGTTATACAAGAAACATGTTTTTTGGAGAGTGATGGCTATTTTTGTTTGATTTATTTGGATTGTTTGGCCTTGCACCTTTGGGCCGTATGTGCTTTTCTTGGGTCTCTATTTTAAGCCTAGCCAATTTCCCGAAAGGTCAGAGTCAAATTCTGTACTGTTTGTCTTTGAGTTAAACACCTTAACCATTATACCAACCCTGAGTACGGCTTGGAATACTTATTTATTCAAGCTCTATTTAACTCTATGACTAAACTGTAATGTGATATAAGCAATCTAAAGGCCTGTGTTAATATTAAAATAATAGAAGTGTTTTTACCGTCTCATTGGAAGAAATACAGACTTGCTTAGTTTGGATTAATTTCTGCAAATGCTTATTTTTTTATATACCTTGATGGGAGTAGGACACACCATTCTTAAGTCAGGGCATATTTAAAAGTTCATGAAATCAGTATTGCTTCAGAGTTTGATGTTCGCAAAGAGTCGTGCTCTCAGTACCCACAATGTGTCAGAATTGCCTCCCCCTGCATATTTCATATAGGTTACATGTACTGGCAACATATTTAAGAACAGCACTAAATTATTTTTTATTAGTCCCGTTAGTCGTACTATTATTAGAATTGTCTGAGTAGCTTTCTTCCACATTGCACTCATTGCTGCTTGCAAATCCTCATATTTTGTGACTTTGTGTCTCTGTATGTAAGACACTGCAGTCACTGAGGGTAGTATTTTCATTGAGCAATGCTACTTTTGTCTTTTTATTTTTGACTTTACTATATCTGATATTCTTTCAACTATTTTTGAACTGTTGGTAATGGGTGATCCCATGTGGTGTAAACTTCATCATTTTCAGTAATGTATCATTCGTGCTTCTAGTGCTTCTCACTTGCTTCTGAATTGAAATACTTGCACAGTCCCCAGTATGTCAGCCTTGCCACTTTATTTCTTTCAGTATACAGCTATGAGTATATCACACCCCGAAACAAGATGTGCAATTGTAAACCAGTATGTATACTGCCCATTATCTTGACAACCATTATGGGCTGCATCCAGTTTGGTTTAGTTCCAGTTTAATTTCTCCAAATCTTTTGGCTTTTTAATATCATGATGGAAGGGTCCCCATTCCTAAGTCAAGGTATAATTAAAGATCATGCAAGTAGCATTTCAGTCTTTGACATTAGCCAAAAATGCTCCTCACAGCACCAGCAATGTGCCTATAACTGACTCTTCCTGCAGTTTATACAAAGTTACATACATTGGTAGCATATCTGAATTCGATTTAGATTTTTTTTTTATTAGACCCATTGCTTCAACTACTATTGGAACTGTCTGATGTTAAGTTGTCTATCTCACTTTTGTTCTTGCTGTTTGGGTTCGGAGCCGATCCTCAGCTCCGACTCTGCCATCTTCTGTAGCTCGAGAGCTGTTTACTGGCTCGAGGCTACCCCTTACCCAGAATGCCCAGCATCAGCTACCCAGATCTCATTTGCTGCTTCAGCTGCGTGGTTGCTTCCTTACTGGCTCAGGCTTAGTATAATCTTTTTGATATTATATATATTGTTGTTTTTCTTGAAAGTTTGATAAATAACTGTCTTTTTAGTACATAGATATTATTCCTTTATCCCTTTTCATGTTTCTGTGTATTTTAGCTTTGTTGGCCGTCGCTCCATAACTCTCAGGCCTTCTGTTCTCTTGAACTCGTTTAAATTAGAGAGTCCCCTCCCTCCCTAGGATAGCCGTTTAAGTTAGAGGCTTTCCTTCCTTTCTTTAACTGTAAAAAAAAAAAAAAAAAACTCTATTGTTTTTATAGTATAGTTTTTTTCATTATTTGTTGTGTGGTTGTTGTCACTATAATGTCTAAAGAGACTAAGGTATCTGGCTTCAAAAAGTGTGACTCATGCTGTCAAAAAATGTCTCTGACAGATGGGCACGCTAGTTGTGTTTATTGTTTGGGCGCTGTTCACCTGCAGGACTCCTGTTCTATTTGTCATGCTTTTAGTCCAAGGGTCCTGCAGGAGCGCAAAAACAAATTGATCCTTCGGGGATTATTGAAGCCTCAGGATTCTCCGGCTAAAAGTACTCAGCCAGTGATATCCCCTACGTCTTTCAAGCCGTCGGCTCCACCTTTAGAGCCAACTCCTTCTCTTGACCAACCAAGTATGTTGGTACCGGTTGGCACCGACAAGACAACTCCTCCGTCTACTCCATCTGCTATTTCGGAGCCGTCTCAGAGCCATAAGAGACTGAGGTCACAATCCTTAGAGTCCAACCACTCAGCACCACAGTCACCTTTATTACAGAGTGAACGTAGCCATCATTCTTCCCATTCCTCTTGATCCTCTAGATTATCGGATCATGATGTGGAGAGAATAGTAAGTAGGTTGCTTAAGTCACAGGCACTAGCAAGAATTCTGTCCAGCCCACCTCAACAGGTATCTGCTCCAACCGCCTTTATTTCTATTCCTCCTCTGACTATATTTAGCTCGGAGCTGGAGACCATGGATCTGCAGCAGTAGGACCATCGGCACCGATAATCACTTCTCCTTCGGTTTCGGCGTTGGCTCCGATTACCTCGATTGCACCTTCTGTTGAGGGATTTGGGTGCCGGGGCTGTTTCATCTGCTCCGAGGGGGGGGAGTGGCATCGGACCCTTGTCCGACCCCATTCTCCCCCTCGGAGCTTCGGGGCATGTGAGCTCGACTCCAACATTGGCCTTGGAGCCTTCACCCTCGACGCAGAGAAAGACTCCTGTTTCTTCGGAGCCTGAGCTTTCTCTGCCTAGAGGTCAGGATGCCTTCGAGGTCATGCGGAGTGTGCTGTCCCCCAAGACAGCTCTACTGCCAGCTGCATTGGCTCCTCCCCCCATGGTGTCTGTGCCAACCTCTACTCCTCCTCCAGACCCAAAGCTTAGGGAACCTATGCCCCAGGACACCCCACTGGGTGATCCCTCTTCTTCCGAAGCCTCAAGGCCTCCCTCTGAAGATGTTTCCTTTTTGGACATCCTTGAAATGCTTAGGCAGAGGAGGGACTGGAATTCCCTAGCCCCTACCAAGGACGAGTCTGTATTCCTGGACGCATTTGGCTCCCGACCTTCCATCTCCTGGGTATCTCCTCCTTTCAATCCACTCATGTCCATAGTGGCTCGAAAGGCTTGGTCAGCTCCAGTTTCTGTGGAACCTACTCCAAGAAGACCAAATAAATTTATTACAGCCCCCCCAGGACAAGCAATTCCTCTCCAAAGGTGTGCCTGTTGATGCCATGGTGGTTGCAGCAGCCACCAAGAAAGAGTTAGAGACCTCTTCATCTGTTCATCCTCCGAACAAAGAGTCTCAGACGATGGACAGATATGAAAAGCAAATGTTTGCTTCAGTGACCTTTTCAGTGAGGTCCCTGAATTACTTATGCCATTTTACACGTCTTCAAAGGGATGTCCTGAAAGAGCTTGGAGATACCCTTCAAGATCCTACAGCTGAGGGAGCACCAGCCAGAGTAGCTTCTCAGCTTGTGACTCTTAATTCCATAGTTAACTCCTCCATGAGGCTGATTTCCTATGCAGCCGATGGAGTGAGCAGGGCTGCAGGGACAGGTGTGGCTCTTAGGAGACATGCTTTGATGCGGCTGTGTCAGTTTGCTGAACCCTTTCGAGCGTCCTTCACCAATACTCCCTTTGATGGCTCTTTTCTCTTTGGACCTCAGGTGAAAGACACGTTGACCAGGTGTGAGCAGGAAGGCAACTCTCTCTGCTGTGAGAGTCCGTTTTTCCACTCCTTCCAGACCTTATCCCAAGGGTCAGAAGAGAGGAAAGATGTGGTTCAGAAAATCCCAGGGACCCTTGCCTGACACACGTGGTGATTTTTTCCCCCAGGGGCAGAGGGGGAAACAACAATAACAGATGTCGCCCTCATGGCAGAGGGGGACTGCAAAACCAGGGTGACAGAAACTTTCTCTGCCAAACTCTTCCAGCATCCCTGAAGGGTTGCCCAACTGCTCACCTCTGGAGGCAGTCAGGGGAAGACTTTTGTTGTACCCAAAAGCCTGGCAAAATATAACGAGAGACAGATGGGTGCTATCCATCATATCCTGAGGTTACAAAATTCTCTTCCATCAGTTCCCCATAAAATCGAAAAAGCCCATCCCAGATGTCCCACCCAATCTAAGGGATCAAGCAGTCGCAGAAGTTTCAACACTACTAGAAAAAAGAGCCATTCAAGAAGTCCCCGCAGACCAACTAGGATCTGGAACTTACTCAAGATTCTTTTTAGTACCAAAAAAGACAGGGGACTGGAGACCGATACTGGATCTCAGCAGATTGAACAAATCTGTACAAAAAGAAAAGTTCCGGATGGTGACACTGCAGTCCATTTTCCCTTTTCTGGGTCAGGACAATTGGATGTGCTCCATAGATCTTCAGGATGCGTACTACCGTATCAAGATGGACAGACGCTCCAGGAGATTTCTTCGCTTCTGAGTAGGGGCCAGTCATTACCATTTCACATTTCAGAGCTCTGCCCTTTGGTCTCACCTCATCCCCCAGGATGTTCACCAAGTGTATGGCAGTAGTCATGGCTCACCTGAGTCGTCAAGGATTCCAGGTGTTTCCCTATTTAGACAACTGGCTCCTGACTGCTACCACCAGGCATCAACTCTTAGAGGCACGGGATTATACAATCACATCATGCACTCAACTAGGCATTGCAGTAAATTTTGAAAAATCTGCCTTGTTGCCCTGTCAGTCTATTACATACATAGGAAAAGAATTAAACACACAAGAAATGTTTGCAAGATTACCACAGGAAAGAGTTTCCACTATTCGTCAACAAGTGTTAATTCTAATGCAGAGCAAAAGGGTTCAAGTCAGACATGTCCTCCAAGCTGTAGGCTCCATGGCAGCTGCAATTCTTTTTGTCCCATTAGTGCGTTTCCATATGAGAATCCTTCAGTGGCGTCTTTTCACGCACTAGTCTTTCCAGGAACTACCCATATCTCACATGATCCTGATCACAGAAACATGCAAAAGGCACCTTTCTTGGTGGATGGTCTCCCCACTAGTAATTCAGGGCAGACCTTTCATACAACCCCCACTGGTAGCTACAGTGACCACGGACACCTCCCTGATAGGGTGGGGGGGGCATTATCTAGGCAGGACAGTCCAAGGCACTTGGCAACCTCATGAGTACTATCTGCATATCAATGTCCTAGAAATGAGAGCGGTTCTCCTAGTGTTGCAAGCCCTTCAAGACTCTCTTCCCTCCGGGACCATTGCAATCCAAATGGACAACATGTCAGTGGTGTGGTACATCAACAAACAGGGCGGGACCAAGTCTTACCCCTTGTGTGGAGAAGCACTCAGACTGTGGCAATGGGCAGTTTCCTCCCAATGTTTTCTGATAGCAACGCACATCCCTGGGAAATCCAACGTTATAGCGGACAGGCTCTGCAGAGCTATCCTCATGAGTGGTCTCTGAATCTGGAAGTTGCGGATCTTATCTTCTGCAAATGGGGACAGCCTTGCTGCGACCTATTTGCCACTCCTCTCAACAACAAATGCAGCAGCTATTTCTCCCTTCTTTCTCTTCCAGGTCATATAACCAGAGATGCTCTAGTCCACGATTGGCCTCAGGGACTCCTTTACACTTTTTCCCCCTTTCCCTAAATTCCAAGACTCATACAGAAAGCAAAATCGTTGGGTTGCAAAATGATCCTCATTGCCCCATACTGGCCTCGACAAATATGGTTCCCGTTCCTACACCTCCACCTTCTGGATCAACCGTGGATCCTGAACCCAGTTCCAGATGATCTGATTCACCAGTCAGGCGAGTTGCACCAATCCCTTCAAACTCTCCAGCTCACAGCTTGGTTGCTCCACTTCCAACCTTAGCCAGGCTTTCCAATATCTCCTCAGCAGTCCGTGATGTTATTGTTTCCTCACATAAGTCTACTATGAGGAAAACGTAAGCTAGTAAATGGGAATGTTTTTCTTACTGGGCAGAATCTAGAAATTTGGATCCTTTCTCATCCCCAATCCATGAGATTCTTGAATTTCTAACGCAGCTTTTTCAGTCTGGAGCAGCTTCCACTACCATTAGAGTACAACAAGCTGCCATTTCTAATTTTCATATCGGCATGCTTAATTCTAGCATAATGTCTCATAAACTCTGCAAAGCTTTTATGAGAGGGACATCTCTTCTCAGACCCCCAGTTAGAGATCCTCCCCCTCCTTGGGATCTCAATTTAGTTTTAGCCTCCTTAATTTTGCCTCCATTTGAACCGGCAGCATCATGCTCTTTAAAATTTCTTTCTTGGAAGACACTTTTTCTGGTTGGTATTACTTCAGCTAGACGTGTCTCAGAACTTCAAGCACTATGTGTTTGTCCTCCGTACCTGGTTTTTCATAAGGACAGAGTTTCTCTGAGGACCAGTCCACCCTTTATTCCTAAAGTCTGCTTAGAGAACAATTTAAATCAATCCATAGATCTCCCAGTTTTCTTTCCTAATCACAGCAACAAGGCAGAATACAAGCTCCACCAATTGGTAACCTCAGCTTTGGCCGGCTAAGAACTTGCTATATTCAACTGGACATATAAGAGAATTTAAGTACCTTTATCTGCTCTTTTTTTTCAAAAAAATACAGTATTTAAATTGATTTTAACTGTGTGGAAGGAATATTAACTGAACTGGAAGTTTTCACTCTGCTCTTCAGTTAGTCCCACCGACCCTCCCTGTTTTTGTTTTGGTGTTAATCTTGGTGGCCTTGCAGCTGCCCGCCCCTCTTGTGAATTTGTGTCTGGATACTCCTTCTGGGCCCATCTCATTTTCTCACTCAGCTGAGTGCAGTGAGATCATGTTCTGATTTCAGGCACTCCTACTGTGTACAAAGAGAGCATCTGGGAAACAGAAAAAAAATTAAGCTTGTTTCCTGCCTTTCCTGTTAAGTGGTATAGACTATTTGTAGGCTTCTGAGCCCCCAAGCCCTTCTGTGTTGGAGGGAAGCCTTCTAGCTTAGTTTTTTTTTTCTTACAACTAGCCAGTTTTCTAGTTTCAGCACTCAAATCTGTTTCTTTGATCTCAGCACTTGTTCAGAAAAAAAAAAAAGAAAAGAAAAAAAATTTCATCTGCTTTTACTGTACTTGTGTTTCTACCTACTTTTTTTTACTTTTGCATCATCTTAAAAGTACTCAATTGTATTTATTACTGCTTGGTGTAACTCATTCTAAGCCTTTTGGTTTAAGCACTTGGGCTTCGGACCAGTTGTTTTGCACTGAGAGGGTTTGTGGTCTGCACTGTGGTGGCAGAGCGGGTGGCTTGCATCCTTCGGTGTTGGGAGCTGCTGATTGAGGGCTCGGTGTCTGTTGTTCTAAAAGTGTATTGGTTCTGGTTTGGGCACTTGGGCTTTCGGGCCAGTTGTTTTGCATTGAGAGGGTTCGTGGTCTGCACTCTTGTGGGAGGAGAGGCTGGACTCTGCCCTTCTGAGCTGGGAATTTCTGATTGAAGGCTTATAGTGCATGCATATCTGAACTGCTTCATACTGGGGTTGGTGCACCTTGTTTGCTGTGGCATAGACTGGATTTGGGCCTGCTGGATCTAGCTTTGTTTGTGTAACTTAAGCACTAATCCAGGCATTCTCTAAAGTATTCAATTGTATTTATTACTGCTTTGTAGTAACTTGATTAAAGTGTAGCTATCATTCTAAGTCTTTTGGATTAAGCACTTGGGCTTCAGACCAGTTGTTTTACATTAGGAAGGTTTGTGGCATGCCCTGTGGTGGCAGGACAGGTAGCTTTCATCCTTCTAAGTTGGGAACTGCTGATTGAGAGCCCAGTGTCTGTTATTCTTAAAGTGTATTAGTTCTGGTTTAAGCACTTGGGCTTCAGGCCAGTTATTTTACATTAAGAAGGTTTGTGGTCTGCACTCTTGTGGGAGAAGAGGCTGGACTCTACCCTTCTGAACTGGGAATTTCTGGTTAAAGGTTTATAGTGCCTGAATATTTGAACTGTATGTTACTGAAATTGGTACACCTTGTTTGCTGTAGCATAGACTAGATCCAGGCCTGCTGAATCTAGCTTTGTTTATATGCTTGTTGTTTGTTTGCTTGTTATTTCCCTGGAACGCTAATTCCACCTAATATGTGGCTTCTCAGTGCTTCTGTGGATCACTAGTGATATCTGCATTGCTTACTGTACTTATTTCCCTGTTTCACTTGAAAGAAAGTTACTGTTTGTCGTTTTGCATTTAAGTTACCTGTAACACATTGCACTTAAGTTACCTGGCACTTGCTCACTAAAGCAATTATATAAGTCAGCACTAAAAATTAAAAGCACTACACCCTCACTCCCCACTGGCCCTGGTTTTCAATTATTAAGGAATTCCCAATATTATTCTAGCATGTCCAAAGGTGAGTTGTCAATCTCCTCTCCGGTCCAGCTGGTGAATCTGGGAATCTTGAGGCAATGTTACAACTGCCTCTTGTACACAGACAACCCTCTCCTCCTCCCAACAAATTCCAACACATGTGAGAGATGCAACCATATAGCCAGACTGGAGGCTAAGCTCTCTCAACTCAGTACTGGCATAACCAGTCAGGAGGAGAAGGAAACCACACTCACTACAATTCCAGTCTCACATAGACCTACCACGACAGCAAACCAAACACATAATCACACAAAAACATACTGAGGCTCTAAATAAAGATCTGCCGAAGCAGCAGAGACCTCCAAAGCAGACACCCAAGCAGCCGCTACCCCAAAACAAAACACGTGCAACACATATCTCTCAAAGCCGGTGTGCCAAACAGTCACAGCCCTTAAGACTAAACAACACACCTGATACACTTGTAATAGGTGACTCTATCGTCAGGCACACTGACGTCCCGCTCACCAGGCTGAACAAGGAGAGGGTCACGGTGAGCAGCCTGTCGGGCGCTAGGATCCGCCACATAACACAAGCACTCAGGTCACTCCAAGGCAATTACAAATATGACTCAGTCATTGTCCATGCTGGTGTGAATGACCTGAGACGTACCTCCCTGGACTACATGAAAAGAGACATAAAGGAGCTCTCTGAGCATGTAGCCCAGGCTGGTATGACCCTGACCTTGAGT
Organism: Protopterus annectens; assembly: GCF_019279795.1. Classification (NCBI taxonomy): domain Eukaryota; kingdom Metazoa; phylum Chordata; order Ceratodontiformes; family Protopteridae; genus Protopterus; species Protopterus annectens. The sequence continues at coordinate 483,371,545 of NC_056730.1, forward strand.
AGCATCTTACCCTCACCAAGAATGATGCCACAATATGAAGACAAGATGATCAATTTCAACAATTGGCTTAAGTACTGGTGTCATTCAAAGGGGATCCATGCCTGTCAGCTTGGGATGATATGCTCGACAAGCCACGATGCTTCGCTAGGGACGGCTTGCACCTGTCACCCCTGGGCTTTCGGATATTGGCAAAGGCTCTTGCTACCCCCATAGTGCCTTTTTTAGGCAAGGCTCAAAAGACAAACCCACCTCCATAGGTATCACAAGGGATAAGAAACTAAGAGTAATGCTACTCAATGCCAGAAGTCTAAACCTCAAGATGCACGCACTCGAAACTCTCCTTAGCATGGAGAACATCGATATCTGTGCAGTAACAGAAACCTGGTTCAGCACTACCAGGTTATACCTCATACCATGCTTTTCGGCCCTAAAACTTGGACCGAACCATAAAAGGAGAGGGAGTATTGATATTCATCAAAGATACCCACACCTCCAGGTTGGTGGCAAAGCACGAAGCATCAGAGACTATCCATGTGCAACTAACAGTGGGTAAAACTGCCTTCCAGTTTTTACAGCCTGCTACAGACCACCCTCCCAAACCCAGGAACCCCACTCGGCCTTCCTGAGAACACTGGAAAATATGAAGGTCTCTCCAAACACCATTATATTGGGCGACTTCAACTACCCAAACATAGACTGGGAGCATTACTCTAGCTCCATCACCCTAGCCCAAAGGTTCCTAGAATTTATAAACTCAAATGCTATGGAACAACTTGTTACCACTCCCACAAGAGGGGAAAACATACTGGACCTGATCATCACCAACATGGGGACTCCAGGCTCCAGACCAGAAGTCTATCCCTCACTGGAAAGATCAGACCATAAACTAATCTCACTGGATATTCACATCCCGACCCCACCCCCTGCTCAGAAAACCACAGTGAAAAACTTCTCTAAAGCAAATTTCACACTCCTCAAAACTGAGGTGGAATCCTTCAAAGCCCCCGGGCCTGTGGAAAATACGGCCCAGACCGCAGAATCCTTTATAAACGCATTCTATGAACACCTACAGGAATGCATGGATCATGCGATCCCAAATAAAACCAAGACCCAGTCCTCCAAAGGCAGACGTCCTGTCTGGTGGTCCCCAGCCATAAACAAACTATACAATAGAAGGAGGAAGCTACTAAATGATAGAGCAAAATCCCAAAAAGGGAAGGCATCACTGATCAATATTAGCAAAAAACTATGGGCACACATAAAATTGTCTAAGGCCAGCTTCGAGAGAAAAATTGCACAGGACACTAAGGATAATCACAAGGCTTTCTTTAGTTATGTTAGGAACCTGGGTGGTAATTCCCAGATATGCTCAGAATTAGTCCAAAATGACAAAAAATACACCAAACCCACAGACATTGCCAACATCCTAGCTGACAGGTTCAGTGCAAACTCCCCCCCCCACCAAAAGGGCAAATATCTATCCCAGCAGAGTGCTGCCCCCTTGACATCTCAGATGCTCAGGTAAGAGCTGCCCTCTCCAAAGCAAAAAACACAGCATCAATGGGACCAGATGGTGTCCCAGGCTGCATCCTACATGAACTCCAAGAAGAGCTAAACCCAAACATAAAACTACTGTTCAATCTCAGCCTTACTACAGGATATGTGCCCAAAGAGTGGCGTACAGCAACAGTGGTCCCTCTCCATAAAGGTGGTGCCTCAATGGATCCTGGAAACTATCGCCCCATAAGCCTGACTAGCTTGGTCTGCAAAGCTATGGAAAGGATCATCATGGACCTCATAAATAAAGATATTGGGGACCTACAAACACTGGAACCTACCCAGTTCGGCTTTGTTAAGGGCAGATCCTGCCTCTTAAACCTGGTTGATTTCTTTGAAACAGTCACCAAGGCCATTGACGAGGGGAAGGTGGTCCACACAGCCTACCTGGACCTCACAAAAGCCTTCGATACAATACCCCACTCGGGCATTATAGATAAGCTGACCAGCTTAAATATAAACCCCTATGTCACTAGATGGATTGCAAACTGGCTCAAGGACAGAACCCACATGGTTAGAATTGCTGGAGCCATGTCAGACTCCAAACCAGTTACAAGTGGTGTCCCACAAGGCTCAGTCCTGGGACCTCTCCGGTATATATTTCTTGGAGGTACAAGCCAACACGGAAGGACTGTGGCTGACCAAGTTAGCAGATGACTGCAAACTGTGCGCCATAATCGACTCTTCAGCCGACGCAAGCATCCTCCAAAAGGGCCTCATAGAAACAGACAACTGGTGCCAGAGCCATGGCCTCAAGCTAAATGCCAAAAAGTGTATAGTCATCCCCTTTGGCAAAAACAAAGTGCCCACAAATTACCACATAGGTGGTAATCCATTAAGTACAGAAGAAGTAATTAGGGACCTGGGGACCCAAGTTGATAGCAATGTCTCATTTGACAACCACGCGGCCAAAGTGGTTAGAAAAACATTTTATATAGCCCACCTAATCATGAAGGGATTCACATCTAGATCAGGGGAGGTCATCGTGCCTCTTTACTCATCCCTCATCAGGCCCATAATTGAGTACAATGCCCCTTTTGGGATGTACCTTACCAAACACCTGCAGCAACTGGAAAGACCCCAAAAGTACATCACCAAGAGGATCAAAGGGCTCAAACAGATGCCATATGCTGCCGGTTAAAGAAACTCCAGCTCTACTCAGTGGCATACCGCCTGTTCAGAGGCGATCTGTGCCTGACGTATAAAGCCATGTCCAACCCGGAATTAATGGACATGCTGCATCTCAGAAAATCCAAATCCCATCGAGCTACGCTCGAGAGACTTGAACCTCAGCACTGAAATAAATAGGACATGCTGGAGGGACAGATTCATAACCCAGAGGCTCCCTTCACTCTGGAATAAAATCCCAGTCCAGGTTAGGCAGAGTCCCTCATTGACTCTCTTCAAGAGGAATCTTGATGAGTGGATGGGAGATCATAGGTTTACCCCGGGTATCACTTCTGTGTCACTGTTAGACAGAGGCACAGTATACTAACCTCAAAAAAGGGCATAGCAAAATAAATTTAAAATGGGTTGCGAAAGCCAAACATATTCTGGCTAGGCTTATAAATGCTCTAGGGCAGGTAGCCTAGTATGAACCTATGAACCTATGTACACAGACAATTGGGTTTTTACCTCCATAGAACTAAGGAATTAAGAAACTCAGACAAGTTATTTCTTTCTTATGCTTTCAGCAAACAAGGCCTTCCAATTTCCAAAGTGACCTTGTCCAGATGGTTATCTGATACTATTGCCTTTATTTATCCGTTACGAAATGAAGAGCTACCAGCTAAACCAAAAGGTCATTCTACTAGAGCATTAGCCACCTCTGTAGCGTTTCAGTCTAGGTTGCCCATAGACTCAATCTGTGCAGCTGCCACTTGGGCAAACCCCCACACTTTTATCTCTCATTGCAAGGTAGATATGGTCTCCCGGAGCAGCGCTTCCTTTGGCTCTACTGTTCTAAAGAGTTTGTTCCAATGACCACCCGGGATTTTAGGTGCTAGGGACGCTGTCCCAAACAGCAAGAACTAAGGTGCGATAGACAACTTAACATAAAGAAGTTATGTACCCACCATAATGTTCCATGTTAGTTGTCTTCATCTCGCCTTCCTTCTTGCGTCCCTCCCTCCTTCCCCCTTCCTAGAGGATTGTGAGGAGTTCCCTTTTGTTTTTCACTGGCTGTGCATCTTTTATTATTTCACATGCCAGGTAAATCTATAACTCTTTCCTTGTTTAGGTGTATTGGACAACCAGTTTTATTAACTGGTTACTCTAATGTCTGGTGTGCATTATCACAGACGAGATCTGGGTAGCTGACACTGGGCATTCTGGGATAAGGGGTAGCCTCGAGACAATAAATAGCTCTCGAGCTATAGAAGATGGCTGAGTCAGAGCCGAGGATCGGCTCTGAACCCAAACAGCAAGAAGGAAGGTGAGATGAAGACAACTAACATGGAACGTTATGGTAGGTACATAACTTCTTTTTCTTCCACAATGCCCTCATTTCTGCACACAAATTCTGATGTTTTATTACTTTGTATCTCTCTCTACGTGAGACACTGTAATCACTATGTGTAGAAATTTCATTGATCAGCGCCACTTTTGTGTTTTTCATCTGTTTTTTGGAATTGTTGCTAATGGTTGATCCCATAATTCATCATTTTTGATGATGCTTTGTGGTTCTGTTTCCAGTGCTTCTGAGATACTTCTATATTGTAGTGTTTGCACAATCCCCAGTGCATCAATCTTGCCACATTATTGTGTCTTTTGGTGTTTAAGCCCCCTACTATGAGTATATTATACCTAGCAACAAGGTATGCAACTGTGTACAGTGCTTTTTTTTCTTTTTTACAGAACCTGCATTTCTCTGTTTCTCCCACATGGTCAGTGGACTTTCTAAACCAACCTGTACATAGCCCACTATCCTGGGCTGCTATTATTAACCTTTCACCCTTTGGTTTTAACTCCCTTCTCTAACCATTCCTGCATCAAACTGTGATCAACATGAGGTTGTTCCCTGAGATCTCTATACTTGCCACTGTATTTGTCTTTTCCACAATGCTTTCCTTCTTATTGATCCCTTCTTTTGTTTTTTTTTTTTTGGCATATTCAGTTGCTGTCTAATTTTTGTCTGCTTGTATTTTGATTTCCATTCCTGCTTGCCACTTGAATGCTTTTGCTAAAGTAAGCAAAGAAATCATCTTAGACTTCCTTTCCTCATGCATTAAAGCTTTCACTATATTTGGATTTGATGAGGTCAGCAGATAGGTGTAGTCAATTCTGAGGCGCACATACTTCCTTCAAACCATGGGATATATAATCTATGTATACACTATACATTTCATGTATCATTTGCTAAGCGTGAATTATTTTTTTTTGTTTTATTTTTCTGTCCAACTGATCCAATACTTTTTGGGACCAGTCATTCACACTAAAACTGTAACTTTAAAACAGGAAGAGCGAATTAGTTTATAGCTTAGTCTTTATTCCTGAATGTAAATGTTATTTTCAATGTTCATTTTAGTCTTCTGGATGACTAAATGAAAACTCCAGCCAAGCTAGAACTTCCACTGAGTGACTTTCGGCCTTGTTATGACCTCATCAGCACAGCACAAGCAGAGTGTTTGACTACGCATAAGAAACACAGAGCTGTTATACCCAGCCGATGTCCATTACCATTAGGATGACTTCAAAATATCCCAACTAATAAACTAAAACAAAGAGTGAGAAGGTCACATAGAAAAAACAATCAGTAAAAACGAAATGAAAACTCCAGCCAAGAAGGCCGAAATATGCATATCCACAGCCAGTGGGGTTTGGCTTTATTGGCCTGAAATTGTCCATTAAAAAGAAAAAAAGTCATGGGCATTCATAATCGCCATGTAGCTGAAACACCTGACGTTTATAATTGTCATTTGCATATATCCCATGTGCCTCTGATCCAAGCGGTTTAATAGGTCACTCAGTGGAAGTTCTAGCTTGGCTGGAGGTTTCATTTAGTTTTTACTGAATGTTAAGTCATCCACAAAAAGATGTTTTCTGGGAGCCAAACTGTAACCAAGATCTACTCTGTTAGATAAACAACTTAATAGGGTAAGGGCAAGACAAGCAATACCCGAAACAAAGAACCACCCTGGAATATCCCCTTTGAATTTTTATCCCTGGAATAATAAATTGCCCTTTGTCATAGCTGAATTGCAAAGTGAAGCCAAGAACCAAAGAACAGAAAAAGGCAAATCGGGGTATCGAACAAAATCTCAAAAACAATAAAAACACAAACCCCATACACTTACCACCAGCTGCATTTATTAAATAATAAAACTGTTTTATCCATAAAATCAACAGGACTTGATCAGAACATTCAAACTGAAAATAACTGCCATTTAAATACCCTTAACCCACCGTGCATCACTACATTCACTCAAGTGGAGCTCAGGAAGTTTGCACTGTAACTTCCAATGGGAGGAGCCTAAGCCTTTTGACAGAATCAAATTATGTAATTGCATTTTAAACATTCATATCTCTGGAACCAGAGGTGTTATGAAAGAAGTATAAATGCAAACCCTTCAACACAAACTATTTTTATAGTGGTAGTATCCTTTAGGTTCTAGATCTTGAACTGAATTTTGTAAGTCACAGTAAACACAGTATTACATTTGTAATATTTTTTAAACAAGTTACAATATCTAACAACTACTCAAGTTACACACATACTGTCAACTGCATTTTATTAAACTAGCTGAGAGCTTTCATATGAGACTAAGGAGTTATGTCTGTGTTACTTGGTTGTTCAGATATTTAGAAAATGTGAAAATTATATCTATATAAATTAATATCATAAAAATAACAGTTAACACCTATTTACCTGTACTAGACAGAGGTCAAATATTAATGCAGCTGAGTTTGCCATTGTGCAAGTTTAAGATGAAATATTTTAAAGCCTTGTACATAGCATGGTTTTGGAATTACTGATGCAAATATGAACAAGCAATATTTGACGCCTACAGGTGTCAGTAGGAGTTAACTGCAGATGCACCTGGAGGCGTCACTCGGATGTATGTACTGAGCTAGACGTGCATACAAATTACATATTGAACCTTAAAGTTGTGACTTTAGACACTAAATCTATTAGCCACACTGATTATATAACTGTGTGTGTATATATATATATATATATATATATGTATATATATGTGTGTATATATATATATATGTGTATATATATATATATATATATATGTGTGTATGTATATATATATATATATATATATATATATATATATATATATGTATATATATATATATATATATGTATATATATGTACACACACATATGGGTCCACTTTTAAGTTTCAAAATACCAAAATCACGAGTTTTGAGATACTGAACTCAAAACATCGAGATTTTTGTATCTCGAAACTCAAAAGTGAACAAATTAAAAAAAAAAGTCAGCTAAAATAATGTTTTTGCGGGGGGGGGGTGCAAGCCCACCTGCACTCCCCACACCCCCCTACTTAAATATACCAACTCCGAGTTTGCGCGACAGTGAAGAGAATGGTAATACTCCTGTTCTTAAATATACCAACTCCAAGATCGCACTACATTGAAGAAAATGGTAATTCCACTTACTGTTCTCTTCACTGTAGAACGATCTCTGAGTTGGTATATTTAAGTAGGGGTGTGGAGGGGTGCAGGGGGTCCCCCCCCTGCAAAAACATTATTTTACTTTTTTTGTTTATTCACTGTTGAGATTTGAGATTCCAGAATCTTGGTATTTTGAGTTTGGAATCTCAAAACTTGAGATTTTGGCATTTCAAAATTTAAAAGTAGATCCACACACACACACACACACACACATATATATATATATATATATATATATATATATATATGTGTATATATATATATACACACACACACACACACGCGCACCACACACACACACACACACACACACACACACACACACGCACACTTATATAATCAGTGTGGCACTCAGTACTTAAGCACTGTGCAAAACTGTAACACATCTTCGCTGTGGGTTCATATTGGTGCAGTGACAACTTAGACTGCACAGATGTGTTCAGTTTTGTGATTCGTAGTCATTTACATTCCCACCCTAGCAGTGTCTTATCAGGGAATTTGCATTACTATGAATATGTCAGCTGATCAGTTCTGCACTGTTCAGTTGAGTGTCCTACCAACATGTACTGTGAAGTAGCGTAGTTCCTGCCTACAACATGCAGGCACAGAGTTCCCCCCATTAGTGATGGACACATGTACACAGGCTGTAGGTCATACCTCCATGCTCACAATGCCAGCAGACAGTGGCGGATTATGATGGTGGTGAAACAGGCAGTCACCCAGTGCCCACAGCATCAGGGACATCCATGGCCAGCCAGCAAAACATTTTAATTAAGGGATTCTTTAATGCCTATAGCATTACCTGCAACAAAAAAAAAGGAAATCCGTCTTTACAGTATAGTAGTACAGGAAAAGGAAGCGCACTGTTTACAGTTTCCACATCCATCCCTGCACAGTAAGACCATTAATAACAGATGTCCACCTGAAGTACCTGTACAGTAATCCAAGCAAGTTTAGGAGTCCTTAAACTGTCTTGTGCATACATAGGAAGGAAGAAATCCATGAATGATTGCTGAGTACTTTTGAGAACATTTGCATTGTATCAGTTGAGGTATGCTGTTCTGAGTGCTTTGGAGAAAGAATGGTAGACATAAGTTGCGCTTTCAGTCTACGTTCAACAAGGGTGATGACACAGAATGAACAGAAACTGATTGATTTTTAGTATTTGGATTAGTTTCTAGTGTCACTCCATAGGAATCCAATATCATGGTTAACAGACCACGCTGCTTTGCTAGGGATAGTCTGCATCTATCCCCCCTGGGCTTTCAGATATTGGCAAAAACTTTATAAACCCCATAGCGCCTTTTTAAGGCAATTTCAAAATGACAAAGCAACCTTTAGATGTTAGGAGCTTAAAAGAAACTCTACACCCTACAAGCTTCCTCACTCTGGAGAATGTAGACATCTGTGCTGTTATTGAGGTTTGGTTTAAAGCCACAGAAAGTACTCCAGCACTGGAAGGCTGTAGTGCCTTCCACACATTTAGACCAAAAGCAACACAGACAGGGGCTAAAGGTGGAGATATCATGATTTGCATTAGCATCAAATACAACGCCAGGTTGGTTGAACAGGGTGATGCCCTGGAGTTCATCCACATCCAAGTCTCTATAGACAAGGTGTTTTACAAGTCCTGGCCAGCAACAAGTCACCCTCTGTGACCCACAAGGCTCACAACTCTTACCTATTCCTACTAGAGGCACTTGCCTAGACCAGCTAGAGGTGCTAACCATCCAGCCATGGGGAGAGTTTAACAACGCCTTTATAGACTGGGAAACTTAACTGCCTCTAACTCACAGGTGCAGTGTTTGCTGGACTTTATCAGCACAAACAGCCTGTACCAGTTATAGGAACTAGCTTTGATCAACACAGGAGTTATGCATTCCCCCAATGATGCCAAAATTCAATGATAGGGTTTTAACACAAGAAAATGACTGGTGCCAAAGCCACAGAATAAAGCTCAACACAAAGAAATGCATCATACTGCCCTTTGGGAAATTGTCCACCCATGCTTACTACTCCATTAATACAACACCACAGAGAGTTGACCCAATAGTTAGGGATATGGAAAATGTAGACAGTAGTCTGTCCTTCAGCCAACATTTAGCCAAGAAAGTAAAAAAATCATTCTGTGTTGCCCTACTCATAAGCAAGGGTGTGGTATCCAGGTCCAAAAAAGTATAGTACCACTCTAATCATCCTTTATCTAACCCATCATTAAGTACAGTGCTGCCTTTGGCATGTACCTAACCAGGCACTTGCAACAGGTGAAATGCTCCCAAACGTTCCACACCAGAAGAATCCAGGATATGAAAACCTACACATTTGGCATTAAGGTGCTGTCTCAGTCTCTTACAGGTTACTGAGAAGTGATGTTTGGGATGTAAAGCATCCTCAGATCCAGCTGTGATGGATTTCTTGCACATCTGCAAAACAAGGAAGCATCAGAAACACTAGATCCAAGGACTTGAACTTTGCCTGTGAAATAAATAGAACATGCTGGAGAAACCGATACATATCAAAAAGGATCCCCGCACTATGGAATAAGCTCCCCGTCTACGTAAAGTAGAGTTCATCTCCAACCCTGTTCAAAAAAAAGCCCTGATCATTGGTTGGGAAATTGCAAATTTACCTCCAATCTGGCCATCATGTCTCTTGACAGATGCCTATAATAAACATATTATGGTGTAAAGGACGAAAATTGATTATAGAAAACATAAGCCTCATCATAAGAGCCATGTTCTTTGGATGTGATCTTTGGTTTCTTTGTTATGTTGAATGTTAACTGTGTGTTTATTATTTACCTGTGAATAAATTGGTACCATGAAGCCTGAGTTTAATGTTAATATTTTAACTGTGAATACATTTTTAATTTAGCTTATTTTTACAAGTACAAATATGTGAAATGCACTGTATTTCATCTACAGTCATTTGTCTAACACTTAGTGCAGATGAGTAAGGCTATGAGCTGCCAAAGAGCTGTTTCCTGTGAGTCTTTGATTCCATCAGCCTTCATTTGTCTTCTACATGACTTTTACCTAGTCACACTACCAGGCAGTACTCCTGGGCTGAATTTAAAAAGGGACATTTGTGTCCAGTGAGCCATCCCAGGGTATTCTCAGCACAAAATCCCCAATTACCAAAACTTGGCTGTTATACTCAGTATGGTTTACTTCTGTTTCCTCCTCATTAACTCCAGATAATATAATAAAACCACCCATGGCTTCTCTTCTCTTTCTGTTCAAATCATCCTGTACCTTCAGCTCACTTTCCTTAATAGTATCAAATTCAAAATAACTTTTCTGTCCTTACTTATCAGATACTAACCATGGAGATACCTTTAAAGAACATTTACCATCCTCCACATCATGGTTGTCTGTGGTAGGTGAAACTATAAAATTCAGTGAACCTTTATTATTCATTTCATTTCCCATGACTTGTGGGTTGTTGAGCAAAAGCTGCTGCAGCATTTATAGTATTTTTAATTGCTTTGTTTTATAGATTACATTAAATAATTAATTCACTAGTAGCCCTGGATTGTGGAATATAGTCTAAAGGTTAAACCAGAAAATGAAAGATAACTGATAACATAAGGACACCACAGCTTCCAAAGCAAGGTTTATTAGCTGTGCAGTCCGTTCGACTTTGCACAGCTCCACCACACTAAATAAAATAATCAGAAATGCTCACAGAAAGGATGGAAATAAAGTCCACAAGCACAATTACAGCACTCCACAATGGTGATAAAATCCACAAGGGCAAAAATCAAGTTAAGCGCTTTCACCAAACAAAGTGTCAGGCTTCCTCAGAATAATTATTACAATTCCTAAGTCCTATTTATATAGATGTGTTCATTCAACAGGACCAATAGCAGTGCTGTCAATTAACTCTGACATGAATTTTAAGAGACGCATACTTTTTCACAATATATAAAAAGATGAACACCTCTAAAAACATGTTCAATTAATTCAAATTCTGATTTCACTAATATATATACATTACAGAGAGATATTATTAATCAAATTCCAACACGCTGTACATAATATAATTTAGCTGATCTCAGTTTTAAAACACTGGAAATACTAATGCCATCATTCAAACCAGGGGGATGTGAAGTTGTTCAATCTCGCCGTTTATTCTTTGCTGATGGGTTTGGAGCCGATCCATCGGCTCCGGTACAGCCGTTTGCAAAGCTCGAGGTTTACCAGTAGCTCAAGGCCAAGCCCCTTATCTCATGATGCACTGGGAATTACCTCAGATCTAGTTTGCCGTGGCATCTGATCAGAGGTTCCAGTTTTTGCTCGGGGCAGTATTTTCTTCAAATCGTATTTTGCAAGTTATTTCTAAAAAATTTCTACTGTTCTTCCTAATAGTTGTTATAGTCTTGTGTAACTTCTTAAAAGCTACCCTTTCCCGTGTGTTACTAATTGTAGTTTTATCGGCCTCATGTGTTTTGGCCTGGTTTACATCGTTCTGCAATTTATATAGATTATAACTATATATATTTAGCTTAGCATTGGTACATTAATAATCTCTACTTACAATTTAGAGCATAGTTCTGCTTTTTGGTGCCTTTTTCTAGGATTATTTGTGTGGTGTGCTTTTAGAGCCTAGGTCTGGTTCTTCATTAGTATATATATTGAGCAGCTTTTTCTTAGGCTTTTTGTGTGTGTGTGTTCTGTGTTTAAGCCTAAGGTATTTTGATTACTGGATATGGCTGATGGCAAGGATAAAACATCCAAAGTCTGGTTTAAAAAGTGTCCAGACTGCGGGCAAAAAATGTCTGTTACTGATGGCCATGTAACTTGCGTTTACTGCTTAGGAGCTGTCCATTTACAGGAGTCTTGCAGTATTTGTCACTCTTTTTCCTCTAGGGTGTTACTGGAGAGGAAAAGAAAATTAGTCGATAGAGGCTTGTTGAAGCATTCATTTCATGAAGCGTTGAGTGACCAGGATGTGGCCAGCAAGTTCTCAAAATCCACAGGGGACTCTAAGGGCTCCAAACAGTCTAAAAAAATCCTAAAAGTTGGAAGATCCTGCGACATCAGCTCCACAGACCTCAGAGCCGACTGTCTTTTCTTTTCAGTGCTGGCCCACAGCTCTGGAGCCAGTATCTGAGAGGCCTCTATCTCCACTACTTAGTCGACACCATCAGTGCATTCTTTTAGGTCTTTTGTCAGTGTTTCTGATTTGGGTATGGATCGATTGGTGCAGAAGCTTCTATGGGCACCAGGCCTTGCTAAATTGTTGTCGGCTCCGACCCTAGCGTCGAAACCAAAGACCACTACCCCTGACATGACTGCTCCTCCTCCGAGCCGTACCGGACCTTTGGAGCCAGAGGTAGCCGACCTGTTGATCGCGGAGCCGAGACCTGCTCCAGTGTCTTCGATTCCATCTACTCTGATGTCCTCGGCACCGACTGGGGACTGTAGGAGCCGACACTCTCCAGTCAGATCCGGGGAGAATAGTCGCACCGACTTGTTGGTGCCGACTCTTCTTCTCTGGGCCTCAGCTCGGATGAGCTCGGCTCCTACCTCCAGCTCGGAGCCTACAGCCTCTGTGCGGGAGGGGTTGGTGGTTCCTTTGGGTCCATCTACTTTTTCTCATCAGAGCTGTGATGCCTTCGAAGCCATGAGGAGAGCCTTGCCCCCCAAGACATCCTCGACTCCAGGTCTTGCTTCCTCATTCCCCCAAAGCGTCCGAGTCTTCTTCTGCTTCCATCGTCCAGGCTAGGCGTAGAGACACAGAGCCTCAGGTAGCCCCACAGGGTGCCCCCTGCTCTTCCGAGACCTCCCCAGAGGTTCCCACTGAGGAGGTACCCAGGAAGAGATTGTACAAGAGGAGACACTTGGACTCCCCACAGGAGTCTTTAACATCTGATACTGACTTGGATGAGTCAGAAGGGTCCCCACGGTCCCCCTCTGAGGATATCTTCTTTGCAGAGATACTTGAGATCCTTAGGCAGAGGGGTGATTGGCAGTCCAAAAGCCCTACTGAGGACGAGTCAGTTCTCCTGAAGGCTTTCGAGTCTCAACCCTCCACCTCTTGGGTGTCTCCACCCTTCGATGAGCTCATGCAGCTGGTCTCTTGGAGGGTGTGGGATTCACTGGAGCCTGTTCCTCTGAGGCTTAACAAGTTTATTTCTGCTCCAACAGATAAAACTTTTTTTGTCCAAAGGAGTCCCTGTTGATGCCATGGTGGTGGTGGCGGCCACCAAAAAGGAAATGTGTGAGACTTCCTCATCTGTTCATCCTCCTGATAGTCTAGGATCATGGATAGATATGGGAAATGCATGTTTAGTTCAGCTAATTTTACACTCCGTTCACTGAACTATTTGACCCATTTTATTAGGTTGCAAAGAGATCTCGTTAAGGAGTTGGGAGATACTCTTCAGGTTACTGTAGCTGCAGGGGCCTCTGGCAAAGTTGCCGCCCAGCTAGCTACCCTAAATTCTGTTGTGAACTCGTCCATGCGTCTCATATCATATGCAACTGATGGAATGAGTAGGGCAGCAGGTACAGGAATTGCTCTCAGAAGACATTCCTGGATGTGCTTGTGTTCCTTCGCAGAGCCCTTTAAGTCTTCATTCGTGAACACCCCTTTTGATGGCTCATCCCTTTTTGGGCCAAAAGTGAAGGAAACTTTGACCAGGTTTGAACAGGAGGGAAAGACTCTGTCTGCCATCGGAGTCCATTTTTCCAGCCCTACTCGGCCTTACCCCAAAGGCATAAGGGGAGGAAAGATGTAGTTTCGGAAAGCCCAAGGAGCCTTTCAGGGCACACGTAAACCCCCCCTCCAGGGGCAGAGGAGGGGGTAATAATGAAAGACGCCGCCCTCATGGCAAAGGGGGCCCGCAACACTGGAATGACAGAGATCACTTCTCTGGTCAGCCGTATCAGTGCTCCTGAAAGGAGGCCTGACTGTCCTGCTCTGGAGGCAGTCGGGGGTCGTTTACCTTTGTATCCAGACATCTGGCAAGATATAACAAAAGACAGCTGGGTACAAAGTATCATTTCCAGAGGGTAGTTCATACCTTTCTCCACATCCCCCCCCAACAAGGAAAATCCCGGACGTTCCACCCAGTTACAGGGAGCAGGCAACTGTAGAGGTCCAGAAGTTTCTAGAAAAAAAGAGTCATCCAGCCAGTCCCAGCAGACCAAATAGGATTCGGAACTTACTCAAGGTTGTTTTTGGTTCCAAAGAAAACAGGGGACTGGAGACCCATTTTGGACCTTAGCAGACTCGGCCAATTTGTGAAGAAAGAGAAGTTCCGGATGGTAACGCTAGTGTCTATACTTCCCTTTTTAGGGAAAGACAATTGGATGTGCTCGATAGATCTCAAGGATGCGTACTACCACATAAAAATTACCAGGCCATCCAGCGATCACCTGCATTTCCGGCTGGGAGCCAGTCATTATCAATTTTGAGCCCTGCCCTTTGGTCTCACTACAGCCCCCAGAGTGTTCACCAAATGCATGGCAGTGGTTACGGCTCACCTGAGGCATCTAGGATTCCAGGTGTTTCTGTACCTAGACGATTGGCTCCTTAACCTCCACAACCCGGCATCAACTAATTCAGGCAAGGAAATACACTCTGGCACTCTGCAAATCACTTAGGCATTACAGTCAACTCAGAAAAGTCAGCTTTGTTGCCATCGCAGCATATCATTTTTATAGGGCAGAGTTAGACACTTCAAACACCACTCTAAGACTACCAATCGAAAGAGTCTTTCTTCTTTGCCAGCATGTCAGCACATTGGTATCGAAAGACAGAGCACCAGCCGCAGAAGTTCTAAAAGTATTGGGTTTGATGGCTGCAGCGATCCTGGCCATACCATTAGCAAAGATACATATGCGGATTCTTCAATGGCTGTTGTTCACTCAATGGTCTTATTAGGAGCTTCTGATGAATCACACAATTTTAATTACAAACTCTTTCAAGAGAGATCTCCAGTGGTGGTTGACGTCTCCATGTAACCGTAGGGCACCCCTTTGTACTACCCCCCCCAATAGCCACTGTGACCATGGATGCTTCCCTGATAGGGTTGGGTGGGCATTTTCCAGGAAATACTGCCCAAGGCACATGGATGGATCAAGTCACATTTGCATATAAATGTCCTGGAGATGAGAGCAGTACTTCTAGAACTGGATACTTCCAGGACACTCTTCCTCTAGGAACGATTGCAATTCAGACAGACAATATGTCAGTAGTCCGGTACTTGAACAAGTAAGGCGGAACCAAGTATTACCCCCCTTTGCCGAGAAGCCCTCAGAGTTTGACAGTGGGCTGTTTCCTCCCAGTGCTTTCTGTTGGCAATGCACATCCCGGGGAGATCCAACGTGTTAGCAGACAAACTGAGGAGGGCAATCTTGTTGCCACACGAGTGGTCCCTCAAGAAAGAGATTGCAGACAGGATTTTCCACAAATGGGGCCAGCCTTGCTGTAATCTTTGTGCCAGCCACATCAACACAAAATGCAGACGCTACTGTGCCCTGATTCCTCCTCCGGGAGAGGCCCCGAGAGATGCACTCGTACACAATTGGCCCCCGGGTCTCCTCTATACATTTTCACCCATCCAGTTGATACCCAGATTTCTACAGAAAGCAAAATATCTGGGAAGGACCATCATTCTCATAGCCCCTCATTGACCTCGGCAGATTTGGTTCCCATTTCTTCATCATCTCTTGGAGGATCCATGGATTCTGGACCCAGTTCCGGATGTTCTGACACATCCATCAGGGGACCTCCATCCCTCCTTGCAGTCACTGAAGCTGACAACTTGGCTGCTCCAGTTCCCCTCATAGCCAGGCTTCATAACTTTTCTACTGAGACAACACAGATCCTTTTGTCTTCCCATAAGCTGTCCACTAGAAGATTATATCTTAGTAAGTGGAAGAGATTTTCCATATGGGCTTCTAAGCAGAACATTGATCCTTATCAAGCCCCCTTGACAATGACATCCATACTAGAATTCTTGATTATGATCTTTATTAAAGGACCGGCAGCTGCAACAGTTCAGGTTCAGTTGGCTGCTATATCTAACTTTCATCTTGGAGCTGAAGGGCTATGTCTTACAAGTTATCCAAGGCCTTTCTCAAAGGAACTTTTCATATGAGGCCTCCAGTGAAAACTCCTTATTCTCCTTGGAATCTAAAGTTTATACTGTCTCATATAATTCTCCCCCCGTTTCAACCAGCATCATCTTGTGATCTCAATTTTTTGTCATGGAAAACCATATTTCTGGTAGCTATTACTTCTGCCAACAGAGTATCAAAACTTCAAGCTTTATCCATCAGCCCTCCTTATTTGATTTTCCATGCTGGATAGAGTATCTCTTAGGACAAACCCCTCCTTTTTGCCCAAAGTTTGTTCAGAATCTAATATCAACCAAGTCATTGAGTTACCAGTCTTCTTCCCTAACCATTCCAATAAATTGGAGTATATGCTGTACAAACTTGACGTTCACAGACAGCTCAGATTTTATTTGGACAGAACAAAAGATTTCAGGAATCAGACCAGCTCTTCATGTCATTCTCTGAAGCCAGGAAAGGTAGACCAGTGGCTAAAACAACTCTTTCTAAATGGCTATCTGATTGTATCACCTTTGTTTATTCAGCTGCTAATATGCCTTTACTACACAAGATTAATCTTCTGTGTTCCAAGCCAAATTGCCCCTTGATGACATTTGTGCTGCAGCCACTTGCTCTAAACCTCATACTTTTATCACTCATTACAAAGTTGATGAGGCCTCCAGGGACAGGGCTTCCTTTGGGTTTATGGTCCTGAGGAATGTACTCCATGAGCCACCCAAGATTGATGGTGCTAGGGACGCTACCCATTAGTAAAGAATGAATGGCGAGATTGAACAACTTCACATTAAGAAGTTGTGTGCTCACCATAATGTTCCATGTGAGTTGTTCATCTCGCCTTCATTCTTACGTCCCTCCCTCCTTCCCCCTCCTGGCTGATAGTTGACCTAGAGGTTGGTCTCATCCTGGTTGCTCAGTTCTTCTTCCTCTCCTTGGGGAGATAGCTCAGTTATATGGTTATGGTACACGCAGCAAACAAGATCTGAAGTAATTCTCAGTGCATCATGGAATAAGGGGCTTGGCCTCGAGCTACTGGTAAACCTCGGGCTTTGCAAATGGCCGTACTGGAGCCGATCCATCGGCTCCGAACCCATCAGTAAAGAATGAAGGCGAGATGAACAACTCACATGGAATGATATGGTGAGTACATAACTTCTTATTTTCCAGCTTCGAGTTTTATCTGCCAGTATAGTTCCCTATATACTCCACCTTGCTTTCCCAGTTACCACCCCTGGTATCCCCAGTTATCTGTTCTACAACCATAAACTTAAAACTGTAGTTGGGACATTTTAGTGAATGTTTATAAAGTGCATTGGTTTCCTTCTGCTTAGAAATATATATGTGTTCGTATAGTCCTCTCCTGAGATTCCTTTCTGTCTTTCCAATGTAAAAGCTAAAACATGATTCACACACCACCAGATATACCACCCTTGCACTATTACAAGTATAGTAACCATTACTTCTAACCCTATAATTCCTAGTAGTTAAGTTAACTTCCTCCTTTCCAAGTATATACCTACATTGATAACACCTATCACACCTGTAAGTGCCCTTCTTACTCTTAGTTCCTTTATTATAATAAGTGATTCCTCTCTCAAATCTCTCCTTAAGATTTAAGTATTTTTTTCTAATAAATTGTGGTAAATCAGGAATCCAACACCCTGTTTCCTCATGTATTTTCAAAATAGCCAGTGTTTTCTGATGATCCCCTCCACTTCCAAGGAATGACTAATAAAAGTGTGAATAAAGGCCCAGTCATATTCCACTTGGACAAGTTCATGATTCATAGGGTTGTCACTACCTTTACCTAACAATGGGGGATCTTTAACTTCCCTATCCTGTGTCACTTCTTCTGCCACATTTTCCACCATGACCCTAGAGTATCCCCTTTGAGTGAATAATTTTTTAATAAAATTCACATCTTGTTCAAAGATCTGATCATCACTGCTATTGGTCCTTTTGAATGGATACATCTATATAAACCCGACTTGGGAATTGTAATAATTGTTCTGACGAAGCCTGACACTTTGTTAGGTGAAAGCGCTTAACTTGATTTTTGTCCTTGTGGATTTTATCACCATTGTGGAGTGCTGTAATTGTGCTTGTGGACTTTATTTCCATCCTTTCTGTGAGCATTTATGATTATTTTATTTAGTGTGGTGGAGCTGTGCCGAGTCGCATGGACTGCACAGGTAATAAACCTTTCTTTGGAAGCTGTGGTGTCCTGTTATAGTCTAAAGGTTGTTGAATTTCAGTAGTGTAAACATTTTCCATGTTGTATTTTAGTAATGTATTTTTGCAGTACCTTCTTTATAGCCTCTGGTAACTGCAATAGATTGGAATGTTATGAACATGTTTATATGAATTTAACAGACTTAAAATGTATTATTTTGATACTCACAACCACTTTTTCAACAGAGATTGTCATTTGCTTGATAGTTTTGAAGTTGTTTAATGCACCAGTGCATTATGTTTTAGATCTTTACCTCCAAAGTTTCAGTTTTTTAGTTTTTAAAGGCTCCCTTCACATCTGAGACTGTTACCCAAGAGACTTTGGTTTGATTAGTAACATTGTAGCATGAGGAGCTGACTGCAGAGGATGGGAGTGAGAGGGTAATGCTGGCTATATACAGTCTAAGAGCGTAAGGTACTCTTGGCTCACTGCAAGTCTTATTTCCTGGTATCCGGATATAAGGCACTGTATGGGGCAAGGGCAAGCGTTCTAACCTGTTAAAAAGCTTGCACAATGCTGGAGTCTGTTATCAGACAGATGGAAGCACAACTGCATATCACTTCCCAATCTTTTCTGACCTTCTATGATTGATTCTTATACTTTCCATGCAATATTTTGTAAATTGTACTAATTATCCCTTTTTTAACAGCAACTTCTGTTCTAGATTCAACTAAAACTCTACCAGAGCAGGTCTATCCCTTAAGATTCCCCTATTCCTTTTTCTCTGCCTGTACTTTCATATCAATCCCTGGTAGTGAAGGCAGTCTGTAGCCTATAGACCATATGTCTTAATGGCCTCTTCCCATTCTCTTATTTAATTAAACTTATCGTATCAGGGAATGCAAATGCTTCCATTGCCCTACTAATAAAATCTCAGCTTATTCTACAGAATGCTTTTTCTATATTAAGATCCACCAACAACAGCATCAGTATTTTCTTAAGTTCTGCTTCTTTTTGGATCATCGCTGTTTTATCAGTGTTCTCATATGTTTGTCTCCACTCTACAAAACCACGTTAATCCATTTACTGTTGCTATTCTTTTAGCTGGTATAGACATAAACACTTTATTATTGTGGATTAACATTGAATGTTCTGTAGTCCATCTCGCCTTCATTCTTACATATGGGTTCGGAGCCGATCCTTGGCTCCAACTCGGCCGATTACAAAGCTCAAAGTCTCTAAGTTGGCTCGTGCAAGCTAGGTATCCCATAATGCACTAGTAACAGTCCCCAGATCTCATTTGCCACTCTACAAGTTCAGAAGTGTTCTCTTTCTTGGCTGTGGCTAAGTTGGAATATTTTTCTTCTTATAATATTTATAGTGTTCTTTTTTTTTTTACTGCAAATTTAGTTTAGTATTAATAGCTTACTGTTCTTAACTTGCGAGTAGTTAATGTGTTTCTGAAGTTTTATTGCAAAATGTTGCTAATTGTTGGCCGTCACTTCTGCAGGCCTTCCTTAGTGGTATCCCTTCATTCTGTTGTGCTAGTTATTGTTAATTTTTCTTAGGCATAGGTCCAGTTTTTTAGTTAGGACCTACTTTGCCTTTTCTGTTGCTTGTTTGTTCTCTATCTCACCTACACCTCTGTTCAGGGCTAGGCCTGTTTCAGTTAGAGGACCTAATCCTCTATTGCCTTTCTCCCTTGGGTGTTGTTTCTTGAGCAGGGCTAGGCCCATTTAAATTAGAGGACATTGTCCTCTCTTCTTATTGTCTGTCTATAATATAGCCTGTTGTCGTTGTTGTGGTAGGTATGTCTAAGGAAACTAAAGACCATAAACCTTCAGGTTTTAAGAAATGCTTAAAATGTTCACAAAAATGTCCCTGACTGATTGGCATAGTATTTGTGTGTATTGTTTGGGAGCCATACATCTACAGGAGACATGTACTTTTTGCCATTCTTTTAGTTCCCGGGTTCTCCAGGAAAGGAAGAACAAACTGATTTTGAAAGGTCTCCTTAAACCTTCCTTTGTCCTTAAACCTTCCTTTGATGAGGATTTAGCTAGTTCTCCCTCTTCTCACACCAGGTCTCCCTCTTCAAAAAAAGAGAATGTTAAGTCGGTTAAAAGACAGTCTCCTACACAGACTGCTAAATCGGGATCTCCAGAGAAAGTTGCCAAACTTGACAAACCTTCTACCTCTTTAACTCCTCTGCCTTTGGCGCCAGTTGAGGTTATTGATATAGATCTTCCAATTTCAACCCCAAGTTTTTCAGAGCCTATAGCTGGATCCATACCTTGGAGCTGGTCAAAAGTTTTAAACAAAAGTTACCGGTATCCCCGACACTCAGATCTCCAATTTTGCAGAAATCTGGATCCCCTACCCTTGTCTACCAGATCCTTCAGGAGTCTTTCTGAGGAGGATGTCGAGAGGGTGGTGCTTAGACTTTTGAAGTCATTGGCACTAGCAAATTTGTTGGCTCTGACCCAATCCGGAGCGTCTAAGGCCGTATTAACTGCTTCTGTTCCTCCTCCGAGCCATGCCGGTCTTTCGGAGCCAAATCTGTTGGTGCTGTTTGTTGTGGAACCATTGGTTCCAGCACCGCAAGTGGCTTTCTTGGAGCTGAATTCTGCTCTGACACCTTCGGTGCCGTCCCTGGTGTCTAGGAGCCGAAGCTCACCAGTCGGCTCCGATGGGGACGTTCGGACCCGAACTTTTTCGGTTCCAAGTCTACCCCTTGATGCATCGGCTCGGCTGAGCTCGGATCCTACATCTGCTACAGAGCCAGGGGCTACTTCTGGTTCTTTGGAACCGGTGGTGTCCTCGGAGCCAGGGGGATCTGCATTCGAGATGATGAGCGTGCTGTCTAGATCTTCATCTCTACACAAGGGTACTGATATTCTTCCCCCTCAAGTTACCACCTCTGCCTCAGCACCATCCCTCTCTCATGACAGCAGAGACCCACAGCCTCAGCAGCCCCCTTGGGTGGCCCCCAGTCTTTCGAGACCTCACCAGAATACCCTTTTGGGGAGCCTCCTCAGAAGAAAACTTGCAAGAGGAAGCATGTAGACTCCCCTGATGAGTCCATCACCTCTGACACTGACCTCGAGGAGTCAGGAGGGTCTCCTAGGTCGTCCTCTGATATCTCCTTCATAGATGTCCTAGAGATCCTGAAACAGAGAGGCGGCTGGCCCATCATCAGCCCTTCTGATGAGGAGTCAGTGTACCAGAAGGCTTTCGGGTCTCAACCTTCAGCCTCTTGGGTGTCTCCACCTTTCGATGAGCTGTTAGATTTGGTGAATCAAGAGGTGTGGGAAACTCCTGACACTGTGGAACCAGTCCCCAGAAGGCCGAACAAATTCCTTTCAGCTCCTAGGGAAAAAGAGTTTCTGACTAAAGGTGTGCCTGTAGATGCCATGGTGGTGGCAGCAGCCACAAAGAGGGAACTAGCAGGGACTTCCTCATCTGTCCACCCACTGAACAAAGAGTCTCGAACGATGGACAGATATGGGAAGCGTATTTTTTCTTCAGTGGCTTTTACACTCAGATCATTGAATTACCTCACCCATTTCACTAGGTTTCAAAGAGATCTCCTAAAAGAACTGGGAGATACTCTCCAGGGTACTTTAACTGAAGGAGTCCCTGAGAAGGTTACTGCTCAGTTGTCCACCTTAAACTCTACTGTTAACTCCTCCATGAGGCTATCTTACGCAGCTGATGGAGCGAGCAGGGCAGTGGGTACAGGAGTTTCCCTTAGGAGACACTCCTGGATGTGCTTGTGTAACTTTGCAGAGCCCTTCAAATCTACATTTACCAATGCCCCCTTTGACTTTTCCTCTCTGTTTGGACCAAAGGTAAAAGACACACTCACCAGATGCGAGCAGGAAGGGAAGACGCACACTGCCATGGGAGTACATTTTTCCGTCCCTTCTAGACTGTATCCTAAAGGTCAGAGAGGGGGAAAAATGTGGTTCAAGAAATCTCATAGATTTTTCCCAGACGCACAAGTTGATTCCTTCTCCAGAGGCAGAGGAGGAGGAAATAGTGGTAGATGTCACCCTAGATGCAGAGGGGAGGGTACGCAAAACCAGGGTGACCGCAATTCCTTTCATGGATGTCCCTATCAGCGCTCCTGAAGTGAGGCCCAGCTCCGCTTCTCTGTAGCCAGTCGGGGGTTGCTTATCTTTGTACCCAGAAGCCTGGCAGAACATCATAGGGTACAAAGCATAATTTCCAGAGGATACTCCATACCCTTCTCTTTTTCACCTCATCTAACCAAGAGAATCCCAGATATTCCACCCAGTCACAGGGATCAAGCAACTATAGAAGTCCAAAAGTTGCTTCAAAAGAGAGTCATCCATACCATCCCCGCAGACCAGATAAGATTCAGAACGTACACCAGATTCTTTTTAGTGCCAAAACGAACAAGGGACTGGAGGCCCATCTTGGATCTCAGCAAGTTAAATGAATCAGTGAAGAAGTCCAAGTTCCGAATGGTAAAACTGCAGTCTGTACTCCCTCTGTTATGGAAAGACAATTGGATGTGCTCCATAGCCCTCCAAGATGCTTACTACCACATAAAAATGGGCAGAGTATCAAGGAGTCATTTACGCTTCCGGCTGGGAGCCAGTCATTACCAATTTTGTGCTCTGCCCTTTGGTCTCACCACAGCCCCCTGGCTGTTCACCAAGTGCATGGCAGTAGTAATGGCTCACTTGAAACATCTTGGATTCCAAGTATTTCCATACCTAGATGACTGGCTCCTTACTGCCATCACAAGACACCTACTTCTACAAGCCAAGGATTAAACCATCTGAGTCTGTACTCAGCTAGGCATCACTATAAATTGGGAAAAGTCTGTCTTGTCACCCTCTCAATATGTGACTTTTATAGGTGCAGAAATAGAAACCGTCGCAGTGATGGCTCACCTTCTTTCAGACAGAGTGCAAAATCGAAAACAGCAAATATACAGTCTGCTTCCCCAACGCAAGGTCATAGAGAAGACAGTGCTCAAACTACTGGAAACCATGGCCTCTATTATAACTCTAGTTCAGTTAGCCAGACTACATATGAGAATTCTACAATGGCTACTCTTTTCCCAGTGGTCTGTTCAGCAACTGCCTCTTTCTCATCCCATTTTAATAATGGAATCTTGCAAAAAGGACCTTCCGTTGGTGGATCCAGTCCAATCAACTAACGATAAGGAGACCATTCATTCCTCACCAACCCCGTTACTACTGTTACCACGGATGCCTCCCAGATAGGGTGGGGGGCATTATCTAGGAAGGAAAGTCTAAGGCACATGGCAAGAACATGAGGCTCACTTGCATATCATTGTTCTAGAAAAGAGAGCAGTGCTACTAGCATTGCAAGCACTTCACGACTTTCTTCCACTGGAGACGATAGGAATCCAATCAGACAATACGTCAGTGGTATAGTATGTAAACAAACAAGGGGGAGCCAGATCCTACCCCCTATGTTGAGAGGCTCTACGTGTTTGGCAGTGGGTGATATCTTCCCGCTTTCTAGTGGCAACGCACATCCAGGGGAAAACCAGTGTGATAGCCTACAAGCTCAGCAAGGCAACCTTGATGCTTCATGAGTGGTCTCTGAATCAGAAAGTCACGGAACAGATTTTCCCTAAATAGGGACAGCCTTGCGATCTGTTTGCCACCCCAATGAACACCAAATGCAGCAGCTACTTCACCCTTACCACCCCCGGGGGAGACACTGAGAAATGCACTTGTCCACAATTGGCCCTCGGGACTTCTTTATGCTTTTCCTCCCTTTCTGCTAATATCAAAAGTTATCCAGAAAGCAAAGACTTTGGGAAGCAGAATGATTCTCATCACTCCTTACCGACCTCATCAGATTTGGTTCCCCTTTCTCGGGCCTCACCTTCTGGACAATCCATGGACTCTGGACCCAGTACCAGACCTTCTGATACATATGTCAGGCACGTTACATCCCTACCTTCACACCCTCAACTTGACAGTGTGGCTGCTTCACTTCCGTCCGTAGTCAGGCTTCATGATTTCTCCCCTGCAGTTTCACATATCCTGACGTCATCTCATAAACCTTCTAAAATAAAATTGTATGCTAGCAAATGGAAAAGATTTTCTCTTTGGGCACAAGCTAGGAATATACATCCATACACAGCCTCCATTCCCTTAGTATTAGAATTTCTAATTGAACTTTTTCATCAGGGATCAGCTGCTGCTACAATCAAAGTTCAATTAGCAGCTATCTGCAATTTTCATTTGGGGCAACATGAACCTAATCTTATGGCTCACAGGTTGTGAAAATATTTTTTAAAAGGCACTACCTTACTAAGACCTCCTTTTCAAGAACCCATATCTACCTGAGATTTAAATTTTTTTCTTTCAAAACTTAACCTCACCGCCTTTTGAACCTTCTCATACATGTGATTTAAAGTTCCTTTCATGGAAGACCATTTTTCTGGCAGCCATTACGTTCACCAGAAGAGTGTCAGAGCTGCAAGAGCAGTCAGTCAAACATCCTTACTTGATATTCTGTAGAGACAGAGTTTCCCTTTGCACTAACCCTTCCTTAGTCCCCAAGAGTTGTTCACAATCAAATATTAATCAAACTATTGAACTGCCAGTTTTTTTTTTTTTTTTCCCAAATCATGCAAAGCGGAATACAAGTTTCATCAACTTGATGTACACAGACAGTTAAGGTTCTATCTACATAGAACCAGAGAGTTTAGGAGATCAGACCAATTATTTATATATTTTTCGGAGACTAGAAAAGGAATGCCAGTCTCCAAGATAACGTTATCAAACTGGATTTCAAATTGCATATCCTTTATTTACTCTTCTAATGGCAAAGAACTCCCATTTAAAATTAAAGCTCATTCCACCAGATCTATATCCACATCTGCCACTTTTCAAGCCAGAATTCCAATGGACAGTATATGTGCAGCAGCAACTTGTGCCACCCCCTCATACCTTTATTACTCATTACAAATTGAACTTGGCCTCCAGGGGTAGAGCCTCCTTTGGTTCCATGGTTCTTAAGAGTATATTCCCATGAGCCACCCAAGAAAAAAGGTGCTAGGGACGCTGTCCCATATGTAAGAATGAAGGCGAGATAGGACTACAGAACATAAAGAAGTTATGTACTCACCATAACGTTCCATGTTTGTAGTCCATCTCGCCCTTCATTCTTACGAACCCACCCACCTACCCCCATCCATGTATCCTTGGAGGATCTGGAGATAAGATAATGTCTATCTTCCTTAGAGTTGGAGACCTTTCATCTTTTGTTTTTCCTTGTGGAAATATTTTTCTATCACTATTATAGACAGCAGCAAACAAGATCTGGGGATTGTTACTAGTGCATTATGGGATACCTACCTTGCCATGAGCCAACTTAGAGACTTCGAGCTTTATAATCAGCCGAGAGCTGAGGATCAGCTCCAAACCCATATGTAAGAATGAAGGGCGAGATGGACTACAAACATGGAACATTGTGGTGAGCACATAACTTTTTATATGATTGCTGAAATGGGTTTATATAAAGCTGGGTCATGTGGGTCTTTACCATCTTTAGGTAATACAGCCACCACAACTTTCTTCCATGGTGTTGGTGCGTCCCCCCTTTTAAAATACTGTTAAACCAAATTTCCAAATCTTTATCATTTTTTTCCCATCCTAACTTCCAGAATTGTGCTGGAATACCATCTGCTCCTCAAGACTTTCCTGAAGGTTGATTATACATCACTTTTTATCACATTGCCTCCTGTCTCAGCTGTTATTTGTCAAGCCTCATTTACCTCTAACCTTGGTGTAATTAAGTCTTCCATAAATATTACCATTTGTGCTCTTTTTTGATTTCCACATTTCTTTGCTTTATAGGATCATAGGAGGTGAATATACGAATGACCCTGAGGCCGTTACAAGCCTAGCCAAGGGTTCATACAAATTTTCATAAAATTTCCAAAGCATCTCTGATATCTGTAAAGGATTTCTGGTTATTTTTCTTGTTACAGACTCCATAAGTTTGGTAACAACTATCTTTACTTAGTTGTGTCATTGTGCTAAACGTTTTTTCCTTTGTAGTTATGATAAACAATAATTGCTTAACTAGATACTCTTATTTTTTTAGTACGTTGCATTTGTGCCTCTTCTTCTGTGAGATTCTCCTTATTCTGCAGCACTTTAACCTTTGTCAAACCCTTTAAGTAATGCTTGTTAACTGTTTAACCATACCTGTTTCTCTTTTGTTTCTACCCTATTTTAAAACTCCATTTTCATTTTATCCCACTCACGAGCTATAACTTCTTAAGACATTTCTATCTTCCCTAATAACTCTTGAATAGTTTCCAATATCAATTCTTTAAATTCCTCTCTTTTTAACACATAGGTGGGAAATTACCAGTGTGTCATTTTTACTTCATTACCATTCATTTTTTCTTAGTTTCTGTTGGTATATGATCTGAAATGGATACTGGGTGTGTGTCAAAGCTTTCAGTTAAATGGACATGTTCCTGTAAAGTATAATATCTATCTAGTGTAGCCCAGTTGTTGTACCTTGAGGAATATTTAAATTCTGTATGAGTTCCCATTACTGAATTTACATTTTCCATACCAAATATTCTCATAAATTTCTTCAGAAATCTACCCTCTTTTTGTTATGTTTTCCCTAATAGATTCTCCTGACACATTCTTGCTATTGCTAATCAAGTACCATTCCCAACCTATAAGTAATATTCTCTGCGGAAAGCTGATTATTTCTCTGAAAATTGTGTTAAGCTCCATAACAGCAGATGTTATGTAGTCCAATCTCACCTACAGTCTTACCTGTCGGTTCAGAACCGAACCTCTGCTCCAAGTCTTTCAGTTGGCTGGGCTAAGAAGGTATCCCATGCTGCACTGCTCCCTTTTCCCAGATCTCGTTTGCCGCTCGTATAGCTCAGACGTGGTCTTGCTCTTGGCTGTGGCTAAGTATAACTTTTGTCTTTTATTGAGATATTCTTGCTTCAAAAAAGCTATTTTCATAGCTGTGTGTTGTGTGTATGTACTAGTTTGATAATCTGGTGTACTTTTTTTCTCGTAGTATTGTCTTTTTTGGTGTCCCACTAACTTTTTCCCCTACGGGCTAGGCCCGTTTCAGTTAGAGGACCTAGTCCGCTCCTTCTTCTGTTTTGCTTGTTAGTAGGTACCTATCCCTCGGGCTCGGGCCATTTAAGTTAGAGGACCTAGTCCTTTCCCTGTGTTCCTGTTGGGACCGCTTAAGTTAGAGGTCTTTTGTGATTGTCTGTTGGTTTTTCTTAGTTCCCGCGCTTGTGGCTTCTATATTAATGGTTGGTGGTTTTTCCTTCACTATGTCTAAGGATACGAAAGAGCATAAGCCCTCGGGCTTTAAGAAATGTACTAAATGTGGTTATAAAATGTCAATCACTGATGGGCACTCTGTTTGTGTTTATTGTCTGGAGGCTATTCACCTCCAGGAATCTTGTACATTTTGCCATGCATTTAGGCCGCGTGCTCTTCAGGAGAGGAAGAACAAACTAATTTTGAAAGGACTTTTGAAACCCTCCTTCGAGGAGGATTTGGGAAGGGCTTCTAGCTTCAAGTCCTCTCCCTCTAAGAGTAAAACTTCCAAGGCTAAAAAGCGATCTCCGGCTCCATCTGTATCCTCGGGGCCTCTGAAGAAAGTAGTAAAATCTACTGTGGCATCCTCGGCTCCACTGTCCTCGGGGCCGCAGGAAGTTAGTGCATTGATGGAATTGGCTTTGGCTCCAAGTCCCTCGGAGCCGATTGCGGAGGTGCTATTTAGGAGCCGGTCTCTCCTTCTCGCAGGTCTCCTTCGGAGAGGAGATCTAGATCTCCTTCCTTATCTTCTAGGTCCTCCAGGACTCTTTCAGATGTGGATGTAGATAGAGTGGTACAGAGACTCCTCCAATCACCGGTACTGGCAAAATTGTTTTTGGCTGCAGCCCAGTCTGCTCCGGAGCCTGTCACCCAGCCAGCGTTGATGCTTCCAATCGAAACTCAGCTTTCGGAGCCAGAGTGGTCGGTGCCGTCTGATGTCCGTAGGTCAGCTCCGATGGCCCATCCTGGCTTATCGGTTCCGGCTTCAGCACCGACCCAGTCGGCTCTGTCCACGGGGTCCAGGACTCATGGTTCATCGGTCGGACCTGAGGGGGAGGCCTCAGGACACTTTTTGGCTCTTAGCCTTCCTCTTGGTGCTTTGGTGCGTGGTAGCCCGACCCCGGCATTCGGACCTGGCCCCTTCTGCTCCAAGCTCTTCCATGGCTGGTCAATCTTCAGAGCCGGGGGGGCCAGCTTTCGAGGCCATGTGGAGCGTGCTGGCCAGGTCCTCAGCGGCATCATTCGGCACTGACACTCTGTCCCCTCCAGCTCTGATGCAGGTCTCTGATCGCTTTCTATCTTTCGACAGCAGAGACCCAAGGCCTCAGAATACCCCCATGAGTGGTCTCCATATTTCTGAGGGCCCCCCAGTGTTTTTGCCTGAGGAGCCACCTAGAAAAAGAACGTGCAAGAGGAAGCACATCGACTCCCAAGATGAGTCCCTCACACCAGACACCGACCTCGAGGAATCGGAGGGGTCCCCCAAGTCATCCTCTGAGGATGTCTCTTTCTCTGACATCCTAGAAAGTTTGAAGCAGAGGGTTGACTGGCCCTCCAAATCTCCCTCCGAGCAGGAGTTGGTGTTCCTAAAGGCCTTTGGGGCTCAGCCGTCCGCCTCCTGGGTATCTCCACCCTTCGACGAACTTTTGTATCTGGTTTTTCGAAGGGTGTGGGAAACCCCTGACTCTGTGGAACCAGTCCCTAGGAGACCCAACAAATTCTTGTCCGCCCCTTCTGACAAAGAGTTTCTATCCAAGGGAGTTCCTGTAGATGCCATGGTGGTGGCAGCGGCCACCAAGAAGGAACTGGCTGAGACTTCGTCTACTGTCCATCCTCCTAACAAGGAGTCTAAGACCATGGACCGGTACGGGAAGCATATGTTTTCTTCAGCAGCCTTTACTCTGCGGTCACTGAATTATTTATCACATTTTACACGGCTCCAAAGAGATCTCCTGAAAGAGCTTGGAGATGCTCTGCAGGGTAATGTTTCTGATGCGGTGGCTCAGAAAATCAATACTCAAATGTCTACCTCTGTTGCTAACTCCTCCATGAGGCTGATCTCTTATGCAGCTGAAGGAGCGGGTAGGGCAGCAAGTTCGGGAGTTGCTCTTAGGAGACGCTCCAGGATGCGCCTGTGTAATGTCACGGAGGCCTTTAAGTCTACGTTCACTAATGCCCTGTTTGATGGTTCCTCCTTATTCGGAACCAATGTGAAGAACACTCTCACTAGGTGCGAGTAAGAGGGAAAAACTCTGTCTGCTGTGGGAGTCCATTTTTCTCTCCCCTCTAGGCCTTATCCCAAGACCCAGAAAGGTGGGAAGATGTGGTTCAAAAAATCGCATAGGTTTTTTCATGACTCACAAGGTGAGTCCCCCTCCAGAGGCAGGGGAAGGGGTGGTAATTCAGGTAGATGCTGCCCTAGGGGCAGAGGAGGCCCGCATAACCAGGGAGACCGAGATTCCTTTCATGGTTCTCCCTACCAGTGCTCCTGATGGGAGGCCCAACTGTGCATTTCTGGAGCCAGTCGGGGGTCACATTTCACTATACCCAGAGAACTGGCAAGGTATCACTCAGGACCTATGGGTATTAAAAATAGTTTCTGGAGGATATCACATTCCCTTCTCTTCAGCTCCCCCTCTGATCAAAAAAAAATCTCAGATGTTCCATCCTATCAAAGGGATTCCGCAGCTTCAGAGGTTTTAAAGCTGCTAGAAAAAGGAGCCATCCAGCATGTCCCCTCAGACCAGATCGGATTAGGGACTTACTCCAGATTCTTTTTGGTGCTGAAAAGGACAGGGGACCTGAGACCCATTTTGGATCTCAGCAGATTGAACACCCATGTGAAGAAGTCCAAGTTCCAAATGGTCACGTTGCAATCTATTCTCCCATTGTTGGGAAAAGAAGTGTGGATATGCTCCATCGACCTCAAGGATGCTTACTACCATATAAAGATGGACAGGGCATCCAGAAGTCATCTACACTTCTGGCTGGGAGCCAGTCATTTTCAATTTCGCACCCTGCCCTTTGGTCTCACCACAGCCCACATGGTGTTCACCAAATATATGGCAGTGGTGAT
Source organism: Protopterus annectens (assembly GCF_019279795.1). Lineage (NCBI taxonomy): Eukaryota > Metazoa > Chordata > Ceratodontiformes > Protopteridae > Protopterus > Protopterus annectens. The sequence goes on from NC_056730.1 coordinate 483,402,199, forward strand.
GGCTCACTTGAGATGTCAGGGATTCCAAGTGTATCCGTACCTGGACCTGCCACCACCAGGCGTCTACTCCTACAAACCAGAGATGCCACGATCAAACTATCTCAACAGTTGGGTATCACTCTAAATTGGGAAACATCTGCCTTGTTGCCCTCGCAGTGTGTCACCGTTATAGGCACCGAGTTCGACACCATGCTCATGAGGGTGTTTTTACCACTAGAAAGGACTCAAAGTTTACAACAGCAGGTGTACGCATTGCTCACTTTGAGAAGAGTGAAGGCAAGATTGATCCTCAAATTGTTGGGGACGATGGCTGCTACAATTATGCTGGTTCCTCTGCCGAGGCTGCACATGAGGCTCCTTCAATGGCTACAAACTGTAAAACGGATATAAGCACTAGATGAAAAACTAATAAATCCAAAGAAAAGTGCCAGGGCATGCTGTTAGGTGATCCAAAGATGTTTATTCCACGATGATAAAAACCATGCTGTTTGAATCAACAGAATGCATAAGCGGCTCTTACATACACACAAAATACTGTACGCCTTACTACACACAAAATACTGCGTTTTCGTCACTAAGACTTCATCAGACAATCTAATACCCTTTAACACACATTTAAATACTAAATGATTTAATTAAAATCAATTCCATTGGTCATAGTACTTGTCCTTCTCATTCAAACACACCAATCCATCTATTCACTTCATTAATATTAATGCCTTTCTCTATAAAGTGCTTTGTGCTTTTTGTTAAAATCTATATTTAAAAGTAAATTAAAAACTGACATATAACAATAAATACAAATTGATAGAACGATTGTTTAAATTTAAATATAAATAATTGTACAATTGATAGATATAAATAAATAACTAAAAACACATTATAATATTAGATCCTTAACATTTACTGTGGTGAATAATACTTGAAAATACATACTGTAGTGGTGCCATCTAGTGTCCAAAGTCCAAACTACTCTATAGTTTGTTGGCTCTTATTTTCAATAGGGAGATATAGTTGACTAGTGTTGGAATCCAGGTTAATCTGCCACCATAATTCCTTATTTTCCAGGATTTCCTCCCAGAGACCTCCCCTAATATCTGGTTTAACCTGGTCCAACACAAAAAATTCATATTTAGCTTTTGGCTTTCTGGATGTCATAATTGTGTTCCAATTATAATAAGTCCTGCTTTTAATCCTTCTTTTTCTACTATCTAAGTATATTTCTGCCTTATTCATTATGTATGGACATTGTTGGCATCTTCCACATTTGTATGTCCCACACCTCCTAGTATTTCTATTTTCTCCTTTCTAAAATTTTACCTATATTAGGTGGATTTTTGAACACTATTCTTGGTTCCATTCTAGTTATCTCTTCTATGTCTGTTAAAATACTGAACTTTGTCCATTCTTTTTTAAAAAAATCTCTTAACTTTATATTGGAACTGTTATATTCTAAAACTAAGCTTCTCCTGTAACTATCTTGTTCAATCTTCTTAATGTTTGTTTCTGTGATGTGGCCCAACCCCAGATTATGCTTGTTCCCCTTACCTAAAATAGGTTCAAATCTACCCACCTTCTTCCTCTTCACTTCACTTCTTGATCTCTTGGGTAACCACGTCTTTCTTAAACATGTTATGTAGTGTCTTACATTCTTCCTGAAAATCTGAGTCATTTGATGTCATTAATTCACATAGGTGCCCTTTCTATGCTTGCTTCTCAAAATCCAGCCCTTTTTTTATATATTTCTATATCTAGGTATTTCAGGGACTCTGTGCTGATAGTATAAGTGAACTTCAGAAATTTGGTGGTATGATTAATATATTCCATAAATTCCAAAAACTTTGCTCACTCCCTATCCAAAAAATGACGATATCGTCCAGAAACCTATGGTATAATGTCCATAGTTCCTTAAACCTGCAATTTGTGATAAATTGTTCTTCCCATTTGGAAAGTACAATATTTGGACACACCCGTCTTCTGCTTATAATATTCACAATCAAACATGATAAAATTGTATTTTAAGACAGTGTCCATTAAAATCACACTTGCTATTTTGTCATTGAGACTCAAAAAGTCATCCTCAAAAACAGACTCTTCGAATGAATTCATACCCTCAAAATGTGGTATGCATCCGAACAAATCAATGACATCAATAGTAATAAACTTGATATCATCTCTATACTTGTCCTGTTTTAGTTCCCCCCAAAAATCCCAAGAATCTTTAAGAATAAATTTATTGTTGACCCATATGTGTTTGGTCATAAAATCGGAACAGTTTTAGAGCCCCTCAGCGAGACCATTGGTGGGGGTGGGTTTTCCATATCCTTATGGATTTTTTTACTTCTAGATATTTAAAGATTTTCTCTTCTATTATTTCTTCTGTCAATAAGTCTTGTAAAACAGAGTCAATCCTGTGGTAGGCCACATTGATTTCATTTAATGATACTCCTGTATATTTTGTTTCATCTCTTAAAATAGTGTTCATCTTTCCTTCGTACAAAATTCTGTCCATAATGACTATCCCCCCACCCTTATCTGGTTTCATAACCCTCAGGGATGCATTACTACTCAATTCCTTTAAAGTTTCATTCTCATTCTTACTTAAGTTGTGATGTACCCAACTTCCTTTGTTTTTTTCTAACTGAATCAGTCATAATGTTTTCAAAATTCTTTATTTGAGGGTATAATGGGGGGTTGTAAGTGGACTTTCTCCTCAACATATTGTCACTCCCTTCTTCTTTTTTATTATTATTAAAGCCCATCTTTGAAGCCATAACTTCCAAGTTAATCTTCCTTGTAAATAACAAATCCCCTCTACTATTAGGTATATATTTTAATCCTTTGCTGAGTAAAGAAAAGTGGTTGGGATTTAATATGAGAGAACTAAAATTGTAGATAGTGAAATTGTTGTAGGTGTGTTTGACTGTATTATTATCTAAATTATTGTTGTCTATATCATCAGGGATGGTAAGAATGACCACTCCCCATTTCTGAAAATTTTCTCTGTGATAGTTATTACCTTCCTGTATAGTTCCCCTATTCTGTATGGGGGGAAACTCTGTGTCATAACATGCTACATTAAATCCATATTCCTCTCTTGACCCTTGTCTATTAGTGTATTGTGCATTCCTTCTATTGTTGTTCCTTATCCCCTTGTGTGTGCTGTTATTTGTCTGAAAATTAGGTTTGGGATAACTTGTGTGATTTTCATATTCCATAACATCCCTTTTCAATTTTCCCAACTTTCGCTGTATCACTTCCTCACACTTTGTATCTATATCCTTTCTCATGGAAAAATATCTATCATTTTCCTCTTTGATACCATGAATTAAATCAGTTGTGATACAGGCATCCAAAGTTGCAATTTCATTCCCCAATTCCTTTTGTTTGTTATTGTTTTCTTCAATAATTAACTTAATAACTTCTAACCCACAGTTATTAAAAACATTAATCAAACATTCATGAAAATAATACTTAAAGTTCTATGTTTCATTAACAATTTGTCCAATCTGGAAATTTTCATTGCATAGGTCTCCTTATCATCAGAGCAAACATTGTTGCTATTGTTTACTTTAAATTGAATGTCTCGTTTGAGCCATTCAGCTGTAGGCTTCTTTTTAATAGAGGCTTTTGAACAGACAGTACCTTGCAAACTAGTCGTCGGATTGGTATGTCTCTTAGGGATAGCCTGTATCCCTTCGTTGTTGTTCCTGCTTCCTCTCTCGTTACAGTCGAGTAGTAAAATCCCAGGGGTGATGTTAGGGTTGAAATTAGTCCCATTGTGAAGATCGCCGGCTCCACAGTTGTCGCCAATAAGCTCTCTCTTCCGTTTCCCCCTGTGACCTTCTCGCTCTTCAGCTCCAATCCATGGGAGCACAAGGGAGTTAACAGGTCAATCAGTTCTGTTAACTGTCCGATAAGCCTTCTAGTTTGACATGCTTCCTCATGCAAAACGAAGCTCATCCTTCAGATCACGAACAAGCGGTCCCTCCTCACTGAACTACAAACTGTAAAACGGACATAAGCACTAGATGAAAAACTAATAAATCCAAAGAAAAGTGCCAGGGCACGCTGTTAGGTGATCTAAAGATGTTTGCACCTATGTGAATTCTTACTTACATTACGATAGTGCCCACCCCTTACACAGCAAGAAGAACATTGTCAAAGGACAATTTGTAAGGGGTTCCCGAATGACATCAAATGACTCAGATTTTCAGGAAGAATGTAAGACACTACATAACATGTTTAAAGAACGTGGTTACCCAGAAGAATTCATCAAGAAGTTGAGAAGTGAAGTAGAGGAAGGAAGGTCGGGTAGATTTGAACCTATTTTAGGTAAGGGGAACAAGCATAATCTGGGGTTGGGCCACATCACAGAAACAAACAGTAAGAAGATTGAACAAGATAGTTACAGGAGAAGCTTAGTTTTAGAATATAACAGTTCCAATATAAAGTTAAGAGATTTTTTTAAAAAAGAATGGACAAAGTTCAGTATTTTAACAGACATAGAAGAGATAACTAGAATGGAACCAAGGATAGTGTTCAAAAATCCACCTAATATAGGTAAAATTTTAGAAAGGAGAAAAGAAGTATTTCGGGATAATACTAGGAGGTGTGTGTGACACACATGTGGAAGATGCCAACAATGTCCATACATAATGAACAAGGCAGAAATATACTTGGATAGTAGAAAAAGAAGGATTAAAAGCAGGACTTATTATAATTGTGATAGCAGGGGAGTTGTTTATATAGCAATTTGCCAGCCAGATGTCAGTGCGTTAGGCAAAACTTTTTGTGTTGGACCAGGTTAAACCAGATATTAGGGAGGTCTCTGGGAGGAAATCCTGGAAAATATTATGGTGGGGTCAGAACCTAATTTGGATTCCAACTGTCCAGGGATTAATTAATTTTAACTATTATATCTCCTATTGAAATAAGAGCCAAAAACTATAGAGTAGTTTTGGACTTTTTTGATGGCACTGGCACCACTACAGTATGTATTTTCAGTTTATTCACTTTAAATATAGATTTTAACAAAAAGCACAGCACTTTATAGAGAGAGATTAATATTAATATGAAGTGAATAGATGGATGGAATGTGTTTGAAAAGATGAAGTACAACTATGAATTGTCTGATGAAGTCTTAGTGACTCAAAAAATTTTTTTTTTGTGTATGTAGTAAGGCGTTTATGCATTCTGTTGATTTCGCTGTTTTTTGGAGTCAAGTAAACAGCATGGTTTTTATCATTGTGGAATAAACATCTTTAGATCACCTAACAGCGTGCCCTGGCACTTTCCTTCAATGGCTACTCTTCACCCAGTGGTCTCTACAACATCTTCCGCTTTCTCATCTCATAATAATCACAGACAGGTGCAAGCAGGATCTTCACTAGTGGCTTCACACCAGCAATCTCAGTGCAGGAAAACCCTTCGTTCCATCCCCTCCAGTTGTCACAGTGACCATGGATGCCTCCCAGATGGGGTGCGGGGGGCATTATCTAGGCAGGACAGTCCAAGGCACGTGGCAGGAACACGAGATGCATCTGCATATCAACGTCCTGGAGATGAGAGCAGTGCTACTAGCGTTGCAAGCACTTCAGAGCTTTCTTCCTCTTGGGACTATTGGTATCCACTCAGACAATATGTCAGTGGTATGGTATCTAAACAAACAGGGAGGAACCAAGTCTTACCCCCTTTGCAGAGAGGCCATGCGAGTGTGGCAGTGGGCAGTGGCTTCCCAACATTTTCTTGTAGCAACGCACATTCCGGGGAAGTCCAGTGTGATTGCAGACAGGTTGCACAGAGCTATTCTGATGCCTCACGAGTGATCACTGAACAATCAGGTTGCGGAGCAGATTTTCTGTAGGTGGGGTCAGCCTTGCTGCGACCTATTTGCCAGCCCCCTCAATACCAAATGCAGAAGCTACTTCACCCTTATCCCACCTCAGGGGCAGTTATCCAGGGACGCTCTAGTTCACGATTGGCCCTCCGGTCTAATGTATGCCTTCCCTCCTGCTCTTCTGCTGACAAAGGGTATTCAGAAAGCGCAATCTTTGGGAAGCAAAATATCTCACTAAAAGAATCACAGGCCTAAAGCAGATGCCCTACACTGACCGCCTTAAAAAACTCCAGCTATACTCTGTTGCATATCGTCTACTCAGAGGCGATCTCTGCTTAACATACAAGGCCATGTCAAACCCAGAGCTGTTGGACATGCTACACTTAAAGAAATCCCAATCCCTCAGAGCTACACGCTCCAGGGATCTAAACCTTGTCATCACAATAAACAAAACATGTTGGGAGGGATAGGTTCCTGACCCAGAGACTCCCCAGACTCTGGAATAGATTGCCCATACATGTCAAGCAGAGTGCCTCTTTGGACCTCTTCAAGAGGAACCTTGACAATTGGATGGGAGAAAGGAAATTCACCCCAGGGATCACGTCAGTCGCCCTGCTAGACAGGGGTCCAGGAAAGTAAATAATGTGGGAAGAAATAGCCAGGGAATTGTTATGGCTAGGCTTGTATAGGCCCTAGGGCTGATAGCCTAGTACCAACCTATGAACCTATGATTGCTCCACACTGGCCTCGTCAAATTTGGTTCCCCTTTCTCCATCCCTACCTTATGGACTCCCCCTGGATTCTAGACCCTCAACCAGATCTGCTGACTCGTATGTCGGGGCAGCTCCATCCCTCTCTTCAGACCCTCCAGTTGACAGCCTGGCTCCTCCACTTCCATCATTAGTCAGGCTTCATCATTTTTCACCGGAAATGGTTCATATTCTGTCTTCCTCCCATAAGCCTTCAAAAATCTGTTCTAGCAAATGGAAGAGATTTTCCATATGGGCGCATGGAAGACAAATTGATCCTTATACAGCTCCAATTTCATCAGTCCTGGAGTTCATCTCCATGCTTTTCAACCAGGGATCAGCGGCCACAACTGTTAAGGTCCAGTTGACGACTATTTCCACCTTTCATGTCGCTGATGAACCTAGTGGCATGGCACATTGACTTTGTAAGGCATTCCTGAAGGGCACTATACTGCTTCGTCCTCCAGTTTTTGACCCAGTTATGCCTTGGGACTTAAATTTTGTTCTACAATGTCTCACTTCACCCCCCTTTGAGCCTGCAGCCACTAGTGATTTCAGATATTTGACTTGGAAGACCATCTTTTTGGTAGCCATCACTTCAGCCAGACGTGACTCAGAGCTTCAAGCCTTATCAGTTAGACCACCTTACTTGATTTTTCATAAGGACAAGGTTTTTCTCAGACCAAACCCTTCCTTTCTACCGAAAGTGGCTTCAGTTAGTAATCTAAACTAATCCATTGAACTACCTGTATTCTTTCCAGAGTTCTCTAACAAGGCAGAATTTAGATTTCATCAGCTGGATGTGCACAGACGATTACAGTTCTATTTGCATAGAACAAAGGCTCTTAGAAAATCGGATCAGTTGTTTGGCTCATTTTCAGAAAACAGGATTGGGTCTCCTGTTTCCAAAGTCATCTTGTCTAGATGGATCTCCAGTTGTATTTCCTTCATTTATGCGTCAGGTGGCAGGGATTTACCATTTCAAGTGAAGGCTCATTCTACCCGCTCTGTGTCTACATCTACAGTCTTTCAGGCCAGGTTGTCTATGGATGATATTTGTGCTGCAGCTACATGGGCATCTCCTCACACCTTTGTTACTCACTACAAGTTAGATTTGGTGTCCAAAGGCAGGTCTTCCTTTGGTTCCACAGTGCTCAGGAGTATTTTCCACTGAGCCTCCCAGGATTCAGATGCTGGGGACGCTGTCATATGCGTAAGAATGTAGGTGAGACTGGACTACATAACATCAAGAAGTTATGTACTCACCATAACATTCGATGTATTTAGTCCATCTCGCCTCACATTCTTACTTACCCCCCCCTCCTTCCCACATCCTGGAGGACCTAGGGGTTAGGTATGGTTTCAAACTTCCTTTAGGGTTGGTATGTTCTTTCTTCTCTATGTGTTGTTGTGTGTGGGTAAGTGAGTGATTGAGCTCACAGCAAACTAGATCTGGGAAAAGGGAGCAGTGCAGCATGGGATACCATCTTAGCCCAGCCAATTAAAAGACTTCGAGCTGGAGTATGGCCGAGTCGGAGCCAAGGTTCGGCTCCGAACCCACGGGTAAGAATGTGAGGCAAGATGGACTACATACATCGAACGTTATGGTGAGTACATAACTTCTTGTTTTTGGTGGAATTATAAATTCATGGCAGCGTTCTCCTCCGCCCTTCACAGTAGCCTCTTACTACCACAAATCAGCCATTATTGTGTTTTCTCCTTTTATATCACTTTTGAAGCCCATCTAGCAATTAATATAATAACTCCCCTTCTCATCTCCTTCCAAATGTGTGTCTTGCAGCACTGCTTTTTGCAATCTGCATTTCTTAATATAATTAAATACTACTTCCTTTTTGTCTATATCTGTAAAGCCATTTACATTCCGAGATAGTATGGATAGCATAGCCATTATGATGAAAAGCTGCTGTTCCTACCTATTAAACATGACAGTTTTTTTGAATATGTATTTGCAACTTTTGTTTTATATGTGCACACTAATATCTGTCTGTGGCTCATCTTTGTACAGTTTTCACATTTCCATTTGAACCTTTGTCACATTTTTAAAACTTTTTGTTATAAAACCTTCAAACAAGAAACTAAGTACATTTTCAGAATGCCCTAGCCCCTGTTAATGTAGAGCAAGCACACACAACTATGTATGTCTTCAAAAAATGAAGGTTAACCCTCCAAATAGGAGCAATTGGCCAAAATCAGCAGCTGCAGCCTTGGGTATTTCCTAACCTGAAGTTAAGGTTACCCATGATAAAGCATGTGCTACAGGCTATGCTCCCACTTATGCTGATTAATGTCTGTTCTTTTATATCTTTGTTCCCCTTCTAGATGTGAAAAACAGCTTATATGCTTTCAGAAAACAAACTTTTAGCCATCAGAAAAAGTGCACTGGTTATCTTTAAATAAAATTATATTGTACACTCTTCTATTAAATGTGTTAAAATATTAAGGCTACTAGGGAGGCTGCTGTCTCTTATTCACTTCCAATAATTTCAAACTGTATTTTTCTCTGAGTTTCTTGACATTGTACTTTTAAATTTTGCATTATCATCTTCAAAGAGTGCTCAGAACTCTCAATATTAATTGGTTGCATCTGCAGACAAATTGTGTCCATGTAAAAGTAGTCAGCAATGAATCTTTGTAAATTTCACTCAGAACAGAATGTGCAACTGCCTTCAGCTGCAGACTTATTGAACCCACTGAACATTTGCTAATTGAAAAAAATCAAGCCAATATCTTTGCAGATGTAAGAGACAGCATTATGCATGACTTTTTTCATATTTTTCAAGTGTAATTGTGTACAAAAAGCACATGTTTAAGGGCATTAATCTAGACATTCAACCTTGTAAATAAAAGAGAAAGTATCTTATTTATACATGTACACTTTTACACCTTAGCCCAGCAATCCAAGATCATAGTGTATAACATTAAACTTGCTTTTGTCTGTCCTTTCTTCTCTTGTTATATATTATAAAGCCTATATTTCTTACAACTAAAAAAATACTTGTTTACTTTAATATTTTAACACATACAACAGCCACTGGAAATACCCCACATATTTATAATCCCCTTACTACACATAATTGCTTTATTATATATAACATGCACTTTATATCATGACATATTTTATACTAATACTGCTAAGAACAACAATTGGTTTTCTTTGTTACCTTTTCCCTTTTTCATGTCCTAAACATTAATGACATAAAGTGGTGTGCACGCTTTGCATTCCATCCACAAGTTTAACAAAATCCATAAAAGTCCAATGTTTCTCAACCACTTTTTCTTGAAAAGCCCTATTTCTCAAATATGATGGACACTTTATAGTCTCCAGTGTATTCATTAATTTCAGTGTTACCTGTCTTCCTGTTAATCTGCATCTCCTGGCACCAGACTGTGTTCAAGTCCAATGTACTCCCAATTCTTCTAGTCAACTTTTATGCTTTTTCTGTCTTTCTCAGGCATTCTCCTTTAAAAAAGCTGGAAAAGGTTTCACTGACAAAGACTTTCTATGAGTTGTATTGTCAGAAGGATGAAAAACAGAGTCCCCTTCTGTTTGCTTGCTCACTTAAACTTTCTTTCCTCCTAACTCTGTTCTGCATCCAAAAATATCTTTGATCCTCCATTAAAAAATATTCTGAAGATAGCTGGATACAGCAGCTCTAATCTCATACTTGCCTCTCGACATTCCATGATTGTTGGGATACATTTGTTTGTCTTCTGCCCAGTGTGCAGCAAGTACTCATTTTCCACAAACACTCTGCTGTCTCCAATTTTTAATAATTTTAATAGTTTTCACTTCTGCCACAGTTTATTAGGATCAACTTTTGCTGCTGGTAAGGCTGCTTTTTCATGGCTAGGTATAGATCATACACTCCTTGTAACCTTGCACTGAAATCCTGTTGTGGAATACCAGTGAAGTTGTTTATTTTTGATTTCATAAAATTAATAGTGTCTGTTCCTTCCAGTTTATCTTGTACAGCAGGAAATCTCAGATTTTCTCTTTGTACTGTGTCTTCTAACTGCCATTTTTTAAACATCTTGTGATGTTTTATATTCATCCACCCTTTTCATTCCACCCACTGATTTATTTGCAATTTTATGATTTCATCTAAATAGCTTGTTAAAGCTTCTTCTGTTTTTTCCAGCCTTTTGTTGTTTGAGTTGTATATGCCTTTAATGTTTCATTTTATTTTAATTACCTCTGAGTATGTTTGATTTATTTTCCCTCTAGATTACTGGAAGCCATCTCTTGTACCAAAGGTGAAGCCTGAATTGCTTTTTTGTTGAAGAGCTGCAGGATTATTCCCAGTCAGTGTTTTCTCTTCACTTTTTCTGTTTGATTTTCTTTTTAAGTTCTCTGAATTTCTTCTTTACTAGCCAGTAGATGAATTTTATTCAAGGTGATATCACTGGCTCTTATTTCTCAGTTTCTTTTTTTCTCACTGGAAGAGACTAAATGAAGCTGCTGTTCAGTGTGTAGACATCTTGGAAGTCCTTATATGCACTTCATTATTGAGTCAGCTATGGATAAGGGTCAGGGACATAAAGTATTAAAGTTTTAGTGATATGATCAGTGCAAGAACAGAGATCATGTTAGCATTGTTTGAGAGCATTTAGCATTGTTTGTAGCAGGTAATGAATAAAGTGATGATGGTGGCCATCCAAATATATTATTCCCATCCAGTATTGTGTTTTTTCCATATGTCTTTTGTTTGATGGAATTGCTCTTGGCTACTTGTTATCTTGGATTGGACAAAGCTGATATTAACAATGGATTTATGAATATTTGTACTGTTCTTCATTATGCTTTTATTTAGACGTCTATCAGGTTTTAATTATTTTTCATTGTATAAGTTATACTTTAATCAGGAAAGGAGAGGGTGTTTTTTGCACATCGTGAAGCTACTGCAGAATTGCTTTATCACTATTTTTGAATTTGTCACATTTTCATTAAGTTCATAGAGATGTATTATTGACTTCAGAATTCATGGTATTTAAGAAGCTCAGCTTCTGAATGAATGAATGAATATTTACATAAGTATTATTATTTTGTACAGGTTAGTCTGTTAAAGCTTTCACGGTTGTACAAAAAACAACTGTAAGAAGGGAATCTGTTCTAAAGCTTTTAAATAAGCAATGTGCACTGTCCCATTTAACAGTTATTCATTTCTTTGTTAAAGAAATTTAATCTACTCCTGCTATTTGTAGCACTTGTATAAATCTCCAGTGAAGCTAAAGGTTGCAACACCAGGACCAGTTTTATTAAGGAAGATTTGTCTCAGATGTATATATGTGTGTGTACTTATATATATGTTTACCATCAACATTGAAATGTATGTGATTGAGTAGCATTAATTGAGAGTTTAAATGGTGCTGCGGTAGCGTTGTCGCCTCACAGTTAGACGTTGCACATTCGATTCTCAGTTAGAGTGTCTTCTGTGTGTCGACATGCGTGAATGGGCGTTCCTACCTTGAAGGTTGTGCATTAGGCCTGGCAAGCCAGCACATAAAAATCTACTGCTAATCATCAGCGGACCGGAGTTCCGCTGTGGTGACCCCTAACCGGGAAAAGCCGAAAGACAGTTTATATGTCAAAAATAAGAATATTTTTTACTAACAGTATTGAAAATGAAATACTGGTATTTTGAATTCAGTGTTTTTGTAATACACTGTATTAGCGCATCTGACCTTTCACATTTGTCCATTCAACGTCAGCATTCTTAAGCCAGAAAATAAGCTATAGGTTTCATATGATTAAGTCGACAATTGCATAAATTGCTTATGTTAACGCACCTGTATACCCTGTTAGTGTTGGATATATGCAGTAGTAAGATAACATACCATTTTGTTTATGCACACATGCAACATCTCCTGTTTAGTGAAGAGTAAAGGATAAGTGAAATCCATGCAATCCATGGTAGTGAAAGGAGAGGCAAGTGTTAAACATCATAGTGCACTGTCAGTCTATACACAGTGCAGGTTTTGCATACTGCAGACATTTTCAGAAGAAGCAATGTGGAGCAACAAGTTCTATGAAACCCTGCGGTGTCAGCTAATCCGTGCGTCTTTAGCAAACATTCAAATAAATTTTCCTTGTTATGTAACCAGTGTCTTTTTGGGGAAGAAGGCAAACATGACATCAACCTACTTCTCAAGTGCTCAGCATGGGTTTGTTCTAACTGAATAATGTGTAATATATCAAGCATAAAAAGTTTCAGCTTTCCCATCAAACTTTGAAGACGTCTGTGCCATCCTTCCACGGCATTTTGGCTGCGTGAGCACTCAAGACAACAGATTTCAAACTGATTCCAAAAAGACGCATCAAATAGAGGTGGCAACCTTTCTGACGTTGAACCTCTTATCCCATAACATCAAGGTTTACCAGTAATGTAATTTTCTTTTAAAAAATTACATACTGGTTTACCAATATCTACCATATAATTCTCAGTTTTAACAAAGGTGTTAAGTATGTCATCGGGTGTGATAGGTTAAAGCAGGTGCTTGTTTACAGATTTACAGAGCATAGAAAAAATGCATACTCATTCCAAACTCGCTGGCTAAATGCAGTTTCTGATCTGCCTCCATATAATTTGGTAGAGATGGAACCAGTACCCCTTTGGGGAACTGTTGGTTAAATGTCTCTTTATAGAGTTAACTGCACCTTTTTCAGAATTGCCAAGTGTCAGTTTAGGACATAACGGCAGACTATGATGTGAACAAATATTCAGTACAGTTCTCCAGAATTGATCATAGCACTCCGTCTTATATGGCAGTATGCCATATACAACTGAAATGAATTACCTTCTCTCACTACCTTCTAAAGGGCAGTGACTACTATACATGTGTTTGCATTCTCTAGTCCTAATTGGAAAAGTGCCTTCCACAAGGCCGTATTTGCATGAACATGACAGTTTGATTCCATTGTAATTATAACTGCATTCCCACTGATGTCTGACTCACTGAGTGCTCAGTTATAAAGCATCCATTTTTAATGGGAAGCATGTCAGTCTGAAAATCTTTCAATGTATGCATATCCTTATACAGACTTGGTCTGCTCTTATACCTTACTCAACTTACACACTTCTTCAGTACAGAGGTATTAGTTAACTCATTCACAGGGTTACTAGATGTACTTGCTAATACCCCTGCAATTATTTTACAGGGATCCTCCACAGAGTGATCAGTGTGTCTCTTAATACTTTCTTGAACTTTACACACCTCCGATGTAACAGCATCTGGCGCATGGTAATGGCTATTATTTTTCTCTAATCTGTTCCCTTCCAGTACATTCTTTGTGATGCACCGTCCTGTACAAGTATATTTACTCTTACAGACACAACACCAATGCTTCCTGTCACCATTACTCTTCTGTAATTAATACTGATATCCATCAATAACCAGCATATCATGTCCTTTGAGTTTTAACAGTAGCATACACCTACCTGCATCTTTGCCATTCACTTGCTGTATAAATCCCACACAGCAGCAGCCAGGATAATGATTGTGTTTGCATACAACTGCAAGTGCAATATTTCCATGTGTTCGAACACTGCAGTATACACCTGCACTCTCAAACTACAGCAACAAATTGGAATGTCGTACACTAAACATTGCCAATCAGTACATCAAATGTAACTGGACATTCACTTAAAAGTTTTTGTCAGGCAAAATAAATCTTTAAAAAGTTACTTTTGGATACTGTTACACTGGCCAACATAAATATAAGTATGACTATATATATATATATCTGTGTGTGTGTGTGTGTGTGTGTGTGTGTGTGTGTGTGTGTGTGTGTATTTTATATATGTATATAGTCTCGGCTATTTTTGACTGCCAATGCTGACCTCCGACTTTCTTCATAGATCTTCCCAAATGTCCTTCCTCTTGACTCCAGAAACCCTGGTGTCCCTTACAGTGCCAGTGCAACCCTTCAATAGGAGAATCTCTCTTCAGAGAAAGCCCACCCAAACAGACCAACAGAAAACCTGTGTGTGTATGTGTGCGCACTTGCTAAGGTACCAAGAGTGGGCTTAAGTGAGGAGCCATCATATTGCAGCTTGCAGGATTTTATACAGAAAAGTTTCTTAAAGAATTCACATTATGTTTACTGTTTACAGCCAACTCTTTTTTTTTTTTTTTTTACCTCTGTACTGGTGTAATGGTTGCTAAAGTACTTAATCTTTGTTAAGACCTTATTTAGTTTGTGATAATGGAAGTTTAATAACAAAAAAACCCCACTGGAAGCAAAGGATCGCCCACAATGAAACTGGGCATCTTCACCAGCGTTAGAGAGTACAAAAATGTTATTGTAATAAAAGCAACACAGAATGAGTTAAACAGTTTTGTCCCAAATAAATAATAAAAGGACTTCAAAATAATGGAAGTTTAACTGCATTATATAAGAGTACTCCTTTTCCAATGCTCTATAATTTGAGTTTAACATGACTATCACAGGTGCTTTTTGTATTCCAATTTATGCTGTTTTGTGTCTTTTTGAAATGAAGGTTGAAATGCACCCAGTCATCATCCTAACAAACTGTTCCCACCACAAAGCTCTAATTCGCTTATTAACATTTGCCTGATTCCTTAGCAACTCATTGATGAATAAGCACCTTTGTGGAAGATACAAAAATTCAGGATACTTTATTGATAAGGTATTACATTATCGAGGAGCAAAAATAATGAAACAGTGGTCAACCTTCCCAGGACATGCTGCTGTGAATTAATATTACAATATTTAGTTTGCTTAGTGTGTCATATTAAATCTAAAATATTTCTGCCTCCGGTACTAGAGGTATGAAAGGTAAAAATTTCTGTCAGTTGATTTATGCCTTTAGTTGAATTGATGATATTGCGAATTGCATGCAGACATGCTTTTGTGGTACATGCATGCGTGTGCATATTGGGAGCACTACTGTTTATCATGTGCTGTGTTATCAGATTGTAAATCACTTTTTTCTAACCAGAACCAGATTTTGTTGTTTTAGTACATTGGAGCTTGCTTTGTCACAGATGATGTAGTTGGTTTGGTGACTGTATAACTCGAAGATGTAAAAGGCATTTTTTTATATGTTCCATCATCTTTTTGCAGTCACTGAATTATTATATTTAGAGTTGAGTGGTGTGGAGCCAGACCCCCCAATCAGAGATGCAGGGAACATAGCCCCCCTGCAAAATGACCTGTTTCTTGTATTTTATATTTGGCGCAGCATTTTCTTAAGACTGTGTTAGTTAATGTTACAGTTAAAATGTTTTGAACTTTGACTAAAGGAAGTGGAATGTTTCATAGCAGATTCATATGCATGCATTTTCCAGTGGGATAGCATTCTGTCCACAAATGGTTTGCTCACTTGCAGTCTCTGCTTACCAGCAACCCCCACAACATTGAATAGGGCAAGATAGGTGTTAAAAAAATGAATGAATGAATGATTTGTGTGAAGAAAATCCAAGAAGCTTATAGGATACATTTTATCTGGCAATTCATATTTAATCAAGGGGTAGGTAGCCTTTTATCAAGTATGTGTGTTCTTTTAACTTGCAAGTATAGGTTCATAGGTTTGTACTAAGCTAACTGCCCTTGCGAACCATTTTAAGCCTAGCCAATTATCCCTTGTGAGAATCAAACCCTGCACCATGTGTTTCTAAGTTGAACACCTTAACCATTAGGCTACCCCCTCCCAAGTTGGCAGAAAACAAACAGATGATAAAAGCACACATTGCTAGTGTTCGTTATCAAATGGCATCTTGTACGTTTAACCTGGACAGTTTCAGAATAAACAATTTAATTTACTTTAGAATCCAGATATTTTTGACATTAAGATGGCCATCCAATGATGTACAGGACCAGTTTTCTACTGAAAGCCACAATCTCAGAAAAGAAAGGCATTAGTGTTATTTTGCTGGTAGTTTATTTTTCATACTTCTAGCTTTATTCATAAGTATCACCTTAAAAGTGTTAGATTTAATCTTATGGGAAGTCAAGGGAAAGGAACATTTAGTTATGGAAGAGATGAACATGTCTAGGTATATTTATAGATGAAATGCAAGATCATCACATTTATCACGGACACATTTTCTGTGTGTAATATAAACACCATTTCCTGACATAAAGATGACCAAAAGTAGTTCATCCACTTAGATTGCTAGTCTTTAGTTAATAGAAAGAACTTTCTATTAGAGCTTACTATAAATAGCTTTCTTCCTGCAACAGTTGTATTTAAAACAGTGACAATTAAGTTTTGAATTTGCCACATTGAAATGAAACATACCTTTCAACTGTTCAGATTTTCACTGCAAGTCTAGATTTTTCCTCATATTTTTGTCTCTTCCTCATAAAATTAGTTTTATTTTTCTGGAAAATCATTGAAGATTAAAGTCACTAAGTAATCACATAGATTTGAGTTTCAGGCTACATATCCTTCAGAAAATGCATGCTAAGACAAAACTTATTTTAGCAACTTTCTAAGCTTTTAAGAGCATTTAAAATTTGTCCCTGATTTTGGGCCTTTGTCCCCATTTATTTTTGGCTTTGTCCATATTTTTTCCATTTCAAGATTGAGAGGTATGACGTGAAGTGTATGTACTAACTCCTCAGTAGTTGATGTTAGCAGAAAGTGTTATTGTATTTGAACTTTGACAGGTAGTGCCCTCTTGAAATTAATAAGCAAACCAGAGTAATGTATGTGAAATTAAATATGTTTGGTCTTAAATGCTGGTACAGAACTCATTTGTACTTCATGACTGTACTGTGAATTTCAGTTGTGTTAATATATGACCCTGTTGGTGTTCTTCTGCTGTGCTGTGCACTCCTAATATTGTGATTCATGATGAAATTTTTTTTCTATTTTTAGATTGTTGGAAACCTCCTTTATTACCGATACATGAATCCAGCAATTGTTGCTCCTGATGGATTTGACATCATTGATATCACTGCTGGTGGACAGATTCATGCAGACCAGAGAAGGAATTTGGGTTCTGTGGCAAAAGTTCTTCAACACGCTGCCTCTAACAAATTGTTTGAAGGAGAAAATGCACATCTGTCATCCATGAATGGATATTTATCACAGACTTACCAGAAGTTCAGGTATAATAATAAGTGACCTTGAAACGACTTCTGTTGTGATTTTTTTCTCTTGCTTTCTTGGCTACATTATGTTTGCCCAAAATATAATAACTGTTTTGCACCGATGTTTTGCTTAATGTTCAACAAACGTACTGCCTTACTGCCATATGGGTAGTAGTGCCATGCTACCCTGTCTCTGGCTGTCTACTAAAACTTAGAGCTCCTCCCCCTGCCTGTAGTTGGGTGTGATGGACCAGTCATATGAGAGTTCATGGTCTGCATTTCAGATCTACAGGCAGGACCCTTTCAGTTTTCTACTGCCACAGTAAGAGAAAGGTCTCAGAAGACTGCTGCTTTATCTGGCTTTTCAGCTGCTGAACTCAGATAAAGATTGAGTTTTGAGTTGTATTTTCTACCTCTGCCTTTTTCTATCAGTGCTTGAATAGTGTATTCTGTTGCTTTGACTTTTTTCTGATGAGAAGTGTTGTGTATGCTTTTATTTTTAATTTGACTAGCTCAGTAAGACCTATGCTGTTGATGAAAAGCTTTATTTGGAGTCTGACTGGAAAACTTGCTGATATTGCATTTTTTTATTTGGAGTTATGATTATTTGAGGTAATTGAGCATTTTAAATTACTTTTCCATTTAAATTGCAGTTTTGGCACCATTTTATATGTTAAACATTTCTTACAGGAATTTTCCATCAAATTAGTTATGTCTAGTTTAATACTGTTTTAGGTGGTATCTTTAATTTTGACTGAAACTAGTCTTTTGGTACAAAATTAGGGGACTTTTGTTCATGTATTTTATGCTTGGAACTGTGTTACTGAAACTGTACATCTGGCTGCATTGAAACCTATGAGATAGCATCCTTATGACCTAGCCCGTAAAGTGATTTAATTTCCGATTTAAAGTTTGCTGGACTGAGGTTAACCTCCTGTCTGCCAATTTCCTCTGTTAAAACATATACATTTAAACAGTTACAGTAGTGCATGTACATTTCTGTTCTCTCCAGTAGGGCACACTGTGCATACATTTCAAACACAAGCACTTTGCAAATACCTTTTCAGCACAAACGTCTGAACAAATTAGTTTGATATACATATGTCATACAGTGCTAATACATCTGCAACACAAGCATCTTGTATAAATCAGTTTGATATTCACAAATCACAAATAATTATTTACAAAGTTCTAGCTAGCTGTGCTGGCAGTACCTCCTGTCATCACACATGCCACCAAAAGAGAGTCCATGGTGTTGGACAAGTTTGGGCAGTGCGTTTATGCATCAGTGACCTTTGTTGGTAGGTCACTTAACTATCTGATACATGTCGCAAGTTATTAGAGGGTCTTGACCAAGGAGTTTTCCAGTGCCCTTCATGGGTCCATGACAGAGGAGGACAGGAAGACCATTTCTGCGCAACTGGCCACCCTACAGTCCCTATTAAATGCCTCTATGAGACTCATTTCCCATGCCTTAAAAGGTGCTTTGAGAGCTACGTGTTCAGGAACAGCTGTGAGACGGGCACGCCTGAATGCATCTCTCTGACTTCAGGGAGCCTTTCAAGTCTTCATTCATCAGTGCTTCTTTTGATGGCCCCAAGGTTAAAGAAACCCCATCTAGGAATGAACAAGATGAGGAAGACCTTCTCTAGTATGGGGATATGTTTTCTACACCTCAAAGGACCTTTTCCCAAACCCAGACAAGGTAGAACAGTAAGAAAATGTAGTTCCAGAAGTCACAACAAGGCTTTTTCCAGAACTTCTCTGGGGACAGGTCTCCCTGTGGTACAAGAGGGGACTCCAGTAATAGACAATGGCCTCATGGCAGAGGAGACCCAGAAAACCAAGTCCCTTCTCTGAGAATCCTTACCAGTGCTCCTGAAGGGGTGCCTGACTACTGCACTCTAGAGGCATTTGGGACGTGCTTTTCCCTACATTCACAAATATGGACAGCCATCACCAAAGTCACTTTGGTGTAGTGGGTTATTTCCAGAGGCTATTAATACCCTTTTCCTTACAGCTCCCAAATCAATCTACACTACTTCCAGACATTCCATCCAGTCAGAGAAAAGAAGCAACAGAAATAGAAAAACTGCTGTTCAAAAGAGTCACCCAAATGGTCTCCCCAGACCAACAGGGATTTGGAACTTACTGAAGGTTGTTTTTGGTGCCAAAGAAAAATGGGAACCTGAAGCCTATCTTGGATCTCAGCAACTTAAACCAATATATGAAGTGATTCAAGTTGCAAATGGTCACAATTCAGTCCATTCTGCCTCTTTTGCACAAGGAAGATTGGATGCATTTGATAATGTCCTCCTCTATTACTGTTGCAGTACTCTAAACAGAGGGGCTCTCCCACCCAGGGCAGCCCAATGCTTGGCCAGCATTTCAGAACCTAATGATCTTGTATGCATCATACATCACACCTGTGCTCACCACACAGAATATAGGGCATAAAAGGGACATACAGATGCAGCTACCCAGAACTACTTTGCCACCAGTTTGGACACCATTATTGCTAGTTGGTCTGAATGCCTTGTTGCTGTGCTGAATACCTAGCCACCGGATAAATGATCAGTTGGGGGTATTTTTTTTATTTTAATTTATTGGTATTTTATTTTAATACCTAGAGTCCATGTCATTCAAGAAGGGAAAATAGTGTGGGAGGCAGACTCCCCATGAGGATCATCATGAACAGTGTCTTTTTTGTTTGGGTGCTTCCCACAACCGCACCTCTTGTAATATGTGTAAGACGCTTGTGCCTAAGACTCTCAGAAGCTGTTTGTCTTCCCTGGCCATGCATCTTGAAAACCAGTGGCTTAAGCAGTTAGCACAGAGTACCAATGCAGAATCCTTCAACACCGAGATAATCCCGCTATGAAGAAGGCGGCCAAGAAGTCTCGGCTGGATTCATTAGCTGTCCAGCCTCCACTGAATGTCCCTGTAGAACCAGGTAATAGTTCTGTAGGTTGTTAAGCATCTAAGTTAAACTCCTCTGCTGCAACCTCAGAGGCCAGCATGGATCTGTCGTTTCACATATCCTATGAGGCTTTGCAGGCATCTGCTGTAGACATTTCAGGGAACCACGGTTGATTATCTCTGAGGGTCCTAGAGGGATTCTACAGATGTTGGTCAGGGAGGAAGTTCTGGGTTCTCTTAGTGAATCTCACGAAGGATTGGGACCTTCTTTATTTATTAGGGCTGTTGTCCCTTCCAAGAAGAGACAAAAAAACAAAGCATGTTGTGGTCCTCCTTAAGGATCCTCAAAGGGAATGGCAAGAGCTTACTCAGGACTTGTTTTCTGCCTTGATGGCCCTGACACCTCCTCAAGGGGTTATGGTGCCTGCTTCTCCTTGGACCGCTACCCCTTCTAAATGACTTGGGTAACTGAATTCCTCAGATGAGGATTCAGTGTCTGATGAGTGGTCTTTGTCCTGTTTTTCACAGATGCCTTCACCTTTGGCTTATGGTTCTGAGGAGGAGGAGTCTATTAGCCCTTAGTCTAATTTTGAGGAATTTTCCTTTGGTGACATGATTGCTAGGATGATGGAATACTTTAAGTGGGATTCTTCTGAAGTGTCTGGTATTCAGAGAAAATATGAGTTGCTTCAGTTGGATACTTCTCATCCTTCGACAGTTCTTCCTGTATTGGGTGCCTTGTTAGACACTTTCATTGCTGCTTCCAAGTTTCCTGATTCTCTGCCTCCTGCTCCTAAGAAACCTGATAGGTTCTTTAAGGCTCCTGAGGATTGTCAATTTTTATTTAGACATCCTTCTGTTGATCCTGCTGTGGTGTCAGTCTCTTCTGACAAAACTTCTAAGCTCTTACCCTCTTTCAAACCTTGCCTTCTGATAATTGTAGTAGGTCATTGGAGAGGATTGGTAAGAAAGTTTACACTGCTTCTATTTTGGCTTTTAGGGCTGTTAATTACCAGACCAACATGACTAGGTATGCTGTGGCCTTGATTGCTCAAGCTTGTTCTGACCTCCCTGATCCTGAAGGCATATCCTGTGCCTTATCTATTTTAGGTTCTGCTTCTCAAATGATTTGCCACTCTGTTAAGTACAGCTATGATGCTGCTGATGCCTCTTCCAGGGCTGCGGCTTTTAGGACTGTCATGAGGTGTTTTTCTTTGCCTGTTCTCCAGCCTCTGCCTGCGGACCTGGTTCCTCAAAAGGGGGCACTTGGAGATCTATTCTGGATCTCTCCCTACACAACATGTTTCTCAAGGTCCCATCTTTTCTTTGGATCTGAAAGATGCTTGCCTTCATATCTGTATTCACCCTGTTTTGAGAACGTTTTTACATTTCTTTCTTTCATTTTCAGTTTTCTGCTTTGCCTTGGGGGTCTCTGCTGCTCTGAAGTTATTCACAAAATGCTTAGCTCCTGTAATTTCTTTCTGCAGGCTCCAAAGCATTCAGATTTTTCCTTATCTGGATTACCTCTTGCCTTAGGCACCTTCTCCCAGTTACCTGTTAGAGGATCTGGAGTTCACCATCTCTCTTCTTCAAAGTCTGGCACTCACAGTCACCTTCCAAAAGTCTGTTCTAACTCCTTCTCAGGATCATGTGCATCTGGGATGCAGGATTCAGACACTGCCAATGTTGTTGGCCTCTCTTTCGCCTCTAAAAGTTTTGTCATTGACAGCCTTCATTCAGTCTCTTCTTCCTCTGTCTGCCATGCCAGACAGGGAGTTTATTCGGGCCCTGGAATTTATGGTGTCTTCTTTTCCAGTGCTCCCTCTTGCTAGACTGCATATGCAGAAGTTTTAGTGGTACCTCAAGTCAGTTTGGCTTCATCATTTTCACCCCCTGGATTTTTGTGTACCTCTCCTTCCTTGTGTACAGAAGGAATTTGAGTGGTGGATTCAACAGTTTGCTCTCAATCCAGGACTATCTTTTCAGCAGAACTGCTCGATGATGCCTCAGACATGGGGTGGGAGGCTTCTTTTGGTCACCTGTAACCTCTCCCATCAGAGGTCAGACCATATCAGCATCAAAGAGGTAGGAGCTCTGATTCTGGTCCTTCAAGCTTTTCACCCCATGTACTCTCCAGACCACTTGAAGGTCTACACAGAAAATACTACAGTGATCTATGTAAAAAAAGCAGGGAGGGACAAACTGTTACCTCCTCTTCAAGATGGCTGTTCAGGCTTGGGAGGTGACTCTCAGTTATCAGTTAGCTCATTAGGCAATGTACATTCCTTCAGAGCACAATATTGTGGCAGATTCTCAGAGACAGTCCAAAACACAGGCTCACGAATGGATGCTTCACAAAGAAGTGTTTCTGGACATTGTCCATTGATGGGGTATTCCTCAGGTAGATGTTTTACCTCCCCTCTGAACATGCAGCTTCATCCCTTCTGTTCTAGAATGCCATGCTGTCTGGCATGGAAGATTGATGTCCATTCTTTTCCTTGGAAGGGGATATTTCTTTATACTTTCCCTCCTCTTCCTCTACTTCCAGTAGTCCTGCAGAAGATTCAGCTGGACTTACTAAAAATCTTGCTTGTGACTCCCTTTTGGACAAGACAGCATTGGTTCCCGTTCTTAATGCATCTGGCCAGGGACAGTCACCACAATTTACCTCACTAATTGGATCTCCTCACACAAAACAAAGGATCTCTCATCTAGTCTTACTTGTCCACTCTTCAACTGACACTGTGGCTGATAGGATTTTGATCCCTTTCAGGCACCTCTTTTCTGAGGACATGCTCAGGGTTTTACAGGAGGCAAGAAAACCTTCCACCAAAAAATCTTATATATCCAAATGGAAAATATTTTCTGTTTGGTGCCTTGCTCATAATCAGGACCCTTCTTCAGGGGGGAGTCCATTTGGTCCTCTCTTATTTTTGATAGTTGCTGCAGGTTGGTCTGGCTTATTATTCTGTGAAAGCCCATTTGTCATTCATTTCTGCTTGCCAGCCCTTCAATCCTCCTTTGGCTTCTCATTTTGAAGTCAAACAAATTCTTAAAAGCATCTTGCATATTAGCCCTTCAAGGAAATGTTTTGGAAGAACTGACTTAGGCTCCTTTTGAGCCTACAGATTCTGTAGACTGTTTTCTTGCTAGCTTTTACTTCTGCTCGGATGGTTTGTGAGCTCCAGTTCATTATGGCCATTTCTTTTTTTGTTTTTTTCACAGGGACAGGGCGTCCCTTTGGGACTAATCCTTCTTTTATGCCCAAGGTAGTAAATGAGTTGTTCTTGAATTAGTTGGTATAACTCCTTCCTTTTTCTCTTCTCCTCAGTCTGCTAGTGTGAGGGTCCTGCATACCTCAGATTTGGACAGACAGCTCAGGTACTATTTGGATAAAACTAAGGTCAATCATAAGTCTGATCGGTTTGCTATGATAAGGTTGAAGTGGGTTCGGTCGAACCCACTTCAGTCGAAGTCTGGAGGCCAAATGGCAACAATGCCGAACCCAACATTGTCGAAGTATGAATCTTGTCCCTATCTCGACCCATGTTAAAGCCTGTTATGAGGCTGAAGTCGAGTGGTATTTCAGCAATGTTGAGATTTGACATTGTCTCTTTTGAGGATGTGGATCGATGATCCCATCATTCCATGGGGTCCAGTTCGACCTTATCATAGTAAACCTTCTGATCAGTTTCTCCTTCTTCTTTTTCCTGTTATACTGTGTCAGGATGTCAGAAAAAGGCTCTTTACATTTTGAGAAGTGCCAAAAGTGTGGGCACAGGTTGCCCTTATCTGACACACACACACACACACACACACACACACACACACACACACACACTGTGTATAATTTGGGTCCAGACCAACATCAAGTTGATAGTGCTATTTGCAAAAGCTTTAATCTGCATGCCATTGTGGATAGAAAAAAATAACTTATCTTGAAAGGATTACTTCCTGCGTCTTTCTCAGAAGGTATTGCTGGGGCTCAGTCCCCCAAATGTAAATCAAAGGAGCCTTTCACCAAGTGTCCTAAACCTTTAGGATCCTCCACTCTGTCATCCTTGGAG
Source organism: Protopterus annectens (assembly GCF_019279795.1). Classification (NCBI taxonomy): domain Eukaryota; kingdom Metazoa; phylum Chordata; order Ceratodontiformes; family Protopteridae; genus Protopterus; species Protopterus annectens. The sequence goes on from NC_056730.1 coordinate 483,426,853, forward strand.
CCACCAAAGAAAAAACATAAATTGGATCCGAAGGCTGCTGTGATGCTATCCCCATCAGATCCCGATAAAACCCTCCTCGATACAAGGACATCAGATCCAAGGCTCTTAACCAGAAACAGATACTCAACAAGTTTGGATCAGGTACCTTCCAAATTACCTTCTCCCTTTTTGGAATGGCGGCGTTCTAAGTCCTCATTCCTAGCTTCCTCTTATTCTTCCAGAAGTTTGACCAAAGCTGATGCGGACAGAATGAGGAGGAAATTCCTTTTGGTGCAGATACAGATGGAAGTTATCCTGGCTCCTACCCCTTCGGGTTAGGAAGTTAGTCTTTCTACCATTCCATCAATGTCGTCTCCTTCTCTGATCCAACCGATAGTTTTGGAGATCCTGGATCTGAACCTTCTGAGTCTGTTTGGTTCAGATCTGAAAATATTCTTGTATTTGGATCTGACATTATCTCTGAGTGCACTGGCTTCAATGTATTCAGAGCCAGATGACTCTTGGAGTCGAAACGCCCCTATTGGATCTGAGGTGTTAGAGTTGACTTAGAAGTTTTCAGAACCATGTCTACCCCTTGGAGCTTCAGCATTGGTCAGCTCTGCTCCAACTTCCACCTCGGGTAGATTGCCTTTGGGGCAGAGGGAACCAAAGGGCAAGAAGCCTGGCTTCTTGGCTCCATTGTCTTCCTTCTGCCTGGAGCATTCTGCCTTTGAGGTAGTGAAGAGAGTGTTCTCTGCTCCAGCAGGAGAGATAAACCCCTATCACCTCAGATCTTCTCTCTGGATCCTGTGTATCTTTGCACATGAGCCCCTTCATTTTACACAACAGGGACAGCCAGCCCAAAATCTCTAGGTTACCTAACCGGGTATTTTGATCTCTTCAGATCCTTCTTCAGAGCACCCCACCAAGGTAGTCCCTAGGAAGAGGAAGTGTAGAAGAAGGCAGTTAGACTCCTTTCAGGAAGGGTCCCCAAGATCACCACCCAAAGATGTCTCCTTTGCAGACATCCTTGAGATCCTTAAGCAGAGAGGTGGTTGGTTCTCCGGCTACCCTTCACAAGAGGAATTTGTATTCCTGGAGGCTTTTGCTGCTGGCCTGTCTACCTCCTGGATTATTTCACCCTCTGATGAGCCCATTGACTTGATCTCTAGGTGGGCATGAAAGGAGCCTGATACAGTTGAGCCCATCCCCAAGAGACTGGATTGGATTATGGGACCTCCTGTCGTATGGGAATATTGAAGCAAGGGGGGTGCCTGTAGATGGTATGGTCGTGGCAGTGGCCAACAAGAAGGAACTTGCTGATTAGAGTTCCTCTGTCCACACCCTAACAAGGAGTCTAGGGTATTGGACAGATTTCGGAAGCATGTGTATGCTTCAGTGACTTTGCCCTTAGGTTGCTGAACTGCCTGGCACATTTTACGAGAAAATAGACTTGATAAAGAAACTATCAAAATCCCTTGTTGGGACTACTCCTGCTGATTCTTAGACTTTGTAGCCTCACAGTTGGCTACCCTACAATCTGTTTCCATTTTGGCCTGGAGACTTAATCTCGCATGCAGCTGAAGGTGCCTAAAGGGTAGCAGGTTCAGGCGTTTCTGTCAGGTAGCATGCCTGGATGTGCTTGTGTGATTTTGCAGAGCCCTTCAAGTCCTCATTTGTCAATGCAAGTTTTGACAGAAGTTCATTGTTTGACCCTAAAATTAGATACGCTCTCCAGGCATGAAAAGGATGGAAAGACCCACATCGCAATAGGTGTGCATTTTTCAACTCCTCGAAGATCCTTCTCTAGAAATCAATGAGGTGGTCAAAAGATGTGGTTCACAAAGTTCCAGGGTTCTTTCCAAGGTCGACATGGAAATAGTTCCCCCAGGGGCTGAGGGATAACTCGAATGGATGATGACACCCACATAGCAGAGAAGGCCCTCAGAATCCACAGGTCCAGAGATTTCTTCCTACCAGCACTCCTGAAAGGAGGTCTGATTGTCCCCCTCTGGAGCCAGTTGGGAGTCCGTTATTCCTCCACCAGAGAGACTGGCTGAACATCACAATAGACGCAGGATGAGGATCATATCCAGAGGTTATATTATTCCCTGCCACCTCCTTCTGTATCAGACTGTCCCGATGTTCCACCCAATCAGAGGAAAGCTTCAACACTAGAAATACAAAAGCTGCTAGAAAAAAGAGAGTCATCCAGATGTCCCACCAGACCAGATAGAATCCAGAACACACTTAAGATTCTTTTTAGTGCCAAAGAAAACAGGGGACTGGAGACCAGTTTTGATCTTAGGAACTTGAACAAATCAGTTTGACGCACAAAGTTTCAGATGGTCATGGTTCAGTCCATTCTGCCCTTTTTGGGCAAGGATGACTGGATGTGCTTTATCAATCTTCAGGATGCGTACTATCACATAAAATGAACAGATATTCCAGAAGGTATTTACACTTTCAGCTGGGAGTCAGTCACTACCAGTTCAGAGCACTGCCCTTTGGCCTCACCACAGCCCAAAGTAGTCATCACATGCATAGAAGTGGTAGCAGCTCACTTGAGACTGCAGGGTTTCCATGTGTTTTACTTAGATGACTGGCTCGTACTGCTCCAATCAGGCTTCTACCAATAAGAGCTAAACATCAGGTACTCCAGATTTTCTGCCATCTGGGGATAATAGCTATGCTTTATGCAGACTGTTAATGTTCACAAGTGCAGTCAATTCACCGATAATTTCAACAAGGTAAAATACACCCTCTAGTACTACATAAAAACAATAGAAATAAATCCACTTTTTCTTGCACTTTACTCCATGCTCTTGGAAGGCTTCCATCTCAGACATTGGAATTGATAAGAATAGTTTTCAAAACGTTATCATTGTCAGCTTCTCTTCCTCTCTCAAGAGTGCAAACTATCAGATTTCAGGTCATGAAGATAGTTCACAGTACCAAAATTTCAGCCTGCTTTGATTTTTCACGCCTTGGCGTCAATGTCAGTGGCCATAATTTTTGTTCCTCGAGCAAGATTTCATATGAGAATTCTTCAGTTGATGCTAGCAACACAGTGGTCGATTCTTTATCAATGCATGTCAGCCCAAATAAGAATCGCTCAGGCATGCAAGAAATACCTTTGGGTGGTAGAGTCAATCAGATCAGGTTCTACGAGGCCATTCTTTAATTCTCCCTCAGCCCAAGGCTGTAGTGACCACAGATGCTTCCCAGATTGGGTGGGTGGCATTTACTGGGGAAGACAGTCCAAGGCACTTGGCCCCTCGAAGAGGCCAATATGCATATCAGTGTCCTGGGAATGAGAGCAGTGCTGTTAGCATTGTAAGCCTTTCAAGACCATGGAATAAAGTGCATGAAACCCCCTGCACCAGAAGGGAGAAGGGGGCTGAGAAGATGAGGGAAGATCCCTGGCTGTCAGGATCTGATCCACCAACCTTACAATATCAACTTCAGAGAGACTTGTGGTGGAGCGGACGGACAACCCAGAAGGAGACTTTGGGTATCTCCAGGAAAGGACTGTGGCATTGTCAAATGACAGGGTCCAAAGAGGGGGGACTATATGGCCCTGGGTTGAGTGGAAGTATCAGTCTTCAGCACTGTCTGTTTGACTGTGGAACATATCGGCACCAGCACGGCAGTAGTAACAGCTGGTACTGGTTTCTGAACCATGGTCAAGGTAGAAATGGTAGTAGTGAAAGACTGAATAAGTGTAGTGGTCGGTGTTGAAGGCATTGGTATGGGCATCGGTGCCGAAGATTTAGACTGCACCAAAAGCTTTGGAAATTTAGCTTTCAGTTCCGAAGAGGAACCTGCAGATGCATGCTTATGCTTCTTAATAGTCAGTGCCAAAGGAGATGTCAGTACTGAACAAGAGGATTTGATACAGAAGCTGGAGGTGACTGGTCAGCCTTGGACAAGGCTTCCTTAAATGGGGCTTTAAGGAGCCCTTTGAGAGTAAATTTATTTTTCCTGTCTGCTAGAGTTCTGTTGTTGAAACCCCGGCAGATTTGTACAGTCAATACTCAAGTGGGACACACCCAAACAGTGCATGCAACATTCATGGTTATATGAGTTTTGCATTTTCCTGCCACACTCTGTACACTGTTTGAAGCCCATATTGGAGCTTTTAGCTTTTTCTGCCATCATCCTAAATAAAAAGGTAGGAGAGGCAGAGAGAAAAGAAAGAATGAGTAAAGGACAGAACCTAGTCACACTGCAAAGAAGAAATCTACCAGCGATGGAAAAAAAAATTTACCAAAGGTAAAAAGGAGGGGGGGGGGGACCTACCAACGATGGTAGTGGAAAAATACCAGTGGTAAAGGGAACAGACATGCTCACACTGAGGATAGACCAGAGATTTTTAAAAGTGTAGAATAAAAATTAGAGAACGACTTAAAGGGAGTAAATGATAGTTTACTTAGCTATGAGAGAGGAATCTGCTGACGCATCTCGTTGTAAGACAGGCAAATGAGATCTGAGGTAATGTAGAATGGGGCATTATGGGTAGACTAGCAGCTCTAGAGATTTTTGGCTGAGGAGAGCTGTATATCAGTCGGATCAGTTCCAAGGATCGGAACTGTACCCACGAGTCAAGAATAGATGAAGATTGACAGCACAGATGGAACATTATGGTAAGATGACAACTTTTCCCCCCACACATTTGGTCAGTTTTCAAGTTTTCTTGATTTTTTTCTCGGTCATCTGTTAGATTTAGGATACAGCTAGTATACTGTTGGGGTGCATGTCTCTCTGCATATTATGTCCTCCTGAAGTGCGGGATTATGAGCCACTGTTGTCTGGTCAGGGAGTTCCTTGGAAGGGCTCTACATTCCATCAGGCTTTAAATAACATGTTTTCTTCTTGAGGTCTTAACTTGATTGACAGTCTAGTCTGTTCCTTGCTTGTGTATTAGTTCATTGGAGTTGAACTTTGTCTCTTGAAAAATGTTTACTAATGGCCATTACATCTGGTTGTAGGATCCTGTAGCTTCTTGCCCTTTTCTGTAGAGAATAATGTACAAGTATCGTGTAAGGATGGTTTGTTCCTGAGAAATGATGCTCACTTTGTCTTAAAAGTGATTTTAAAATTTTCTACTAGTCAGCCCATTCATCTGTCTTTTTTTTTATGGGGCAGAAGTCAAGGGAAAGCCCTTTATTCTGTGTGTGTGTGTGTGTGTGTGTGTGTGTGTGTGTGTGTGTGTGTGTATATATATATATATATATATATATATATATATATATATATATATATATACCATCGCATAGGATTTACCCAAAATGATTGCAGGAGTTTAAAAAGATGGAGTTGTTAGTCTCCTTGGCTCCAGGCACAGGAAGACAGACTATTACTATAGAAACCCTTTTCTTGTGGATTGCCAGTTGCATTATCATTTATATTCAGCCTAGCAACTGTCAACTGAAAAATGATGTCGAAAGGCACTCCACCAAAACTCCAGAACTTTCTGTCATACCATGATGCTTGGCCAGTTCTTTCACCCAGCAGGTACGTTTGGAGTTCTCTGTAAGCTGACAATATATTAAACGTAGCTACTCTGTGTTTGGCATCCTTTGCCAGAGATCCAGAGTGTTGCTGCTTGAATCCAAGCATCCAAAGCTAAGAACAAAAATTTAAGCTTATTTTGAGTTTGGTCTTCACTTTTTCATCTGTCTTTTTATGTTTTACTGCATTAATTTCTGCCTTTTTGACTGTTTTTACTGTTTGTGCTTGCTTATGACCTGCATTTGTTTTCCACTGAAGTATTGCTTAGATAACATAGACTAGAGCCAGACTTACTGAATGTAGACCATTTTTCATACACTTGAACTCAGATCCAGCCATCTTAAATTAAAAAGGGCTCCCCTGCACCCTTGTGGCAGAACTGTGTGGATATAGCCTTGTCCGAGCTGGCGATTGCTGGAGGGGAAAGGATCTTTGTGTTGTGTCCTATTGGGAGACTAGTTTAAAACTGTTTAATTTCACCTGTATATAAGCCTTGCATTTGAAGGTTGTGCATCAGGGCTGGTAACTCGGCACGTAAAAATCAACTACCAATCATTAGCGGACCACAGTTCTGCTGTGGCGACCCCTAACCGGGAAAAGCCGAAAGACACAAACAAACAATAAGCCTTGCATTTGCTTGTAGCTGTGCATCATGCGGTGGTTGATAGCAGTGCCTTGTACAGATGCAAACGCCTAGAAACACTTTATTTTCCTAGACTCCAGTCAGTGAAACCCTCAGACTTCCCTGCTGCTCTTCGAGCAACTCAGCTGTGCTCTTCTGCACTGTAGTCAACTCATCTGATCATTGAGCAACATTGCCCTACTTTTCATTCCTGATCTTCTACAGAATTAAGTCCCCTTCTTATTCCCAGAACATTAGCTGATCTAATTTGCCCTCTCACAGTCTAGTACTTAGGAGTTAGCTGCTACTATGGACATTCAGTTTCCCAACATTTCTCCAGCCAAATTGATTGGCGTGGGCATCCTGAGGCAGTATAGCAATTGTCTCATTTATACTGACAGCCACTTGCTCCTAAAGCTAATACAGTATGTGAGAGATGTAACTATACCGTGAAACTTGAATTAGTCAACTCATGTAACAGTAAACAAGACATCAAAGAGGTTGTCAGCACACAAACCTCACCTCTTACACAAGATAAAGTCAAATCACAAAAACCCACATACTTGCAGGTACTCACCAAGAGCTTACCAAAAGACCAGAGACCTCCCAAGTGCAAACAACCCACGCATACAGGTACACGAATAGAATCCACCATTACACACAACACAGATATCAGTGTCTCAGCAGGAAGAAGGAAAAACATGGTTCTGTGCTAAAAAAGGAGTGTTCCCATTATCATGTTTATAATGAGATTCAGCCAAGAATGACATGCCATGTGGCCACTATAGTAAGCAGAAAAAAGCAAAAGCTTCAAAGAGACATTTTGCATTATCAAAATGGGAGGGCCTATCCACTTAAATCTGATGGCAAACATAGATTTAGTTTCAGGAATTTTTCTGCAGACAACAGGCAAGTTGTTGAAGACTTTACTAATAATTATGTTAGTTCTTCTCAGCAATGACCCGTTTTTTCAGAAACTAGGAGTGGAGTTCCAACGGACTTTCAGTCTAATTTCCACCCAGATGTTGAAATTTCTCAGTCAGTTCCGCATTCTACAGCAATAAACAGACAGCCCCAACCAAGTACTGTATATCCCCAGCATAGTACTGTAAATCTTCAACCTCCTTCTATTTCTCCTAATGTGTCTGCTAATGAACTGATTAACACCTTTCCTACTACTATATCTGCTAGTCAAGGACATACACTTGTACAATTACTTAATCCAGACTTGGTACATACTAATTCTGTGCAAGCTCAAAAACAAGTATTTCCTTCTCGGATTTATTCTCCATTGGCTGTAAGTGAATTATCACAGTCTGACATAACCCCGGATCTGACTGATATGCTCCACAAGTTGGGTGTGCGATGGATGAGAAAGAAAAATTTTGGAGTGAGTTGGATGAAGTGGTGGTGAGTGTACCCAAGGGTGAGAGACTAGTGATTGGAGCGGACTTGAATGGGCATGTTGGTGAAGTGAACAGAGGGGATGAGAAAGTGATGGGTAGGTATGGTGTTAAGGAGAGGAATGATTGTGGATTTTGCGAAAAGGATTGACATGGCTGAGGTGAATATGTATTTTAGGAAGAGGGAGGAGCATAGGGTGACATACAAGAGTGGAGGAAGATGTACACAGGTGGATTATATCATATGTAGGAGGGCCAGTCTGAAGGAGATTGGAGACTATAAAGTGGTGACAGGGTGTAGTTAAGCAGCATTATATTGGTGGTCTGTAGGATGACGTTGGTGATCAAGAGGAGGAGGAGGAGTGTGAAAGCAGTGCCAAGGATTAAATGGTGGAAGTTAAAAAAAGGGTGATTGTGAGGTGGAGTTCAGGGAAGAGTTAAGAAAGGCACTGGGAGGCAGTGAAGAGTTACTGAATAGCTGGCTAACTACAGCAGAGCTAGAAAGGTGCTTGGTGTGACATCTGGACAGAGGAAAGAGGACAAGGAGACCTTGTGGTGGAATGAGGAAATACAGGAGAGTATACAGAGGAAGAGGCTGGCGAAGAAGAAGTGGGATTGTCAAAGAGATGAAGAAAGTAGACATGAGAATAAGGAGATGAGGTGCATGGCAAAGAGAGAGGTGGCGAAGGATAAGGCTTATGCAGAGTTGTATGAGAGATTGGGCACTAAAGAGGGAGAAAAGGACCTGTACTGATTGGCTAGACAGAGGGACAGAGCTGGGAAAGATGTGCAGCAGGTAAGGGTTATAAAGGATAGTGAGGCAAACGTACTCACAAGTGAGGGCGAGTGTGTTGAGTAGATGGAAAAAGTACTTTGAAGGGCTGATGAATGAA